>NC_080031.1:1958750-2596666 GCF_030020395.1 Manis pentadactyla
TTTTAAGGTTCAAGTGTAGATTTAACCGAAGGGCATCAGCTCCCGTGAAGGTCAAGGTACGCGCAACCCCTTCAGGGGCTGATGACTGAGCTCTCTTTGCTTACATGACCTACACTCTTCCTGTCCTGTTCTCCCATCCCCCACATCTCCGTGGCCGCCCCACGTTCTGCGTGGCTTTTCCCCTGAAGTCTCGAACAGCATTCTAGGTGATCTGTCTCTCATGCTTGAGTACTTTTATTCTGGGATGCGTAGAAGGTCCAAGGACCTCCCAGGCTCCTAAGCCCTCTGATTCTCAGAAGGTTAAACTATTATGGAACCAGACACTGCATTTGTGTCTTCTCTTATTTCCTGCATGCAGGGGTGACCTTTGGGGACATTTCTCAGGAGCCCAACTGTGATCTACCATTTAACGTCTGTGGCTCTCCTCTCTACCAAAAGAGAAACTAAACTGCATTGTCATGATTAAGGTCACAGCCACTGCCTGCTAAAGAAGCCGTACTCCCCACTCACCGCCCTGCCCTCCGTGCTGCCCTGTGTGCGCCAAGACGTGAGCATCTTAGGAAAGCAGGGGAGCGGCGAGTGCTGAGAAAGACGAGAAGCTTCCTGTGCGTTCAGTCTCTCGGCCTCACGGGGGAAGGAGCCTGGCCACACACTCCCTGGGGTATACCAAGCAACATGGCGTGCTGTTCTGATGGCAGCTGAGTATCTGTATGACTAGATTGAGCATGTCCAGGCTGGAACACTTCCAGAGCCTTCCAGCTCGCCTGTAGAGAGAGGCCTGGAGGCTTTTGGAGGGACAATTAGCATGTGAATTTGGTTGTTTCTTCTGGAAGGGAGATGACTTCCCTGCCCACTCTTTTCCAGTTTTCATAAGGTTGACCACAGCCTTCTCCTTGGGCAGAGAGAGCAGGACGGATCCCAAGGAGAAATCAGTGTCAGAGGTAAGGAGTCCTACTCCGTAGGGGGCTTTCCGAGAGGTGGAGGGACTCTCCCCGCTTCCCCAGTGAACGGCCTCAGCTGGGGGAAGCCCAGAGCCCAGTGCCCTGGCCTGGCGATGAGAGCAGTGAGCCCCACGCTCTGTGCCTGCGGGAGGTGGAGAGGCCCCCGTGCAGGTGAGCAGCGCCTCCTGCCTCCCGAGGAGGCAGTGCCGGGAGTGGCTTGTGGAGTCTGCGCCGTTGCTTGTCAGGGACCAGGATGAAAGGCACCTGGGCACTGTGGACAGGCCACTCACTGGTTCTCTGCTCCCAAGCTGGGAAGAAAAGCAGGTGGTATGGGGGAGCAGGACGCAACAGGTGGGGCTGTCATGGGTGGTTTGATGCCAGGGGCTGCCATTTTAGAGTAAAACAGCCCATGTGACTGAAGAGCGGGTCGCATTGGGCTTTCCTGCTTGACAGGCATTTTTGCAGTGGAGCTGGGAGGGGGCAGAAGAGTTGCCCGCCCAGGAGATGCGCAGGGGCGTGGGAGTGGGCGTGGCATCCCCAGAGGGCGAGAAGCCTCAGATGGACAAGATTGGAAGGGGCTGTTTTCTGCTTTGTTGCCTGGAGCCCACATTCAGAACTTGTGGCAGTCTTCATCCAGGGTCTGGCCCTGCATCTCCCTCTTGCCTTTTGTCGTTACCTTGCACTGGTTTTTATGCTTTTACACACGTGTATGCCTTGTGTTCCCTACAAGTTTTTAAGTCCTCTCAGGTACAGCCTGTGTGTGTCCTTGGACCTTTCCGCAGTGGCTAACACCGTGCCTTGAATTCAGGAGCCAGTGAACACTGGTTGTTGATCCTGAGTGAGTGGAGCTGCCGCCCTGCGCTCCCTCCTTGGGGGGCTGCGTACAGGGTGCCTTGGGTACACGGTGGGTTTGATTCCTGGCCACTGCAATGAAGACCACAGGAAAGTGAGCCATGTGAACTTTTTGGTTTCCCAGTGCACGAAAGTTACGTTTATACTCTACTATAGTCTGGTTTAGTCTACTGTAGTGTGCAGTAGCATTATGTCGAAAATAACAGCATTCACACCTTAATTTAAAAAGACTTTATTGCTGAAAAATGCTGACCATCACCTGAGCTTTGGCGACTTGTAATCCTTTTGCTGGTGCAGGTCTGGCCTGGATGCTGAGGGCTGCTGACTGATCAGGGTGGTGGCTGTTGAAGGTTAGGGAGGCTGCAGTGATTTCTTAAAATAAGACAATGAAGTTCATCACATCAACTGACTTTTCCTTTCATGAATGATTTCTCTGTAGCATGTGATGCTCTTTGATAGCATTTTACCACCAGTAGAACTTTCAAAATCAGGGTCGATCCTCTCAAACCCTGCCACTGCTTTATTGACTAAGTTTATGGAATATTCTCAATTCTCTGTCGACATTGCAACAGTCCTCACAGCATCGTCACCAGGAGCAGATTCCACCTCGAGAAACCCCTTTCTTTGCTCATCCCTGAGAGGCAGCTCCTCACTGTTCAGGTTTCATCCTGAGATGCAGCAGTTCAGTCCTGTCCTGAGGCTCCGCTTCTGATTCTAGTTCTGCTGTTGCCGCCACACCCGCAGTGACTTCCTCCCCTGAAGTCTTGAACCTTCCATTTGTAAAAACGCAGTAGGTGTGAGGCGCATAAACAAGGTGTGCCTGTGTTCATCTCCCGATCGCCTCACTCCTAACCTGTTTCTGTTGCCAAAGAGAGGCGACACCAGAGGTGAATTTGTGAGGATTTAGAAGATGAAAATCGTGGGATGCAGATGGACATGTAGGAACCGAGGGGTCGCTGGAGTGTGGAGACCACCCTTCTGCCGACTGACAGAGACCCTCCGTCCAGGCTGCCGCTTGGATCTGTGCGTTCCCCGTTGCTCCTCGGCCAGGCTGATCCTCTGTCCTAACGGGGAAGGGGGCTGCCTGTACTTCCCTGGCATCTCACGACTTCTCATTGGCCCCACTTATTCTTTCTATGGCACGCTTCCCTCCCTCCTCCTCTCACGACTCCTTCACTCACCAGCCCTGCCAGGGTGTTCAGTGCCATCACTTCGGCTTTATTTGGAAGCTGGGAGCCTCCTTTTACTATAGTCGTTCTGAAGAATTCTAAATGAGACTCACATACTTTATCGCTTCCCCACTTCTCAGATATTAAACAAATATCTCTGAGAGGTTTCCTTTTTTCCAGAGACCAGCCGTTCAGCCAGATGGTGAGAGTTGGGGTGTTGTGGGTGTGTTCTGTTCACTCACATGTGCATAGTAGGCGATTCTTGGGGAGCTGCCGGTTTCTGCTCAGCACACTCGTGTCTTGCTGGCGTCCAGCTCTAGAACAAGTCAGAGCACCCTGGCAGGTGACCAGACGCAGCAGGGGTCGTGGGAGGGCACCCTGGTACTCCTGCGAGGGATCTGCCTGTCAGCGGAAGGGAGGCCGTGGGGGAGGTCGGAGGGCAGCTGTCCGGCCTGTCTTCAAGGCCAGATGTCCTGGTAGGAAGGCTAGGCCTGGAGGGCTTCCCGAGCGTGTCAGGCCTCTGCTCCTGTACCACTGCGGTCCCCACGCCCTGCCTTCCCCGTCTGCCAGGGACCCACCATGACTCCCTCTGTGCCCGTTTTTTCATGCCACCGTCTGCCCATCAGCTTCATGGTCTAAAGTCATTTCACGTGACTCCACAGTGCCCACCTCTGCCCATCTTGCCTGTCGCTGGGCTGGCTGCCCCCGCTCGGCTGTGGCGCTGTTAGTCTGCTTTGCCCTCTGAGGTCCTTCTCTTCCCCACCTGCCACCTCCTGGGGCCGCTGTGTCCAGCCTGAACACACCCCCCAGGGAGGCCCGGAGAGTTTGATTCCACAGACTCTAGGTGTGGCGGTCGTGGTCAGGGCCTGACAGTTGAGCACATAAGAACTGATTTATACTGTTTTATGTATTGTCTTCTTGCTGCCTGGGTGGTAAGCTTGAGGTGGGCAGGCCCTTGTCCTATGCTTTTGCTGTGTGTCCCAGTCTGCCAGGTAAATACCGAGCTGCTTCCCAGCCTGTCTGGGCTTGTGTGAGAGAAAGGGGACCCAAATACCGCTGCCCCCACCCCAAGCATGCTGAGTTGGTAGCCAGCTCAGGGTGCCCCAGGGAAAGAAGGACACGACGTAGGCCTACCACTGCACACTCTCACTGGCATCTGCATTCTTGCAAGTAGATCGTGGACCACTTAATCGGAGGGCGCCGCTGCCAGGTCACAGACAGAAGCAGCCATGCTTCTGAGTCCTCTGCACGATAGTTGCGCTCCACCTGGGCACCTGCACTGGGCGGTGCACAGAGATACGTGGTTTGTCCCACCCCCTCTCTTCTCGTACCTTCTTGGGGAACAGATATTTTACAGACACATGGTAGGGGTGCTGTGCTGGCATTTTGTTCTGGAAGGCTGACCTGTGCCTTTGGCCGTACCCTCGCTCCCAGTGTGGAATCTGTTCACTTCTGTCGGTCCCTCTCCTCCCAGGGCCCCCGTGCACTGAGTCTCACACTCCCAGACAGCTCCGCTATTCCCAGGAAGGACTTCGGTGGCTGCTTGAAGACTGCCGAGCTGAAATCATAGTCAGCCCGAGTCTCAGGACAGCGTAACCCAGCGCCCTGGGGGACCCCTGCAAGCTTATCCCCGCCCACTTCTCCCACTTCTCTACCCGACCAGTGCGGATGAGCCAGACTGACCTCCCAAAGGCTTGTCCAGCATGACTGGCTCGTGGTGGTGAGTCTTGGCTCATGTTCCCTTCTCTCGTGGAGACCCTGCCCTCATCCAAGACCCTTCCGCTGCTTTGACGTGGGTGAGCACAGCTGCAGGGTGTGCAGAGTCCCTGAAGGACCAGCTCCCTGCGGTCACGCCCGCAGGCTGTCTGGCCACACCGCCTGTAGACTTGCTTCTCTTCTGCACGCCTGTGCGTTGGCTATTTGTTGACATTTTGGCACATCGCCACATCCTCCTCTTGAGATTGGCGAATCCTCGCCTGCTGACTTAATGAGCCGGCCGGGGGATAAGGGTCTGTCTCTCTTCTTCGGCCTGACCCTAGTTAACGTTTATTTGACACCTTCTGTCCTCAACACCGTGCTAGGTCTTTAGATGCTCACGATTGTGCTTCTCTGCCCTTGGAGGCAGCAGTGCTCTTACCCCACTTGGCAGATGAGAAGAGTGAGGCTTTATAGAAACCCACCATCCTAAATTTTCTCCTCAGCAAAAGAAAAAAGCCATTCCTGCCTCACGGGGTTGTTCTGAGGATCGAACGAGATGGTGCACAGAACAGCGCCTTGGATATGCTTTGTATAGAATTCTTCTAATTCTTCATTACCGGCGGCACCTTAACGCTGCCGTTGGCAGCACGTGACTGCCTTTCGCGTGTCTGGCACCATGTTCCCTCACTCTGAAGATCATGTCAGGCACATGGCTTGTGCCCAGGAAATGTTGGCTTGCAAACGAGAAGGCACCTGGGCTTCCAGCAGTGACTCGGTGACCGACGCTCGGTGACAGACACGATGTCGTCTGGGTGGCGGACGCTGAGGATGAACCTGCTTGCCGGTGTGTGCGGTCCCGGCAGGATCCTGGGGAGGCAGTGCTGGGGGAGAAGGCATTGTGGGGTGTGGGGTGTGGGGTGCTGGACGGGGCCGTCGAGAACCTTCCTGTTGCCTAAAAACTTTCTTCCCCTGCCACCCCTTCCCCGGTAGCTCTGCCCTGCCAATTCTGTGCACAAGCCTTGAAATGACAAAGTGCCCTTTAGTTAATTGCACAACGGATTGCCTAGAGTTAAAAGTTCTGATTTATATGACTATAGCTCTAACTGCTCAATAACACAGGCCTGTAATCTGCTTTCATTTCAAACAGAACGGTGATTTATAGGGCAGCCTGCCGCTTTAGCTCAGAAATGAGGTGTTCAACATATGCTCTGTTGACATAAATTTGGAATTTATTGCTGTTGTCAAAACTGCCGGTTAGGCGAAGGTGGGTATTAGGGCAATAAATGACTCAGAATAGTTTTCTGTCACATTTCCTAACCATTGTATTCAGTCTGTTTGAGGGAAAAATATATACTTAAGAGTAATCAAATGTCCAAAATCCACGCATCTTGTTTGGAATGGCGGGAAGGGAGGACGGGGGACGCGTGGACTTGCAGAGGGCCGGGGTGGGCTGGAGTGTTGTTGGGGAGAAAGCTTCTCCTGACGTTAGGACCCTGCTTCCTCTCCCCCAGCCCCATTAGGAGGTGGGCTTTGCTTTCTCACAAAGAGGGGGAGGAAAATGAAAGCTCATTAAATAAAAATAGTAAAGGACATTTTTATGTGTGGGCTGGAAGCCAGCCCTGTCAGGGAGGAGCTAGTGAGGGGGGCTGTGAGGGAGGCAGGGCCGGGTTTTGTTTATGGGGAAATAAAGCCACTGGCCAGCGTAGGCTTCTTTGCTGCCTTGGCCAGCACGGGCATGCTTCCACCTTCCCTCTGCAGACCCGGGGGCTCCTGTGGGCTGCCTGGATTCTTCCACTGGCCATGGAGGGGGGCAGGCAATTGGGTACCAGGCTGCCGTGCCCTGTCCAGGTCCGGACTGACTTCTCACCCACAGTATGGCCAAGATGCACGCACCCACCCACTCGCCCAAACCATGTCCTGAGCTCCCATGAATGCCATGCCTCTGCCAGGCTTGAAAGTACAGGGAAGTGAGGCGAAGCTCCATCTTTAGGCAGTTTTCCTTCCAGTTGAGAGGCAGACGAGCTGGCAGATGCGGCCCCAGGGCCTCTAGTGCCACAACGAGCACATGCAGAAGTGGGGGTAAAATGGACCAGCTTTGTGGGTGCAGCAACCACAGGTAGCTCCCTAGGCATGATTACGAGCCCTCCTGCTTGGCAAAATGTCCCTTTGTGGCTGTTTGGTTTTAAGGATTAAGATAAAGAAAAACAGAAAAACAGGGAAGATAAAGAAAAACAGAAAAAAGTAATGCAGGGCCTCTTTGAAAAGATGCATGATGTGGTGGCCTGGTGATCGCCAATGCGTCAGTCTGCATGTACTGGGTCGTGTGTGGGAACCGAGGCTAGAGGCTGTGCTCACACACATCAGCTCCAGGTGCCCAGCACCTGGACACAGGCAGGTAGCGTGAGGATTTAACGAATGTGGTCAGAGTCAAGGTTACGAATCTGTCTCTTCTCTCCATCCTTTATTTTAAGATAGCATAGCATGCGGTGCATTATTGGTAAGCATGACTCTGTGCCGGAAAGGACATGCCTGTAAGGAGGCCTGGCTGTGCCTCAGCTGTTGCTGGGCCCAGGGTAGCTGGTATTATGCGCTTCTTGCATGCCGGCTCTGCCTGGCAGGCATACGAGTTAGGAACCGGGGGAGCGTTCGCTTCTGGGTACTTCTCCCTGAGACCAGGAGACCCAGCAGGGTAGAGGATGCGGATTTATTGCTTTTATTTTATTTTTCCTTTTATCTCCATGCCCACACGCGCGGAGTGTCCCACATTGATGAATGTGCGCTCTCACACACATGTATACCATTCCCCCTTTCTCTTGCCCACGTGTGTGCCACACACACACAGCCCCTCACACACGGGGTGTGGACATCAGTTGTAAGCCTCCTCTGGGTGGCTCACCCTCCCTTTTCACTCAACCCCTGTCCTTTTCACACAAAGCTCCCTGTTGGGAAAACTCATAATTTTTACACCGCACAGTCCTGACTGGCCATTGCTAGAATTACTGTCTCTTTGAAGTGCTTTCTGTTGGGGCATTTACAGGCCATTTTAATTACCTGCAGCTTGCAAGGGGCCTTGCTTGGGCCTAGCCTTTGTTCACTCCTTGCAAAGAGTCTGTGCAGAAAGGAGTACGACTGCCTTCTTTTATAAGAAAGGAAAAGGGACAAGAGAGAAGTTTGGGGACCCTCACAGGACTCCTCTGAAGCCTGCAGGCTGCAGGACGCTCCGTGCCCTGAACAAGCTCAGGAAGAGAAGCCATTCCTTGCTCCCGGCCCGCCTGTGTGCTCAGCAGGTTCTAGCTCCTTAGGTCCCTCTCCTAGGGGATGCCTGGCATATTTTTGTTTGTGTGTGTGTTTTGGTTTTAAGGATTAAGCATGTTTCCAAACTTCCTGTCACAGACAGAAGGGCTGTCAAATAAAGCTCTGACCCATCAAAGTCAGCTGCAGCGGTGCTGGGATCTGCTCATATTTTTTCAACTAAATCAGTTTAAGGCGTGTGTGACTAAATCAGCCTGGACGCGAGGCGGAGGGTGGGGGCTGACGGCACACCCAGAGGTGGGGTGCCCTCGTTGGGCTGTCTCGTGTCTTCCTCAAACTGTCTTCCTTTTTCATTCGATTGTCTCCCTAGAATGAACTAAATGTGAGTAGCTTTCTTCGGGGTTTCTGTGTCTGTATAACCAGACTGCAGAATATTATCCCACAGTCAGACAGAGTGAAGCGCTGATGTGTGCTACAGCGTGGGGGAACCTGCACAGAAGGAGCCGGGCACAGGAGACCACATAGTGGACGGTTCCGTTGACGTGGGGCGTTCAGGGTCGGAAGGTCCATAGAGGAGGGTGGTAGATTGGGCGCTGCCCGAGCCTGGAGGGAGAACGGGTTGCTCCTGCTCATAGGTACGGAGTCTCTTTCTAGGCTGATGAAGATGCTATGGAATTAGATAGTGGTAGTGGTTGCACAGCTCTGTTAATATACTGAGAATCACTGAAAGGTAGCCTTTAGAAGGGTATTTTACAGTATGTAGATAGTATCTCCATAAAGCTGTTATTTATAAAAGTGCATTGGATCTTACTCTGTAAGCAGGCACGGTGCCAGGCTCTGAGGACCCAGCAGACGGTCTCTGCCTTCATGTAGTTCACAGTCTAGGAGAGAGGAAAGATACAAGGCAAAGCCCAGTGTGTACCCACGGAGTGTGCTCGGTGCCCCAAGGGGAGCCGATGAACCACAACAGCGGGCAATGGGGCTGAGGGACAGCCTCGCTAGATGGACTGCCCTTCAAGTGGTGTCTTACTTTGCGAGAGCCTGGCACACGGAAGGTGTACTGAGAGAAAGGAGCAGTAGGGGACCAGGCAGTGTGCCCTCCCAGAGGTCTTCCCTGTAGGAGGTTGTGACCTCGTCTCTCCTATGCCCAGCCTGCCCGTGGACTCTGGGGGCCAATGCTCGGCTTCCCTGTCTTCTTACTTCTCTCTGGTTAGGGTGAGTCCTGGGTGTGCCCTCTGCACCTCCTTTCTGGCTGGTGGTTCTCCTGTACCTTTTTGGGGAGGTCCTAGGACATTAGGGGCAGGGCAGATGGTGCCCCTCAGGTGGGTAAATGAGTGAGCATCCTCAGGCGAGAAGTCTGGAGACTTGCAGCTGCTCGCGTGGGACAGCAGTCGCTCAGCCTCGGGTTCCTCACCCCCAGCGTGGGTACAGCACCCCTCCCGACCCCGTGTGGTCCAGGAGGTCCTCGGCGAGCCCTTTCAAAGTCACACGCAATATGTCAGCGCCTTAGCATTATGGTTAAAAGAAACGTCAGTGGACAAGAATTTCTGGTTGTTGCATTTTTCTGGAAGAAAGACAAAAAAGAACCAACAAAGAAGTAGGTGGGTCCACTTGGTTTTTCCTCGTTCCTGCATTAAGGTGACAATGACTTTCACGGTGGGATTTTGGTGCATGCAGGTTAATCTGGCCAGTTTCCTGTCTTGCATTCATGACTGGTGTTTAGAATGATGGCTCCACAGCTCAGAATCCTCATAGAAAAGTAATTTAATTTTCATTGTACTAAAGCAGAAAGAACAAGGCAATATACATTAAGAAGGTCTTCAGAAGGGCTTAATTCCAAACGAACTTCCCGCTCAGATGCTTAATAAGCCTCAGGTATTTCCAGCAGTCTCCAAGGATCCGTGGCTGGTCTGTGGGATTTGAAGGTAGCATTTTGGCTTCCTGGCTGAGGTGAGAAATGTAAAAACAAGAGCCTCGCTAACCAGGAGGCAGCGCTTCTTCCTTACACCCAAGCAGGACAGGAAGATAGGGCAGCAGCTTGTAGCTTTTTGAAAATGTTTTTCTAGAAACTGGCTATTTGTGCTGGTTGAAAGCCTTGTATGGGTGTGAGAGAGAAAGAGCAAAAAAGCCCCGTTCGTCTTAACCATAGTTCAGTCCCCATATAGGGCCTTTTAGGATCTGGAGGGAATATTTTGGATTTATTTTTGTTTCCCTTAGGCTGACATCACAGAGCAGGCATCATGGTGCCCGTTTTGGGTTAGGAAAAAGCTTTGAGGAGCTACACATCTTAAGGCATTTTACTGTTTCTCCTCTTCACTTTTCTAAAAGCACAACTTTTCTGGTTTCTTTTAAAGAAAGAAAGAAAGAAAAAGGAGTACAGAGGTGGGTATTGATCCCCTCGGCTCGGATCTTAACTGGCCAGGCTGTAATACCTTGCTTACATCTGCCAGGTTTTGTGCAGTTTTGCAACATCTCCTTAATCCAGTGAGCATAAATAGAACATTTCAATCATATTTGGCTCCCAGGAACTCAGCAGATAAGCATGCTAAGACCTTGTTGAAAGAGACTGTATGAGATTGTGTGCGATAAGATCACCCTATAGCCCGGCGCCCAAATGAAAGACTTTTGTTCTTGGTGAAATTTGTTGATAGAGATATTTCAAATAAATGACTTAGGAGAACTCAGTCTTTTAAAACAAAGGGCCGGTTATGTAAGAGCCAGCAGCCCAGGCCCCCTGGTGCTCAACAGCCAAGGGGAGCCGCCTCTGAGCAGTTGCTGTGGGGAGATTAACGCCCCTTTGTCATTTCTGACGTGTATTTTAACACTTTGAGGCAGGCTTATCTGGAAGCACTCACTGTACGTGGCTCGGCAGCCACAGGAGCACCGTTGTACCCCCTCGTATTTCCAAGGCCCAGGACAGCTCCTTCCTCTCTCAGGCAGTTCCAGGCGGGCCTTGACCCCAGGCCAAGCAGGGCGCATGGCATTCTTTCTAAGAGCCCCACGGAGGTCTTCCATTTGGACAGTAGGGACAACTGTTCTTGTACTGGTGTGTGTGTGTGTGTGTGTAAAGGGGACAGGGGGTTTTCCTGTATTTTTCTCTTTGAATTCATTCAACAAAGATGTTTGGAGTCCCTCCTGTGTTCTGGGCTCAGGGACAGAGGTGAAGACGTGGGTCCTGCACGAAGGAGACCGCAGTCCAGCGGGCACAGGCCCCCGTCAGCCCCGTGCACTTCAGTGTCACACACCTGATCAGAACGGGTCTTAGAAGTCATCTAACTCAACCCAAGCGCTGTTGCAAAGGTGTGCCGTGAACTCCGGAGGGTCATAGTGGTTTGATGGGGTCGGCTTGATGGTGGCTGGCAGAGCAGGAGCAAACACCCGTCTCCGCTCCCAATCCAGTATTTCGGTCAACATCCCACACTTTTAATCTAGATTCTTGAGAAATGTGCCTTCTTTGGGATACCCTCCCTCCCTTTAAAAGGCTCTGAAACAGCCCGTGGCCACTGCTTCCTTAGCTCCACCACTTCCCAGCACTCATAGTCTGGGTTCGCCCCAGAGGGTCCCCCACTGTCTGCCCCGCCACCCCCATCCTACGGCACGGAAGGCGTTAACTAGCCCCCTGTTAGTCCTTGGCGGTTGTTTTTAATCTGTTGTTTGAAATCCTTGCCTTTTATCGGTTTATTTACTTTATGGCATGCATAAAGAGCTGTATTAAAAAATAAATTGTGTTGTAAAAGCATTCGGTGATGTTTATTAATATTGACTGGTCGGGGAGCAGCGAACCCTTGGCTGTGAGGATAATCATGGTGAATACCAGCCAGGCATTTGCAGCTTGTCCAGTGACTGTCTAATCTCCACATTAAAAACAATGGGTAAAAGGGTAATCATTTCCCTTATGCCTGAGAAAACGAAAGTGACCCACTTCCTAGCCAAGATGAGAGCTGGCTTGTCTTTCTCTCCCCTGGGGCTCCGGGGCTCCAGGCCTCCTGTCTGGTTCCCACCGGTCGCAGGGCTGAATTTCGGAGGCCAGGTCTCCTTTGTCGCAGGGGGGCGGGCGGCTCCCACCAGCAATAGCTTCTCGTGCATCCGCCTGCTGCTGGCGTCTGTGTCCCCCGTCGGAGGCAGAAAGAGACGCGGCTCCTGCCTTCAAGGCGCTCATAGTTTTGAAGGATTTGCAGACAGCTCCATCCTCCACTGTGGACTTGATGTCCCAAGAAAGTACATCCAGAGAATGACACTGGGTGTGACTGACGCCTGCAGGCGGCACTGAGAGACATTCCTTGGGAAAATAGTGTCACCCCTAGAAGGCAGGGAACCTTCCCAGACTATCCCAGACATCTTGGGAGTGATCTCTGGCTTCGGGTGGATGCCTCTAATAGAACAGGTTGTGTTTGCAGTTTTCCTTCCCCATAAGACCGTGTGTATGGGTAGGAAGTCCAGGAGATTGGACCAAATACACAAACGCCCTACATCTCCCTGGAAATTGCTTTCGGGAATAAATTCCTGGTAGCCCGATAACTTCTTGCTCATCCTGTCTTAAAATCGGAGCCCAGCCCACCATCGCTGCTTGGCCTTCCTCTGGGCATTTGAACGAAAGGTAAATGGCCGCTGGGTAGGTTTTGAACTGCAGGGTCTGGGGCAAGAGAGAAAACCCGCTGCTGGAGTGGAAGCCCTCTCCTTGCTGGGTCCCATTTCTGCCCTGGGAGGTGAGCAAGGCCAGGCTGAGGCTCTCACCACCGGGCTGGTGAGTCACCTGTTTGCGAGACTGAGAGCATGGGTGGGGCTCCAAGAGGGGCCCCGGCCCCCACCATGCCCGTGTGAAGGGGGCACAGGCGAGTGAGCAGCGCATGGCCAGTCCTGCTCACGAGGGGAGTGGGAGGCCTGCCCGGCGGCTGGTTCCTACGGTGAGCAGGGGTCTTGGACAGTGTTGGGTCCCACGCGGGCAGCAGGCTTCTAAGAAGAGGGTCATTTACACTGTGGTGCGGCTCCAACTCACACAATCTCCTCTCATCCTTGTCTGTTCTGCGTACCCCTGAGAAGCACCGAGGCCTCACATAGATGGGCACTGGGTCAGAGGACAAAAGCCCCAGGCATCAGGTGCCCCCCCTGCGTGAACAGCTCAGACCAAGGGGAGGGCGAGGTGCAGAGGCCACCAGAGCCCCCCCAGTCGGTGCTGGATGTGGGTTCAGGAGGTGGAGTCAGCTAGCTGACAGCAAGGGGGGGCGTCAGCTTGTAAAAGCCCAATAGGATGGAGTCCCCAGTATGTCTCCTCCTCCCAAGGTGGCAGCCCAGCCCTGGAGTGTCCCTTCTCACTTTCTCCACTGCTGGGTCCCAGTTCTCAGAGCTGGTCTGCCCAGCACAGCCCACAGTTGGTACCGTCAGGTCCCAAGAGGAGAGGGAAGGGGGGCAATCCTTGGCTTATTGGAACAGAACTCCTCTAGGCCTTCCTGCCTCTTGGTCTGCTCTGACTGCTTTGCCCCTGGGCAGAGGAACTGGGGAGGAATCGGGGCACGGGCAGTGCCGGGCCTGGGTCAGGACCCCCTCCCCCAGGCGAGCCTGTGGTCCAGAGCTGTGTGCGGAGCAGGCGGGCTGAGCTGCTCCTGCAGAGACAGACAGGGAAGTGCCTTTTGGAGCCGTTGTGTGCAGGCTGAGGGTGGGACTCAGCACCGGTCTCCTTGCTGAGCCCATTCTGCTCTTGTTCTGGGCGGGCCAGGGGATGAAGGCCTCTCCTAAGGACGAGAGGCTGTCTGGAGTGCAGGCTGGATGTGGCTGTGAAGGGCACTGGCCTTGCCTTGTGGACTCCAGGAGCCACGGGGCGGGTCCGGCACTGGGCTGGAGGTTGCCCGTGAAGTTCTTGTGCTTGGACTACTGTTAGGATAAGAGGAAAGATGCCTGGACACCCTCAGCCCCTTAGACACAGAAGTTTCTTTGGCAGGCCCTCCTAAACTAGGCCCAATGAAGAAAAGGAGCGATAAGCATGGCTTCTGCCGTTGACGTGGTTTGCAGTTCTAAAGCAGACAGGATCTATACGTGTGTGCAGACTCACAGCACAGGAATGGTTTGGGTGAGCGTGTACGGTGCTAGCACGGTGCGACCAGGGGGACAGCGTGGTTGAGGATCGGTGAGTGGGAAGGCCTTCTCTCTCATTACTTGCAAAATGGTTCAGTTTGCTTAGCACTAATTTCTCATAATGATTCAGATCTCTTGAAAATCGCCAGAAACCTGTTCACAGTTCATTTTTTTCTTGGTCTTTTTGGACACAGTAAGGATCTATTACAGTCAAGAGGAGGTTAGCCAATGGGCCAGTTGTGACATGGGGTGGGCAGCCCTGCTGTGGGGGAGAGCCTGCACCCCGAGGCTGGGTGGTGGGGGCCTCAGCCTGTAGAGAGGTGGGCTCTGCACTGGATACAGAATGGAGGTGCTTGGGCCATGGCAGAACTGGGTCACTTTCAGAAGGGTGTGCAGGGAAGGGAGTGTGAAAACCAAGGCAGGATGCAGAAAGGTCAGAGATGTCCCCGCTGTCCTCCCTTCCTGACCTCAGATAGCTACAAGCAGCCAGAGCCTGTGAAAGGCAGGAGCAGGCTGGGAAATGTGAGAGTGAGTGGTGAGGGAGGAGGGGTGTGCAGAATTTCCATTCTAATCAGAACTCTTCGCAGTTGGGTCATGTGGTGGTAGCAGGGGGGGGCTTGTGGTCCAGCGCGCGATGGACAGACCGCGGGTTCATGCGAACGTGCGCTGCTGCTGTGGACAACAGCCGGAATTCTATTTCCTCCTTGGCCAGGCTGCCCCAGAGGCTGCTGTGGCCAAGTCCCTCGAAGGCACTCACTTCTCCACCATCTCCTTGTCCTTTGAATTAGGAGACACCTCCACCTTTATACTTTCTTCCCTTGGTGTCTGAGCGCTAATGGGAAGTGAGCGCAGTGGCGCTGGCCTGTGAAGCATTTGCCCTGCTTCCTGTGCCAGTGGAGCACAACCTTTGTCCCTGTACTATATTTGGGATCACGTGGACGCCCTGTGCACCCCTGGTCACCTGTCTGGGGGGCACTGAGTTAGTGAGTCAGGTGCAGGGCAGTTTCCTTAGCCCCAGGACGGGCTGATGTAGGGCCTCTGCATCTCTGCAGGCTGGGAAACACATGGCTGCAGATCGGTTCCAGGGAAGGGCTGATGGTAGGGGAGGGACGGAGCCCAGGTAGTTGGATTGGAAGGTTTTAGAGTGAGCAGATATCTGGGACCGGGTGTTGGTTTTCACTAGGGCCACCCTAACCTGACTGTAGGTGTCCTGGGACATCACGCAGTGGGCCGTGGCTCAGAGAGAACAGTGCCCTTAGAGGAATTCCTTGGATGCCAGGTACAAGGATATAAGTAAGACTTTTGAATAATAACACTGAGGTTCCATAAGAGACCAAAACCTAAGACATCACCCACACGCCTCTATAGGTGGAAAACTGCAGTGAGATTAGGAGTGAATCATCAGCTGAGGGTCATGAAGTGAGTGAACGGCCAGGTGGGGCTGGGGTCCAGGCCTCTGGCCGCTTGCCTGGCACTCTCCCCTGTACCCCATCATCTCTGCAGTGAAGGGGAAAGACGGGTCACCTCTCACACCCTGCCAGTCCAGGGGGCCAAAAGCCACTTCCAGCAATTGCCAGGCAAATTCATTTGCATCTAGAAAAAGGTCAGTGGGGCTCCCCAGATAGTGTTCGTCAGGACGAGAGCTTTGACCTGGAACCTGCAGGGAGAAGAAATGGGAGTCCCAGGGTGGGGCTGGAGATGCTGGTCTTGGCGGCGGCTGCTGAAGCCCACACCACCGCTCACACCAGGGTCCTTGGGGAAAACAAACCAGACTGCGGGGTTTGTGCTCCGGATCCTCTTGACATCCACGCCCGAGAGGTGGGCACTGAGCACCCCTGGAAGCTGAGGAACCACTAGTGAAGAAAAGGATAAAATAAGGCCAAAACCCACCTGCTGCCACCTGCCCCCCAGACCTGGTCATGAGCTTGGGCAAGAGGCTCAGCTCTGACCACCGCGAGAGGGCATTGGCTGCTCTGTGGACCTTCTTAGAAGGGTGAACGTCTGCCATGCCTGTGCAAGTGGCAGGAATACGCAGCTATCATGTGCACATGCAGCACACATACACACTCGTGCACACACACACACAACTCGTGTGCACATGTGTGCTCATATGCATACACACTTGTGCAGCACATGCTCACAGGCATACACACTCAAATGCCTGGGCACACACGAAAACATGGTGTGCCCAGAATGCTATTAGGACATGTCCCACTGCCCACTGTTGTGAAATATATTTAGAGTCGATAATGTTCAGTTAAAATGTCCTGTGCTGTTACTATTTCTCAATGGGGACGGATCAGGCCTGGCCAGGAGTAGGATGCCGTGGGGGTGGGGGCACGCATGTCACAGAGGAGGGGGTGTGTGTGATTGGGAAACGGTGTTGCCTTTGGCAAAGGGGTAAAGGGACAGCGGACAAACAGCGGGGTGATTGAGAAAGAGTTCTGCGAAGGGAACTGGGCCTGGCCGCCGCCAGAAGGCCCTGTGTCCAGACCCCACGGCCTATGCGCCACGGCACCAAGCAGTCCCCCGGGGCCCTGCGTGGTTTCGCGCCGCTGGGATCTGGCGGGGGGTGGGCGGCTGGGCCCGGTTGCCACAATCTGGGTGGTAGACTCGGGTCTGGGCACCTTCTGTCTGACTGGATGGCGCCCCCTCCCCCTGCCTGCGGTCTTACCCGCTTCAGTGCCCACCGCCCTCCGGCCTTCCCCTCTGGTCTCCACATCGCCGTCTCCCACAGCACACCGCTGGCTCTGGGCGCCTGCCCTGCCCTCAGCAGCTTCTGCCTCTGCCTGCCGTCCCCTCCCTACTCCTCATGGCTGGGGCCCCAGGGGCGGCGGTGGGCAGGGTGCAGCGGGGGGCGGAGACGGGTTCCGGAGCGGAAGTAAGGGCCTGAGCACAGGCGTGCGGGTGGGAGGAAGGGCCGTGTCCTAGCCGGTGGCCCACGTGTGCGGCCGGGGCTCGACTGCCTGCAGCCCCTGCTTCCTATGCCCGGCCAGCTCCTCTGCCAACTCATGCCTGAGTGGTGGAGTCCGTGGGAAACATCTGGGTGGGGCTTGAGGGGTGGGCCTGGGACCTGTGGTGACCAGGCCTGTGTCTCCCTGGGTGGCCGCACGTGCCAGGCCCGCCTCACAGAATGTGCGGGGAGCGTGCGTGGAAAGTACGTGGGAAAGCAAGAGGGTGGCTGCCGCCTCACCTCTGCAGAAGGGTGTTACCCAGTTTCTGGAAACCTTTCTGTCGGGTCTCACCCTCTGCCCAGACCTGGAGGGGAGACATGGGGCTGGGCCTCAGGGGAAGGGCATGTGTGCTGAGGAGTCACAGTCCCAAGACCATCTGGTGCCCTGGGAGAGAGGCAGCTGCCGTCCACAAGGGAACCAGCTCATTAACGAGCTTTTTCAGAGCCTCCTGGTACCCCTGTAACCCCACGGTGGTGGAGGCGGCTGTGAGGCGGGCGGGGTGCCGTGCAGCCCTTCTGAGCTCACGGTCTCGCAGGGAGCCAGGTGCGCACAGCTGCTGGGCAGCAGGACCGTGCTGTGGTCCCCGTGTAAGGTCTGCGCCAGTCCAGCAGGGGCTTTACGTCTGTCTGACCATCCTCATGCCGCTTCCCCTGCCTCAGAAGCTGGACCTGATCTTTCTTCGTCTGGGTGCCGGGGAGTAAAGCGGCAGGAAGCGGTCGGTCCCCAGCCCTTGGGGTAGGAACAGGAGTAGATGTTTTCCTTGGTAGCAGCCATGGGAAAGGGGCACCAGGGGGGTGTCTCCGTGGGTGCCTGTCTCGGGTGGTGTCTGCCTCCCTCCCCCCCGTTATCTGCGGCGGGATTGCCGCGAGTCCCCAGGCGCGGGGGGCCTGCCTTGCGTCCAGCTGGAGAGGCAGCAACGTGTCTTTTCGTTTCCCCACAGGAAGCTGCACAGTGGGGTGAAGACATACGGCTGTGAGCTCTGCGGAAAGCGGTTCCTGGATAGCCTGCGGCTGCGAATGCACTTACTGGCCCACTCAGGTAGGCGAGGCTGCCCGACCGGCCCGTTCGTCCTGCCCACCCCCGTCCCCACTCAGAACGTGGACGTCCCTGCTTCCAGCCCTGACCCCACGGTGCTCCCTCCAGGTTCACGGAGCAGGGAGGCCACCCCAACAGTGTGACTGTCTGGGTGGACCCGCCCTCGTGACGGGCTGGGCTCCCAGGCGTGCGTGGCACCCAGTGCCCGGTGTCATCTGCCTTCCAGAGTGGACCACAGCTTCATTAGCAAAACAGTTGTGGAGTTAGGTTCTCGCTGTCTAATGAATCTGACTATTGGGTTCACATTATACAGGAGCCTTTAATTAAATAGATACAGAAAGGTTGGAGCACAAAGCGAGTTACACAGCCGTCTCTTGCAAGTTAATTTTATGCAGTTCCTGTGGGGTCGACCATGCGGCCGCCGGTGTGTTTGGGCAAAGCGGTCAGCCCTGGAGGCGTGGGAGGGGAGAGGCGCCTGGCATCTGTGTGCCTGGACACTCTTGGTGGCAGGAGGGATGCACCAGGTCTGAGGCTGCTGCTTCCAGGCCAGGAGGCTACCCGGCCCAGTTTTGGTAGCCCCCCATGTGCCCGCCAGGGCTGGCGCTCGCTCCCATCTGACTCCTCAAGCTTCCAGCTTCGGAGGCATGTTTGGGGGAGAGGAGAGGGCCTGCTCTTCCCCACTTGCTGCCAGCACCTGGCCCTCCAGCATCTGTGAAATGGCCATGGGCTTGGGGGTTGGGCAGGTGATGGGGCTTGAGTCTGGTCTGTGATGTGCCAGCCGTGCGACCTTGGGCAGATCTGTCTCTGAACCCGCTTCTCTGTCCATAAAGCGCAGGCATTGCTGACTCACAGCGTCTCTTTTGAGGATTAGATGACAGTCTATGTTGCAGGCATGTGCAGTGCACGCCCTGGTACCTGGTTGGTGCGTTACAGTAAATGCCCGTTGCTGGGTGTCCACCTTCGTCCCTTTCCCTGGTTCTGAAGCTGTCGCCCTGGGGCATGTTCCCACCACCTTGCCCCAGAAGCCTCCTGTCTGGCTGGCCGTCTGCAGGGCGCCCGCCCATTGCCGGTACAGGCTGTGCATGCCATTTGGTGGCCTGCCGCTGTCCTGCAGAGCCTGTGTGCTCCGCAGTGGACGCTGCCTTTCCCGTGGCCTGCCAGCCCTTCCTAGAGTGTCCTGACCCCTTCTCACTGCCCGCGCTCCCTGTCAGACCCAGGGGTTGGGCCCTTCCAGGTGTCTGTCTTAGCTGAACCATCCTTGCCCTGCCCACCTGCCCCGTGCTGGCCGGGAGTCCATGCCAGGCGTTCCCTGCACTGCCTGGCTCGGGGCTCACGTGCTCCTTTTGTCCTGTGTTTACCTTGCACCTTGTACCTTCTTGCTACCCTTTCAGTTTTGTGGGTTGTTGGGGGTTCAGGGTGGGCTCCCCCAAGGAGTGGAAGGTGGGTCTTCTGTTTCATTTGCTCCTGGCTCAGGGCCTCTGGCCGGGCGGCTGGGGCGTCCAGGCGGGCAGTGTGCTGTTGAGCCTGCGGCCGAGGCTCTCTCTCCTGTGTGTAGTGCAGCCTGTTGGCATCCTTTCTCCTCGCTCATCCCCGGTCCGGAGGGCAGCGCTGCAGCAGACACGCCTGCTTGTTGCCCTGCTCGATGCGCAAACTGGCACAGCTTGCTTCGTGCGCCCCATGTCTCTTCACCCCGTTCCTCTACTTGGATGAGCCCTTCCCAGGCTTTCCAGAACTCCCGCAGTGCCATCCTCACACCTCCCAGCTCCGGCTGGAAGAATCGTGCTTTCTCTGGATGTCCCTGTTTCTTTATCTGAAGCTCCTTTGGGCACAGCCTTTCTTCTTAGTGTCACAGTTAGCTAGGGACATGCCTTCTCTCCCCTACTTGGCAGTCAGGGTTAGAAATTTAGGCACCTACCTCCTACCATGTGAACGTGGGCAAGAAACGTAAGCTCCCTGAGCCTCTGTACCTCATCTGTGATAAGAGCCCCTAGCCCTGCCTCGGCTTGGTGGGGCCCCCACCAGACCCATATCACTGTGCCCCCCACATGGTGGGCTCTCAGGAAGCGTCCCTCTAACAGACTTAACTATTTGGGGAGCGTGTGTCCCCCATGTCTGGCACATGGTCGGTGCATTACCGGAGTCCTTGGACACTAGGTGACCGTGTGGGTGCGGCCAAGGCCCGGGAGTGACTCCCAGAACCCCAGGCCTGCAGCCGGCTCTCTCCTGCAACAGGAGCTGTGAAGACCACGTCCCAGGGGCTCCCTGGGGCTAGCCAGAAGCCCCCCGACCCCGGTCCAGTGCAAGTTAGGCACTGTCTCCCCTGTGAAGCACCCTTAGTGGGGCTGGTGGGACAGCAGAGAGGGAGGGGCTGCTCTCAGGCTTGAGGGGTGCCCAGAGCCTCCAGTTCAGACAAGAGGAGTGACTGCAGCACCCCTGTATGGCTGCACACCCATCCTGACTGAGAAGCCACGTCGAGGCCCCCGGGGTCCTGCACACAGGCACTGGCAGGTGGGGAGCTGGGCCCTGTCGCCGGGGCCCTCCTGTGCACGCCGTCTCACCAGCGCTGACGTCTGGTGGGGCTGTGATTTCTGCCTCTGCCCCTCATTTGCCAGAGCCCTCGTGAAGGAGAATTTGGGGGTGGAGGAGGAGTAAGGGCCATGAAATGCTTTCATTCACCTTTGAGGATCGTGCCCAGCCCGCTTAGGCTCTGACATTTCTGTTCTCTGCTCTTCCTTTTATCCCACCTACCTCTCACCCCCGTGCTGGGGTGTCTTGAAAGCCAGGCCCCATCCTGAATGGTCTGCCCTCCAGCCCACACCAGAAGGCCCCGGGGCCCCCAGGGAGGCCTGGCCTCCTTGCGGCGTCGGGCGGAGGACCGGCCTGGTGGGGCCAGGTCTTCCCTCCGCCACCAGCAGAGAGGTTGGGTTTTCCAAGCCTGACTCCTCCCCCAGCCGCGTGGGAGCAGAGCCGGGATGTTTCAGAGGGCACGTTGACTCCATGTCCTGAGAGTTTCTTGCTGCTCGGTTCTGGAGGCTTCGTTGGGGGAGCTGATGGCCAGAGTGGCCCCAAGGACCCGTCGTGCAGACCCACTTCACAGAAGCTCACCCAGGGCCGGAGCAGCTGTGCAGAGCCTGGAAGAACGGGGGTTGCTCCGGAGCTCCGGGCACCGCGTCGGGAAAGGGGGCCGCCTGGAGAAGTGGGGCTGGGGGCTCCTGGCCTCCCCGCGTGCCGCCCTCGCACGGGCACATTGCTGCCGCCCGCTCCCGCTCACTTCCTCGCTCGCCGGGCCTGCTAGCTGCCTGCACCCCCCTGGCGAGCACCGCCTGTGTGTGTTATTGTAGCTCTGGCGCTGGGCCAGGCCTGGCGGGGAGCCAGCCTTGTGGGTACAGTGTGTACAGTGAGTGCCCAGCCAAGTTTGTCATCATACACCATTAATTTTTTTCTAACCCAAGAGGGGTGGGGGGAGGAAGGAGGCAAGAAAAGAGCTTCTCCCCAGGATGGCCCTTGAGAACAGGCCGCACTGAGTTCTGCGGGGATGTCAGGAAGATGAAGGGCCCGCCCGTCTCCCGCCTCAGCCGCCCCGTCCTCGCCCCGCCTTCCCCTCTTCTGTGTCTCCCTGTCCCAGGAAATCTGCCTGTATGAGATCCACTACATGAGGTTTTATTTTCAGTGACTGGAATACTAAATTTACACTCCTAAATCAGTTTTCATTGTGTTGAAATTGACAATTTGTTTAATTAGAAGTTTGCCCTGTAGGAGGCCCTTCTTAGAGACAGCTCCTTGTTTCTCTCTCTCTCTCTCTCTCTCTTTTTTTTTTTCCTTTTTTAAGACCCTAAATGGTAGTAGTGAATGTGCAGTGTAATTGAAGTTTTTATTTCGATTTGAATGTGTTAAGTAACCAAGTGTTTATGAGTATACCTGATGATGGCAGTAAGTTTAGATTAACAAACAATAACCTAACTCATTAACTAATGAGGCTGGTCTGGCCGGGCCCCACATTCTCAGAGGTGGTTTTTGGTATATCAGCAGGGTTGGATGGGAAGACTGACCCCCTCAGATGCTTTATAAAACGTGCTCCTTCCAGAAGGAGAGGCTTGTGTAGAGTGGCAGGGGGCACCAGGGGAGAAATCCAAGCCCCTCTGCACCCCAGGGACACTCAGACGCCTCCCTCCCACCCCTTTGCTGCCCGACCCATGTGAGGATTGGGCCCCGAAGCATTTTCCGCCCAATGTCTCTGCCACTCCGTGTTCTCACGTAAGAGGTCATTCCTAGCCTGGACTGTCCACGCACGGACCACAGGCCCAGGCGGCAACTCGAGCCGGTTCTGCGATTTCCTAGTATAAGGTCTCCCATTAGGTGGTATTTGCCACAGCTCAGCTCGACGTCCAGGCGGATGACTCGCGGGCACTTTTGACTTGGCTGCGTCCTGTTTAGAGGTTTGCATATTTCGTGGCCTGCCCCTATTCTGGGAGTGTCATTCAGGTTTGGAGGCTGCGGACTAATTATGTGTCAGGCCCTGTGGTTTAATGGTGGCGGATGCCACAGCGTCCCTGCCCTCAAGGAGCTCACATCTGGTGGGGTGGTGGGGGTTGACTGAAGTGAGGATCAGGGTGGTGGTGGCTCAGACGGCCAGGGAACAGTTCTGGGAGGGGCTCAGAGGGCAGGGGGTGTTCTTTCTGGAGGATGGTAGAGCTTAAATGAGTGACAAGAATGGAATTCTGCAAGGAACTGGTAGGGGAAGCCCAGGCCACCTCTGGTGACGCTCAGTGTGGGGCAGGGTGTGTGTGTGGGGAGAGGGTGGGTTAGAAGGGAGGGGCGGGGCAAGATTGCAGAGGGCCGTGAGGAACAAAATGGGTTGCATTCAGCAAAGACTGAATGAGGAGGGACCCTCTATTTTTTCTGAAATAGCCTGTTGGGCCTGTTGATGTAGTCTAGGCTGGAGTATAGGATTTATAAGACCCCTTGGGGAAATGGCCTGGCTGATGATCTTGGGTGCAGAGAGGCCATGCCCCTTGCCTAGGGGCACACAGCCTCTCTTTGGTGGCCCAGCCCTGCCAGGGGGTTGGTCCCCTACATGCTTCTCCTCTTCCTTCTCTGGGTACCCTGAGCCTTGGCCTTTGAGAAACCTCTCGTGACCCCAGACCCTCCCCTGTGGTCAGAGCCACTGGGGAAGCATGTGGTCTTCGGCTGATAAGTTTTCTGGTTCCAGCAGCAGCGTGGGGTGGCGAGGGCAGATCACATGGGGCCTGGGCCACCTGCCTGGCAGGAAAAGGGCTGGAGGGGTTGGGGCCAGAAACCAGGCTGGCTCTCTTGTGCTCCCCCTTGGAATGGGATGCAAGGAAAAACATGACAAGATACCAAAGATCTGTGGACTGTACTTGTTCCCCCTTCTTTTCTTTTAGGGACACTTAGCTTTGGGGTTCAGTCTTTCTTCCCAAAGACAGAGCAGGTTAGGGGAGGAGCGAGGTAGCTGGAAAGCCCCTCTCACTGCGCGGCGTGGCCCCCACACTGCTGACTGGAGGGGGCGGGGCGGGGCCCGAAGGTGGCCTCTCCAGACCTGCAGCTTGCTTCTCCCTGGAAAGCCACTTTCTTCCCAGGGCAGGTGTCTGCTGAGAGGGAGACCGGGGGTTATCCAGGCAGGTCCGAACCCAGGGCCAGTCACTCCCTCTTTGCCCGCTCTTGAGTGCGTGCCAGCGCACCCGGACTGCCGTGAGGGCAAGAGCGGCCGATAGCCGGCACGCCTCCTCGACTCTGTCCCCCCTCCCGGTGGGTGGAGAGCACGGGGTCCGACGCGAGCAGCTCAGGGGCCCCCACGTCCGCGTGGTCCGTGTGAACGGTGGGGCCCAGCAGGCGGCAAGAGCGAGGAGAGAAGCCCCTTTGCCCGGCTCCTCTTGAACACACGCCTCCCTGCCCGCCTGCCTCCCCCCTGCCCTGGCCTGCTGCCCGAGCTTTTCCCAGAGCGGTGTCGTCACCGGCCTGCCGGCAGGCCTGGATGTCCTGCCAGCATTCCGGAGGGTTTATGACGGTTTACAGATGCGCCTCCAAGAACACGCTGTACCCAAAGCAGAAATTACTGCGGCTTGACTGCTGTCCAAGCCCGTACACGGGAGAGAGGAAAAGGAAAACAAGAACTGTTTAATGCTGTTTATAAATTATACGCTGGCTGATGAAAAATACATTTCTGCCCCCCTTCTGCCCCTTTCCTCGCGGCCCCCCCACACCCACCCCTTCTCGCTTTCGGCCTCAGGAGCCTGAATGGAGACCAGAAGAATACAGTTTTGCGTTTCAGCTCCCGTTCTGGCTGGGATCCGAAGCCCTGCTGCTGACTCACAGCCAGAGTATTTTTCCCCTTTACCTGATGAAATATACTGGTTTTTCCAACCCAGATGGGGTGTTTTTGGTTCTGTTGTCTGGGTTTTTACGTTTTTTTTTTAACTTTCTTTGTTTTAGGCCAGGGATTTTGTTTACAGCAAGTGACAGGTCCTGTGATGGCCCTGGGGGGCAATACCGGCCCCAAAGCTCCTGCGTCTGCCCCCTTCCCTGTTGCTGCAATTACATGCCTGGGTCCCTGGGCCTGAGGATCTCAGCCAGGCCAGCCGAAGGGAGGAAGTTCGAAAAGTTCACTGTGGGTCATTGTTTTAAACAGTGTTTTAACCAGTTCTCTCCCACCCCTCCACCTCCAGCCGTTGTGTGAAGAGGGGGCTCACATATCCCTCCCCCCAGACACACGTCTCCACCTCCATATGGTGCCTTAGCAGGGGCTGGGGAAACTCCTTGCATCCACCCCTCTGGGTCCCAGCCTCTCCCCCCACACTCGCGGCCCCCGTCCCAATTTATTCTATAAATTTGCTTCTACATTATGTCTCTCCATTTACATGGCTTTTGTGTTTTTTAATACTGCTAATGTTTATCATTTGCCCAACAGGCTCGACAGATTTTGCTTCCTGTAGAGCACCGAGGCTTCAGAGCCCCTCGTTGCTAAGTAGCAGTCTTCCTATACTGTAATGGGCTGATTTTGTATTCTGTTCAGCGCTGTGTCTTATTTTTGTATGCAAGACAAAGTGTTTTGATGGAGGACGATTGCGGCAGTGTCTGGAGGCTGTTTGGAGTTTTATGGGCTGTACAGTACACTGTGTGCTCTCGGAACAGAACACAGGCTGTTGAATTTTGGATGGGATTTGTCATCCTCCACCCCCCTCAGAGAGGAGCCTGTCAGATAGAACATTACTTTAAGGGTGGAGGAAAGTGGAAATTATGCAATAACCCCCCCCTCTGATTTTTCATCCCCAAATAGGATGGTTTCTCCCCCCACACACGCTGTTGTACCTCCCTATGATTTGGTCGAGCTGGGTGGTGACATGCCGCCCGGGAACCGGCCCTGGAGAGGTGGATGCGGACCCCGCGCCTCTGCTGCTGAGCTTGTGCTCTCTCCTCTCCTCTCCCCTGCCCCTTCCCTCCTGCCCAAGGTCTGGGCTGCCTTGCTGGCCCTGTTTCCACCTGAGGATGAGTGGGTAGTGGGTGGGGGTGGGGTGGCTGCGTGTGACCCACCTAGATGCACATTCCCTTGGTTCTAAGCCTTTTCACCTTCTTTGCTTCCCTGGACGCATCCTTCCAGGACTCCTTGCCTCCAGCCAGCTGTGCCCGGGCCCCTGTGTCCTGGGCTGCCCTCCGGAGCCCTGAGCCCTCCCTGGTGGGGCCGGCTGGAAAGTGTTCAGCTCGGCTCTCCTCTCCTGCCGCTTGCCCGTGTCCCCCCATCACACCCCATCTTTGCGTCTCTGTCCTTGCGTCCGTGTTGGCCTCAGCCTTTTCCTGAGGCTCCTGCGTCTTTTCCATCTTCCTTCTCAGACCTCCATCTGTCTGTGTCTCCGCCCGTCGCGGTGGTCTTCCCTCTCACTTTCTCCCACCCTCAGCGTTTCTGAGCTTGGGTGGGGCTGGGATGGGGCACGAAGTGTCAGTCTGGCCCAGAAGGCCCGGGGAGCGCTCCTGAGCCAGTCAGTGCTGAGGGCCGCTGGCACTTGGAGCCTCATGAGCGCCCAGCCCTTGCCCCCCCGGGGACCATAGTGGGACTTCCTGGCTTGGCTCTGGCTCTTCCAGGTCCCTGGACACTTTCTTAGGCTGAGCTGAGCGTGGGCAAGTGGGGGGGCAGGGCTGGGTTGTGCAGGGCCCTTCTTGAACTTCGCCACTGAAAAGTGCACCTGGCTGGCACTGCCTGCTGAGGCCCGTACCAGGCACCTGAGTGCGGATCCTGGTGGCTGGGGCACTTTCTACACCTCATATCCTTGAGGCCTGGCTGTGCGTGGCACGGAGGAGGCTTCTGATAAGTATTTGTGGAGTAGGTTACTGTCCTGCTACACAACACGTTCGTGTTTCTGGGGTAGATCGGTTTGGTGGGGCCTGGGGCTCGCACAGTTCTGGGTGTCCCCTCCCAGAAAAGATGACATTAGACCACCTCCCGAGAAGGGCCCCACGCAAGGAAGGGGCCTGAGGCTTCATCTGTATTAGCTCCAGGGAGAACAGGCCTCAGCCGCCGTGACAGACTGCCGCTGGTGAGGACCCGGCAGCTGTAGCACCTGAGTGGGGTGATTCAAGGCCGCAGACAGGGCGGCGACATCTGCTTGGCCCTGGGGACCCTGAGAGCGTGGGGCAGCCATGTTCACGGGGCTCAGGTCTGCATTCCATGAGGGCGGCGTAAATCCCCCGCCACCGGCCGCCGGGAGCCCCTTTGTATTTCATCCTCTGTTCTCAGCGGGCTGGTTGGTAGGGATACAGCCTGGGTCCATCTCTCCCAGAGCCTCCAGCTAGACTGATGCACACAGAGCTTCCTGGCCGGCCCGCAGGGACTCCTGCTGAGATGGCGTGACCTCCACCCTTTCCCAGGGGCTCCATCTCCAGCTGCTTGGGTCTGCGCCTTTGGCCCCAGGGCAGGGCACCGGTTCTGTGTATGTGCGTGCGCCCTGGCGGGAGCCATGCAGGGACCATCCTGGGGGTGTGATGGGAGTGTATGCAGAGGTCTAGGTCCTGTTCTGTGGAGCTTCCATTCACCCGTTACTTGGGGTAAAGTGGGGTTGGACAACTCTTTGGGCAGGACACTTAACTCCTTAGAAGGTGTGGAAAGGCTTCAGTTACGTTCCCAGAAATGTGGGGCAGCTGTGTGTACACGCGTGTATGTGAACGTGTGCGTGTGTGTGCACGCGGGAGAAGGAGGGATTGAGAAGAGGCGGTTACATGAAGAACTCAAAACGGTCCCTTTGCTGTCACGGCCCCACACAGACCATTACCTTGCAGATTTAAAACCTGAATGAGCCCATCACACCTAGCGACATCCGTGGACCGAAATGCGTGAGTGCAGAGCTTGTATTACTACCTTTGAATTTCAGCTGCATTGTTTGTTATTAATTCTTGGGTGTCAGGGGTGTGTTTCCCCCTCTTGGATTCAACCACAGAAAAGCTGATTTGTTGACAGATGGGTATGTTTCTCAGTAGGACCCCTCTGAACAACCTTTTCCTTTCAAACACAGCCCTGTGACCTGTGGGGCTGAGTGGAGTTTCGGAGGCAGGACTTGGGTTGACTTTGGAGGGGGCTGAAGTTGTCACGTTTTTTAATGTAATGATTTGAGTTTCATATGAATGATTCTGCGTGCCGTGAGCGCTCGTACTTTCATCGCTGTCTCCTGCACTTTGGGTAAAGGGAGGGAGGGAAGAAATAGCAGCAGCATTCTGTGGGCAAAGAGGAAAACAAGAGAATGGGGCAGAGAACAGGCTAAATTTAAAATTGTAATTGGCTGACTTCCACTGGCTTGCGGGTGTTTTAATGACTCATAATAACTTCATTTAAAACCAGCTGAGCAGAAAATAGATTGGAGAGGAGCCTCGGGCCATTATGGATTTGTTTTTTTTGACAAGCTCGGTTCTGAGCAGCCGGGAAGGCTCTCAGAGAGGGCTTGGCTGTGTCCCCCCCACCCTCTCTCCCTCCGAGGGCTGGTGGTCTGCCCAGGAGAGATTGTATAGAAACCAGGGCTGTCCCCACCCCCTTTTTTAACTGATTAAAAATAGATGCCTTGAGGTATTATTTTAGCATCAGTAGGATCTTTTTTTTTTTACTTTTGATGTGGTAAATGGAACATAAATAAAATTGTTTTTAAAATGACTGAATTAATTAGGTAGTAAAGTAACCACAGTGCGTGAATTTCCTTTGCCAGCTGCCCTGATCCATATTTGGGGGGCGTTCCCCCTTCCTGCCCGATCCCCTCCTCCTCTCCCCCGCCAGCCCCACCTGCCTCCCAGTGTGGACCCTCCCTTTGAACGGCAAGGTTCTGTCATCCAGGCAACAGCTACGTGATTTTTTAAAAGATCTGTAGGACGCTGACGGGCCTGGTTCTGTCCAGCTACCCGCGTGACTCCAGAAAAGGCCGTGACCTGCCTCGAGTCGGTTCACATAGATCGGCCTGTTCGAGGCGAGGGCCGGAGCCAGGCCTGCGAGGCCCCCTCCTCTCTGCTTACAGTCGGCTGGCTCGGCCACAGGGTGGTCTGTCTGGGCAGAATGGGGGCTGCCTCTCGGCCAGTGCTCACAGCCGTTTATCTGCCCTCTTAGGGCACCTGTGGCCTTCTTTGTGTCATCGCTGGGAGCCACCTGTCCTTTTTTGATTACTAGGCCCTAAGCTGCTTCAGACATGGTTTATCTCCATGTCTCCCACACTGTGTAGCAGAGTAACCTGCACGGAGGTTATAACTCGGCCGTCTGTTACGTAAACCAGTGGGCGAGGAGGTACCTGGCAGGAAGGGCCCCGTGGGGCTACCCAACTCCCTCCAGTCCTGGGAGTCACAGTCCCAACGAGAAGACCAGGGTCGCAGGCAGGACCGTGTCCATAGCAGGCTGTGCCACGTCCCCAAGCCCAGCACATAGCAGTCTCTCAGGAAATACGTGTTAAGTAAATGAATGGCTCACAGTGGACGGTCGTCTCAGCGACTGGGGAGCAGAGACAGGGCCCGTGAGGCCTGGTCTGCAGGGGCCCTGGTGGGGCGGTCCGTGATCAGCTCCTGCTCAGGGCTTTGCACCTGGGCCCAGGGAGCAAGCCTGCGGCTCATCAGCTTCTCTGGCTCTGCTGGCGTCCCGTGCACTCGGGTGTAGCTGTCACTGTGGTCATCACTCCCCCGATCGCCCTGCGGGGTGGAGGGCAGGACGGTCTGGGAGCCTTTCTGGAAGACCAGTGGGTGAGGACATGGCCTCCCACCCCGGTGAGAACTTGGCTGTGTCTTCTCCCCACTCCTGTTCTCTACACCGTCCCACACAGAAAGGAGGGGCAGGAGCAGGGAACTGCCTGGTCCCTCCTGCCCGGGGGCCGGCTTGGATGCTGTGCTCCGGGGAGGCCTCTGCGACGCTGCGTCGGGAGGAGAGGGGCGGCCGACCAGGCTGCATCCCGGAACCGAGGGGACTGGGGCCATTAGGTTGTTGGTGGCCCCGCAGACGTCCAGTGTCTCGAAGTGGGCTGCCTGGCCTCCCAGATTCTGTCCAGTGAAGCAGGACCACTTGGTATGAGGCTCGTGTTGTTTGCTGTCCAGCACCCTCACCTTCCCCAGGCGTGTGCTGAGGTGCTGGACGCTCCTCCCCAGACAAACACGGCAACCAAACGGGACCCGGGTCAGAGCGCTGGGCAGCAGAGAGGCCTCGGTGACGACTCCGTGTCACTGCATGCGGCTCCCTGCTGGGGGGAAATTGTTGGTGAATGAATCCATCAGTTAGCAGTTAGCAGACAGCGGCCTGCGAGCCTGGCAAAAAGCGCAGAGGGGCTGCAGCCATGGTCCTTGCCTGCAGGGGGCTGTTGGTCTGGCCAAGGGTGACTGAGCCCCCAGCAAGGCAGGGCGTGCTCAGGTCCCACAAGGAGCAGAGATGGACCCCCAGTGCTGTGGTTCACAGGAGGGAGAAGCCCCCAGGGACTGGGGTGACGAGGAATGGCTTCAGGAAGGCGCTTCTTGGGATCCTGATGGGCACATCCTTGCTGGACCGTCTGGGATGGGGCTCCGTGGCGGGCGTGCACCTGCTTCCCCTCCTCCTGTGCTTCCTCCGCCGCCCAGAATTCTTAGAGAGGCTTAACAGCCCAGTTTCTTGTACTTGAGAATCCTCAGAGTTCTAAAGATGTTATCTTTAATTTTTATCCAAAGAGGTTATCAACTCCTTGGCCTGCAGGTTGAGAAACAACTGCATCGAAAATGAAAAGCTGGCCCTTCAGGTGGCCTTGGGCTTTGAGGTCCCCACAGCACAAGCACATAGTGTCCAGTGAGGTTTCAGGTTGATCCCAGAATGGTATATATTTCTCATACAAGACTAGGTGAACCCCAAGATAGACCGTGAGGGCCAGGGCCCCACGAAGCCCAGGTTGAGAACGCAGCTCACAGGGCTGCGCCTGGAAGGCTGGGGACAGACTCACCTGTCCCGGAGGGAGATGGAGGAGCACGGAGGGCCAGCTGGGTCTGAAGCATCCAGGGCCCAGCCCACTGTCCCTGGCCACAGGGGGACCCTGTGCATGTCCTTCGTGAGGGTGGAGAAGCCGGCGGGGGAGCGAGGTGGGTGCTTCTGTAGTTAGGCGCTTCTTTAGCTGGACCCTCTGCAGGAGTCGGCCTCACAAAGACGTCCCTTCTAGAGTCTTCTCCAGCAGGTCGCGTGCCCCCTCCTCCTTCCCCCGCCCCGGCCATCCCACTTTGATTGGAATTCTTCTTTCCCTTGCCAGGGAGAAGGGGGAAAAAGCGGGCTGTAAACTTTTCATTAGTTGGTCGGATTGCACCCGGGAAGCTCTCTTGCGACTATTACAAGCTAATTGAGCACCACAAGCTCATTGGCGGCGGCAATGAGCATTTTGCTGGAGTAATTATGCAAGGCCACACTGGTTTCAGTAACAAGGTAACTCCAGGTAAGGGGAGAGCTCCCTGGAACTTCTGATTTGCTGGAACCTTCCTCCGTTGCCTTCATATGAGCCAGAACAGCCAAAGGGCCAGAGGCCAGATGGTTCAGAGGCGGCTGTCTGGGAGGCGGTTCTGCCCGAATGGCCCAGACCCCGCAGTCCCTTGCTGGGGCCTGATGGGAACGGCGGGGCTCACCTGGGTGAGTGCGGCCAGGCCAGCTCTGCACTGCTGAGATTCGGAGTTTAGAGTCAGGTGCTCTGGAATACAGGACAGAGAGGGACAGGCACGGGTTTGGGGAGCCTCACAGGCCGATGTCTTCATTGCTGACCTGTGAACATTTCAGAAGGCCCCATTCATACCCTCTGTCTCTCCTGCCATCCATCCTGGGTGGGCCTGCATAAATGGGACCAATACAACTCCTGGGGGTCTTTACCCCAGAGGGTTCTTTATGGTGGAACTTTCTTGAACATGATGACCTCCCACCACACCCACCACCAGCCAGAAGCCAGGAGGGAGGAGGTTGAACCCACTGCCTGCAGGTCATCCTCACCCTGGCTAAGTGAGCTGGCCAGGCTCTTTGGCAGGGGTCCTGGGCCAAGCCGAGCCTGCCCTCTGGGTGCCTCTGGCCTGCTGCTCATCAGCCCTGAATCATGCCCCTCAGAGGACAGCTTGTAATTCTGCCTCCAGATACAGCCCCTGGCTCCCTGGTGGGTGGGGGCACAGGAATGCCACGGTCACGGGAGCGCTCCGTCTTCCTGACACTGTGTGCCTACATGGCTTTCTTCCCTCGCTTCTCAGCCCTGCACAGCCTAGATTCTACTTGGGAGCATATGTAGCCCTGTTTAAAAAAATACGTGGCCCTGTTATTGTTCCCTGTTCTCCGTCTCCTACGTGCATTCTCAATACTCTGCCCTCAGTCTCTGGCCTGGACCGTCTCCTTCCTTCATCTCACAGTTATAAAAGTTTGTCACAGTCAGAGGCTGGCTGTGTTGAGGCAGGAGTGTGGTGTTTGGTTAAATTGTAAAATTAGCTAGGCAAGTTAATGAGGCATCCCACCTCTACCTTGCGAAGAGCAGGAAGTTTACAGGGGTGCTTTGAGCACCTTGCCTGAGAAGGGAGGACAGGGAGAGAGGGGGGAGCTGGCTGGGAACGCAGACGAGCTTCCCGCGGTGGGTCTGCCGCCCAGCTGGAAGGGCCCTCGGGGCTCAGGCGCCGTCACCCGCTCTCAGTCCACAGGAGGACTTCCTACTTAACGTCCAAGGGCGTCCTGACTCTATAGGCCCCTGGCTGCACTGCCATTGCAGAGCCGGATTCCTTTTTTGTCTTGTGCAAGGCTAGGAGACCAAGGCTGCACACTTCTAGAAGGTGCCCACAGTAGAAAGGAGACCAGGACAGCAGTTACAACAGCTTGTATACCCTGGGGGCCGACAGGCCAGCTCCGTGCATGACGCTTTCCTCCGGTCCTGTCTCGTGGGGTCCCCACAAGAGCCCTGTGTGGTTGGTACCATTATGATGTCCATTCAATGGGTGAGGAAACTAAGTTTACTTGCCTGAGGTCACCCAGTGGGTAAGAGGCACAGTTGGGCTATAAACCCCAGGTCGGCCTGGTTTCAAGCGCCCAGACTAGGTCGTTCGCATTCTTTCTCCAGGCTGCCCGCGTCCCCCAGCCCCTTGCTCACCAGGCACAGACTGTGCGCTTACCGACACTCACCCTGAAGCCCCGCGAGTCACAGTCTGGAAGCTGTGTGCGCAAGACCTGCCAACAGTCTATTTTCTGCACACACCAAATTCTCAGGTCCTCTGATTACACCAAACAAACCTTCTTGTTTTCAGGCAACATTTCGATGTCCTTTTAGTGTCAGATGCACTTCAATAATGCTTAACCTGGGAAATAGTTAACCCTGGACCTTTTTGCATGAGATCAGCCAGAAAAGGAAAAGTAGTTTCCGTTTTGTGTTTTGTTTTTTGTTTTTGAGGGAGGGATGGTTCTTGCTAAGAATGGGCATTCAGTGTGACAGGCAATATTTGCTTTGAGAAGTGTGGAGTCTTAAGTCTTCTGAATTTTGAGCCTGAGAATACCAGGGCTGGAGCTGTGATGTAACACCTCAATTATGGTACAGGGGGTAAGAAAGACAGACTCCGAAACCTGCGAGGTTCTTTAGATCCGCAGCCTGAACCACAATTAAGGTTTCAGAAACACCAAAGGCAAGCCAATGAGTGTCATTTTTAACCAGTTTGAACATTTTACTACTTCCTAACATCAGAAGCCCCGGGCTGGAGAGCCTGCTTCTTGTCCTCAATAAAGTGATTAAGCTGAATGGGTGTTGGGGAGTATTATTAGGCTGAGGAGGGCTAAAAATAGAAATGCTCTGTTTTCTGAAAGCCACAGCAGGCCTGGAGAGACTGGCAACCTCGAGGTGCCATGAGGGGCCTGGGGAAAGGGGAGGGCGAGTGGCAGGCCCCTGGGCCTCGGGTCCAAGATGGAATGTAGTGGGTATCGTGGCAAGCGAGCTGGCTAGGGGGCCCCTTGCCCAGCTGGCATCAAGAGGAGAGTGGTGGTGGGAGCGATGGGGTGGCAGATTTAGCCTTGGTTTGAAGAGCCCCGAGTGTGTGTGTGTGTGTGTGTGTGTATTAATGAATTTAGGGTAACTGAATCTGAATTAATGAATTTAGGGTAAGCTGGCATTGAGGGTGGACACCTTGGCCTGAAAGTCACACATGCAGTCCCGAATTGATGAGATTTCCTTGCTGTGCTTGGGGGAAAGGGGTCCGGTTTGGGCAGCGAGTGAAGGGCAGGCTATAAGGGGCGTGTGTGGAGGTCGGTGGGGACGGGGGAGACCCTGGGAGCAGCTGCTCACAAGGCCTTGTTAACTAGGGTGCTCGGGGAGGTGGGGTAATGGGGCTTTCCATTAACTGAGGGTCACCAAGAAAGCCTTGTCTGCAGTCTTTGTGGTTTGCTGTCATTCATCAATGTGAGAATCTGTTTTTCTACTTGAAGTAAATACGAGTGATTGCATTTTACCATAGAAAGAAACCTTTGCTTAGAGGTCAAAGGAGAATGGCCAGGAAGGGGTCCAGTGTCAGGGTCCTCGTGATCAGGGGTTTATTGTCAGTCCGCTGTAACCTTCCTTCTCGAAAGCCCTACACACTTGCATGTCCCCGCACACCTTCCTCCCCTTCACAGCTTTTGGTGGCAGGAAGGGGCAAGGAATGTGAGGTCCGCTTTGCAGACAGAGGAACAGCGGCCGGGTGAGCCGTAATCCTAGAATGCACCGCTTGAAGCAGAGCCCCTTCTTGACCCCGTGCTGCTGGCCCCTAGTCCGGACTCTCTCCTGCTGGGTGGTGGTACATGCCTGGACCAACAGGTGAGGGTGGTTCTTAACAGAAGGGCAGGATATAAGGGGCACGTGCTCAGAGAAGAGGGGGTGCCTCAGAGCTTGTGGGAAGGGTGCCCCGACTCCAGGGAGTGCACCGGTGTGCGAGAGAAGCAGAGGGCTTGAGGGCACCGCCTCGGGACTTCACTCTACTCCCTCCACGCGCCCTGACTCAGCAGCCTCTGTGTAACCAAAGGCGCCTCTGGTCGGGGGCTTCCCAGGCTGATCGCCTCGCTGATTGAGTCTGTTCCATTTCCTTTGTCGTTTACTAGCTCAAGACCTTGGACAGATGAAGTGAGCCTTAAGCCTCGATTCTCGCATCTATAATACAGGGATGATCTTCGAGTTGATGAGAGAATCAGACTGCATGTGGGCTTGCATGATGTCCGGTGTTAGTCATTAATACAGTTACTCTCGGGGCGGCAGCAGCCACGCTGGCCCCCTACGGACCCAGGGAGGGGAGGGGAGGGTGCCATGCCAGTGTGTTACTATTGCTGGGGCCTACATGGCACCGTCTTGTTGAGACCCCCCACCCTGTGGCCCTATTTTAGGGAGTGGTGCCCCTGCAGGTGTAGGGAGGCAGGGCCGTGGCTCGGCTTCGTGCTGGAGCTCCCAGGGGAGGGAGGCTCCTGCCTGCGTGGGCCGTCTGCAGAGCGCTGCCCCTGGGCTCCTCCAGGGTGATGGTCAAGGCGCCGCCGTGCCAGCATCTGAAGGCCTCTGAGACACCTTGTGTCTTGTCACTTGTAGAAAGGTGATCTGGGGCATTAACTTAAAAATGAAGCACACGTCACACACACACAGCTGCTGGTGGGACTGGAGATCCTAGGAGCGGAGAGAGTGCGGTTCTGCCAAGAGGAGCTGAGGGAGGGTCACTCTGGGACCCTAAAGAGAACCTGCACGGTAGGGGGCTGGGCATGCGTGGGAGTCGGTGAGTAGTGAGGGAAGAAGGGCCCAGCCTGGGGACAGGGGCAGGACCACGTGCAGTGCGGGCTGAGGGCTGCCTCCCTTCCCTCTGAGAACACCTCGGCGAAAAGCTGGTTGGAGGGAGTGTCAGGGCATGCTGGGGGCTGGGCTGGCGGCAGGTCAGCTTGAGGTGTGTGACTGCACAGGGCTGGTCTCGGCTGGTCCTGCAGCGTCCGGGCAGCACTCGGGAATCTTGCCCTGGGACTTTGGGTGAAGGCCTGTGGCCCAGACATCTGACGGGGCCCCAACAGGAAGGAACAGGGTAACTGAGGTTGAAGGAGACGGAAGGCTCAGGTACCACACAGGTTGAAGCTTCCAGATACCTGCAGAAACCCCTTTCCATTCTGAACCTGTCACTGAAACTCCCCGCACAGGGACCAGGGTGGGGAGGATTGACGGTGTCCAGGGGCTGAGGGGGACAGCCCGCAAAGCCGTGGCAGATCCCCAGCTGAGCTCTGTCCTTTTCACTTGGTCCCTTAGAAATGCCAGGGCTGCAGTGCTGCCTCCTTAAGCTGTGGCCATCCAAGGCCTCGGTGCCCATCGACTCAGCCTGGCCCTGTCCGGCCCGTGACTGTCCCAGCGTCTGCACTCTGCCCCACTTAGCCCGCCCGCAGAGCAGGGCCTTCCCCTCGCGAGGGTTCCCTGGCTGAGCCCAGCCCCAGCCTGGCCCGGCCAGCACCTTCCCGTGGCCGCGGGTCCTGAGGGCCGGAGCCCCTTTGCAGCCACACTGAGCTTCCTTTGGCGTGTGCTTCCAGCCCCTCACCCAGCGCCCCTTCATCCTTGCTTCTCCCCCAGGCATGCCCCAGTTTAAAGCCTGTCACTTATGGACCGAGAGACAGGTGACTCACTCAAGGCCGCACAGCCCAGGCGGGGCAGTCGGGGCAGTTGGGGCCCTGGGTCCTTTCCTCTTTATGCTGCTTCCGGAAGGCGCAGGGGCTCTCGCCAGCAGGGCCCTCCTGGAGGCAGTTATGCCCCCACCTTATGTAATGGAAACCCTCCCACCCTTCGTAGCAGCCGAATACCATGCCCGCAGAGCCCTGGAGAAAGCGGCGGCTCACCTCTCCGGGTTGTTTACTCCCTGCAGGGGGGCCTCCCGTGGGCACCGTGCGGTGGGATATTCTACCCCGGAGTTCCTGAAGGCCCAGGCCAGAGGCTAATCACAGTAATGGGCACCTACTGTGTGCCAGGGCCTTCATATAGCTTCTCATTTAAACTACCTCATGAGGGTTAATAACCCCACATTAAGGAGGGAATTGAGGCTACAGAGTTGATGCCAGGACCATACCCCTAGAGTGGAGGGGCCCTGAAATGCTGTCCGGCCCCTCCCGTCTGTAGGACTCCCTTTGGGGAGCCCCCGAGTGACACAGCGTGTGCAGAATGAAGCCTCGGTCCTCAGGCAGGGCCAGTCCCCATAGTGGGGAGGTTTGTGTGACTTGCACCGACTACCGGACCTCGATCAGCCAATCACGGAAGTTCCCAGGCGAGGAAATGGCTAAAGGCTATGGTAAGGCCCCGAATCAGCACTCAGACTTCAGGAAGGTTTCCAGGCTGCTGTTTCATTGCAGCAAATTTGCGTAGGTTCGTGCTCACCTCACCACGAGGATGGTGATGCCATCAGAACTCGGCCACGAGCACCGGGAGCCGACAGGAGAGGCGTCGGTCCTCTGCTCGGGTCCCCTTGCAAGCTGTCGTGCGTGTAGAGCCTTTGGGGGCGCACAGTGAGTGTCATCTACCCTGGTCTCCTGTGCCCCCAGGTGCTGGGAGAGCAGTGACCAACATGGGGTGTGGGTCAGGAGAGCAGGTGGGAAAATCTTGGTAGCGTTCCCTTATGAATCATCACTATGGAAATCACAGCACGCATTGTTACAGTCAAGATCAATAAATAAACGCTGCTCATTCTACTGTGAACGGTTTCAGGGAACTATGGAAAAAACACGCTCCCACAGCGAGCCTAGGAGAGAGTCCAGTCAAGCAAGTTTTATGACACATGCAGAAAACATTGTGGTGCCTTGTAGAAATTTAACCTGAGATTAGGATCTAAAGGTATGAGAGCTACAGAAAATCCTGAAGAAGAAAACATGGTGACCTTTCCTGGTTAAGAAAACGGGGGAACATTCTGAGAAGTAGAATATGCCATAAATCACTGAATGACACGTGCCTTATGATGATTTTATAATGATGTCATGTAACCAATCCCCTATATATTGCTAGCAGTTTCTGTCAATAAACAGGCTAGCTTAGCATCTCTGCTGGTGTCTGTGTCCTCACTCGCTGAAACCGTTCCCCCTTCAGGGACCCCTGGACTCACTGGAGCTGGACTCCAGCACCCAGGCCCACCAAGATCTCATCTGGAGTGGACGTGTTCCCTCCCTTTTTTTTCTCTTCGTATTTGGGTTGCATGGTAAGAATGTTTAAATGGTATGTGTTACTGCGTGCGTTTGATGTCCGTGTGGGCCTCAGACACTGACATTGGGGAGAATGTAATGGGGCTGATGATGCTAAAAGCAGATATCATTTAATGAGCAGCTACTGTATGCCAGGTATGTTGTTAAGAACTCTAACACACCATGAATCATCACCCAACCTGTGAGGTGGTTACTGTGTGTCCAGTTTTATAGGTGAGGAAAGAGGCCTGGAGAAGACGAGCTCTCGTGTCCCAGGGTGGTCACGAGAGATGGAGAACCAGGACTTGGGCCCAGGTTTGTCTGATTCCAGAGCAGGGATTCGTAACTTGCCTAGCGTGCAGCTGTATATCAAGAACATGCATTTGCACCGGCCAGGCGCTATGTTCCTAAGTCTGGGGGGTTGCTTCTGGCGCGAAAAGTGGTCACAGAGGAAGTTTCCAAGGCGAGCTGGCTGATGACTGAGCCGCAGGCTGAGGGATGGGAGGGGCTCCGTGCTCCACGGGGCGTGAGAGCAAGAGCTCTGGGCCCAGTGAAGGCCAGGAGCACCGGGGCACACAGAGCCCCCTGGCAGCGGGGCTGCTAGGGAGGGTGAGGAATGTTCTCTCAGACGAGCGAGGCCTCAGCATGTCCTCTCCAGCCATCCGAGGTCTCAGCTTCCACAGAGGGGACATTGAGCCACGTGGGAGGCGCCCAGCCACCTACTGGGTCATTGACAGGAGGCTGACTTCCAGGGGTCCGAGAGCCTTCCACCCACAGCCCCCGGTTATTGCCATCCCTGTGGCCCAGCCTGGGACACTCTCCTGGTGGCCTGGACACTGAGGCCCCACATCATCCACACGCCCTCTGGGTCTGGCTGGGAGGCCAGGCCCCGAGAACCCTGACCCGCTTCATCTCCTGGAACCATCTCCTGAGCCGGCGCGTGGGGCTGGCTGTGTTCCACTCAGCCCACATCTGCCCACCTGCTTGCCACCTTCCGTCCAGTCCGCATGTGTGTGCCTTACGGATCCTGGCTCTGTATCAGGTTTTGTTTTGTTGACAGAGAGGGCAGGCGAGATGGAGCGGAGGGAGCGCGCCTTCCCCCGGGGGGCAGCTCCCGGAGTGAAAGAACACGCAGTGCCGGCCTTTGGAACTGGCAGCCAGTGTGTGTTCTGCCTGATAAGAGGTACTGTAAATAAAACTGTACACCCTGGCCCGCTGTAAGGGCCCTGCGTCTGCACTCATTGTTCTGACAGCTCATGCTTTTTTTGGGTCTGCTGTTTTGGTACACTCTGTACTTCCTTATGTAAGCAGCATGCATATCTCATCAGAACATTCAAGATGTTTATTTTAAAATCTCAAGGAATTAAAAGGGAAAAGGACACACTACTCAACATCAGATGCTGGCAAACATTAGGTATTTTTTCAGCGGGGCCTCCCCCCAACCTTCTTATTAGCATGGGGTCCGGAGAGGCCAGGAGAGGGAGGGATTTAGAATTTTTTTCCTTCTTTCATTGGCTTCTGCTTTTGTTTACTTCAAAGAGACACAGCACACATCTGATTACATTCAGCATCTCCCACGCCCCCTCTTGTTGCTGGGGTCTCCCAGCCTCATTTCTGGTGGGGAGACAAGTAGGAAGGAAGGTGTATATTTTGCTGCCAGGAGCCCCCGAGGCTGCTGGTGGCTTTCAGCTCTGTTATCCTTGGAATGCTGAGCATGTGCAGAAAGGGCCTTCATGTGGCCCTCCCCCCTGTGACCGCCCATTGGGGTGGTCCTTAGCCCCGCATGGACGTGGCTGCCACACACGGAGGCCTTAGAGCATCCCTGGCCTCCACCCAGGGCTAGACCACTGCCTCCTTTCCTCTCGTCCAACCGTAGTCTGCTGGGAACCCTCTCCCTCCCTCCAGCCCCTCTTCACTGTCTGTTGGATCTGGAAGTCGGGGAGAAAGGGGAGAAGAAGGGGTCTGGAAAATTCACAGTGGTCAGGCAGCTCTGCCCTCCCCCAAGTGTGGTGCTGAGACCCTCATCTGCAAGATCCCTGGGAGACTGGGAGGGGCAGGGAGGTCTGACCTGTCTCTCCACTGAATCTCACATAAACTCAGGGCTTGGGCTGGGAGTGGGGGTCACTCGGAAGGTCTCTGCCAGCCGGGTACAGGTCCACACGAGAGGATCCTCAGAGAGAGGCGCCTCAGTGGATGGGAGGGAGGGTGCTTTTCTCCCATGGAGGTCTGAGCCCTGGGTGGGGAGCAAGGGGCTGATGAGGGGGAGCTCTTGCTCCAGAGGAAGTAGACAGCCCACTTCCTAACCTCTCCTTTCTTCTCACCAGAACTTCCCAGAGTTCCAGCCAGATACCATGTCCTTGAGTTTCTAAAAAGGGGCAGTAGGGAGACCAGAATGAGTGGAACTAGGACTCTGCCACCCCCTAGGGGACAGCCTGGCACCTTCCTGGGCCAGTTTTGCACCTGGGAACTTGCCTGCGGGTTTTTTGATTCATCCAGTGTTTAGGGAACACAGTGCACATCAGGCACAGAGCAGGGTACTAGGATGGAGCAGGGAGCCAGGCAGGAGCCACCTCTGCCCTCCTGGAGCTTACAGTCGGCAGGGAAGAAGGGGCCAGGCAGCAGAGGATGCTCGCAGGGGCCCCTGGGGGCGAGTTTATGAGCTGGGCTGGAGTGGCTGCCAGCACTGACATGCTGGCCCACGCCCGGTCTGCTCCCCTCAGCGGGGTGATCGCTCGCCTTTAACTCAGAGGGACAGGGTATGTGTGTGTGTGTGTGTTTATACTGAACTACGTCTGCATAAATGTGAGACTCACTTTACACAAGGTAAATGGCCCCCAAATAACTGTACACTGAATTCCAGTAAAATCGCCGATATTTTGCACAGAAGAGTTCTCTAGGGGAACTGTGATCCGGAGGCTGGCTGTGATGACTGACGGTCACTGCCTGGTGGGTCTGTGCATCTGCCCCAGAGTGGGGCCTGGCACTTAGCCCCTCTGCCACAGCCTGCTGAGGGCCTTAAGGCTTGTGCCTACCTTACAGACGAGGCGACAGACCAAGATCAGGCTACCTGCTGAGGGTCCCAGCTCGTGACTAGCTTGGCGGGAGTGGAACTCGGACCTGCCTGCCTGCCTGCTCTGAATCTTCAGCTCTTTTTTTTTAAGGTATCATTGATATACACTCTTATGAAGGTTTCACAGGAAAACAATGTGGTTATTACATTCACCCTTATTATTGAGTGCCCCCCATACCCCATTGCAGTCGCTGTCCATCAGTGTAGTAAGATGTCACAGAGTCCCTATTTGTCCTCTCTGAGCTACACTGTCTTCCCTGTGACCCACACACACACCATGTGTGCCAATCACAACACCCCTCAATCCCCTTCTCCCTCCCTCCCCACACACCCTCCCCCCCTCTCCCCTTCTTGGAGTCTGTGAGTCTGCTGCTATTTTGTTCCTTCAGTTTTGCTTCGTTGTTATACTCCACAAATGAGGGAAATCATTTGGTAATTGACTTTCTCTTCCTGACTTACTTCATTGAGCATAATACCCTCTAGCTCCATTCATGTTGTTGCAAATGGTAGGATTTGTTTCTTTCTTATGGCTGAATAGTATTCCATTGTGTATATGTACCACATCTTCTTTATCCATTCATCTACTGATGGACACTTAGATTGCTTCCATCTTGGCTATTGTAAATAGTGCTGCGATAAACATAGGGGTGCGTATGTCTTTTTTAATCTGAGAAGTTGTTTTCTTTGGGTAAATTTCTAGGAGTGGAGTTCCCGGGTCAAATGGTATTTCTATTTTGAGTTTTTTGAGGAACCTCCATACTGCTTTCCACAGTGGTTGAACTAGTTTACATTCCCACCAGCAGTGTAGGAGGGTTCCCCTTTCTCCGCATCCTCGCCAGCATTTATTGTTGTTTGTCTTTTGGATGTTGGCCATCCTAACTGGTGTGAGGTGATATCTCATTGTGGTTTTAATTTGCATTTCTCTGATGATTAGCTATGTGGAGCATCTTTTCATGTGCCTGTTGGCCATTTGAGTTTCTTCTTTGGAGAAGTGTGAGTTCATATTCTCTGCCCATTTTTTAATCTGGTTATTTGCTTTTTGGGTGTTAAGGCATGTGAGTTCTTTATAGATTTTGGATGTTAACCCCTGTCGGATACATCATTTACAAATGTATTCTCCCATACTGTAGGATGCCTTTTTGTTCTGCTGATGGTGTCCTTTGCTGTACAGAAGCTTTTTAGCATGATGTAGTGTGGACATTTGTTCATTTTTTTTTTGTTTCCCTTGCCCGAGGAGATGCGTTCAGGAAAAAGTTGCTCATGTTTGTATCCAAGAGATTTTTGCCCATGTTTTCTTCTAAGAGTTTTATTGTTTCATGACTTACAATCAGGTCTTTGATCCATTTTGAGTTTACTTTTGTTTGTGGGGTTAGACAATAATCCAGTTTCATTCTCTTGCCTGTAGCTGTCCAGTTTTGCCAACACCAGTGAATCCTCAGCTCTTAACCACTGTCTCCTGATTCCTGCGATGCAGCATGAATGAGCTCTCATGTGTGCAAGAGTGCCTGGTGGTTAGCAGAGTCCGCAGTCGGTAGGGTCCGTTTTCTCCTTCCATTCTCAGAGCAGCCTCACGGGAGGCAGACACACGTGGTCGTCCCAGTTCCCAGACTGGGAAGCAGGCTCCTCGAGGTGTAGGACATGAGGTCCTAGCCTGAGAGGCTGAGCCAGGCCTGGGACCCAGCCCCGCCCCCCACCCCGCCCTTAGCCTTGGCTCGCTTGGATCTGTCATTGAGGAGGAGGGAGGTGGGGCTCTGCCTGCTTTATGCTGGCTGTTCACCCGCTCTGCTTTTCATCTCTCTCCCTCTGGGCCATCCCCTTACATGATGCCATCTTTCCCTCTCCCCTTGCTGGCCACCCCAGCCTCCGTCCCGGTCCTGGTCCCGGAAGGGGCTCTTAGGCAGTGGGGCTCTTTCCCTTCAACTCCTTCACTTTTCTGCTCAGACACCAGCCTGTCAGAGGGTTTCCCTGACTGCCCCACATAAAACAGCAGCCCCGGGCCCTCTATCCCTCCTCACGTGCTTTATTTCTCTTTTTATCACCTTACCACTGCCTGTGTTACGTTCACTCGAATTTTAAAGCTGCGCCTTCCCTCTAGAATGTAAACTCCCTGAAGATACGCACCTTGTCTCTTTTGTTCATTTACGATTACCTACCTCTTGGCATATACCTAACGGACTTCCAAAAAACATCCCCTGTACTAGGAAGGACTCATCAAAGCATGGCCATCTGGAGCTGGGCCCTGGAGTTCTCCCCACTGTAAGAGGAGCCCCAGGAAATTTTGTGGGGGCTAAATGCTGATGTGTGCATATGCACCCATTGTGTTCAACTGGCATGACCTCTGTCCATCCCCCATCACTCCCTTGCATTGATGCTTTATAAATGCATTAGTGGCTGAATGATGTCACTGTAATGCATTTTGGGAGTAGCCATGTGGTTTATACACACTTGAGTTGCTTTGAATGCAAACCTGACATCATACTGAAGGCAGCCGCGAACGACGTATGCACAGTAAACAGGCAGAGACTGTCTTATTGATTAACAGATGAGGCCTCTATTATTGATCAAAGCTTGGCGAGGAAATTTATCACTTTTAATTTCAGGGCTGCCAAATATTTCTGCCTCTGAGCCAGCCATTACAGAGACAATTTAAAGCACACGCCTCCTCGGGGAGGAGTTTCCACCTCCGTCCGCTGGCTCCTGAGTCCTGTGATGGCCTGTCTTCGCTGTCGGATTCACTCTGGGGGGGTGGGGGTGTCCGACTGTGCGTGGGGAGCACCGGGGCTTCGTGAACGGGAGCCTGCATCTGCGGTGTCCGCAGGTGATGAGGGTTCTGACCAAGCTGGGTGGGGCAGCCCCAAGGCAGGGGACTTTGACACCCTCAGCTCAGGTTTGTGACTTGGGCAGGGCAAGGGAAGGGAAGGGGGACGTCGAGGGCCACCAGCCGTGATCACGCCCGGCCCACCTCGGCCTTGATGAGAGCCTGTGTGCTGATCTGTTTCTGTCTTCATCTGAACTTGTGTGATGACATACCCCGCCCCTTATTTCCTACCTGCCCTCCTTCCTTTCTCTGCTTCTCAGTCATCAGAGCAGCCACATGGATGGTGTTTCCTAAGAATCCTCCGTACCACATCCCCTCAAAGCTGCGCCCCCAGCCGCTCCCCTCTGGGTGCAGGACTGTGGCGATGGGGCCCCAGGGAGGCGCAGGGCACCAGGACCAAGAGCGCCCCATGCTGCCCCTTTCCATCCCCACTTCCCGCAGGGCCCCTTCCTCCGCCTGAGAGCTGGCAGGGCCAGAGAGGCCCGGTGACCGGCAGGCTCCTTACGGACCTGCACAGGGTCACGCTGGGAGGTGAGGTGGGTTTGGGGGAGTTTCTCCCTGTGAGGGGCTGGGCATCATCCACTTGTTTCCCAGTCTGGCCCCTTTCTCCAAAGCCGGGCACAGGTCCACGGCCCCAGCACCTGCAGCTGGAAGGGCCACCCAGATGCAGTCATGGCATCCTCCCTGCCTGCAGGCACAGCTCAGCCCCAGCCACCCAGGACAGATGACTGTTTATTTATTTATTTATTTATTTTTTGAGAGGGCATCTCTCATATTTATTGATCAAATGGTTGTTAACAGTTCACAATAAAATTCTGTACAGGGGACTCAATGCACAATCATTAATCCACCCCAAGCCTAATTCTCATCAGTCTCCGATCTTCTGAAGCACAACTAACAAGTTCTTACATGGTGAACAAATTCTTACATAGTGAATAAGTTCTTACATGGTGAACAGTACAAGGGCAGGATGACTGTTTATTTTTAAAGCTCTTCAGGAAAAGTGACTTCATATCTTTCCTGGTGTACCTGATCGCTCATTTCTTCCGTGTTTATCTCCTTCAGCTGATGTTCCCTGAGTGCCTAGTAGACGGCATGTCCTGCTCATCTTAGGGATATAGACGCGGTCGGCGTCCTCATAGCCCCTGACGTTCCAGACCTGCTACAGGATGCTTCACGGGCGGGAACTGCTTGCGGGTATTAAGCCCACACTGGCACAGCTTGTGTTCTGTGTTCTCTTCCTTATGTATGTGCTTATTCTACAAGGCAGAGGCTTGGAAACAGTAGTGGAACCATTTTTCCAAATAGAATTTTGTACAAAACCGTGTATAAAAAGGAGTATATTGGATTTTCATTGTTTTGATTGGTGGGGAGGAAGCCCAGACCTCACCTTCTTAGGCAGGAAACATCTGTGGAGCTAGAACCCTAGGGAGGCTGAAGGGCACCAGCGTCAAGAGCAAAGTCTTCGTCAGGCTGCTGGGTTTGAATCCGCCTCTACTATTACCTGCTGTGTGACACTGGGCAAGCTCCTTAACCTCTCTGAGCTTGAGTTGTCTCATTAAATGGGCCATCATAGTATATACGTCTAAAGGTTGTTAGGCTCAAATGAAATGACATGTCTTAAACTCCAGAATCATCGTGCCTGGTACGTGGGGGAGCGTCAGGAAACCTGACACAGAGTGAAAATAGCAGTAGAATATTTTCCACCACAAATGCCTGTGAGAAGTAGTTCTGCCTCTTATGAGACCAATACCAAAGCAAGCCGAGGGGCCACGAGGAGAAGTGCCAGGCGTGCTGAGGAGCGAAGGGCAGTGGGAGGTAGGGAGGCAGGGCGGGCAGGGGCCAGGCGCTTCGGACCCGTGGGCTCTGGTCCTGAGAGTGGGATGGGGCTGCGGCAGACAGAGGATGGGACCCAGCGTGGCTCCTGCACAGAGTTCAGGAGGGTCGGGCCGTGCCCAGCGAGTGCTGGTGAAGACAGCTTCCCATGGAGCTGGGCGGGTACCTGGGTCAGGTAGTGGGAGGCTTTGAAGCCAGGTGGGGGGACACAGCATCATCAGTGCAGACGGCGAGCCACTGCGGCTTCCTGAGCAAGGAGGAGCCAGGTGGCCAGGAGGGCACCCGCATCTGTCAGGGCGGTCAGAGAGCGGCTGGCAGAGGGCCACCGTCCATGAGTCTCCAGCGTTCCACGAGCCACCCAGCAAGGGCCACGATGGGGCACTGGTTACAGCCAGTGCAGTGGAAGAGATGCATCTGGAAGATCATTTGAAGGAAAACCACTAAGACTTAGGTGCACCCTGGATAAGACAGCATATTAGAGCCTCTGACACTGTTAGCAAATAGTACAAAGTCCTGTTTGCCTTGACGTTGTAACATTGTCTCTTTGAGCCTTGTAAACAATGTTTCTAAAAAAGTTTACCAATTGAATTGCATTGAACTGATTTGTTTACTCCACAAATACGTACAGTAGTAGGTTCCCACTGGGTGTCAGGCAGGCGCAGCTGTGCATGAGACGGCGTGCTGCCTCCCTTGGGGAGCTGGTACAGTGACAGGAGAGAGAGACGGACCACAGGCGTCTAGAAGAGAGTGTGGTGAGGCCATGACCCGGGACAGAGGGGGCTGTGGGACGTAGAGAAGGGCTGCCTCACCCAGACACGGGGCAGGGGTGTGGAAGCTGGTGCAGAGATAGCGGCTAGAGGCTCGCTGTAGTGTGGAGCTGGGAAGAGGGGCAGGGGTGTCAGAAGCAGAGGTGGTACAGAGGGTGCACAGAGGCCTTGCAGCGGGAGAGGGCTGGAGAGCAGGGAGCCAGGGGGGAGGACAAGGACCCGCAGGAAAGACACACGTATCAGGGTATCAGGGAGGAGCCGGGCCTCCATCCAGTGAGTTTCGTTTTGGACCTACTGAGTTGGGGGGTCATCCAAGTAGAGCTACGTCAGCACCTCCCGCTTCCCCACCAGGCATCCAGACAGCGGGCACGCTTCCCCTTACGGTGTCATACTTCCCATCCCTTCCCCTGAGCCCGGGTGTCTCCTCCGGACCCCATCTCTGTCCTGGTCATGCTGATTGTGTCCCGTCTTCTCCTGGGAGTGCCTTGGAAGGCGGCACTCGGTGCTCAGGGGGACAGCGGCCCCATCTTGGAGGGGCCGGGCTGCTGGTTGGGGTTGCAGACTGGGTGTCTTCGCAGGCGTCAGCCGCCTCCCCGGGTTGGGGCTGGGAGCTCCCTGATGAGATGCCTGCGGTAACGGCCTCCCCTCTCTTCCAGCGGGGGCCAAGGCTTTCGTCTGTGATCAGTGCGGTGCCCAGTTTTCGAAGGAGGACGCCCTGGAGACTCACAGACAGACCCACACCGGTGAGTGGCCCTGACCGCCTCCTCCAGGTGCTCACGGGACGGCGCCTGGACGGGAGCACCCTGGTGACACCCTCTTCCTGCACACGTGCTGTCATCATTTCCTGGGGGAGCTGAGAGTGGGTGGCTTATGCCACGTTCACCTACTCATGTGTGGGGCTGGCTGGGCAGGAATTTACAAGTGTGACCGTCCCGTATGAGCAGCTGCCTGGAGGAGGCCAAGATGCCTGTCTCTGCCAGGCCACTGGGACCCCGTCTTCACGGAGAACTCTAGGACCCTCTACCCGAGGCCTTAGAAGGCCCGTGATGTGGAGGCACCCCCTTCCCTTAGAACGGGGCCAGTGGTCAGGCCCCTGCTTGCGCCCTGCGTGACAAAGTCCGAAACCCTCGTGTGGCCGCAGTGGGCTGGTCACCCCCCCCACCCGGCAAGAGCCGAGTCATTATCTAAAAGGAAGCGATCTGCACATGGGTGGTTTGAGCGGTACCAGTGGCCACAGCGCTGCTTTGGTGGGTGGCAGCACGTCCACCACCAGCAGGGGCCCAGCTCCTGCTTCCGAGCGCCGTGGCTGGGCTGGCGCTGTTCTCAGAGCTCCCCCTCCCCTTGCTCGGCCAAGGCACCGGGACTCAGGAAGGCTGAGGGCCCTCCACGTCCTGTGAGGACCCTGAGGCTCAGCGAGGGACGGTGGCTCGCCTGGGGCACAGAGCGGACGGAGTGCGACGGCCCAGGCTGCCTGGGCTTCAGGAAGCTCGGCTCTCCTGCTTCCTGTCTGTGAGACTGTGCAGAAGGGACCTAAACGCTCTTAATTTGGGTTTCCTCATCCATTAGAGAAGTGAAGAAGTAGTAGTGTCTTCCTCATAGCATAGGCTGATTGTGGGGATTCTAAGTAAGATATCTTATTTGAAGTACTTTGCCGAGTATCTGGCTCATAGTGAGCATTCAGTAAAGGGTAGATGTATTTAAACTTAGTGCGTATCTGTTGACTTCCCACAATATGCCTGGCACGGTTCGGGCATTTAAGGAACAGACACACCCAGGACAGACAGCATTCCTGTCCTTCATGGAACTGAGACTCTAAGAGGTAAGGCGAACTAGTCTGTGACATCATGTCTGTCTGTAATAAGCACTGTAAGAGATAATAAAGCAGGATTAGGGGTAGAGAGTGAGAGGACGAAGGTCCGCATTTCGGATCACACAGTCAGGCCTTCCAAGAGGGTGACGTCTGAGCAGAGTCCCAAGGTCAGGGAGTGAGCTACTCAGAGGGAACGAGCCCTCGCAGAAGCCCTGGGGCGGGGCGGGGCCCACCCTGACCAGTTCAAGGAATAGCCGGAAGAGCCCCGTGGCATGTGGGAGGGAGTGGGCGTCGGCAGGGCAGAGAGGGAGGTGCCCGGAGTGGTGGGGGAGGAGGTCGGAGATCAGCTGGGTCTTTCCGTCCACCCCACCCAGCAAGGAACTGGGATTTCATCCTGCCTGTTCTCACAGTCCCTTGGGGAGGGATAAAATATTTGCAGGTCACATGCCTGGTGAGAGACTTAGGCGATATAAAGAACTCTTATGACTCAGTAATAAAAACACAAATTACCAAAATGAACGGGCAAAGAATCTGGATAGAGAAGCCAGTTTCCTCCAAAAACTAGATGAATTGTCAATGAGCACATGAAAAGATGTTCAACGCCGTGAACTATCTGGGAAATACAAATGAAAGTCACCGTGGGGTGGCCCTTCACACCCCCTAGGACGTGGCTCTAATGGAAAGTGCGGAGGATAGAAGTGTGACTACGCACGTGGAGAGGTGGGGCCCTCGCACACTGCGGTGAGAATGTGACACGGCCTGGAGAACAGTTCGCTAGGTCCTCACAGAGTCGCCGTACGGCCCAGCACTTCCCCCTGGGTATCTGCCCAGAGAAATGGAAGCATGTGTCTACACAAAAACTTGAGTGTGAGTGTTCAGAGCAGCATTATGCGTTTTAACAGCCAAAAGGTAGCAGTGACCCGCTGTCCACCCACTGATGAGTGGATAAACAAAACAGAGTTAAGGCTTACAAGCCGATGTTATTCAGCTGCAAAAACGAACGGGGAGCGGATACATGGTACGACACAGATGGATGTTAAAAACATGCTCAGTGAGCAAAGCCAGTCCCGGAGGCCTCATGTCACATGAGTGCATTTATGTGAAGCAAATCTCTAGAGGCAGAAAGTAGATGAGTAGGTGAGGGGAGTGCTGGGGAGTGACGACTAATGAGTAGGGACTTCTTTTGGGGGTGATGAAAATGGTCTAGAATAGATTGTAATGATGGTTACACAACTCTGAATGTATTAAACACCAATGCATGGATTGTATGTGGCATGTTGCGGGAATTATATCTCAGTGGGCCACACACACACGTGTGCCAAACATTTATGGAGAAGGGGGCTGGTCCACTGGAGGGTTTGAAGAACGGCGTGACTTGATGTGCATGTTTCAAAGCTTGCTCTGGCCCCTTTGCTGAGCCCAGGGGTGTTTGGGTCAGTGGTCGCTGTGCGGTGCCCAGCAGAAGGTGAAGGCAGCAGAGTGCTGGTATCAGGGGCGTCCTTGGGGCCTGTGGGCTCAGCAGGGTGGTTTTCCATTGGCGTCTCTCATGTGGTTGCAGGCTGGCCGTGTGCGGGTCTAGAGTTACCTGCAGACTCCACCTGGGCAGGTGCCCCGGGTGGCTCCCACTGACAGCCCACTGCTTCCCTTATGGAGCAACTCAGGGTGCCAGGGTCCAGAAGCAGGAGCGGGCAGCCTTATTCTAGGCTGGACACATACAGCATCACTTCCACCATATTTTATTGATCAGCAGGTAAGAGCAGCCCCAGGTTCAAGGGGCGGAAGATCAGACATCCCTTGTCCAGGGGGGTGACAAAAGTGGAGTGGGGGGGAGAATGAATGGCATCTAGCTGGGGAGGCAAGCCACCAACCGTGGGAGGAAGGCCTGGCAGCTGCACCTGCTGTTACAATTATTGTCATGAAAACTTCCTTGTCCTTCCACCTCTCAAAATTGGCCTCTCCTGAGTGCCCAGCACACCTCCTAACACTGGTGCGGGCTTTGGGCTGGTGCTGCCCTGGCCTGGGGCGGAGGGAGGAGAGCCTCCCAGGTGAGCTGCCATCCTGGTCACCGTCTCCCTGGCTCGGTTATACACATGCTGCCCTGGTTGGGTGGTTTTTCTCAGGGTCGCAGAGCTGGTTACTGAGAAAGTCAAGGGAGGACCAAGTCCCCCAGGGTGCCAACTGGTTTCTTCTTGCCAAACCACATGTAACCAGGAATCCCACTCTGAGAATTCCCACCTGGGGGCCGAGGAGCCAGCTGGGAGCCAGCTTTGCCAAGCAGCTTAATTCTGTCCATGAAGATTAATTTTGCAGCAGCAGGGAGCAAGCTGCCCTCTCAGCCAGGACCCAGGGGCAGCGGCTGAGCCCTGGGGGGTGAGGTGGTGGGGAGTCGTCCACAAGCAGACCCCACACACTTACTGAGACCTGCGTGTCCCTGGCACCTACCAGGGATCTGCTGGGATCAGTACCCACATGCCCTCTGCCCTTTTTTCCTCAAATAGCTTTATCGAGTTAAGTTTACATGCTATACAGTTCACCTGTGCAAAGCGTACAATTCAGTGAGTTTTGGTCCATTATGCTATAACTTTTTAAATTGTGATAAAATATATATAACATAAAATCTGCCATGTTAACCATTTTGAGGTGTACAATTTGGTGGCATTAATGACATTGCAACCTGTTTTTAGAGTCTGGGTATTGATTCAGCTTTGAAAGTTGGGAGATGTCTTTGGACCAAGGCCTTTCTGGGATTTGCTAAGTCGGTGAGAAGTTGAAAGTGGTCCCCACCCTCCAGAAAAGGATACTTGTTTCAGATGTGATAGGAGAGAGTTTGCAGTTTGCACCAGATGCCTGGGATGGGGTTTTGATGCCACTGCCCAGGGGGTGAGTGACCTCTGCTTGGTTCTGTCTGCCCTTAGGCAGGGGAGCATAGCCCCGACCCTCCCTAGAGCAGAGGCGGGCTCGACCCATTCAGGCCTTCCTTTGCTTTATCTCCAGGCCAAGTAAGTGGGGCTCCTGAAAGGGGTGAGGAATGTGGGAACCGAATCAGGGATGCGAGACCACGGTGGGAGCTTTGAGAGAGGCTCCCTGCACGTCGGGGATGAGGGGAGGCCCGCCCAGCCACCTCCACGTGCTGGGCAGGCAGGCTTGGCTGAGTACAGGGGCAGTGCAGCCTCGTCCTTGGTGCGGGACTGGCTTTGAGGCGGCACACGGCAGAGCTCATTTACAAGGCAGGTCCCACACAGACCGTCAGACCCCTCTGATGGGTGGTGATGGAACAGAACTGACGTCTGTCTGCACCCCTGTGCTAAGGAGGGGGGCCTGTGGAGAAGTGAGAACCTCATTATAAGCAATGTTGGAAGTGAGGAAGTTACCAGGTTAAGGACAGCAAATGGGAGGCCAGGCTCCACTGGAGGGGCACAGGAGGGCAGGGGGTCCTCCGGGAAGCCAGGGAAAGGAGACCCTGGAAAGAGTAAAAGTAATGGAAATTCTGCTCTATGGTTCTGATACCTTAGTTGACAGAACACTTCGCTCTGTCTACCCATTCAGCAGGTGGGAAGGTGGAGGCCTAGAAGCCACCCACTAGGAAGTGGAGAGCTGGAACTCGACCCACGTCCAACGGCCACGCTCTTTCCCCTGCTCCCCAGCCGCCTGTGCCCTGACCTGCCGTGGGCCATGGCTGCGTGGCTGGGCAGTTGAGAGCCTGATCAGAAACCAGGCAGCCTGTGGATCCCTGTCACCCATTTCCCTAAGAACATGCCCATCTCCCCCTCCTAGGACAGAATGCAGCGTCCCTGACACAGGCTGGGTCGGGGAGTGCCATGCCCAGGGCCGCCAGGGGGGATTAACAGCGCAGCACAGCGTCGCATCAGATGGGCAAGGACGGTGTCTCAGGGGTATTCTTGAAGCTGAGAAATGAATTTCCAATTTCATTCTATCCAAACGAATGGCATCTTCGCGTCTCACCCTTTGACCCCAGCCCCCCTTAACCTAGATTCCATCCTGGTGTATGTGTGACCCTTCCTGGGTCCCGCCCCGTGAGACTGTGGCGGGCTCAGGCTGGTGCTCTGGGAGGCCACACTTGTGGTTGGGCTGAGCCCAGGGCTTGTTGTCACACTTGGGTTTTCTGTTTTGGTACAGCACAGACTTTGAGGAGATAAACAGAGATCACTTTACACCTTTTATATTATGACAGATACATATTGCAAAACACTGCTGCTTCCAAAATGTTTGGGTCGCAGAGCGGTGAGGAATTAACAGTTCTCCAGCTCCCCAAGATGCTTATAGTTCATTTACACGTCAGAAATTTTTTTACACTGTTCAGTCAAATAAAAAGTGAGAAAACACACACGCACATACACACTTACACACATGCCCAGCGCACCACTTGAGTTCTATATTGGGAATGTCTTAAATTAGTAAGTAGTTCTCTAAGTCCAGATAAAGTGATAAATACCATTAATGGCTGAATTTATATTCTGGATTTGAAATTTGACACACAGACACTAGCTTGGCTCAGGAAACACAAGTGGTTTTGGGCCAGAGGTTTTAATGACCGATCAGTAATATAAATTGCTGCATCACTGAACAGAAATAGCTTCTCCCTGTCATTTGATCTGGAAACTTCTCTGGCCAGGCAGCAGTTAATAAATTTAAAAATAATTACCCTCTTTATTCAACGTCAGACTAATTAGGAGTGGGTTTTACAAATCATAATGTTGTTCAAGCCACTGTATGTCCCCCCTTGGGACCTGAACAGGCCTGGGGGCGACAGACGGGATCAGTGGGGGTCTTTAGAGGGCAGGGGAGAGAGCGTGGCTGCGGGGCTCAAGGCGAGGGGCTTGGGCAGCCTCACTTCCCTGTGGGGGAAGGAAGAGGTCTCAGTAAGGCCTTGGGGGTGATGCGAGGACCTTCTACTCTTTTAATTCACGTGCAGGGAACTCAGAGCAACTGCCAGCTATACTCTTAACATGGGGAAATGGTATCGGTGTTGGTCTGTGTGTGGGCCAGGCCAGAGCCTGAGCAGCCTAGGAGAAGCAGAGGTGCGCACGGCTCCTTCGGGCGATGGGCCTACCCGAGGCAGGGGAGTGGGAGGGATGACCTCTAGAGGGCTTTGCTCACACTCAGGTTTGGGCCTGAATGGGCCCAGATGTGGTGGCCCAGGTTGAGCTGCTGGCTACAGGGAGGAGGGACCTCAGGAGCCTGAAGTCAGAGTATGAAGTTCAGGGTGTTCATAACTCGGTGGCACCCAGAACTCGGGGTCTGGCGTCAGACTGTCTGGATTCACACCCCGTCCCCCACTCCCGTCCTAGCTTTATGATCCCCGGCAGGCTGCTTCTCCAGCTGTGGTTTCCGCCTGTGACTTGAGGGCACTGGTGGCATCTCCCCTGTAAGGGGCGCAGTGAGCACTTGATTCGATGCCCACTTATGGTGCTCGGCACAGGCCTTGCAGGCTCAGTAAGTGGCGGTGACATCGCCACCTCGTCACCTTCATCAGAGGCCCCGGTCGCCCCTGCCCCCAGAATCGGCGAGAGGGGAAGGGCCGGCTGGTGGTGACGGTAGACAGGTAGGAGCAGTGTGCAGAGGCTTTGCCAAGGTAGAGGTGGGGTCTTGCAGGATCCCTGACTCGTCCACTCCTAGGGGACGCCTCTGGTGTGCCCACCGAGCTAACAGCCCCTAGAAGCCCTTTAGTGCAGGTGGCAGGTGTGCGCAGGGTGAGGTTCCACAGGCGGATCAACCTCATAGAGTAGATTTGGTAGGTCCTACTTGAGGCCCTGGCTCCTGGAACGCCCAGAGCTGCCCAGAGGATCCACCCCTCCCCGTGTCTGAGCAGAAGCTGTGTAAGCCCTGGCTGGACATGCCACAGACTGGGGCAGCACCAAGCAGGGCCCCAGCCCCAGGGGCACCTCTGTGCCCTGCACGTGCCGAGGGCTCCTTGATGCCCTTGAAGGCTTAGGGGTCTTGAGTCCCCTGGGGTCCTGGCCCACGTCCATCACCATCTGGAAGCTGGGTTCTGGATCTCCTGTCTTCTCCAAGTAAGGCCTTCTGTGACCCCATCTTATGGCCCCCAGAGCTCTGGTGAGAAAGGGGGACAATGGCAAAAACCCCTCCTCAGTTGAATTCCGGGACCCGCACACTCGGGGGAATCTTGGAGGCCCCGGACACTGAGTAGACCAGATCTCCGACCGCCGGGGTGATTCAGCTGTCCTCCAGACCCCAGCCTGCCCCACCAGTTCGAGACTTGGGTTTGCCGAAGGTCAGGCTAGCCTCCGCAGCCGCCTCGTCCCACCGGCCCCTCATCCACGGGTGTAAAGTGCCTACTACGTCCAGGGGGCTCTGTACCCTGGTGGCGAACAGAACCTGGCCCTGCCTTCCTGAACGGGGCAGTGTTATGAAGGAAATGAGCTTTGGGTGCGGGTAATACAGTAGCGGTACTCTGTTGGGTGCATCGGAGCTGTAATTTTATGAAGTCCTCACGCCAGTCCTGAAACAGATGTGTTTCCTCCCCTAGAGGAAAACTGACCCAGGAAGGTTCAGGAAGACCTGTCCAGAGTGGAGTGAGAATGGGGGCCCGGCTGCTGTGCCCCAGAGCCCACGATTTAGTGCCTTCTCCTCCCGACTCGGGGGCCTGGGCGTCGACCTTAAGGGCACACCGGGGTAGGGGGGCACCTCTGCCTGCTGGACAACCCAGGAAACCAGGCCTCAGAGGCCCACACTGGAAAAGGGGGTCAGTCAGGAATGAACAAGCCAGGCGAGAATCAGGATGTGTGCGTTCTTTCTTCCAGTCCAGGGTGCTGTCCACTCGGCCTGCAAGTGAGGACTTCCTTTTGCTGGCCTAGAGGAGTGGCTTAGTTTCCATGTTACTGAGTCACAGGGGGAGCGGCTCAAGCAGATGCAGATGTGCCCTGCTGCCTGGCGGCTGCAGGAAGGCCCTGCGGTCCCGAGGGCAGCCAGCCGCTGGCAGGAGGGGGCCTGCCGCTCCGGGCTCTCCTTCCCAGCGAGGACGGCCTCGGCAGGAGGAAGCCACGGGACACGGTCCATGGCCCTGTGCGGCCACCCCGGGAAGGGGCCGAGCTGGTGTGTCGGCGACCTGCTGACACTGGCCCCTCTCTCCTCCTGATATGTTAATGGTGTCCAGGAAAAGCTTCAAGGACAGTCTCTGGCTCTGAACTTGAGAGCAGAAAATGAAGTCCTTGTTTGAGGACATCCCGTGGTGGGTGAGCACCGGGGGTCGGGCATGGCAGAGGATGCAGGAGGGCGAGCAGTGACATTCTCCCCGAGGCTGTCCCCCTTGCCTCTGTCCTGCCGCAGGCCTGGCCAGGGGGCTGCGTTGGGCAGGGGGAGCCGTGTCAGGGTGGCTAGCCCCGTCCTCCCACGGCAAATGTCAGGCTCCTCCTCCTGAGGGCAGCTAGCCCCAAAGCAGGGGGCCGCGCGGAGGCCCAGATGATGGGAAACAACTTAATCTATGTATGACTTTACATGGAAAACACAGCAGCGTTGAGTCCCAAGGCCCTGCCTGGGCTGGAGGACATCGGCAGGAGGGGGCAGCCGGCTAGGGGGCAGACACACCAGCTCCACACCGGTCAGCACAGCCTCTCTATTGAAAGCACAGTAGCGTTTGACTTTCATAAATACCGGGTCATTTGTGTAGCATTCCACGTGGCATGCCAAGGACGTGGGCCTGAGAGAGCTCCAGGTCCAGCTGCAGCTGCAGCTGCAGCTCAGGGGTCCACGGCCCGTCACGGGCACCTCGGCAGAGCGGTGGGCTGCTGGCCCTGGCAGTGCACAGTGCAGACTTGCTCTTGGCCTCATTTCATGCTCTTGCTGTAAAGGCGTGTTTGATGCCAAATACAGTGGTTTATGTTCCGAGCTCAGGGCTCTCGGCCCCTTTGGGGCTGCATGCTGTGGAGTGGGGCCGGACACCCGACGTCACCTGCCGGCCCAGACAAGCCATCTTTCTCTACTCTTCACCCTAGAAGCTCCCAGGCCCCTCTGCCCACCTTCTGGAGGGGTTCTGAGTGCTTTTTCTAAATGAATAAACTTAATTTTGTTAGAGCGAGTCTAGGTTTACAGCAACATTGAGTGGAAAGTGTCAAGAGTTCGCATATACCCCTGTCCCTCCCGAGCGCTGCCTCCCCTGGTGTCAGTATCCGCCGCTAGAGGGACATTCGCTGAGGCGGATGAACCTACCAGAGTCTGTGGTTTACAGGATGAGTCACCCTCGGTGGTGTGCCTTCTGTGGGTTCAGACAGGTGGACAGTGACATGTGCCCACCGTTACTGCATCATACGGAACAGATCACCGCCCTGCAGCTCGTCTGCGCTCTGCCCTCCGCCCCCCTCCCCCCCAGCTCTCCCTGCAGGAAGCTTCGCTCTGCTGGAGGACTGGCGGTGTTTGGCTATGTTGGGGTTGGAGGAGGAAGATTGTCTTGAGGCAGATCTGGGTCAGAAGAGGTTGAAGCTCCTTCATGCGATGGACTCTCAGCATCTGCTTTGGGCCGGGCATTTGTGCTGGGCCCTGGGGTAGTGGTCCTGCCCTCGGCCCTCGGCCCTCCAGTCCCGGTGGAGATGACAGTGGCCGTTCGGTCGTGCTGGGGCCGCGCGGTGCTTGGAAGCGATCCTGGGTTGGGAGGAAAGAACTGAGTTCTTGCCCTGGCTGTGTTGCAAGCTTGCTTTATGACCTGGGACCCGCTGCTGGCCTTCTCTGCCTCTCTCATGTGGGCTGTGGGAATTGGGCAAGGAAAATTGCTGTGTGGGGTTCTTTGGGGAAGCACAGCCTAAGATTCTGCTCTCAGATGGGTGGTTTACATTTCTCTCAACCTTTGTTTTCATGTTTGTAAACTACGGTGAAAAATGCATGATTGTTGCAAGGACTAAATAAAATAATGTGTGTCAAGTGCTTAGCGCAGTGGCTGGAATGCAGAGCTGCTCACGTTGTTATTTTTAGATGCCTACAGTGTTTGTCCCTCCCCAGCAGACAAATACTTCTCACTTTATTTAGAAGCTTACTCAATAAAAGTCTAAGTGCGTACTGTGTCTGAAGAAGAGACTAAAAGATGTTTTGCCGTTTAAATACTATTCTGGAAATTGGAAAGGATGGTAGAATTTGATCTGTGAAGGTTATCGTTTAGCGCCTGGGCTGTGCCCAGCCCGGGGATCACTGAATACAGCTGTGTCCACACCACGGAGAGGCAGGACCTCCGCCTGTATGGCTGGTGGGGAGCCCGGGCTCAGCGCCTTGTAAATGACGCCTCTCGTTCAGTGGAAGGGCTGGGGTTCAAGGGGAGGGGCCCTGGGGGTGAGTCTGATGGGGCTTCCTGGCCCGCGTGCTCCTCCTGTTCAGAGGTGCCCCCCCAGGGCTGTGCTCACCCCAGTCCTGATGCCCAGCTCGCCCCGCTCCCAGCCCCCACCGCCTCTCCTCCGTCCCTTCTCCTCCGCCTTCCTCTCTGACTTGCTGTCCCTTGTCCCCTGGGACAGTCTGCTGCCCGATGACAGAGAGGAGTTAATAAACACCAATGTGTAACTGAAACTTGAAAAGCTGTAAATCACCTTGTTTTTTCTAGGATGTTGGTAGCATTTTGATTTAATAGTTGGACAAACACAAGGGCCTATTTTATTCGGAGTTTACAGGCCTCAAGGCTGTTATTCCTCCAAATTTAATAGCATTGAAATTGCAGGGTTTGCTATAATTTGCCTATCGCTTTCTGCTCCACCATTGATGTTTATTGTCAGCGGGATGGAATCTCAATCCGACTCACTTAGATAACATGTCTGTTAAACATTTAGATAATTGTACCATCATTAACTTGTCACATTATTTTAGAGATTCAAAACAGAAGCCGGGTAAGTAGAGGTAGTAGAGGTGGGGGAGGAGGAGGAGGGACAGAAAGCCTCTCCGGAGTCTCCTGACATTTCCCTGGAGGCGTCCGCGTTAGGGAGGGACTACGTGGAGCCTGCTCGGGGTCGCTCCCTGCCCGGCCAGGGGCCTCTCTCCAGGGCCGGCCAACCCTGGGCGGTGCAGTGGACGCTCAGAAAACCCCAGTGTTTGTAGCTGCCCCGGCTTCGGCCTCCATATGCCAAAGATCAGTTTTTCAGTTTCCCTTAGAGATGTTGTTTACAACATCATCATATGTAATCGCAAGGCATTGAGAACGACCTAAATGTCCAAGGGTAAAGAATTTCTTAATTATGGTACCTGACATGGAAAGGTTGTCCACAAAGTTTTGTGTGACAAGAGCTGGTTAGAAAAAATAGGTTTTACAGTGTGATCCCATTTTAATGCGAAATACAGATGCCATCCTGTGCAATTCTGATCTGCTCTCTTAACAGTGGTTGTCTTTAGAGAGGAAAGAGGGCTTTATTTCTGAACAATAATGATACGTATATATAAATATTTAGTTTTATTTATTGTATGATATTATTTACAGGCATGTACCATCTATATACTTATTAAAATTAAGGTCACATTATAAACAAGAAAAATACCACCTTTGAGTCTCCTTCTTTCCATGGAGGAAGACTTTTAAAAGCAAAGGTCACAAGTGTTAAGTAATGGATTTTGAGGGAGATCTAGAACATTCCTGTCATAACTACACTGGTAGGTGCCTCAGTTTCCCACTGTTCAGACAGAGCAATGCCTGATGGAGAATTCAGAGCCCTGGGAGTCACGGAGCTACACCAGGACCCACGGGCCACGGCTGCCAACCCCGGTCCCCAAAGGCCCCACAGAACAGTAAAGGCAAGAGAGATTTTCATTACAGCAGGTGGGGCTGAGGTCACACCGGGAGGGGGTCTGAGGCCAGGGATGTAGGAATGAGCTCCCAGTCCCCTAGAATGAGAGATTCTGGGAGCGGCCAAGTGTCCCCTGCGGTGGGGCACTGAGCTTGAAAGTCACACTGCCCCCCACCCCTGGAAATTCTGTGGTATTCCTTGGGGGTGACAGACATGACCTCGTTGCTGTCCATCTGTGTTCTGTCCTGCACCCCCGGGGCATGCCCGTGACTGGGGCAACTCACCGCTGCCTCTCCCAGCTTGTGCTCACCCTGTGACCCAAGGGAATGGGGGGAAACGCACAAGTCACATACCAAGGGGGAGTGCTTCCCTGATTGTCCTGTAAATAATGCAGCTATTTGGGGGTGGGAGGGATAAACAGTGTAAATATTTTATAGACTGTAGGCTAAATAATGTATATATTTAGAAAATAAGCCTAAATATTTCATATGCTACAGAGCAGCTCCTGCTTGGAGTAGACCGGGGCTGGTGGGGCCCTGGGGCAAGGGCAGGTCACAGTGGGGGGCGGGGGGCGGGTGCTGTCCCGGTCCCTACGGGTTCTGGCCGCAGCGAGGACAGGCCGCCGTCAGTCACTCGGAACCCAGGTGGCTGGGAGTCTCAGATTTTTAAAGCCATCCTTCAAATATCCTGTACTCTTCTTCCCTTTCTCTTTTTTTAATGTGGAAGAGAGACAAATGACAACCGAGTAACAATTTATTTTTAAATAGCAGCCTCCACCCCAGCATATACAGAGACTGGCCCGTGAATGTTCACAGCAGTCAAAAGAAACTATTCAAATGTCCATCCCTGATGAATAAATGAAATGCAACATAGCCACACAAGGGAGTATTAGTCAGCCCTAAAAAGGGATGAAGTGCCAATTCACAATGCAGCACGGCGAGTGTTGAAACCCATGTTTAGAAAGCCAGGCCCCACATCCTACCTACTGTATGTCTGTTCATGGGAAATGTCCAGAATCGACAAGCTGGTAGTTGCCAGGGGCTGAGGGGGGTGAGAGCAACAGCTAACGTCTGTGAGATTTCTTTTTGGGGTGATGAAAATATTCTGGAGTCAGCGTTGGTGGTGGTGTACCTCCTTGTGAGTACGTTCACGACCGTCAACCACGTACTCTAAGAGGGCTTTGCCGTCTGCGAGGCCCGTCTCAGCTGCAGAAAGCGCCGCCCAGGTGTGCTGCTGGTCTCTGCTGGCCCAGCCCAGTCTGCTCCACCTGCCGCAGGACAGGACTTCCCGGGTGGCCGTTCGTGTAACAGTGACCAATCCAGCAAGTGCAGGAGGTATGACGCTCGGAGGAACTCCATGCACAGCAGGCGCGGAGGAGCAGGCTGTCTCAGACACCCCCTTGTCCCCCCATTCCTCCACTTCCAGAACCAGGAAGGAAGGAGGGACTGGCCGGGACCCTCCAGGGGAAGAGGTGAGCCTCACATCTGCAAAGCTAGGAGGAGGCTGGGGACTTGCCTTCTGCCCAGCTTTCCAGAAGCAAAGCCAGCCCTGCCTGGCCTGGGGGTGGTCTTGCCGAAGGCGTGGACCCAGGCGGCCCGTTCTAAAGGAAAGAATCACACAGGCAGTCTGGGCGCAGTGGCGGGAAATCAGTCAGTGCACCTAAATAAAGGGAATGTGTCTCCTGTAGCCCCACCATCTTTTTCTGTTTTCTTTTAAGCAGAAACAGGGCGATAACACATAATGCTTGCTGTTTGTAATCTGTCACCTGCGAGCTGGCAAACCCGTCTGTTGGTGATCATCGTAATGGGTGCCTGATATTGTCCCCTTCCCGTTCGTTTCCTCTGTAGGCCCCAGTGTGCCTTGCCTGCGCATGGGGACACACCCCCTCCATGCTTTGGGGAGGACCAGGCCCCGTGCCCAAGGACCCTTAGGGACTGCAGGCAGGAGAAGTGACTAGCAGAGGTGCAGTTAGCACCCCTCACCTATCAGTGCTCCTGTCAGCAAGACACACCAGGCTGGCCCAGCCGCCATGCGGCTGCTGTTTGCTTGGCCTTTCTAGGCCAGCTTGAGATGCTGGGAACATAACCCGGCCTCACATTCGATCCTCTTAAAGGCTGGTTCCTTTTGCTTTTCTCCAGCCTTGAAAACCACCACTGGCCCTGGGCAGGTAATTTACCTCTTGTACTGACTCAGTGAATGGCACAGCCCCGGGGGCAGGCACACCAAGGGAAATACAGGGCTCCATTTATTTGCCAAGTTAAAACCCAGAGTTAAGTAGCAAGTTAAACATCTCCATACATAAAGTGTCCCAGGCCCAACTAGGGGAGATTTCCTACAGGAGAAGGGCCCCAAACAGGTGTTAGGAAAAAGGCTTTTCTTGAGGAACTTCCTTCTCTGAACGTTAGGAAGTTACCTAACGGGTGGTAGGTTTGGGCCAGACCAAACGTCCCCTGCCTCCACGAGTTGATCCATCACAGATTGGAAATGACTTTGTCTCTAAGTGCCCATTGTCGGATGGCATACACATTCTCCTCAACCAAACAAATATAAAATGCTTCCAGCCTCTGCCTCGGATTTTCTATTACTGTTTCACAGGACTCCAGAGAGTTTTAAGATAGCAATTTGATTAAGCTTATGGGGAAGATCCCTTCAGATAACATTCTTTTTCTGCAGGTAGAGATAATGTGTTCAAGTATTAAGTATGTTTTAAAGGTAATTATCTTTTCCATATTCATTTTAGTTACAGGAATTGAAGGGGAGACTTTGCAGCTGAAAGCTGCCCCCCTGGGCCCTGGGGCCGCTCTTACTTCTCTCCTCTGGGAAACATACTTGAGGCTTTTGACAAATGAATGGGCACCGGGTTTTTCTATTTGTAAATGACTTGGGATCCTTGTCTCTTGAGAGGTGGTCCAGAAGTTAAGTAAGGTCTTGGTCGCTGACCTTGCCAGGCTTCCTAGCTTGGGTTCCCTTCCGGAATGCCTCTGGCCTCCCAGTCTTATGCGCCTGGATGCCAGGAGGGGGCCCGGCTGCTGCTTAAGAGGACCTGCCTCGTCCAGTGGTGAGTCGTAGTGCCACAAACCCCCACCTTCCAAAAGTGGAGTCTGGAATCACCAATTGCATATACGAGGCCCAAGGGCTGGGATGTATTCAGACTGGGAGAGGCTAATTCAAGGTCTAAAATGTAACACTTGTAGACCCCTAGACTTCAGACCTGGGGCGAGGGGCATTAGGGAGGGTGATCCTGAACCACAGAGGTTCCGGGATTTGCCCGGGATCGCACAGCAAGTTAGAGACACGCTGTGGCCTGGAACCCAGGAATCCTGGCCTCATGTCCCCAAGGACACCCTCAACTCCTCTGTCTCCAGAAAATAATCCTCTTCCCCTTCCTGGAAACCTCCCGAGCAGGACATTCTGTCCCAGCAGCCCTCCTCAGCAGCCCATTAGGGCCAGCGCCGCGTCCTCGCCAAGCCGCACGCAGAGCCCAGAGCAAGCCAGGGCTGATGCCCTGCGCTCCTCAGACCTCATCTGCCTGCCAGCTGTGGCTTTGCACTCTGAGGTTTTGTAAAGTGAAAAGTCAGACCCAATTCTGCCTTCAGAAAGCTAACCACTGCTAGTGAGGAAACACAGACGCATCTGAAAAGATAGAACGATGTCAGGCAGTTGAACATGGTACGTGCTGTGGGGGCTCAGGGGCAACATTTGTAGTGTCACATCTTTTTGCCTGAAATTCTTCCTGCTGCAGCCAGAAAGACACGGTTCCTGCACGCAGCGTCCCCCCACCTTCCGTCCCTGCTTGCTCACCAGGAGCGCTCGGTCACGTGAGCTACAGCCTGTCGCTCTGAAGGCAGCTGACTCTGGGACAGGACCCCAGTTGACACGTTTATCACTTATGACCCCAGGAGGGTGGCATGCACTGCCCCATCGTCTCCCGAGTCCCTGCCCCATTTCCATCGGGGGGGCAGTGGGCCCAGGGTCCACTGCAGGGGAGCCAGCCTGGGTTTAGGCTCGGCCTCATGCCCTGTACCTGGGTAGCAATGGCTGTGGCATCTGAAATGTGCACCCAGTGCTGCCTGTCTCACGCTTACCCTTCAAAAGATGCTCATTGTTCTACCCCATCTATGCATTAAAACCTTGTAGGGGAGCTTTTAGAATAAATTTTGAGCAGGAATCCCACCCCAAATCAGTTGTAATGGAATCTCCAGTGTGGGGCCCAGATGTGGATGATTTTTACAGCTTCCCAGGAGAGTCACAGGTACAGCCAGGCTGAGAATTTGGATGGGGTGAGATGGGACTCCGTCGCATGGCCCAGCAGGCACCTCGTGACCAGGGCCTTACGTCCACCATTCCTCACGGTGTGTTCACACTAGGCTGCGCACAGTCCCCTTACCCGCCTTGCTGTCTCTCTCATGCATTTCCTCATGACTCCCACGTGCTCGAGCCTGGAATATTGCTTCTTGGCTCAGCTCTGTGCTGTGTACTGACCATTTGGGTGCCCCGCCCACCCCTGCAGCTCAGGTGTGGAAGCCCTGACCTCCCTGCGATGGTATCTGGAGGTGGGGCCTGGGCAGGTTTAGGTGAGGTCAGGAGGGTGGAGCCCTCGGGATGGAATCAGTGTTTGAGTAAGAAGAGAGGGGCTAGGCTCTCTGTCCGCCTCTCCCCCTGAGGACACAGCTAGAAGGCAGCTGTTGGCAGGCCCAGAAGAGGCCCAGAGCCCGGGCACACTGGCACCCTGACCTCGGACTCCAGCCTCTAGAGCTGCGAGGAACAGATGTCTTGTCCGAGCCGTGCCCCTGCGGGCCTTTGTTACAGCAGTCCGTGCAGACATGTTCTCGGCCTCGCCCCCCACCCCAGCTGCGCGGTACGGAGGGCCACCTCCTTCTGGTCCTTTGTACCAGGGACATGCCCCCTTCAGCTCCCGGCCATCATGCCACTCGGTGAACGGTCCCCGGGGCCCTGGCCCTGGCGCTGGGCTAGGTCAGGTAGCCACTCTCAGCTCTTGGGAGGTAAAGCAGTAAAGGGAGCTTCCTGGCTGGAAGCAGAGAAAGGGGGTCTGTGCTTGTCTGAATCCAGACGATCGCTCTTCATGTGCCAGCTCTACGGCCTGGGGCAGCTGTGCAGGTGTCCAGTGCCTTGTCTGGAAAATGAGCCGCCGTGTTTGCCCTGTTACGGACCTCGAAGATGGGCATGAGGACCAGATGGCCTCGGGGGGCACCATCATGTCCGAGCTGGTACAGGCGGCACATCTCTTACCTTTGGCTTCAGGGGCCACTGCCTGTACCGTCCCGGCCCTTGCAGGCCCTCTGCTGCCCCCGGCTTCCTCGGTCGCACCTGCCATAGTAAAGCACGCTAACTGCTGCGATCGTGTATTTGGGTTACAGAGAATGAGGGAAGCATGTATTTGATTCTAGGGGAAATAATGGGGGCAGTCATTCAATAGTCGGTGTCACAGGGTGGACAGAAGTTAGGAGGAGAGGGACCCTAGGATTCTTTACTAAACTGAGCTGAATGGGTCAGTGGACAGAGTTCCCACGCAGAGCATCCCAGGTCCATAACCTCTTGTGCGGAGAGGGTTTCAGAAGGAAGATATCCCCAAACTCTTGTCATTCCTTCCCCTCTCATCCACTCTGATCTGCACGCCGACCGCTGGCGCAGGGGCCAGCGTCCAAAGGCCTGCCTTGCCCGCCCGCAGGAGCTGGCCAACAGGAAGGGGCTGAGACCGAGGCGTGCTCTGTGGCAGCAAGCACAGGAGTGCCCAGCCCGAGGGCCAGTGGGCAGAGGGGGCTTGGCGAGTGATCGCCTCACCGAGTCCCGTAGAGTGGCCCTGTGGGTGTGTGCACTCGTCTGTAGGCTCCCTAATCCCCTGCCTCTCTCGGGCTCCTGTTGCCGAGGCTAGTGGTGTCTGGGGTTTGCAGGAGGAGGAAGGATATAAAAGGCAAGACAGGAGACCCCGGGGCCTGGATTCAGAGCCTCCGCATTCCGGAGACCCCCCGAGGCCCCTCTCCCCGGGCCCCGCAGCTCGGGAAGGCATTGTGCTCTGTCCTGGCCTCTGACCCGGAGGCTCTGGGAAGCAGAGGGTTGTTGACACTCGGACAATCATTTCTTGCAAGGCCACTGCCTCCCTCGGGAGCTCCCCTCTCTGCTTTGGGGTGGTGGCTGCTCCCCAGCCAGGAAGGGGGGGGGTGAGGAGGAGGGGAATCAGCCCCCCGTCAGAGTGGGAGGACAGGAGGGCCTCGCTGTCAGCCCCAGGCAGCGTCCCCAGTAGTTTCCACGGGCCACTTGTCACCTGCCCGCCCAGATAGCCCCACCACAGGGGTGAGCTTTGGGATCAGGAATTCAGGAGCCCTGTTTCCAGCCTCAAATTCCTTCTGGCCTCGCCGTGGGCCTCACATCTTCCTGGGAGCCCCGTATGTCTTCATGGAGGATGCACGCCTACAGGTCATCTGCAGCTGCAGGAACAGAGGCTGCTACTTAGAAGGACCAAGACTTTGGGCCAGTTGCTTGGCCTTCCTGAGGTTCATTTCCTCACTGGTAGAATGGGGTGAAAACCTCCACTTTCCTAAGGCCTGCGGCCATGCCCAGGTGTTCGCAGGCACGGCTCTCTGCGAAGCAAACGTCTGGCGTGGTTATAATGTTTCCCTTGAAGCCAAGGCCGACGTCGTGCCGCGTGTGATCCCAGCGCGTCTGAGCATGAGGTTCCCAACATCCTCCCCCTGCTCCTTTCCGAGCATTTCGGGCAGCTCACTGAGAAGAGGGTGGGGTGACTCTGCGAACTGCATTCCTTTCACCTGGCTCTTCTTAATAACTAACTAACCGCGTGGCTGGGAGCTGGCATGCTCTGTCCACACGGGCATGAGACTGTCTCCAACAGCCAGGCGTCCCCTTCAGGGGGCTCGGGCAGTACCATTTCTCCAGCAGTGAGAAAGAGCCATCTTGCTAAGCTACGGAAAAATCTCCCTTGTGCTTTAATTCTGGGAGAAGCGGATTAGCGTGGCCATATTTAACCTTTGACCCTGACACAAAAGCATTATCAAAATTAGTTACCAAGAGGCCCTGTTTTCTCCCCACCCCCCACGTCCCTGTTTGCAGGGGCTGGTTTAGGAGCTTGGCAACTTCTTCGGAGCCAGAGCCGAGGCTCAGAAGTCCGCTGTTGCCTTAGAGACCTGGGGCCTGGCGCTCACAGCCAGAACTCGGGTCCACGGCGGGCGAGAGGCCAGAGCTGAGAACCTGGTGTGACGGTGGGGGTCAGAATTTGTGCGTTGGATTTAGAATCCTTTCTCCTCTGAAACCAGTCTAGTTCTTGTCTGTTTTGGAAATTTGACTATTGAAATGAGTATTGATATTTAGACCCACATTCATAAAAAATCTCTTTAATGCCTCCCTCACCCGGCTGCTGTGTGACTTAAAAGTACTGGTTGATCCAAAGGATTGATTTCCAACGTCTTCCCCTTGTAGGCCGGAATCTAATCTATAGGTGTGGGGGCTCTGTCTGGACTGCAATCTTTTCTCTAGACTTAAATCCCATCATTTAGTCATCGTGGCCTCATGAATTCTGTTTCCTCATCTGTACAATGGGCATAGCAGTGCTCCTCCTAGACCGACTTTGGGGACAGGTGATGGGATTCAGTGGGTGCTTAGAATGCTGTTTAGTGTTAGCAGCTGTTAGCCGCTCTTCTCACTGTGTGGATAACCTCATTGATTCTTCACCACCTCCCCAGGCCCCGGGCGGCCCCTACCACGTACACCCTTCCTGACCAGCCCCAGCCCATGGAGGCTTGACAGGGGCCCTGTTTCCTGCTCCATCTCTGCCCTAACTTCCTTTGCAGTCATTTTCAAAGTCCCTCTTGCAGTTGGGCGTGGGGGGAGGACTGGCTTCATTGCCTATGAGGGGTCCAACTTGCAGCGGGGGGATTGGGAGGGAAAAGCACTTTATAAGCTCGTGATGAAAGCTGTAAAACGAGATGGTCCGGGATCTGGCCGGGCTGGGTTCAGGATTATGGTCAGCCCCTGGAATGCCGAGGGGGCCTCTTTGAAGGAGCCAGTGTCTATTTACAGTGTATCTCTCATAAACCCCAATGCCGGGGCGAGGGCAGGGGACTCGCCCTCCTGGCATGTGATTGATTATCTGGTATTTATGCCATTGAGGACTTGTCAGCGGTTCGGGGTCAAAGGGTCATCTCGTGTGTCTTGCCGCCAGCCCACCTCCTTTTGTACAGTGTGGACTGGGTGAGCTGTGCACAAAACAGCTTTTTCTTTTCCTTGGGAAAAGGGGGAGGGGGTGAGGGGAGTGTCAATGAAAATTTTTTTTCAACCTTTTCTGAACAGTGTCCTTTTAATTCTAAAGAACCTTTAATTAAAAGTAGCCGGAAAAATTCATCTTGAGAAGGTTTAACTTACCTTAACAGATACTTTTGTGTCCCGAGAAGCTGGGAGTCACTTTCAAGAACAGAAAGTAAGCGAGGGTTTTGGCTGCATCTCTGCCCTCCCCAACATCCCCGGAGTGGCCGGAGGCCCCTTGCCCTCGCCGACCTGGGAACGCGGGAAGCTGAGAGGTCTCCTTCAGCTTTAACTCGGCCAGAGAGTTAGGGAGGCATGAGGCCCCCCTGCTCCGCCTGTGTCTACAGGTGAGGCGGATGGCTTCTTCCCGCAGGTGGAAAGCCCTCCCTGGAGCTCACAGCTGGTCGGACGCCGAGTTCTGGATCTGTTGTTCGACCCCCCATCTGATGCCCCTTTGAGCTCCCCCAGTTGTTGCCCCGAGTTTAGGATGCTGAGCGAAGACAACTGGGGTAGCACTGCTGTTGTCTTCAGATCCGGGATATTTGAGGCTTGGGAACCGCTCCTGAGGGGCCCTCGGGCCCCTTCCTCGCCTCTGAGCAGGCCGTCTGTGCTCCCGCACCCAGGGCGCCGCCGGGCCCCTGCCCTGTGCCTGCCGACAGAGGCTCTGCTGCTTGGTGGAAACCAGCAGCCCCCGCCCGGATCCTGGTCACCCTAGTGGTCTGGGTGGCCCCCGCACGGCCCCTCACCTCCCACCTGCTGCGGCTCAGGAGCGGCCCAGCGGAAGCTGCTGCCCAAGCTGGGACAGGCCAGGACTCTGCCCGACTGAGCCGCCCTGCTGTGGGCTTGCTGCCGCAGGGAAGCGCTGACCCTTAACATACCACGCGGGCACCTCCCCTGGTGGCACCCAGGATGGTCGTCCCGGGGGAGGGACATCGTGCTGAGACGCCACCCGTGGCTCTCGGCATCCCGGACAGCGGTGGAAACCCAGGCAGAGAAGTTATCGGCCTAGAGTTGTTCATGTGCGAGTCACATGAAACTCACGTTCCCCATTTCTCCATACCGCCCCCCTTAAAAGATGCAATACTGAGAATTGTCTTCTAAAGAATAGTTCTTTAGAAATGAGGAAACCCTCATTTCTTTCTATTCCCTCCATTCCCATTCAACTTAAATTAGTGGATGCTAATTTGGACTGATGGGGCACCACTGTGAGGAAGACACTGAAAGTGTGTAAGGTCTGCTTCCTGCTCCCGAGAGCAGAAACCCGCGTTCACCGGCTCTCACAGAATCCCCCGCATGCCACGCACTGTGCTCGTGCTTTACTTAGATTCTTTCATTCAGGCCTTCTATCAGCTTCTTAGGGTGAGCACTCTTTTTTCCAGACGAGGAAGATAGGGACAGCTATCCCCGGTGTAGCTAATAGCTACTGGACATTTGCTTGTATGCTAGGTAGTATTAATCTCCTTGAATCCACATAAAATCCCCATGAGGTTCGTATTGTTATGATCGTGGTTCTACAGAGGATGAAATAGGCACAGAGGTGCCAGGTAACTTGCCTGAGGTCACACAGCTGTAGTAAGTGGCCAGGCTGGATTTGAGCCTCGGTGAACAACCGCAGAGTTCACACTTAAACTGCTGTCCCCCTCGGCCCTTTCAGGTTTCAGAGCTGGCCTGGAGCCCAGAGCGTTCTGATGCCGATGTCATGTTGTCTTCTCCCACTATCCTAACATGAATTTGTGGGAGGCACTATATACAGACACGTATAAATCAGCCAGAGACCAGCAAAAGGTCAGTGTGTAACCAGATGCCCACCTAGGCGGTGCGTGGAGAGGAGTCCAGCGGGGGGATACGTTAACGCGGGCAGTGCTGAGTCTCATCTCTGGACCCCCCATGGCACGGTGCCTATTCGTCGCTCCCTCCTGAGGACATGTATGCCAGCGCCCGGCACACACCCCACATTCCAGAAATGCCGATTAAACTGCTAGGAATGATTAGTGGCCAAGGTGGGGCTGAACTGAATTTAGGTTTTAGGAAAATGATGTCGAAAGCCTCTCCCTTTTATACATGCTTACCAGGTGCCAAGTGCTCAGCCAGGCATATGAATTGCGCTGTATTTAACCCCTATGACAGCCCTGTGGCTGTTACTATCTTGGAGTAAACTGAGGCCAAAGGGAGGCTCTGCCTCTTGCTCAAGGATTCAAAGTCCCACCCCCCCGCCTTTTGTCTCCTGACCTGAAAACCTATTTCCTTTCCCGAGCAGAGGAAAGCAGAATGAGCCGAGGGACAGCTAGTGGGCATGGGGGCCTGGAAGGCCAGTGGGAGAAGCGCCTCCTCTCTTTTTTTCTGCTCATGGTTGGGAGTTGTCCCTTTGATACAGGGATTTCTGGATATATGAAGTTAACTGTGTTCAGTTAATTGAATTTATAATTCACCAAAATGCTGAAAAGGATTGTCTTTTATATCCCTTAATGAGTGCTGTAAAAACACGTGGAGAATCTAATTTTATGAGTGGCCCTTTATGACTTACCTGATAACTAGTCGTCGTTGAACACAAAGCACGCATAACTCAGGCGGGACCTAAGCCGGCTGCCTGCAGTAAAGGGACTCACTCTGGAGCCATTCCTGCTGGGCGGTGCTGGGACCCGCTCATCCGCCCTGGTAGAGGGCGGGGTGCGGGCCCCTCGTTCCGGGGCTTGTGCGGAAGGCTCACCCGGCCCCAGCCCCAGATGACTATCCCCCCTGTCGTGTGGGCTCTCACCGGGACGCGGGCGGGACCCGTGGCAGCTTCGCGGATCTCTCTCTGCCGGAGGGTGTCGGCTCCACCCAGATGTTGCCAGCTGTCTTAGGGAAGAGAACAGGGACATAGGGAAGGATGTGGGGGGATGTAAGGAAGAATTCCTTTTCTCTCTACACTGCCTACAAACAGGAGGCAGTGAGATTTCAAAAGAGAGAGAAGCTCAGGTTAGATGCTGGTGACAACTTCAGTTGCAATGATGTTCTTAAGACAGACCCACGAGTCTCCATCTCTGAGTGTGTGTACGTCTGTGTGCCCTGAGTTTTCACAGTTTTTCATCATGTTTTAGTTTTTAAAAGCGGGATCTGAATGATTTTGTGATTACAGATCTTAAAAGTAATAAATGTTGGCCATAAAATACAAGCATCGTCCGTGAATAGGATTTAAGAAAGGTTGCTAATTCCCTCCTGGGATGTCAGAGACAAGGGGCTGGGCTCAGTCCCCAGGACCCTCCGTTGGTGCCAGTCCAGAAGTGGGAGGGCTTTTGGCCTAGGGAAGCCCCCCCGAGCCGCACAGCAGGGTGGGGGTGCAGGAGCCTGGACACAGGAAGCCCAGCCGAGGCTGCAGTGCCCGTTCGTTATCCCTTTTCCCACTTAGCTCTGGGAAGAGCAGTCCCTGCAGCCTGCAGCAAACCTTCCGTGGGGCCGCTGAGCTGTGAGGAGAACGCTCCCCACCCCACTGTCTTCTCTTCCCGCCCCCTGCCCTCCCCCAGGGCCCCTCTCCTTGTGCATCTGCCCCTATAAAGGCTGTGGCTTTGGTCTGTCGTGTGGGTGGGGACCAATGTTAAAATGTGCCTGATTTGGGTGCCAGTGACTTCCTAGCAAGCTGGGGGTGAGCCGGGACATTGCCCGTGTCTGAGTCTTGCCCAGGCTGGCCCTGTGCCCACACTGGCTGGTGCACCTTCCTCTCTCTCGTCCCACCCTTACCAGGCCAATGAATTGCAGTAGCATTAATAGGGGCTCGACGTGGCTGTTACCTTTGGTCAGAAGAAGGCTGGGCGACAAGCACAGGGGCAAGGACTGTCCCAGCCTGCGTTGGGGGCTGCTGAGCCTTGGCAGCGGGTGCCCACCCCTCTGGTCTGGGAAAATTTGACCAAACTTGGTGCTACCAGCTAAAAACACTTACCCTGAAGGCCATGTGCTGCAAGCACACAGTTCCTCGACTCACAAAGGGCTGGAGATGGAGGGACATACAAAGCCCCACAGCCCCTCCTCCTCACCAAATCCCCTCTCCCTGAGCTGATGCATCACTGATTTGAACCCCTTCCTGTTACCTTCAGAGGAACCAAACAACTGGTCATTCAGTCATTCAACATTCATTGTGTGCCTGCTATGTGCTTGAGTGCTGGGGGATTCAAAGATGAATAAATCTTGTCTTAATTAAGGGAACTCAAGAGTTGGGAATTCAGACACAGGCAGGTAAATTTAAAAAACCGTGCACAGTGCTGGGTGGAGTCAGGCTGAGTGGATGACGTGTGGGAGTGGATGACGTACAACACAGTGATGGCGATGTCTGCACACAGTGCCTTTGGGAGCCCAGAGGGAGGGGTGCCCTGTGGACACTCGAGCAGGTAAGGCCTCCTGGAGAAGAGCTGTCACCCACCATAAGGTTATAAAGCAGTGAAAATGAGCCAAGCTGGGGGACTAGGCAGAGGAGACAGGCGCGTGTGTGGGGACGCAATGGCATGACCTGTGTCACGTCTGAGACACGTGGCAGAGAAGCATGGGTGGAGGGCTGGCAGGCCCAGACCACAGAGGTCTCGTTAGGTCTTAAGGAGCCTCGATTGCATCCACGGTGACAAGGGTCCTGGGAAGCCTTTAAGAGGGAGTCAGGGAATCCGATCGGTTTCCTATTGGCCACTGTGCAGTTGTGCGGGGCTCAGTCTGAGGGGGGTGCCTCTTGTTGAGGGAGGCTGGAGGCATGGATGGCGTTGCCTTTCTGGAGGGAGGAGGCCGCGGCGCTTATGGGAAGTACTTAGGCAATAAAATCAGCTGGGTTGTGGGCAGGGGGGATGAGACTGCAGGGTGACCCCAGGTGCTGCCTTGGGCGCAGGACCCAGGAAGGGGCGAGGGCTTGGGAGCAGAAGATGGGGGTGTCAGCCATGGGTGCGCTGAGCGCAAGGTGCCCATGGGACATCTGGAGGACACACAGATGTGTGGGTTAGGCGCCCAGGAGGGCGGTCCAGGCTGGAGGTGTGGCTGTTAGCCCTGGAGAGGTCTCTGGCCCCGTGAGAGCGGAGGGCAGTGGGCCAGACTGGGGGCAGGCGGGCATAGCGGGCAGAACCCGGTGGAGGGAGAGGCGACCAGCAGGAAGGGCCTCGGCCCCGCCAGCACCCCAGGCTTCCTGCAAGGCGCCCGGGCCAAAGGGATGACCTGGGAGCAGCTGGGCCCTGAGGGACTGCGGGATGCCCCCTCCCCGGGGACTGGGCGGTCGGTCCGCCACACGGCTCTGGGCAGTTCCTAGAGAAAGACGGCCTCACTGCTGCACCGCCCTCCGGATCCCCGGGTGCCCCATGCACCAGTCCTCGGCTCTTCCCGTTTTCTGGAGGGAATATAAGCACCCTGCTTCCTTCCAGAGGGAAGCCCCGTCCCTGCTGCATTTGGGTCCTTCTTTCCCTAAAGCCGCTCCCCCCCTCCCTCCCACGCCTTCCCTGGAGGAGCCCGACTTGGCGTGTGTGTCCTGCTGTCCCTCTGCCCTCCTCCAGGGGTCGGCATTTTGGGACCAGCTGCCAGAGTGATTGACATAAAGCCAATCTATAAATAAAGTCTTTTTCTCTTCTCATAAAGACTTTGTGGTTGAGTTCGCCTTCAAGGTCAAGACCAGGCCTTTCTAAATAAACACATATCAAAGGATCATTAGCAAAGCAACACTGTTAAATTGAGATATTAACTTCTGTCAACTGCTTGTTTCTTTTTTGTTCTGTAACTCATGACTGCAGTCGGCTTTTATTATTTTGTCCTTAGGCAGTAGCATCTGGCTTCTGTAGAGACTGTAAAAATTAAAAAGCAACACAAATCATTGTGAGAGAAAAGCAGTAAATTCAATGATAAGAATTTAAAATTAAAATCTTTCAGCACTTTTCTGTCCTGCAGAACATGAAATGAAGGAGTCGTCTGCCAGTCGCCGTGAACCCAGCCCGGCTAATCGTCCGCTTGGGTTTCTGTCTCCCTCATTCACCATCACTTCTGTCTCGGCACCAGGCGAGACGAAGTGAAAGCCGTGTGTCCACGGGAGTGTGTGTGCGTGTGTGGGGCTCGGGCAGAGCGGTGGGTGTGTGGAGACCCAGCTCATTTGGACGGGGGAGACTGTAACGGGGTGCCCTGGTGGGAGCCAGGGTGCAGAAGGAGGGGCTGAAGGGCAGCGTGTCCCTGGGGATCAGAGTTCTTTTTTTTTCTTCACTCCTTCTGGGCAAGCACTGAAGGCAAACAGCGACCACAGGGACCAAACCCACAGGCCACAGACGCGAGTGGCACCTTGCAGGTGTGTGATGCTGGGCTCGGGGTCCGAGCAGCTGCTGGCGCCTTCCCGTCCCAGAGGATCCCAGGCTTCGGGCGGAGTGCGAGGGGATGGGACGAAGCATCATTTAAGCTCTTTATTCCGACCAGTGTTGGGGTCATCCGTTCTCACATAGGTGTGACACGGGACCCAGCTGTGTGCTGGGCCGTGAGGGAGGAAAGTGGGAGATCGTGTTTCTTCTCTGCTCTGCTCTGGGGAAGCTGTAGCTCAAAGGACAAGGCAGGACACTCACTGTGTCAGGGGACAGCTGAGGGCAGATGAGTAGGGATGTGACGGTGGGGGTACCGGCTGTGTGCGGGCCAGTGTGGGCCATCGTGGTGCAGTTTCTCAAGGAGAGCTTTTAAGACATGAGTTGCCTGAGCTAATTCTAAGGTCCCTCTTGCTGGAGTCCAGCTCCAGCGAGTCCAGGGGTCCCCGAAGGGGGAACAGCGTCGGCGTGTGAGGGCACAGACATCAGCAGAGATGCTAAGCTGGCCTTTTTAGTGACAGAAACCTCAAGCAATATATAGGGGATTGGTTACATGACGTCATCATAAAATCATCATAAGGCACGTGTCATTCAGTGATTTATGGCATAACCTACTTCTCTGAATGTTCCCCTGTTTTCCCAACCAGGAAAGGTCACCATGTTTTCTTCTTCAAGATTTTTCTGTAGCTCTCATACCTTTAGATTCTAATCTCAGGTTTAATTTCCACAAGGCACCACAATGTTTTCTGAATGTGTCTTAAAACTTGCTTAACTGGCCTTCCACCTAGGCTCGCTGTGGGGCATGTTTTTTCCATAGTTCCCTGAAACCATGCACAGTAGAATGAGCAGTGTCCGTGCTGTTGATCATGACCGTAACGATGCGTGCTGCGATCTCTGTAGTGGTGATAACCAGACTCTGCCAAGGTTCTCCCGCCTGCTCCCCTGACCCACACCCCATGTTGGTCACCTCTTGTTTCTCCTGGGGGCCAAGCTGGCCAGGGAGCTGGGCCCTGGATTCACCTGAACTTTCTTCTATTTCCAGCGCAGGGACAATAACCCCCCGGCCTGGGGGCATGTGCAGGGGCACAGGCTGAGTGTCATGATCGCTCTCCGGCCCCTAGCAGTCCTTTCTCTGGGGGCTTTCTCTGATTCATGGGGGCTGCTCGACTGGGGGAACGGTCAGATTAAGCAATAGAAGAGGAACCAGGAGCCTCCCCTCTGGAGGCCCGCGGTGAGGCAGCCACCCACAGGCCTCCTGGGCTGTGCCACCAGGCGGGCGGAGTCAGTCAGCTCCCGGCACCTCTAGCTTGGGGCCTGGGAGCCCTGGGAAGCCCGGGGTAAGCTTTGTCGGAGAGGTTTATCCCCACATCCAACCAGGCCTAGAGGGACCAGGAATGTGGGGACTGGGATGGGGGTTCCCTTTCGTGCAGCCTGTCCCAGTCTGACTGCTGGACCCACGGGCATGAGGACAGAGCTCTTTGCCCCCAAACGAACTTCTCCGGCCCAGGGAGAGGCGAGAAAAGAGCCAGCCCTTGGCCTCCGTCAGAGGGAAGGAAGGGAAGTGTGAAGATTAGGGATGGAGGGGTCGAGTTAAGAGGGGATGACTAATGCGGCCCATCCTTCAGATAGGAGAGCACGTTGTTCCCTGTGCCCAGATGGTCCTCGGAATAAATCAGCTGCGGCAGAAGCAGACGTCCAGTTACAAGGAGGTCGGAGCAGCGGCCTCCCTGCTCTTCTGTGATAACACGACCCAGGCCCTGGCCCTGAAAAGCAGCGGCCGCTCACGTCCCTACTGTGGGTGTTGGCATGGGGGTGTGTATGCGTGTGCAAGTAGGTCACTATAGCCTCTTAAAGAAGAGGGTAGAGTTTCTGGTGTGAGAAGCAGCCCACCCCCCTTCCTGCTACACGGTTCCTTCCTTCCCGGGACCCCCTTGAGCTCTCAGGAGTGAAGGCAGGGAGTAATCAAGCAGCAGGCGCATTGAGGGAGCATGATTCATCAAACGAAGCTCCCTGGAGAGTCCCCTTTCTGCGGAGATGTTAATATGAGCACTCCTTCCGCACATTCGGAGGCAGCCTGTCTGTGAAGACTGCACCTGACTGCCCAGGCCCCAGTACATTGTATCCTCGGGGTCTTCGTCCTTTGGAGCGTGAGCTTCTTTAGGAGAATCAAACCAGATCCTGCTGCTCAGAGATTAAATAAGTTGCTCCATCTAAAATTAAGCTCATATTAAACAAATGACAGTGCCAGTAGGTGAGGACACCTTAGGCTGAGATGCAGTGGAGTTAGAAAGGTTGCAGGGACCCCTCATGTGTCCGCTTTGAGCACACCAGCCTCCTCTGAGTCCATCCTGCTGGTCCATCACCCTCACCGAATGCCAGACAACCCAAAGGCTGGCCTGGAGGTCAGGGGTTGGTCCTCTCCACGTGTAGGGAAGCCGTGCGCAGTCCTCGCGGCCCGTCCCCGAGGGGGTTCTGCCCCGGGCCCCACAGATGAACAGGTGGCTTTTGCTTCTCTGCCTGTGCTGGTGTTACTAGGAAACTGCAGTCTTCTCTCAGTGGGCCATTGTTTCAGATAAACCACGGTGACCGAGTGACGCCACGTGAGGAAGCAGGAAAGGAGAAGGGGTGGGGGCAGGCGGTGTGGCCGGGCACGGAGGGCTTGGAGGACGGAGCAGCCCAGCAGGATAAGGAACCGGAAGCGCCCGGGGGAGACTCGTGGGATGAGAAGTGACTGTGACCACAGGATGCCCGCCCAGGGTGGTATCTGTCGTCCTTGCATGGAAACACGTGAAACGGGACAGTGCTAGGGTGAGGGATGCTGGGGACCGTTCTCGCATAGGCGTCTTTGGGAAGATGCGGCCTGCCTTTCTTGCCTTCGGAACTGGTCCCAGGACCTTGGAAATCTCCACAGTGCTTCCATCCCGGCTCAAGCTGGAGGGAACCTTTTGAAGACCCCTCACTCCCTTCAGTGGCCTTTGCCCTCCAAACCTGCAGCTCCTCTAACCTGGGGAACAGGAAGGGCCATCAGTGCATTTTCATTCTCAGTGTGTGCAGCCTAAAAAAATCACAGCTCACCACCCCTCGAAGAAAAGTCAGGTATAAGGTGGTTGCGTAAGCCCTGCAGATATCGTTCTCCTCTTTAAGGGCTCTTTGAACTTGAAAGGTGGGGTATCGGGAAGGTGTCTGGACGAAGGAAGGGACCTGGGGGGACGTGCGTGGGCAGCGCCAGCATGCCTTTGCCTGGGAGCTCGTGCATCCCAGGCCTCCTGGTCGTCAACACCAGGTCCCAAGGCCACCTGGTGCTGCGTTAGCCCGGGAGCTGCAAGAGCCTGGGTTCTGGGCCAGGGCTGAAGCAGCCCTGGACCAAATCTGACACAAGCCTGTTCCACTCTTTAAGGAAAATCAATCTTTATTTTCCTAGCAAGATGGTATTGGAGGTCACAATTTATGGGCAGGTTAGGGACACAGCTTTTGGCATTTCCATTAGCAGCCCTGTTTTACGGGTTTTCCATCTGCTGTGCTAGTACATTATACATAATCACCATCGGAAGAGGGATGAAAACCCCATCACGGTATGGTCCTGTGGAGCCGTGCCCAGGGCGTGGGGGGCTCTGGCCTTGGGCCTTGCCTGTGTGTCCGTGGGCAGCTCAGAGCAGGCCCTCCAGGGAGAGTGCAGGTAGGTGGCCTGTACTGGGCATCTTGGCCTCGGGCTGTGCCTGCTGGTGGCCAGGAGGAGATGCAGGTTTGACTTCCAATGCCAAACTGCAAGCTTGTCGGCAGCCAGCTCACGGCGCGGGCCGTGGAGTGCGGGCTGGCAGCTCCACTCTGCTGCCCTGTCGCTCAAAGGTGTGGCCCCTCCATCCCTGTGAACAGCTGTCCTCTGGAGGAGATGTCTGGGCTGCCCTGAGGACATAAGGGAGCACTTCCAGGGTGGGGGGTGAGACCAGCCCAGAAGGCCCCAGCACACACCTCACAGGCATGGGCCGAGGCACAGGAGCCGAGGGGCCAGGAGCCGGTGACTAGCAGGGGGCCTGGGCTGGCCAGGCAGGGAGGGTCTGGAGGCACATGGACTTCAGTTGCTGGGGTGCAGCTGTTGGTAGCTTAGGCTCTACAAAGCATCTTGCCAAGGACTGTGGCCCAAACCCACAGAAGTATTAATAGGGTAAGTTTTTATGTATCATTTGTATATTTATGCATTTAGTAAATACTTCTCAAACACCCCTTATGTACCTAGTAGTATATTAGTTCTGGAAATACAGTGATAAGCAAAGCCGAACCCCTGTCCTCACGGGTGCACACCTTACGGGGAGCCAGGTGCCGGAGCAAGCCAGTCACGTGCAGGCTGAATACTGTCACCTGGGAGGCGCGAGGTGCCACAGGAGAACATGTGAGGCTCCCAGCTCGGGTGGGCAGTGGGAAGGCCCCCTGGAGATGGTCATCCAAAAGATGAGAAGAAATTATTAAGCAAAGATGTGGATGATGGGGGGAAAGGAAAGGGTGCTGCGTCCTGGGAGAAGCGATCTCAGCATTGGGAGAGAGTAAGAGGCGTTCATGGAACTGAAAATGGGCGTGGGGGAGGGGCTGGGGAGCCCCAGAGAGGCGACAGGCATTACGTGTGAATGGCCCTGGAAACACCCTGGGGTGGGTGGCCCTGCCTTTATCCTGCAGGCAACAGGGGACTAGTAAAAGGTCCTGGAGGAGTGACATCAGATCGTGTTGCAGAAAAATCACTCTGACTACATAGTTGTGAAAAGATTGGAGACAGGGAGATTAATCAGGACAATATTGCATAATCTGGGCAAGAAAGGTGGTGGTTTTTGAGCCCATGGAGCTGCAGTGGGGATGGATGAGCGGGAAAAGATGAAGATGTTTAAGAGGCTGAGGACATTCGGCAGTTGGTCTGTCGTGAGAGATGAGAGAGAAGGGAATCGGGGGGGACGGCCCTCTTCTCTCTTGGCAGCTGGGGGCAGGGGGCTCTTCACTGACCTGGGGAGGGCCGGAGGGGCAGCACAGCGCCCCTGTAGCCGTCGGTGGGATGTCGGACAGTCATGATCCTCCACAGTGAGGTGTGTGTCGCCTCCTCCGGGGAGGCATTTGGTTGTGCAGCTGCGTCTGGCACTCAGAAGGGAGAGACTCTGCACATTTGTACTTGGGAGTCGTTGGTGTACAAACGATCCTTGAACCCTGGAAGTGGGCGGGTTTACAAAGCAAGAGTGGATACAAAAAAGCGAGCTCAGAGCGGAATCCGGAGGAACCTCGGCAGCGAAGCCCCTCCAGAGCCATCACGGCCACAGCGCAAATTGAAAAGCAGTTTCGTAGGAGGAAGGCCCTGGGAGCGTGGCTTCAGAAAGGGGAACGTACTCGTCCGTCGTAACGCTGCCAGGAAGCCCCATAGGAGGAAGCCTGGAAAATCCTGGTCGGGTTTGGGGCCATGGGGGCACTGGTCATCGAGGCAGACAGGTGCAGTCTTAGTGGGTGACGAGAGCTGGCGTGAGGTGACGGTGGGTGGAGGAGCTGTGCGCTGGGAAGTGGTGGCAGCCTGTGTGGGCAGCTCGATTCCCCGCTATCGGGCGCTGGGGTGGGCACTTCTCGTGTATTATCTCTAACCCTCTCCGCAACCTTGCCTGGTGGGTGTGATGACTCCAATACGGATGAAGAGACCAAGACCCCGAGACACTAGAGAATTTGCACATGACTATATGGCAGTAAATAAATGACAGAGCCAGGATTTGAACCGGTTTTGACCAACTCCAAAGTCCAGGCTTTTTGCTCTACACTTCCTAGACTGTAAGCTTCCTGGTGGCAGGAAGCATCTTAGCACCTCAGCCTTGGTATTTGGCGCCTGTGCAGAACTGGACCTCAAGAAGTGCGGGTGTGAGTGAGGAGGAGAACAGGTGGTTGTAAGAGCAGCCTGCCGACGCCGTGTCCCAGGGGAGAAGGTCCTCCCGCCCAGAAAGAGAAAAGCAAAGGTAAAGGAGGGAAGGGAAGGTGTGTCGATCAAGAGATGCTCGTGTTGGACGGATAGAACCCAGATGCCTCCTCTGGCTCCTGCTTGTGACCAGGGTGCTGGACGCCTGGCCGTGGCACGGAGAGTCAGCAGGACGTCCCCATCTGCTCTGGGGCCAGCCTCAGGCTCCAGTTCTGGCAGGGAGTGACCCAGAAGCTCCCCAGGAGGAACCGCACGGGGAGGCACTGAGGAAGCAAAACCCGCAGGGGAGGAGAGAAGAGCCCAACCACCAAGTGAAATTCAGCCTGTTTCCTTTTCAGAATCTGAAGCTGGGGCTTCTCTCCAGAACTTTCTTCAGAATGTCAGGGGGTGTGTGTGTAGGCGTGAGGGTGTGGGGGGACCAGGCTGGCCTTCGGCGGCCTGAGGAGCTTGCACCCCACCCAGCATGGCCTTGGGGCCCAGGCGCGTGTCTGCCGGGTACCCCATCTCCCTTGCCTGGGACAGGTGAGTGAGTCAGGAACACGGCCTACACGCGGAGGGTGGTTCCAGACGTGGGGGAGGTGGGCAAGTCTGGTGGACGGTGTGTTTTGTTTTTCTTGACCCGTGATCCAATTCCTCTCCCGCCCTCTCTGGACAGCAGGAGGGGCAGTCTCCTCCCCGCCTTTAAAGGCCCTTGCACATCACCCGGCACCCCTCAGAGCTGCTTGCCCAGGCCCCCAGGGCTCTTGTCACTGTTCAGCAGGTCTGCAGGTGCACGTCTCCCCTCTCCCACCCACCGCCACCACCGGCCCACTCCCTCTCTGGGTAGCAGCACGTGAGGCCTTGTGAGCCAGTGTGGGGCTGCCCCTGCAGTCCACAGGGAAGCCCGAGGACAGTGGCCTGTCACCCTCAGTATTCCTCACCAGAGATGCCCCTGCTGCAGCCCATCCCGCCCATGCGTACACGCCACCCGCCACCCACGTGTGAAGGCGGCATGCTGGGGAGAGGAGCGGGCGGCGGGCGAGCAGACAGCCCCCGGGGCCGGAGGAGCTTGGAGGCCTCACAGAGCCCATCCTCTTCATGCTCAGGCGGACCGAGGCCCGCAGAGGAAATTCAGAGAGCGGGCCTTCCCCTACCTATCCACCCTTCCTCCATCCAGGAAATACTCCTCGGACACCCGTCAGGTCTGAGAGGTTCAGCGCAGTGTGAGAGGGATGGGGTCCCTGCCCTCAGGGGCTTCCATTCTGACGGGGAAAGGGACAGAAACCTTGAACTTGAAGCCTCTTGCCCAGGGCTGGCGGGTGTCGGAGCTGGAAGGCAGGTCCGGGCCTCCTGCAGTGACCCTCCCGAGGGCCCCCGCGGGTCTGTCCTGGCTTCCTGGGAGCCCAGCACCCAGGTCTGTTCTTCTCGCAGGTGGGAAAGTTCAGAGGCGTGAAACTGGGTTTCAGTGTCAGTCCTCCTGGCCAGCACCAGTGTCGTGGAAGTACAAGTAGTTTCTGACCAGTCCAGACTAAGCCTTATTATTTTTTGGTAAAAAAGAGACATAACAGATTCAGTCACATAGTCGTGCAGCCGTCAGCACCATCCATCCACAGAACTTTTCATCTTCCCAAAGGGAGACTCTGCCCCGTCCGGCAGTAACACCCCCCACTCTCCTCCCCGAGCCCCTAAGAGGAATTCTTAGCGTTCGTGCCATAGGCGCCTCGGAAAGTCGGGGGAGACCTGTGCAGCCTTCCTCAGAATACTGTCTCTGAACACATGAGGTGAAGTAGGTAAGATCATGAACAGAAGCTTTAAATACAGACATAGAAATAGTCTTTTAAAAATTTGTAATATAGGTGTGAGCCTTTGTTACTTGGTTAGCAAGCTCAAGCAGTGGTCAAATATCTGCTGTATTTTGCAGGAGTGGTTTGCATAAGTGTTTCAAGGTAACTGCACCCCTTCTAACGTGGTCTGGAAACATCTACGCTGTCCGCCCGTGAGCAAGTTACAGGCGCAGCTAAAGGGCCGGTTTGGGCCTTACGTTCCCCTTGGAGAAGCTGCTAAATTTCATTTGGAGGCTGGGGACAGTCCCCCTCCAAGTGCACCAATTCCTGAATCCTGTCCCCGGACAGCCTGCGGCTTTTGCCGACTCCAGTTTAAGCACTGTTTGGCCCTGCCGTTGCTGCCTGGAGAGTCGGGCATGGGGCCAGGGGCCAGGAGTGGGCCGACCCACAGGACGAGGCAGAAGCCGTCCGCGAGCGTGCGCCCCCCAAGGAGGGCAGGCAGGAGCATCACGGGAACGCGGCCAACGGGGACAAGGCGCCCCACCCTCCCCAGGCTGCCAGCCTGCTGTCTGAGGTGGGCGGGGCCGGCGCCCCCTGGAAGTGTGCCTTCTGGCAGCTTCCCCGCCCCCCTTCCACCCCCTTGTCCAAAGGCTCCGTGCAGAAGGGAGCCATATGGTCCTTTGTGGACACGTTTTCCCCAGTACAGTATGGTCAGGGCGTGCATGCGGGGCCTGGCTCCCCAGCGGCCCCCACCCCCACAGCCGCCCGGAGAGCCGCAGAGCCCGGAGCCCTGCAGAGTTGGGGTGAGTGAGGCGTCTTTGAGTAACACCCACCCACCCACACACACACACAGAAAACGGTGGAAGTCAAATGTCTCAAAGTCAGATCCCTTTTTAGTATGAATTTGCTGTGTCTCATTCTGAGCACTAATTCCAATTTAATTGCAAGTGGCCTGAAGCCTCTTCAATAGGAGTAACAAATGGTTTGATTTTGTAAACTTCATCAGACTGCATTTTAAATGCGACACAGTAGCCCAGCTCGAATGCCAATGAAGCCCTGGAGTAGCTCTCTGTTTACTAATTATCCGTTTTTACTCCAAGCCACGCTGGCTGGCTTGTCTGATTAAATCGGATTTGTGGGATAGAGAACAGCTAGCAGAGTTTTCTCTATAGTAAACGAGATTGAAACTATGGGCCGCCTGGCTGCACACTGTAAATTATATTTCCTTTTAAAGGGGACGTGTCTCTTTTATCTCTCTGTGGTCCCTCCTGCATATTAAACTTTACGGTACAGAAATGGGCCCGGCCGCTTCCAGACCCAGCCTCGCCCTCCGCCTGGCAGCCAGCTCACTCCCGCTGCCCGCCACCTTCCTCTCCCAAGGGCCGGGGAGCGGGAGCCCCGTGCCGCCCCCCGCCGCCTCCTTCCCTTTCCTGACCTTTCTTTCCCAGCCCTTTATCCTGGGAATGGTTTTCGTTATCCCATTATTCTGAAAGGTACCTGTGATGATAGGAGTCTTAGAATCCACATTGAATTGGCTAAAGGAAAGTTCTAGAATAAAACTTACTGCCCATGGACTGGGGCCTGGCCTTTCGGAGAGACGTGAGAAGTGGTGTCAGGCCTGGTGGGCAGGGGGTTGGGCATAAATTCATAGTGACAGTGTAGGGCGAGAAAAGAGAGTCAGTTTCTGGAAAATTTAATTTGTTCATTTGGTCCAACCCCGAGGGACATCCTGTCCAATGACCAGGCGGAAGCTGAGATCACCTGGTTCCTACCCGTGGCCCAGCAGAGAGGCCACGGCACAGGTGCTCCTGGGGTGGACGCTGGTGGCCCAGGGCCCACGGCTGACACCCAGCTTGGAGCGAGCGCGCCCTTCCCTAGGGAGCCTGGGGTCTGGCCTAGAGCTCCCGGGCTCTCCGCGGTTTATTCCTCTGCCCCTGGGAAAGCCACCTCTGGCCTTCCTCCTTCCTGTGCGCACACGCTGCGTGAAACAAGGCCGGGCAGCCCAGAGTGAGGTGTAAGCAGGCTGTGCTGTGCCTGGGACTTGAACTCCGTGAGCTGGACCTGCTCTGCCCTCGCTCTGGTATCCACCTTTGTGCGGGAGCTTTTTCTATTTTAATTTGCTTCTGAATGTCCTGCAAAATTAACGGTGTGCGCACTTCCCCCTTCTCGGCCATTGTGTGCGGTACAGTACGGGAAGGCCTCTGATAGCCTGGTTACCGTGGGAATGAATGGCCACCAAGCTCTCAGGCTCCAAACCCTCCTTTTAATTGTTGACAGTAAAAAGAGTTTAAATGCTGCTTAATTTGTAATCATCTTCTGTGGGGGGAGAGGAGTGGAACCATTAAAATGTCGGTAAAATGAATACGTCCTCTATTTTGGATCAGTTTTGTTTATTTATATGGGGTAGTTTTTCTTTTCATCACGCAGTGTTTGTCAGATACTGAAAAAGCTCTGAAACAATCAGTATTTCATTTTATTCTGAATTTCGTCTTTCTTCCCAGCCCTGTGCCCCTCAGCCCATGCTGTCTCCGGGGTCTTTGTCCTGCCTCTGTCTGTCCTTAGCTCTCTTTTCTGCTGACCCGCCTCCTGCCTCCCCCTCGCCACGTCTCTAGAATATATTGGGGTCACAGGATACTTAAAATATGACCCAGCCAAACAGCTTTTTTCCCCCAAAGACCCCTGGGAGCCAGTTCCTCCCTGGGGAACTCAGGGTGACTTCCGTAGGGACAGGCTCTAGGGAGAGCGGCTTGGATCCTTGATGAGTGCGAGTGGGAGCAGACCTGCAGTGACTCAGACAGGACAGGGTGGTGGTCTGGTCTGCGGCGGACCCTCGCGTCCTCCACGAGGCTCCAGACACACTGCCCAGAACTCCAGGGTGGACGATGCATTGTGCACCGGATTCAGAGGTCTGGTGCTCCAACTCCCCCTCTGCGTGGGTCTGTCAGCTCTTGTCTTTCACCCCTGCTCCCCGTTTCTCCCTGAGCCACCCTGGCCCGGCACCAGGAGGCTTGCAGGTACCCCGAGGCCCAGTGTGTCAGGAGATGCCCTTCTGAGTGTGTGGCCGGTTCTGGCAGATACTAAGCAGGTTACTAAGAGGAAGGACCTAGTGGGATCTGCCAAGCCTTGCTTTCCCCATTTAAAGACCCCTGTCCCACTGGGCTGCTTGAGAAGAGTTCAGACTGACAGCCTGGGCTTGGCCCTCACTGGTGCTCAGTCAGGGTCAGACCTTCGCCTTGCCTGGAATGGTCCCCCCGTGAACCTAAGCCAGTGGCTCCCAGTTGAGGCCTCGGGATTCTCTTTAACCTCAAGGCTGTCGTGTCAGACTTTGAAGGAGAAATGCTTGAAATCTCCTCAGTGGCAGGAAGGACCTTCAGTCTCCCAGCGTCCCCTTCAGTAGGCCTCGAAGCACTGACTGTTAGAGGAGGGGAACCCATTAGGGGCCACCGATTTCCGCCTTCATTTTCCAGTGAGGAAACTAGGCCCGGAGAGGTCTAGTAACCGGCTCAAAGGTGCAGAGCGAGTGAGTCGCTGAGCCAGGACTTGACCGGCCTTCTGCCAAAGACTCCCGTCTTCACCCGGGGGTCTACAGTGAAGTCACAGGCATGGCGGGGGTCAGAGGACAGGGGTAGGGTGACCGCCCTAGCCTGTCCTTCGCCACCACACCCCTCAGGGTTCCTGCCCGGAAGCCCCCAGGACCAGGGGAGTCAGAGGGTGAAGGGCCCCGGCTGCTCACAGGGCCGCGCGCACACAGCCGTGCAGGGAGGTGCCGGCCTCCCACAGAGGACGCCAAGCCAAGCGCGTGCCAGGCCAGCTGAGCGAGGGAGGAGCCTGTGGTGGCTCCTGTCGTGTTTGCTACCCGCCTGCCCCCAAATGCGGCCCGTGTCTGCCTTTGGGAACCCAGGTCGACGGGCCTGTTGCTCTCCTGGGAGCTTTATCCCCTCAGCCAATGCGTGTGTGGAACTGAGGAAGGCTGCTCTCTGCATCTTGGGAGGAGAAACGGGGCATGGGCCCCTCAAGGCGGCACCTTGCCCACCTGCCCCATCCCCCAGTCTGCCTCCTTCCAGGCTGGGCCTGTCCTGAAGGCGCCCGTCCCTCTGCCAACGTGGGCGGGACCCGGGAGAAGCTCCCGATGCCCCAGGCTGGGCCGGGTCAGGCAACTGCAGGCCGCCCCGTACTCTCCAGGCTGTTGAAGTGGGTCCAATTTTTCAATCGTGGGCCAATTAGTTTCACAAATGGGGGCCCCGTGGTGCCAGGGCACATTTGTTACGGGCCTGCGCACTGGCCGGGCCCTATTGTCCTGTCCCCCTCCCCCGTGTGCGCCCGTTGTCCTCGCCCCCAGCGGGGGCTGCTTACGGCTGATTTATATGGGCAGGCATCCCGCGGGCTCCAGGCCGCGCCCCCACAGCTGGCGGACGTGCTTAAGGCTGGGGACCCCCTGACCTTTGCCCAGTCCTGCTGTCATTTTGAAAGTCACAGACCAGAGGCCTGCATACCTCTCCAGATTTACTTCCCACCCAACCCCACCCCCTTACTGCGCACTGTCCTTCCTCCCCTTGCTGTTGTGGTGGACGTCTGGATTCGCCTGGAACGTCTGGAGGAGTTGGGACCTGAACTGAAGGGGCTGCAGGTACCAGGAGAGGTGCCTTGTCTCTTCTGCTGTGGGGAAGTGTGCGCCTGCCCCTAGTGTGGCACTGCCAGGGGGCGAGGACTTGGTTTGATCTCTTGAAGTTGAGTTTGCCCTTGGTACCTTTTCTGCCAGGGGCCCATCTGCCCTAGAAGGGTGGCCCAGCACGAGGTATTTCGATCAGGGAGGCAGTCGTATACCCAGGCAGCAAAGCACAGATGCGGCCCGTCCTAACCCATGGACTTTATCTTGCAAACTAGACTCTCCTTTCCTCCTTTCCTTTCTTCTCCATCCCTTTTCTTATCTCCCTTCCGTAGCGTCTCCCCCCCTCTTCAGCTCGTTTGTTGGAGTGATTGACAAAATTAGTAAATCCATTCATGTTACTTTTATTGTGCAAGTCTCAATAAATCCCCCGTGTCCGGGGTGCACCTTAATGAGCTAGTGAGCTGACAAATTTGTTTACTGTAGCTGGAGGTGCCGAGTAATGAAATGCACTTGGTGTCTGCAGCTCACTGCTAAACAAATACGCAGTTTTCTGGGAGCCAGTATTGCCAGCAGCTGCCTGACGATGTGGCCACATTCCCCGAGGGACTGAGGGGAGCGCGCGTGTGTTTGTGTGTGTGTGCACACGTGCACGCACATGGGTGTGTGCTTTGAGACGTGCCCTCACCCATCCATGGCTTAGTTTTAAAACAAATTTGACCAAGCTGCTCTGCCTCCTCTGCTTTTTGGTTGTTCATTGAGAACGCTCTTCTCTCTGGACTATGATATGAAACCATAATATTCCCCTTTCCCTCGTGGAAATGGAAAGCTATATATTTATTTATCTATTTGAATATTCCGAGACTGCAAGCAGACAGGGAAGAGGCAGGGAGGGCTGGATAAGGAGACTAGAGTTGACCAGGCTGAAACTGACAGGCAGGCTGGCTGCTAAGGCTTTTAGCTCCTGGCGTGGTTTGGGAAGATGTAACTGAGCAGATGATTAAAGGTGCCCCAGCAGCCGGTCACTCTGTATGCAGGAGACAAGCGCCCATGCACAGGCTTGTTTCTGACTTGGTTTCCTACGAGCCTTCCAAGATGTTTTCTCGGCCTTCTGGGCCCCTCCTGGGATGGAGGCTGTGGCGCTTGTCTCCCACTCGCAGCGGCTGTCACTCCCGGGGGCCTGTGGGTTGATAGCTCCTTGGGCTGTGTAGACTGGGCCCCCTCTCTGCATGTCTCTGGCCTTCTAAAGATGGTGGGAGTTGAGGAGCTCATCCCAAATGATCCTGCAACTTATGCCTAAGAGGAGAGCTAGAGAGGAAGCTTTTGGCCCTTTCTCCAGTAGATCTGTTGAACAGGAACCAAGCCCTAAGTGATGGCACAGGGGGGGTCAGAGAGGAGGCACCCCTGCTGATGATGTCATGGGCTGGCATTTGTTGCATTTCTGTCTGCTCCCCTCCACCCTGGCCTTCTCCGTCCTCTTAAGATGCAGACAGAGCCTTCCTCCTCTGGTGTGAGTCAGCCTTGGGCAGCTTCTTGTTTTGTCTTGCATGGTGCAGCTGTGCTGTGTTCTTTAACTGACCTGGTGAGGAGGTAGGAGAGAGGTGGGGAAGGGGGACGGTGGCGATCTCCACCCATCCATCTCCGCCATCGTTTCTGTGGACGGCTGCAAGGGCTGCCGGGGGCTGGAGGTGGCGCTCTGGGGGCCAGCGGAAGTAGAAAGACTAGTCTGAAGGATTTGGGGGTGGGATGGAAAGAGGGAGATGGTCCCAGATTAAATCAAGGTTTTCATACCCCTCTAAACTTGATGTTTCCTTTCTCGGGAGGCAGCTCCTCCTTGGCCTGATGAGGTTGGGTAGGGCTGGACATGAGAAACCCATCTGTGGTCCATGTGTGTGCACACGCAGCCATGCACCTGCCACATGCTCTGGCACATGCCTGGGTGGCAGTCTCGGCCAGTTTACCAAAAACAGCCGGAGTATATTTAGATCCCCCCGCTCTTCTGATTAAGAACCTGCTTTTGGCTGGAGACATAATAAGAGCCTTGCTCCAAGACGGTGTAGCGCCTGAACCTTCTCCAGCTGTGGACCCTCTGATCCTGTTCCTTTCTTTCTATTAAAGAGCTCATTGGTATGGAAATGGCACAGGTGTAAACATGAGGGTTTTTGTCTCTCATAATTTCAGGCCTAGTCATCACCTGGCTGAAATAAAGATCCTGGATCTACGTCACCACTGCCGCCTCCTCTTCCACCCTGGCCTTGGCTTTCTCCCATTTGGGGGCTAAAATTAAACTTGTTTTAAATTTGGGAGTCTGTGAGTCTTACATGCCCTGCAGCCAGAACTGGCTCTGCTGCCTCTGGGTGGCGGTGGGGTGGGCCACCCTCTCCAGAGGTAGAACCGATGGCAGGTGGAGGCTGGGGGATTGGCATGGGCCCTGCCCACATTGCCTAGGTCCACGCTCTTCATTCAGTCTGGCCACACACACTCGCTCCTCCTAGTTCAGATTCCCTTGGGGCAGATACCCAGTGAGCACAGCCTAACCCTGGGCCCCTTCTGTTCTCCAGAAGAGGGGCAGTTTTTTGACCTGCTCAATTATTTCCTTGGGCCAGGGCTGACTTATGTGTCTGATTAACATTGAAAGTCACAGATTGATAGAAAACAGTACATGTGTAGGATTTATATACACAAACACACCCGTCAGTTGCCACGTAACAGCACCATGAGGCTGGTGTTGGACAGGGCAAGTTAGCTCTGCAGGCCAAGGACAGCAGCTGCCTGGCCCAGGCCACCAAGCCGGGGGTGGGGGGCTGCACTGCTGGGCCAGAAAGGGGGTCTTTGCTTCTGAGCCACAGAGCTCAGACCTGCAATAAGAACCAGGGGTCCTCTCTAGCCCACCAGACAGACATGAGAAGCCCCAACAAGATCAGCTACCTGTGGGTCATTTGGCGTTACCCATTTCCAAGGCAAGTCCTGTTGGAAGCTCTGAGTAATGGCTTCATTTGGCCTGAGCATCTCCCAGCTCTGGCTGCCTGCGTCTCTGTACCGTGACTCTCCCGCCCTGGGTCTGCCCCCTGCCCTTTGTGATCGCCCCACGGCTCCTTATGTATTCTTCGTGCAGTCAGTGAGTGCCTACTCTGTGTCAGGCCCTGTGCGCTGTGGTGGGGAATACAAAGATGAAGAGAATAGTTCCTGCTTTGGAGGGCTTACAGTCTAGCAGGCAGAGCTGAACGTCAAAAATAAATGCTACAAAGAGTTTTGTGTGCTGTGATCGCGAGGGCTCCGAGGAGGATGCTCTTGGTACTGACTCCTACCTGGTGTAGCCCATCCAAGATGTCAGCTTCCTGGAAGAGGCGCCCAGGGCGATGAAACGATTTCGGCTAGTGTATTGTACAGGACTGCCATGGTCTCTGCAGGAGGATGCCCAGCTGAGGGAATGGGGGCTGAAATCCAGCCGGCTTTGCTCGCCAGAGCTGTGCACCCAGGTGAGGATCTGTGTCTGCCCAGGGGAAGAGGCATGATTTTCTAAGTCAGACACAGGCGGCTGGGCTGGCACATACCGCTTTATAGCAATAGGGCCTCTCCCCGTGGGTATCTCATCTGATGCTCTCAACAACTGCAAGCGCCGCGGCTTGAGGATGCATGGACGCTAGAGAAGTTCCGTGCCTTGCCTGGATCACAGGGATGGAAGTGGCAGAACCAGGACCCTGTGCTGCTTCCCTCTCCCTTGCATCATCCGGACCATGCGGTTTCTGAAGGCCTTTGCCACCTGTGGCGGGTCCTGCCCTGTCCCCAGTGGCGTCAGGCGTGGGGTCTGGGTCTCTGCAGCAGAGGAAGGAGCAGCGAGTAGCCCTGGGGGCTCAGGCGCTGAAGGGAGCAGCAGGCTGTTTCTGCCTCTGGGCCCCCAGGCCCCGCTGCACATCTCGCTGCAGCTAATGAATTGCTAATACAATTTTCTAGATAATTTTATTTCCATAGCCCCACATTTTAATGTGTTTCCAAAAGCTAGTATTTATTTGCTTCATCTCCGAGTGTAATAGAATCTGGCTCATCATACAGCAAAGAGTCAGCTAGGCAGAAACTACAGCAAATCGTTTAATAGCTCAAATCTAGTCCCGAGATTTTTAACTCGCGCGCACTGGTAGCTTTTCTGTATCTCATCCACTTCTCCCTCCGCCCTTATCCTTTCTATTTTTTTGCAAATATTTTTCCATCCCCTCAGCTGTTGTAGGTCTCCAAACAGAAGAATGGGGGAGAGGGTGCAGAGCCCCAGAGCCGCCTTCTGCATCTCTGGGCCGCAGTCTATGTCTCAGGCGAGGTGGAGCCCTCTTGCTTGTGGGGTGTCCCGGGGGGGTGAGAGAGACCATATAGGGATGGTGTGTATTTCCTTTCCATGTGGCGATGCTCTGACTTCAAACTGGGCACCACGGCACACTTCCCGGCTCACGCCCAGGCCACGCCATAGCCGGCCACCTACCCCTACCTGGCTTTGTTTCTCCACTTCAGCTTTGTGTCTCTGTGTGCAGCTGCTGCTGTTGGTGCCCAAGCTGCCCCCAGGGTGTCGCCCTCGCAGGCAGGTTGCATGGTGGGGACAGTGCCAGCACTGCCTGTGTGGCACTGCCCCCCGAATGCGGTCCAGGCTGCCCACCTGGCCTTGTGGCGCTCCATCACAGACCCCTGCTAACCTTTCCACGTGTGTCCATCCTTGGGCTCTGTCCTGGGCCCTGCCTGCTCTGAGCCTGCCTGCGGGGTTTCCACCTCCGGGGCCCTGCCTCCCGACCCTCAGCCTCTCAGGACTCTGCGTTGCTCAGAGCCGAGCACAGAATCTTCTCCACAGCCCTTCTGGGGTCCCCTTATCTTATCCTTGGGCCAGAACCTGACTTGTCTGTGTCCCCAGCTAGTCTGGAGCCCTGGGCCTCTGGTTGATCTCGGCACCCCCATGTCACCCAATCTCAGCACCCCCGTGTCACTCAGCACAGTGCCTGCACTCGGCAGCATCCCTGAGTGGGTTCAGGCCACCCCAAGAGGCAGGGCTGCAGAGCGGGCGGCTGTGAGCAGCCTTGGGCAGGCCAAGGGGCGGAGTGCTGTGGGATGTCTGTCTGCCCTGCCAGGGGGTGCTGGCCCTCAGAATTCCTGCACCTGGCCTGGTAGGCTCGGGTGGCCCACTGAGAATGTTGTGTTCCTTGTGACCCAGGTTCCTTCAAGACTGGAGATTTTAATGGGTGTTAAGGGGATAGCTTGCCCAGGAGGCCTCCTCCACCTGCCAGTTTAAGGCAGCTGTTTGACATCTGGCTAAATCAGGGCTCCGAGGGGTGAGGGTTAGGGGCAGAGGGGGCCGGGGCTGGGGACTCCTGGGGTGAAGCAGTGAGGGCAGCTGTATCCCAGCGCTCACTGCCCATAATTCCTGGGCATGTTAACCAGGAGGGGCTGGACATGAGGGCTCACTGTCAACTCGTCTGCCTCCGCCTGGGCAGGCCACTCCCCAACTGTGTCCCTCCATCAAGGGCAGCCAAGCACCCCAGTTCCTCCCAAAGCTCTGCCAGCTCCAGGGTCGGAAGGCTTCAGAGAGCTACGCCTTGTGACTAGGCCTCAGTCCGCTGCCCCAGCCCAGGGTCTCTAACTGTTGCTGGACGGGACCTGATGCACCGGGGCTACTGAGCCAGTGTGGTTAGAGTCAGCTTGCTGGCGCCTTGCAGGAGAGGCCCAGACAGCAGGTGGCAGACCTAGAGGTGGACGTGGGCCCAGCTTGGTGGCTGCTGAAATCAGACAGACTGGGGTATTTTCAAAGCCTGACTGCCTCTTTCTGACTGTGACCTTAGGAAAGTTGTTTCCCATTTGTAAAATGAGGGTGGGAACGCCTGCCCTGTGAGGGTGCAGGTTTTAGATGAGATGATGGCACAGAAAAAGCACCTTGCTCAGCGCCTGTTAGTTCCCTTTCCTCCTGCCCTTGTTTATATTCCATCTCCCTGTCCAGCCTCCCTGGGTGAAGGAGCCCAGCCTGGCTGCCGGGGCCCGGGCTTTGGGGCACCGCAGGGGAGGCCAGAAGGGTGGAGAAGGAGCAGGGGTGAGAGGTCCCAGCCGTGAATGGACAGGCCTCCCGCGCGGCTCCTTCCCGCACCCCACTTTCCACCAGGACCTCCCTGATTTCCCACGAACAACAACTCCCAGCAGCCTAAACTCTGGCCCGGCTCGTCCCTCCCTCCGGCCAGGCTGACAGCTCCAGGCCCCACACCTTCTGTGTGTGTCCCTCCCACAGGGGGATGGCTGCCCACAGGTGCCTCTGCTCAGGTGCTGGCAGAGAGGCGAGCTGATGGGCCCCCCCGGGGCATTGGTGAGCTTGGGAAACAGTCCAGGATGGGGCACAACAAGCCGCCAGCTGGGACTCAGATGGTGGGTGTAGACGCCGCCTCGTGGGGTGCTGTCCCCAGAAAGGCCGCGGCTCTCCAGCTGCGTCAGGAAGGGGGTTGGTGACAGAGAAGGGCAGTCTGTCTCTGTGGGCACCACGGGGCACCTGCCTGTGCTGGCTGGCGTGGGATGACCTCTCACGTCACACGTTAGCTTATAATCCTTCACAGCTGCCCGTTGGTCCTGGGCTGAGGCCTGCAGTCCTTAACATGGCTTCCAAGGCCCCGCACTGCCTGGCGCCGCCTGCTTCTTTGGTCTCCTCCCCGCTCGCCCCTGGCCGCTGCAGCTCGGCCCTTCTTCTGCCTGACCTGTGACCCGCTGCGGTTCTTTCCAGCCCAGGGCATTCACAGATCCTGTTCCGTCTCCTGGGGATGCTCTCTGCACTGGCCAGTGTGCAGGGTAGCATCTATGGTGAGAGCAGGGACTTCATGTAGTTTCCCACGTTCCATTCCCAGAGCCAAGTGTCTTACTTGTAGAAGGTACTAGAATAATATTTCTCCAGTGAATGAACCCTTAAGTTACGTGCTTTGAGTGGAGAGTGGTTAAAAGAACCCGGTCATTAGCTAGTGTCAGGAGAGGGTTCACATCCAGGCTGCCGAGCTCGACTCCAGCTCGGCCACCTACAGATTCATGGAACTTGAGGCAAGTCCGCCGGCCTCGCTGCCTCCGGTTCCTTATCTGGAGAGTGAGGAGATACCGCCTACCTTTTGGAGATGTGATTTTAAATGGGTTACATCCAAACAATGGCTGGCACGTGGTGTCTTCGTTGTGATTCCCCCCTACATCCTTCCTCCTGCCCCAGATGCTGCAAAGTCCCTCTGACATCTGCCTCCTCAGGCCCTCCTTTGACGCAGCAGCCGGTGCCATGCAGCCCCCATACGCTGGGGTGCCGAGTTTGTGTGTCTCTCTCCCACTAGACTGCCGGTTCTGTAAGGGCGGGAAGGAGGTGGGGTTTGTCCCCCATCACCGGCACACGCGCGGTGCCCAGCGTCGCCAGCCTGGGCTGCCTCTGGGTTTGCCCCTGGGCACGGGGCCTGCGGCACGGGGCCGGGTGGGGCGCTCCTGAGGCTCTGCCGCTCCTCTCCCCCACAGGCACGGACATGGCTGTCTTCTGTCTGCTGTGCGGGAAGCGGTTCCAGGCGCAGAGCGCGCTCCAGCAGCACATGGAGGTCCACGCGGGTGTGCGGAGCTACATCTGCAGCCAGTGCAACCGCACTTTCCCCAGCCACACGGCCCTCAAGCGCCACCTGCGCTCACACACAGGTAGGTGGTCCGGGCGGCGGTACAGCGGGGCCTCCGGAAAGCAAGTGTGGGGCTCACCTCTGGGCACAGAGTGGAGGTGCTGGGCAGAGTGGGCAGGCCTCCTCGGCTCGGTGGGCATGGAGGGCTCCCACAGTGTCTGGGAGTGCGGGCAGCTCTCCGGGCCCACCGTGCAGAGCTTGGGTTTTTAACCTGTGCTCAACAGAGAGGATACTGCTAAAAGTGCAGGCTCTTGGGTCGCACCCTCAGAACCGGACTTGGGGTATGGGGTGGGATGCAAGACCCGACCCTATTAGTAAGTGTTCCCAAGGGATTCTGACACAGGTGCGCTCAAAACACATTTTGAGAACAATCTACCTGCTTGGTCTCTGCCTCTCTCTGCCGCATCCCTGCCACTCCCTGGCCCCCAGCCCGTGCTCACACCCTCCAGAAGTCAGCCTCAGGCCCTCAGGTAACATTGTGGAGGGATCCTGCTCACTCCACAGGAGCAGATGCACGCTTGGGCCTTAGACCCATTTAGGGAAGACAGTGAGGGCGATGTGAAAACAGGCCATGAAAGATCCCAGCTAGTCCGGGTGACGGAGGGGGGCTGCACCAAGTGCCTGGGTGCTGGCTAGTCCCTGCCAGTCCCCCTAGATTTGGGGGCTGGGACCCTTGGTCCCTGAGGGCCAAGAGGCATCTGCTTCCTTGAAGCAGCCCCTGTTCCCTATCCAGGTAATGGGTGACTTGACTTTCTTCCTTTATCACAAAACGGGGTTTTTGCTGATGGTACATGGATAAAGGGCTGCCCGCTTTCTGCTTGTGTGTCTGCGTGCATTCTGTCCTGGGTTTGGGGTGAGAGGTGGGTGACAGTGGGGCCAGGGAGACAAGGGGCATACTCTCTGGGTGTACGCTCACGTGGTTGGAAAGGATATAAAAAACTGCCTCAGAGCAGAAATGGCAGGACCCTTTCTCTCCTCATTCTTGAGTCCTTGGGGATGAGGCCTGCAGGCCAAGCCTTTGATGGGTGGCAGCTGCCTAAAGAGGGAGGGGCTTTATCTATCACGGACTGAGCTGGCCTGCCCTGCCCTGCCCGCAGCGGGCCTCTCACCAAGGAGCCTGCCTGGGTGCTCGCTGCCGGATGCCGTTCTGTTCAGAGGCACGTACAGCCTGAGCATCACCAGGCTTGTGTAGAACTCTTTAGATTTGCTGACACAGGACAGCAGGAGGTCCCAGAGGGCAGGGCCCGACAGGGAGAGCTGGGAGGAAGGGCTGCTGGAGGGACACTGGTGACTGACAAGTATGCCCCTGCAGGTACATGCACTGTCCTGTCAGTACCTCCCCCACTCGGTCCCCAACTTCTGAGCACCCTGCTGGGTCACATCAGTTGGCTACGTGTGACCTGGATGATCCCAGCCCTGCTAAATCCACCAAGTGCATGCCCTGCTCTGCCCATGAGAGATCAGGTATCAAAGTGTCACATGCCCACGTCTGTCAGTCACGGCTCAGATCGTGCAGAGGGGCTGATTCCAGACATAGTTTGGGAGAAGTACTTGCTTAAACTAGGAAGCACGGAGACGGTGCATGGCCCATGCCCAACCCCACCCCCACCCCCACTGATTTTCACACCAGCGAGGCCCTGTGCACACAAGCTGTGTATATGCCAAGCACCCCCCCCCACACACACACACACAATGCTTCATGAATATTCCGTTGTTCCTGGCCCAGTTGCGGTGGGCCGGCCGGGGCTGGGTGTTTAGCATCCGCAGCTGTGTTTGGTACGTTAGTCCAGCCACGCTCTTGGCATTGATGGATTCCTGATTCACATGGCTCCTCATATAATAAACTCAGCTGGGCTGCAGGGCGGGGCCTGAGGAGCCTCCGGGATGAGGCTGGGTGGGGAGGCCACACTGGGCCTGGCCCGTGCGGGGAAGCCACCCAAGGACAGGCCGCTGGGGTCACAGGTGCGCTGGGCCAGCAGAGGGGCTCTGATGAGTCTCATTTGTCCTGCACTTAATGTCAAGCTCATTAAAGAGGCTACAGAGTTAATCAACATACCACAAATTGGATTTTGAGTCTGCGGCCAGTGCTGCGTACGTTATAGCAATACTGACACCATCAGCTCTGAGGGTGAGGGTTTTATTTTAGGCCAGAGGCCTTTGAATCTGTGTGTGTGTGTCTGTCTTTGTTTCTTACCTTCTAAGTTCTTTTCATTCCTTTCCCAATGCTGACTCTAGAGATTTCCTATTTAAACTCAGTTAACATGTGATACACTTCATAATTAAATTCATAAAAATCTGATCTGACAAACCTCTCTGCCTTAACCCTTTGTGTTTTAAACTCTTTGGGCCCTTCCGGAGGGGAAAGGCACTCCCCCAGCTGGGTGGCTGCTGATGTATGCTTTAATTACCAGCTCCAGCTGAAGTCTCACGTGGCCCTTGCTGTATTTATTTATTTATATCTTAATGAGGATACTGAATCCTTGATTAAAGTCATAATCGTTGCCAGTTCGGTAAGGAGGGGGAGTTGCATGTCAGACAGGGCTGTCTGCAGACATCACACAGCGAGTGTGGCATGCGGGCCCAGGTGTGCACAGGCTGACCCTCGCTCTGTCAGACACTCGGCTAATTAGGGACCCGGCTCTGCACGGGCCTCTGCTTCTCTTGGTTTGATGGGGCTGGCGACTGGGGACCTGGCAGCGAGAGGACAGGCAGGTGCTGAGAACCCCCGGACTCAGTTCACGCCCAGGGCTGCACGGGAGGGACTCACTGGCTATGCGCCTGCATCAGGGTGACGCCGCACAGGCGGGTGAGAGCTGGTGTTGAGGGCTGGTTCCGCTCTCGGAGCTTCTGTCATCCAGCTCCTCGGAGGAAGTGCTCTTGCCCACCCTCTGTGCCCTCAGAGCCTCTTGCAAATCTTTCGCCACGGAGGGCCAGCCAGTGAGCAGTTCCCCGTGTCCTGTCCCCACAGAGCCTTAAACACCCTTCAGAGCCATCAGAAGAGATGAGAATGTCCGTGGATACGGGGCCTGCGTTCGAGAGTGGGGCAGTTTGGTTAGTGGCCTGAGGAGGGGAGAAGAGAAGAGAGTAAAATATCATTTTTAAAGAGGAAGTGAAGGCACGGAAATGCGAGTCTATAACGAGAAGGACAATTTATGCCCAGGCACGACCACAGTTTGACATGGGGATAATGAAAAAACGTAGGTCATTGTGGATGACTTAAACCTTCAGCAGCTGAAGAAAATGTATGAAATGCAGAGGACATTACACGGTTGGCAGCCCCGCACATCTGCAGAGGGACAAGTGAAATACAGTGGGCCATTCTTTACCATAAACTGGTTGTGGGAGATACAGCCCAGAGAAATTGTAATTACAGTGACAAGACGAATCAGTGATATTTAAATATTCATGAACAAAGTCTGGGGTGATCAATCTATCTTTATTGTCTGTGCCTTCACTCCTGTAATAAATAAGTAGCTGAAGTCTTCACCTTTCATCCCTCTAAGGCCCCCTGCCTTGGGTACAAAGCAAAAGATGGCTAACCCCCCACACCCCAACCTCTCAGCCTCCAGGGGACTTAAGAGTGGAATGCGCAAAAAGGTGGCTGGTGGGCACGGGTCCAAGGAAAGTCAGTTCTCTGCAAGGTTCATGCGCCCATTGCCTGAGCGTCTGCTCTGGGTCACCTCTGTGCTGCGCTGATCTGAAGCTACAAGGATGAGTGGGGTTCCCTTCTTACCCTGAAGGAGCTTCCATTCCAGAGGAGCAGGTGATAGTAGGTGACAGCATGGCGGATCTGTCAACCAGCGACGCGGTAAGCATCCAGCGTCCGGACTCTGGAGCCAGATCTGAATCCTGACTCGGCTGCTCCGTAGCTCTTTGACCTTAAGGACCCCGTTTAAGCATCTCTAAGCATCTCGGTTTTTCTCATCTGTAAATTGGGGAGGATATCTTTCTTGTGAGGTCACTGTGATGATTACACAATTTGATCCATGTGAAGTTCTTAGCACAGTAGCAAGCACTCAACAGATGTGGGCCATTTTAATTAGAAAGTGCCATAAAAATGGTACTACTACTAAAACAGCACAATGCCAGCATTTCTCCTCTTTTGGGACAGAGAAGAAAGTGACGTAATGTGCCTGGGGGGCTGAAGAGGAACTTCCAAGTCTTGGTGATGTACTAGCCGGGCCTTGAAGGATGGCTAGGAGTTTGCTCGGGAGAGAAGAGGAGGTCAAGCAGAGACCAGCTGTGGGGGAGGGAAAGGGCAGAGGGCAGAAACCATTTGGGGGGCAGTGTTCTTGCTGTTCCTGAAATGAAAGGGATTCTTTTGAGGCTTGGGGAGTCGGGCTGGCATGGCCTTTTCCCTGGCTGGGGGAAAAGAAGAGAAGGTAGCCCGCGAGGTCAAGGGACAAGGTCTCAGAGCCCCCAAGTCTGCTCTGCCCTCATGGGGGCCTGCTTCCTGGGCACTGCTGTTCATCCCTGAACCACATGGGCTGTCTTTTCCCAAGACAGGCCCTTGACCCAGATGACCACCGGGCCGAAGTCAAACCCGGCCGCGTGTGAACACGTGTGCTCGCTGTTTATGCCCGGGGGGCCAACCGAAGCCGGGATCCCTTCATCGTCTTCACAAGCAGGTGCACCGAACGTGGCCTGCTGCCCCCGAAGGAGGGCACAGGGGTGGGCCATGGCCTGATCCAGCCCCTTCCCCACAGGCGACCACCCGTACGAGTGTGAGTTCTGTGGCAGCTGCTTCCGGGATGAGAGCACCCTCAAGAGCCACAAGCGAATCCACACGGGCGAGAAGCCCTATGAGTGCAATGGCTGCGGCAAGAAGTTCAGCCTCAAGCACCAGCTGGAGACGCACTACAGAGTGCACACAGGTACAGGGGCCAGTGGTGGGGGGAGTGTGGGGCAGATGGCCCCCCAGGGAGGTGGGGGGGACGGCCGAGGGTGAGCCAGAGAGCCCAGGGGGAGGGGATGGGCCGAGGCTGAGCCGAGAGCAGAACAGGTTCTGTCAGGGGTTAGTTTGGTGGCCGGAGTGCCGCTGTGCCCTGCAGGGCCGAGGCAGGCATTGCTAGTCGATAGCGGCACACCTCCCAGGAGCCCAGGCCAGCCTGTAGGCAGCCATAGCAGTAGTTCACAGATGTCATTTATTTGCAGATGAGGGTTAAGTTGGCCTGATCAGCTGAAAGTGAGGCTAAGATGGTTTCCTGTCCCGTGTGGGTTATAGTAAGAACTTGGGGGCATTCAGTTAGGCTTAGGTTAAGGAGGACGTTTGGGAAGAAGGTAAGTTAGATTGCGTTCTGTTCAGAGGTTAGAGAGCAGATGTATTTGCTAACCAACCCCTACGTGTATGTTTTATCATTCAAAGGCCCTTCACATCCCTTTTTTCCATAGAAGAAACATGAACAACTGTTTTCCTAGGGTCTGAAGACAGAACAGGTGGACGTGGCCTCCACGTCCAAGTTGCCAGAGTTGTGGGGGGTAGGACGCTAGCACTGGCCTGCACCTGTCTGCAAAGGTCAGCTTGGCCACCTCTCCCCAGTTCCGAGTTCAATGATGTCCCCTCAGTTGCTTAAAGTCACTGTGGTGGGACCACGTGTTCACAGTGTGGCCATCGGCAGTTGCCACAAAAGCTACAAACTTGGGGCTCTTTGGAGAGCCCGTTGCTAAGTGTTCGCCACCAGCACGCTGCTGGTCGAGGGACGGCAGGTATTCAGAAGGACTTCTGAGGACAGGAGGCAGTGGGCAGTAGGGATCCGGCAGGCGAGGAAGCCTTCCCTGATAGGGGACACAGCCGTCCTGACCAAGGGGGAGGGGTGGCCTCACGCAGCCCCAGCTGGCTGAGGGGAGAGCCTGCTTCCACGGGAGGGGGGTGGCGGGTGGACAGAGGGGCCAGAGAGCAGAGGGTACGTGCCATTGGGCCCCGCTCCTTGCCTCCGGCATGGGCCACAAGAGGCCGGGCGGCGGCGTGCTCCTTGCTGACTGCTGTAGCTACCCTGAGGGTTTCCCGGAGCCCGGGGGCTTCCGTAGCCCCTTGTCGGGGATGTGACCCAGCGGGCGGATCATTAAGCGCATTGGCAGTGACTATTGTAAATAGCTGATCGATAGTTAGATCACTTTGGCTGTTCATTACTTCATTATTTGCCGGGGCCTCTGCACGAGGAGTATCGATGGCGAGATGGCTGGCCAGTTAATTACTGTACTGAAACAAGGCTGCCTCACATCTGCTCAGCTCCAGGGCCTTGAGCAGAGGACAGTCACGGGGCAGCCAGGGTGTGGCCATGCGTCCCAGGTTCTCTGTCTCCCCCACCCCGACTGGAGCTCCAGGGGCAAAGGCCGGGTTCCCTGCGGTTCTCCCCGCCACCTGCAGCTCTGTCCTTCTTTCCTAAGTGGAGTCCTCCCATCGCCCTGCTCCCCTGGAGGGAATGTGTTGAAGAGCCGTCGGCAGGAATGTTGGGGGCTGCCCCGCCCCTTTCCCAGGCCCCCTTTACTTTCCTCAGAAGGGAAGTAGGGCTGGGAGCGAGCCCAGGGGCTAGAGGTGAGCGGAGCAGGCGCGGCAGCCACGGGTTCCCTGGGGCGGCCTCCCTTCCCTGCAGTGAAGCGAGATGGGCCGGAGTTTGTGTGGCACCGGCCACGGTGCGGGCGCTCGGCGGCTCCCGGGTGCCTGGCGGGGCAGTGCCTCCACGGCGAGGGGCCAACCTCCTCCATTCCCGCCTGCGGAGGCGCTCACGGCCCCCCTGCTTTGTGCCTCCCCACAGGCGAGAAGCCCTTCGAGTGTAAACTGTGCCACCAGCGCTCCCGGGACTACTCGGCCATGATCAAGCACCTGCGCACGCACAACGGCGCCGCGCCCTACCAGTGCACCATCTGCACCGAGTACTGCCCCAGCCTGTCCTCCATGCAGAAGCACATGAAGGGCCACAAGCCCGAGGAGATCCCGCCCGACTGGCGGATAGAGAAGACTTACCTGTACCTGTGCTACGTGTGAGGGAGGCCGCGGGGACTCCAGGGGGCAGCGAGGAGTTGGGGGGGCGGCGAGGAAGGGCGGCAGAAGGAGGAGGACAGAGGGAAGGAGAGAAAGGAAAGCTGGTCGCCGCCTCTTGGATTCCCCCTGGGCTCCGGGTGCCCAGATCCCCAGGGCCTCCATCCCTCCTTTGCGGGCTGGACGCTGCCAGCTTTTCCTGTGGGGCGGGATGGGATGGTCCTGTTCAGCTTGGAGGGTGGTGTGTTTTTCTCTTCCCTGCACCCAGACCCTCCCTCTATGTCTGGAAATGAGACGAGGAGTATGGGGGGGTCCGCTGGTCAGAGCCAGACCATCTCCACTTGCCCCTCTCACCGGCTCCTCCAGACACGGGGGCAGGGCTGGGCTGGGTCAGGTCACGGTTGGCGCCCCAAATGGCAGCTCTGGTTCGCTGGGGGCAGGTTGGGGTGGGGAGAGGCGCACCTTGCCCCACCAGCTCAGTTCATCCGTTGCTTTGCTCTGCTCTGCCAGCCTGGGTGTCTGTCCCCTCACGGTCTGGAGGAGCCTCGTGGCCCTTGGCCCTGCCTCCCCTTGACTCCTGTCCTCCAAGCCCCGGGGGCCGCCTGCCCCTCCTGGATGGGATGGCATCTCCCTCCTCCTCCAGCCCCCTGGTGAGGAAGCCGAGTCTGAGCCCAGCCGGTTCCCACCCTTAGCAGAGAACACAACAGGTTACTGAGGAGCTGCCCCACCCTGGCCAAGGCCTGTTGTGAGGGAGACTCCTGCTGAGTTGCTTTTGCTTCCAAAATGGGAAAACAGAACAACTAAATATATACCATCCCACCCAGCCAACAAATATAGATCCCTACAGCCCACTCACAGGCCTGGGAGAGGGGCTCCACGAGCCGGCCCGGCCGTCCAAGGGAAGGTGCCGCCTCCTTCAGAAGTGGGCCACGCTTGGAGAAGGGACCCACTGCCCAGGGGCCCGGGCAGCTGGCCAGGGAGGGAGTGGTTGTGTCCTGCTGGGGACCCTTTGACCCTAGGGGGCCTGGGGACCCCAGACCCAGGGAGCTCTGGGAAAACCCAGGTCCAGAGGGTGGCCCCGAACGCCTGGCTCACAGGCCCCAGTCCGCAGGGAGGAGGGAGTTGAACATGCTTTGGCCTCGTGTTATGTTTTGCCTCTTCTCTGTGTTCCCTGTTCCCTGTTAGCACATTGTACTTGAATTACCTCAGTTTTTTGTGACCTCATGAGCTTTTTTAACCCCTGTATCTCTTTTTCGGTTGGGGTTCAGAGGAATGGGGAGGGTACTCTTTTCTGTTTCTTGTGTAAGTTAATAGTTGGAGTAATAGACTTCAGCCCCAGGACCCTCCCCAGCCCTGGCACCCAGCACCCACCCCGGGGAGGAGCTGGACAGAGGAGCTGAGCGCTCAGGACCTGCGTGTGAGGGGCGGGTGGGGGGGTGCCTCTGGAGGCGCTGCTGGCTCTGCCCTGGGCACAGCATCCCCTGCGCCCGGCATCAGTTCACTGCACAGAAGATCCCGCCTTTCTTAGAATTTGCTGGGTCATTGGGACCTGCGGATCTGGATTCAGATCCTGGCAACCCTGCTGCCCCAGCTCCGTGTGCATTATCATCGCCAAAACCGGTCCCTTTTCCCGGCTGGTGAGGGGAGGAGCCAGCCTTTGTTTTGTTGCACTGGGGCGGGGGTGTTGTTTTTCTAGAAGCTACCTCTTCTGTTCCTCCGGTGGCCCCTTCCCGCCTCCCCGTCTGCTGCTCTGCACCTCCCACTCTGCCTGGCCTCCCCACCCTGAGTTTGGAAAGCCCACATTTGCAATATTTGTGTTCACTTTGGGATGGACCCTCCGCTTCACCTCACGCTTTATTTGTAAGAGTCTTGGGTTGTTTTCTTTCCTTTCTCTCTTTGAGGAAGTTGTGGCTGCGTTTTTATCTTAGGTTTGAAAAAGCAGTTTAGGGCACTGGTTTTGGGAAGAAGGGGTTGTGAGGATCTAGGGAATTCGGGGGGCTGGGAGCCGCTGTGACCCACCCCCTGCCCCTGGGCCCCACCCCCTCCCTCTCCTGCAACCTCGCCGCCAGATCCGAAGGCCTTAAAAATGGTGTGTCGGGGGGGACGCGTGGGGGGACTGTGTTGTTAGACTGTTGATCGGGGATGATACAGTGGGGAGGATCTATTTTGCAACTATAGTAATGACTTAGTGCTTTGGAAAGGGAAAAAAAGTTAAACTTGAAATATGTACCAAGAGCAGACGTGTTTATAATGTGAAAGAGAGAAATCATGTGGTGGGGGGCAGTCTGTCAGATCATTATGTACTACTGCTTCCTCCCCAGTGGGAAGGAGGGGGGGCCGGCTGCCCACAGGGGATCTGAAAACCCCAGAAAACAGTATTTTAATAGCAAGATATCGTGCAACTTTGGTGTGGGGAAGGAAAGAAAAATCACACTGTTCCTAGGCCTCCCCGACACCTCTCACTATCCCCGCCCTCGCCACGCAGGCTGGGTCTCCTCCCCTATTTGTAAAACTGAGAGGTTTTGAGCTGATACTTGCAAATTGTAGTATTTTTGTAATGGTTGTTAGTTCCTTCATCAGTTCTGCAGGACCTTGCCCGTTCCTTTTGTCATGTGAACAGGAAAAAAAAAAAAAAGAAAAAAATCCACCATCACCACCACAACACCCCTTGTGTGCCCGTCCCGCAGTGTCACTGTCTGGGGATGGCGCTGCATCAGCGCCCGTGGGCTCCGCTGTCCCTGCAGGATCTGAGGAGGGAGGTGGGCACAGGACAGGGCACGCGGCTGGGGGAGGACACTGGGTGGCCGGGCTGCCTATGCTGCCTGCTCCTCCCTCCTGCCCCGTGAAGGCCCAGCACCCTGAGGAGAGCCCGGCATGCCTCCTTCCCCACTTCCTACCCACAAAGACCAGAGTCCTGGCCTGGCCGACGCTCTCTCGGGAAATCACCCGCGGGCCTGGACGGGTGTGGGTGGAGGGGCCGCTCTCCCCAGGTGAGGGCCCAGTGTCCCCCTCCCTCGCCTCTCTGCCACCTGGCCCCTCGGCGCCCACTGCCTTTGCTGTGGCACTGCTGACGACCCCACTTTACTGCCTTACCCAGCATGGCGGAGCCTCTCCAGCCGGGCACGTCCAGGCTGGCCTGGGGTCCCTCCTCCGCATTCAGCTCCTCCAGGCATGTCCCTTACTGCTCCTGGTGACACTCACCCCTCATTCATGCTCTTTCCCTATTCACGCCTTCGCTCATTCGATGCATTAAGATCCTATGTGTATATAGGACAAATATAGATATATATATATATATATATAGCAAGAGATATAAAATAGTAAATATCATTGCTGCTTTGCGCTGCTGGGAGGAGGCCACGGATACGGGGAGGGTCTGGAGGCTGGGGACCCAGTGATTCAGCACAGTCCAGGGATGCAACGTGGGCTTGTTGAGTCTTTGTGCCTGAACAGTTTTTCCATGTTTAGAAAGAAAACTGCTGCAATTTTTCACGAGTATGTGGTGCCCTTCCGGGTGCCGTGGGTACAGCCGGCTGCAGGAGTGTCCAGGCTCTGGAGGGAGAGGGCCATTGGCCTCCCTCCTCCTGAGACACTGTCAGCGGCCTTTGGGCTCTGGCCGTGAAGGGCGGCAGGAAGATTTGTGGCCAGTTCCCTGCACACCTTGGAAGAGGAGAGCTGGAGGCACCGGGTGTAAGACAGAAAAGCAGAAGGAGATCAGACCGTTATTTTTCCTGGGCCTGTGTCATACCCTCCCCCTCCCGTCTTGTGTCCCTCCTCCTGGAGCTTCTTGGCCGTGTGTACCTGGGTATCTCAGCAGGGGGATAAAAAAGCCAGATTAGCCGTACCTGGTGGGACTGATGGGCGAAGGGGAAAGGCCGAGCCAGCCAGGAGAGGGATGCAAGACAGACCCGGGGGGCCGGGTCGGGGAGAGGGTGGGGAGGCGGGCGCAGGCCCCGCAGGCCTATTAGCCAGCAGCCCTGTGTCCCTGAGCCCTTGGCGTCCCACTCTGCAGACAGGGTACCAGCCTCCTGGCGGCTGTCAGAGACTTTGTCCACATAGCGTCATGCATGGTCTGTGTAAGGTGAAGAGGCTGTTGGTGCACCATGGCGTCCGACCCGTATAAATAAAGATAAATAAATAAATGTGTGTATGTAGGTCAAAGCACTGAGGGCCTGCTGCCCGGCTGGACCAAGCGAAGCTCAGCCTTTCGGTTTGGGTATTTTGTGTTGCTGTTTTGTTTGTTTTTGTGGCTTGTCCTGTGTGGTGACCGCACAAGGGCCAGTCGGACGGCCTTGCGTCACGGAGCAGTGTGTTGATCCATTGATGTTCTAGTTCATGTCTACCTCAGCACCTCCTCTTAGCCTAATTTTAGGAGGTTGCCCAATTTCGTTTCAATTTTACCAGTTAGTTTTTTTGTACAAATCTCTCTCTCCCACCTTCTCCAGCCTGCCCGCCCTTCCCCTCCTTCCACCAGCCCCTCCCGCCCTGCCCTGCCCTGCCCCGCGACCCCACGTGGTGCTTGCCAGTCTCTGTTCTCGTCCGGAAGCAGTTCACTCAAAGTCCTGTGGTCCTGCACACAGCTTCACGCATCCGCCTGCGTTTCGTGTAGATGGATGCGTTTCTTTGTAATTTCAGTGTTTCTGACAAGACTTAAAACAGAAAAAAAAGAAAAAAAAAAGGAATTTACTGCTGCAGGTTTTTTTCTCTCTCCATGTGTCACTAAGTGAAGTTTGTGCCTTCTATAGCAAAGAGAATATTTTTTACATCCTACTAACAGTAGATTTTTTTGTAGTGAACATTTTTTGTATTTTTATTTATAAGTCTCATAAGAAAAATAGCAATGTTCAGTTGTATACCTTGAATCTGCAGTTAGAAGAGAATAAAGTTAACTCAGTTGTCTCTGGCTTGCAGTGTCCCCTTTTTTCAAGGGTTTTGTCTTCGCCGACTCCTGGATGGGGAACTCGGTAGGGGAACTGACATTTCTGTCTGGAAGTGGGGGAAGAGGGCGTTCTGGATTACACACATTCAACCTTATTTATGTGGCACCTTCTGCCATGTTTACCACCACATACACACTTGGCAATGTATGTTTCTAATGCTTTTTTAATTTTAAAAAGCAGTGTTGAATACATGAGCATCCTTTGGCCCTTGGCACAGCATACGAGCGGGCACCTGTTGGGCTAGTCCTTCCACAGCGTGGACACTCACCCAGTTACTGCTGGAGGCCCTGGGAAGGTGGCGGGGCCAGAACAAGCCCTGCCCTCAGGGGGCTCCCACCCCAGCAGCCGTGTCGAGACTGTCCGCTGTGTTACAACCCACTTGGGATCCCACAGCTGGTGGGTCACAGAGTCCGAGCTCTCATGCTCATTTCCTGGTACCAGGTTAGGTTTTTTATTATTATAGAGACATTTTCAATGAGCAGCTGAGACCCCCTAGCTGCTGAGCAAGCTTCAGAAATCTGTGTCAACACAAAGCTGCCACCCAGTTTAAGTTGTGTCGCAGTCAAGTCTGGTGGGAAAAGGGGACTGCTCCCAAGGGAGGGGTGGGCGGTGGGGCGACAGGCACCAGCACAGCCCCAGAATCAGGTGCTTCCCTCCCATCTGCTCTCTGTCTCGGGCCTGGGCTGCTGCTCAGGAAAGCCTGTTTGCTCTCACTGGGCTGAGCTCTACCCTGGTTGTCTGTCCGGCCAGTCCTGTCTGCCTCCGCACGGAGACCTGGGGCTGCCGCAGCTCCTGGGGTCCGATCGCAAGCCGCCTGGGCGGGTGGCCCTTCAGCACCGGGGACCACGGCGGGGGCTCTGAGGGCGCCCTCCCCACACGGAGCCCAGGCTCTGCCTGAACCGCCCACACCGGGCCTGCCGGTCCCCCTGCCCCTGGGGTTGGTGTGCCCCTGCGGTCGCCCGTCTGAGAAGCCCCGGAGCCACACTCGCCTCCAGGAGCTGGGAACCACCTGGACGCCTGGACACCCGTCCTGGGAAGAGGACACACACAGTGGGCGCCCCCTGCCTCCACCTCCCGGTGGCGTCTCTGCCCTCACGCCCTCTGCCCCTCTCCTTCCCTCCATTCTCCCTCTCCTGGCCCCTCTCCTCTCACCCAGCCTGCCTTCTCTCTCCTCTCCTCTCATGGGTTTGTTTTGCCTTTGTGTGTCTGTCCCACATGCTTTTCCCTCTCGCCATATTTCTCATCCTGGAAAACAGTCCTTTGCCAAAACTCTATTTGGCCTGATTCTGGGCCTCTGCCCCCTCCTCCCTGCCCGCCACGTCCACCCCTTTCTTCTCAGGCCGCCGCCCCCCTGCCCCCCCGCCCCTCCCCCTCAGGCCCCGGCTTTCTCCTGACAGATGGAGGGCAGCGAGCACTCCCTCTTTAAAACAACATTTAATCGCCGTTTTCTGTTCTTGGACATCAAAGCTGGGGCTTAGGCCCTGCGCTGGGGTCGCGGGGGTGTGGGCTCTGGGGGAGAGGAGGTGAGTGAATAGGGGCCGGGCTGAATGGGCTTTGTGTGGCCGCTCGGGTCTGCCTGCTTTACATGCTCTTTGACCCAGATATGATCTCATGGAGAGAAAGGGGCCCTGGCCCGGCCAGCCTGAGAACGCGCGGGCCTGACTCGGTCCTCCGCCTGCCTGCCCCCTCCTGCCGGCCCAGCTGCCCTCTGCCCAGCCCTGCAGCCGTGGGCAGCCTCCGCCGGACGGCTGGCCACAAGGGTGCTCTGCTGGGGCCAGAAGCGGGGCCAGAAGCAGGGCCAGGCCGCCGAGGGAGGGGGACTCCCTCCTGGATGCGTCTCCATCTCCGGGGACTCAAGGTGGGAGCCCTGCACCATGCCGCCCGCGGCATCCCGTCCTGGCCAAGACTGCTCGGTCCAGGTGGGCACTCACGGAGACCCAGCCCTGACAGCTCTCCTTCCAGCCATCCTGAGGGGCTCCCCTCCGGCCAAAGGTGGCAGTGCTGAGGCCCAGAGCCTGCACAGACTTGCTGAAGGCTCAGGCAAGTCGTGGCAGGTGAGGAGAGGGGCGTGTGGAGCTCAGCCCAAGGCCGCAGGCTGCTGCACCCAGCCTCACAGGGCCAGACCCCCACCAGGCTGATGGGCCCTGGAGGAGAGAACTGAGGACGGCCCAGGTGCTCTGCCTGCCTCTGGGCCCTCCTGGGCTCTGCAGCAGCCTGAGGATTTTCCATACATGCAAACAGCATCCTGTCACTCCTTTGACTAAAGTCCCCAGTGGCTCCTCGTTACTCTTAGAATGGAAGTCAAACTCCTTGTCGTATGTGACTCACGAGACCCTCTGTGATAGAGGCCCTGTGCTCACCCCCCAGCCTTGTCCAGGGTCGTCCCCACATCCCCTGGCCACCCCTGACTCTGCGCCAGACAACTGGACACCCGGTGGTTTCTGGAAGACACGGAGCTTCGTGCTCCCGGGGCCTTTGCACATGCTGGCTCCTCGGGGGATGCCACAGCGCACAGGATCACGTCCCATGTGTGGCTATCTCAGCTTCTCAGTCGTCAGGCCTCGGCTCAAGCCCTGCCTCTCAGGAATGGTCCCTGGCCACGGAGGCTGAAGTCGGTGCCCTGGACAAAGCCTGTGTGGAACCATTGGTGGTTCCACTGTAATCACCGTCTTTCTTGTCACCATTGACCCCACTGAGGTCCTTGAAGGCAGGAAGTGGGTGTTGCGTATCTTCATATTTCCAGAGCCTGACGCTGTCTGGCACACAATGGGTGCCAGTAAATCTTTGTTGAATAAACAGATGAAAGAGAAGGAGGGGGCAAGCAAGGGCACTCACATCTGGGGCTGAGGCTGCAGTCACCTGGACAGGTGAGACACAACAAGCAGGTGCCCAGCAAGTGCATGTCACAGGTGGCAGAGAGGCCTCAGTGGAGGCGGGCCCTGCACCCCTTCCAGATGCCCATGTCACTGACAGACACCTGAACCGCTTCTGCCCGTGCCGAGGAGGAGCAGCCGGCAGATGGAGGCTTGTCGCAGGCAGGGAGCTGCCTGGGCAGTGCTGGGAGTGTGCATGTCCACGTGGCCCCCGGCCAGGGTCGGGGCCACCCCAGCTCGCTGTGGTGAGGGCCCAGCCCCACCTCCCCACTCCCCAGTCTGCAGGAGGGCGGGTGCCTCTCCTGGCTGTGTTTTCAGCTCTCCAGGGGGTGCCTCAGTGAAAGTGAACTCACTCATTTCAACCTGCCTCTGCAGCCCTGCAGCCCCCCGCAGCGCTAATTACCCCGTAGTTCTAGACTGATTGCTGTGCACTACGCCTAAGCCCTCCTTTATTTATTTACTGACTACATCAATAGCGAAGCTGCTGCTCACAGCCGCTCCCAACTGAACGCCGGCGGGTGCGCCCCATTCCTCTGCACCTCCCCAGGATGGGGGGTGCAGGGACGCAGCCTGGCACAGGGCCCCCACATCTGCCACCAGCTCGTAGGCCCAGAGCCAGACGAGAAAACCATGCCTTTGTCCATCCTACTCCCAGGCCTGAGGGAGGGGGCCCCTCTGGTTCCGGCTCTTCCATAGAGTGGGCGTGCACACCCCACCCCACCCACCCACCGAGGGACACCTCCATTTTCAGGATGTTCCAGAAGCTTCTCTGCTTTTCACAACTCCTGTGGGGTGTTCAGCATTGGCTGCATTTCACAGGTGGGCAAACCGAGGCTGTGACTCCACAGCTGGCAGTGGGAGGGTGGGCCTCGAAGCCAGGACTTCCCATTGCAACAACTTTGTCCTCTCCACATGCTGCCCGCGAGAGGCATCCTCCCCTACCCAGCCCCACCCACCCAGGCTCAGCAGTTCCCACGGAGCTGTAGGCGCCAAAGCTTCCAATCCTTGTCCTGAGGAAGGAAGCCCTGTGTTGCATCAAAATTTCTGCCTGCCAGCTTTTTCTGCCTCTTTCACATGCTTGCCCAGAATTTGCTGGGAGATGGGCACTAGAGTGTTTTCCAGGGCGGCCCTAAGTCAGCTGAGCCACAGCGCATCCTCCACAGCTCATACCTGGGCAAGTCTGGGGGGTGGAGGCCAGCCACAGGCTCCCTGGGGATGGCGTCCTCTGTTCTCCCATCCTGGCTGGTGGTTCCTGCACCCGTGCTGACGCTACCTGCTTCCCCGGTGCCCTGAAGGCCCCTGGGGCACAGGGGGACCCTGGCCTTGGGGCGTGGCAGCGCTGTGAAGACCAGCTGGGCACCATCAGGGTGCAGCACCAGGCACCCATGGAATCAGGCACCCGGCAACGCTTTGATTAGCATGGTGGCTGCTGCGCTGGGCACCCTGGGGGAAGAGGGGCAGCAGGGGCCTGGCAGACAAAACCTGGGTTCAGAGTCAAGAGGACCTGGTTGGAGGCCATCTCTGCCATTCACTGTGTGACCTTGCCTGCGACTCGGAACCACTCCGAGTCCATCTCTGCGGCTGTCAGACGGGGCAGTGATGTCCGCTCCTCCCCTCGGGACAGCCGTCAGCTGAAGTTAGGGCACGAGAATCCGCCTTCTAACACGATGGTGCTACAAAGACCAAAGTTATAAATAGGGGACAGACTCAGGGCTGGCCTGCCAGGGGGGCTGATGGCTTAGACACTGATTTTCAGGTCAGGAACCCAGAGCCAGGACCCAGGAGCTGGGGGTCTGGAGAGGACTGGGCCTCTGCGGGCATCACTGGGACTCTGTCGCCACGCAGCGGGCACTGGCTGCAGGTGCTTCTGCTCCCGTGAGCCTGGAAAGCGGGAGAGCACGTCCCCCTTGGTAAAAGGCTCTGGCCCCGTTGGGGCCCCTGCTATACCAGCTGGGCTGCGTGACGCGGTCCAGATTGACACCAGCAAAGGGACGCCTTTAACTACTTCGGAGAAGGCTCAGTTGGGTTTCCCAGAAGTTCTCCTGAGACAATATTTCTACCTGATGCTTTTTATCCCACTTTTCCCCCACCGACTCCCTGGCCACATCAAATCCAGCCCTCTCAACCCTGAAACACGGAACTGGGGGCCGCCGTCAGTCCTCCCAAACCCCAGGAATCCATGGGGCCTCGTCTAACACTGAGGGGAGACCAACCTCAGATGGAATCCAGCTGCTGGAAGCTTTGCTGCAGAGAGAAGCAGGCCGGCCAAGGAAAGGGCTCCCAAGGAGCTCAGAGCACCCGGGTCTGGGTCTCTGAGGCCTGAGAGGCGCCGGCAGGAGCCTGGGGACAACGGGACGACCTCTTCCCTTCTGAGAGCCCCGGAAAGCCGTAAGGGAAGGTTGCTGACGTCGGCTCCTGCCCCTAAGCGGAACTGCCCTTCTGATGCAGCCCCGCTCTGGCTGATTAACCCCTGAATTCTCAAACCAACCCCTGAATTCTGTGGGAGACAGTGGACTCTCCAATCCCTGGGACATTTGGGTCTACAGATGGTTTGCTTGGAAGCAGTCCTAGGATGGGTCACTGTCTCTCACTGCCTCTTGGCATCCCCAGTCATCTCAGTTGGCTGCAGCTCAATGTTTGGAAGACCCCTACTAGCACTCAACTTCCAAGAGTCTGTGACCCTTGCTAGCTGGAAGGATCCTCAGAGCAAGGGCATCTCGGCCCCACGCCTCCTGTTAGCACTTCTTAAAAAAGTAGCATTTCAGTGTGACGTTCTCCCTCCGCCTGAAGCAGTGCGGACTTCAGCGTAGACTGAGCTTCTAGTGACACTCGGTGGTGAGGAGGGGAAACGCTGGGCTGATGGGAGGGGCAGGGAAAGGACTCGCCTTGAGGAATCCCCATTTGGAAAGGGAGGGAGTCACAAAGCGGCAGGGGTGCACCGATATTCGCCTCATTCTCACAGTCTCTTGCCTGTTGGCACGCCTCCTTAGCACGGTTCCCCAGCAGCAGTATTTGACCTTTCCCTTAACTCCCCAGAGCACAGCTGAGCCCAGGCTGGAGTATTTAAATTAGATTCTCTGAAGTCTCAAGGACAACAAGAGGAAATGAGCACCAAGATCCCCCTAACATTAGCCCAGCCCTCCGCTGCCTGCCTGCCTTCCAGAGACCAGGGACAGGGGGGGGAATGGAAGTTCCTGTGGCCAGCACCCTCACCTGAACCTAAAGTGCTCCATGATGTCACTGGCCTGCCGCTAGGCTGCTGCTCCCACACCCGTGGGCAATGAGCTGTTATTAACTGAGTGGCTATATAAAGAGCTCTGCCCAGTGCTATCAGCTGGGCTGCGTGACGTTAAGGCATGGGTGCTCTGGGCAGAGGCAGAGACGGAGGAGGATTACAGGCCTACAGACTGTTGGATGCAGGCGTAAATCTAGTGCTTGACCTATCGCCAGGAGAACAAGCCAGGTAATAAACCCTGTTACCCCAAGAATGTTCCATTGTCATTCCTCAGTCCCACTGAGTCCACAGTGAACTTGTCCAGGCTGAAACCCACTGGCAAGACAACCATCTTCAGTCCCTGCCACTGAGAAGCCCCATGAAGTGAGGCACGAGTGACCGGTCAGAGGATCATGTGCCATCCTCCCGTCAGAGGTCAGCTCTTCCCCTCGGGCTCTGGGTCTTACCCTCTCAGACTTCCAAGCTCCTTCCTCTGCACTCTCCTCTTCTCTCTGCTGCATCCATTTCTCCCTCTCAACCCAATTATTCCCATTAGCATACAAACATCTCCCATTTTAACAAACCGCTCCCTGACCCCACATCCCCCTTTAGTTACCATTCAGTCCTCCTCCTTTGTGTGTGGACACTGTCTTCTTCGTTTTTCTCACAACAGTTTCGATCCGAGTTTCATCTCTTTCACAGCATGGAAGTTCATCAACTCACCAGCGGCCGCACCTTCCAAGACACAGTGGCCCCTTTGCTGTCTTCATCCTGCCCTCTTCGCAGCCTTCCACATGGCTGGCTCCTTGTGGGGACCCTGCTCATCCCCCGTCCCCAGGGCTGTTGCTTCTCCGTCTCATTGGTGAGCTCCTTCACCTTCCTCTGCTGGGACTCTGGATGACGTATTAGACTGTCTCTGAACCCTCCCTTGATCCTCTGTCCCTGCCTATCATTTGTCTGTCTGTCTGTCTGTCTATCTATCTATCTATATCTATCTATATCTATCTATCAGTATCTATCATCTATCTATCTATCTATCTATCTATCTATCTATCTATCTATCTATCTACCTACCTATCATCTATCTAATCTATCTAATCTATCATCTATCTATCTATATCTATCTATCATCTATTTCATCTATCTAATCATCTATCATCTATCTATCATCTATCTCATCTATCTAATCTATCATCTATCTAATCTATCTACTCTATCATCTATCTATATCTATCTATCTGTCTATCTATCTATCTATATCTATCATCTATCTAATCTATCTAATCTATCATCTATCTATATCTATCATCTCTATCATCTATCTTTCATCCATCTATCATCTATCTAATCTATTTTATCTATCTATCCATCTATCTAATCTAGCTTATCTAAACATCTATCTAATCTACCTATCGTCTATCATCTATCTATCTAGCTATCTATCATCTATCTGTCTATTATGTATTCATCTATTATCTACCTATCATATACCCTCCCCACCCCTACCAGCATCTCAATAACCATTGCTTTCCATATGTGCTAATCGCTCCCAAATTTTCATCTCACCTTGGATTTTCCACTGAGTTCCACAATCAATTGCTTAGTTTGACACGTACATCTTAATGTCTAACTTCTTTTTTCTGGTTCCTAATTCTGTTTTTTTTAAATTGAAGTATAGTTAATATACATATTATATTGGTTTCAGGTTACAACATAGTGATTCCACATTTATACATTACAAAAAGCTCACCATGACCAATATCATTACCAGTTGTCCCATACAAAGATATTACCATGTTATTGACTATGCTCCCTATACTGTACTTTTCATTCCCGTGCCTTATTTATTTTATAATTGGAAGTTTGTACCTTTATCACCTTCACCCATTACATCCACCCCCCCAACCTCTTCACCATGGCAACCACCTATTCATTCGGTGAGTCTTTCTCTGTTCTGTTTGTTTTTAGATTGCTCAAATAAGTGAAATCCTAGGGTATTTGTCTTTCTCTATCTGACTTGTTTCCCTGAGCGCAATACCCTCCAGGTCCATCCATGTCGTCGCAAATGGTGAGATTCCATTCCTTTTATGGCTGAGTAATACTCCATTGTGTATATGTACCATGTCCTCTTTATCCATTCATCTATCAATGGACACTTAGGTTGCTTCTGTATCTTGGCTGTTGTAAATAATGCTGTACTAAACATAGATGTGCACATACCTTTTCAAATTAGCTATTTTGTTTTCTTAGGGCAAATTTCCAGAAGTGGAATTCCTGGGTCATGTGGTATTTCTAGTTTTAATTTTTTGAGGAACTTGCATACTGTTATATTCGCACCGGCAGGGCATAAAGCTTCCCTTTCCTCCACATCCTCACCAACGCTTGCTATTTCTTGTCTTGTTGATGGCGGCCATCCTAACTGGTGTGACGTGGCATCTCATTGTGGTTTTGATTTGCATTTCCCTGATGATTGGTGATGTGGAGCATGTTTTCATGTCTGTTGGCCGTCTGTGTGTCTTCTATGGCAAGTGTTTATTCAGGCCGTCTGTAGCAGGCGACTCAAACTTAACATGCTCTTATCAGGAGGCTTGCCCTCATACATTCATGCCTTTCTCCTGCCCTGGGCATGTAGGATAGTGCTTGCTGCTGTAACAAATAGATCCAAAATCCACAGTGGCCACTGTGAGAGCCAGGATCCTGTGGGAAATAGGGTCTTTACAGAGGTAATCAAATCAGATGAGGTCTTTAGGGTTGGTCCTAATCCAGTATAACTGGTGTCCTCATAAAACGGGAAATTTGGTACAGAGATGTGTCCCCAGGGAAGTTACGTGAAGATGAAGAGAGAGATCAAGATGATGCATTTACAAGCCAAGGAATGTCAGAGATTGACTGCAGACCACCAGGGAAGACATGGAACAGATTCTTCCTCACAGCCTCAGAAGAACCAGCGCTGCAGACACCCTGACCTCAGACTCCCAGCCTCCAGACCTGTGGGAGAATACATGTCTGTCGTTCAAGCCGCCTAGTTGATGGTACTTTGTTATGGAAGCCCTAGCGGATAGATCCACAGCCACGCAGGCCTCTGGGGCCCCCCCTGTGTGACTCCCTCCTCCCTGGCCACCAGCCCCACCAGCCCCATTTGCTTTAGCGACTCCAAACTCTGACCTTCGTTTTCTCAGCCCAGCAGAACTGCTGGGCTCTTCTGGGGTGCCACCTTCCTGTGCGGTCATCAGGAAATTGTCCCCAGGCAGAGAGCTGGTGAATGCCGGGTTCACGTCATGTGTCCTGCCTCTCTGAGGACCGCAGTCGTGTGCTGACGATTGTCCAGTGCCTGAAAACAGCTGTGTCACGCTTCCAGTCCAGTTTTGTAGCTGTTGATGGCAGAAAGGCGATTCCAGTATCTGTTACTCCATCATGGCCAGAAGTGATCTAAATTCATTATTTGAATTAACTCACCGAGTCCTCTCAGTAACTTGAGATAGGTCGGTGACCTCATGAGTTCCAGATTTTAAAAACTGAGGCAGAGGAAGATGAAGTAACTAGCCCGAGGGTGTATCACAGAAATGGAGGAGCTGGATTTTGAATGTAGGTGGTTGAGCTGCAGAATCTACATTCTTAAAAACTGAACTGTTACCTTACATAACTGGTGCCCTATGAATGCTGTGGGGAAAATGGAAGTGCCCGTGGCCAGGATCCTCACCTGACCCTAAACTGCTTGATGATGCAACTGGCCTGCTGCTAGGCTACTGCTCGCACACCCGTGGGCAATGAGCTGTTATTGACTATGAGTCACTATATAAAGAGCTCCGCCCAGTGCTCAGGGCAGAGGCAGAGACGGAGGCACATCATGGACCTGCGACTGCTGGATGCGGACGTGAATCTGCCGCTCCACCTACCACCGGAGATTAAAGCCCAGGAAAAACCCTTTTACCCCAAGGACGTTCCACTGTCATTTCTTGGTCTCATCAAATCCATAGTGAATTTGCCCAGGGCTGAAACCCTCAGGTGAGACAGTACATTTTGAATAAGTAAATAGATGACTCTCTTCCACTTTGTGTCCCATTTACTTTCTCTTCCATTTGTCAGGAAAATCTCGACATTACCCCAATCCAGTATCTTCACTTCTCCTGCACCCAGACTTTTAAACACAGTGGAGAAAACTACACTTCTGGGCAGACTGAATTCCCACCAAGCCACCTGAGCCTTTGAAAATACCTGATAATTCTAAGTTTCCCTGGTCTTTGCCTGCCATTTACTGTTGGTTCTTGCCTCAAATCTCAAACACCTGTATCTCCCTACTCATTACTTCCAGGAAAAACACAATTTCTAGCTGTGAACTCTGTTTCCTACTCATTCCTATAAATTTGACTTGTACTGGCACCTACCCGAGCCGTTTCCTCCGCTGTCAAAATATTTAGTGTTTCTCTCTCTCTCTAAGGCTCGATCCACTTTTAGCTGCTGCCCCGTGTCTTTCTTCCTTTGCACAGTGAAGCTCCTGGAAGTGTTATTTATGTTCTCTGCCTGCATTTCCTCACCCCCTCTCCCCCTCAGCTCACACTGTCACCCCAGTCTGGCTTCTGTACTCATCTCTTCATTCATTTCTGAAGGTTGGTTTTTTTTTTTTATTAATTTCATCCTATGCTTCCTTTAAATGTATTTGTTACTTTAACTTCTTGATTTGGGGTGCTTAATTAATTTTTCCCTGTTTATTAAGTATTTAAGATCATGATTTTCCCCTCTGCTTTATTTATACATCTTATAGAGTCTTACCTGTAGGATTTTTTTCTATAGTTAAAAAATTTTGTTTTGGTTTCTGCATTAATCTAAGAGCGCTTAAGAGAAAATTTTGAAGATTTTGTGTGATAGTGTGTCCCTTTCTTTCTGGTATTGTAGTTAAGATCTATTCTATTGCATTGTGATCAGAGGTTTTTATATTAGTTCTACTTTCAAGAAGTTTTATAATTTCTCTGTTTTATATTTAGTCAATATAGATAGCTTTAAATAAAGGTACACCTCTATTTTCTGATTATAGAATTCAATATATAAATTAACCAAAATTGCATTCTTAGATACATTTTATCTCTTCTCTATCCTTATTTAAGAGAACATGACCACAGCATCCGTGGCCTGTGCCCTTCCCTGGGTGCGTGAGGAAGAGGCAGGACCCCAGACTTGCCCCTGCTCTCAACGTGGTGCCGGAGCAGGAGTTCGCTTCACAGCCCAGAGCAGGCAGAGGGCGGCGGAGGGATTTCCCTCGCTCCTGGGTGGGGAATGGAAAGAGGGCAGAGAGAGAGCCAGGCAGGCCATGGCCGTGGGTAAAGGGGATGTTGCAACCCTTGTTAATCAGTGATCTGCGGCCAGACCATGCAGTGTAATCTCAGTAGGCACCAGCAGCATGGGCCAGTGCCAGCCCCTGTGCCTGGCACCGAGGGACTGTCCCACCCCCACCCCTGTTGAAGGAAGGAAGACTTAGTGAATTTTAATGGGGCTTGAAGAAGAAAGTCACTTCTGTCACAGAGCAAGTACTCTTCACACACACCCCCACTGAGATCTCCAGCTGAGATCTCTCTCTGGGTCCTAGAATTTATGTGGATGAGAGTTTTCAGCCTAAAGCTGAGCACGGTCAAAACTAGGCCCATCTTTTCTCAGCTCTGCAGCCTCCTCACCCCTCAACTAAAACGCACTCTGCCTCTTGTTGGAGGGGGCTATCTGATGCCGGAGGACGGAACCGGAGAAGCGGATGGGAAGGGGTGAGCGTGACGGGGCCAATGGCCGGAGGACGAGGCTCAGGGAACTTCCTCAGTGGCTCCTCTGGCCTCCAGCCAAGTGTTGGGGGGCAGGCAGAGGGACGGGGCCTGAGCTCCATCAGGAAGGGCCTGGGGGGTCGAGCGCTCGCTCCGTCCTGCACAAGCTCTCTGCTTTCCACGGCACTGCTGAGATCCACGGTGCCTGAACGTCTATCAGGCGGATCTTGAACCACAGCCTACCTGGACTTCTTCAGGTTGGTCCAGAATCCCTTGGGTGATGAACTCCTCCTTTTCCTGCTAAAACAGTGCAATGCCCTGTATAAATCAGGTGCTGGTCTCCATTAATCCCAGGATCGGGGTGGGGGTGGGCAAGGGCGGGTGGACAACTGAGGAACTTCGGACCCTCAGCGTGTGGAACTGCCCGACAGGAAGGCAGCAGCTACAGTCCGTATCGGGTGTGTGGTGGATGCCCCGGGGCTCCTGAGGTCGGGATTTTCTCGTCCGCCAAGTCTAAGAGCTGTGGTCTTGATGGTCCCGAACGGGTCCGTCTTCTCCCTCTCACTGGCCAGAGGACCTGCGAGGGTGTCAGGAAGCGTAAGAAGCCTTTGCCCTTCGCCTGATTCCCACTGTGGCCCCCGAAAGCGTCCTGAGTGAGTGGCCCTCAGGTTTGCCCCCAGAGGAAGAGAGGTGTAGGCCTGTCAGACCATTAAAATAAAATAACAGATATCTTTTCATGATTCACAGGAGGAGAAAACATAACCTAGTGGCTCAACCCATCTGCCACCCTCCCCTACACATAACACGAACAAATCCACAGGAGCAAGCAAAGTGTAGCAACAATCCAGGAGCAAATGGGCAGGCGGGGTCCAGCTGCTGGTCCAGACCCCTGGGTCCAGCTAGTTTCTCTCCTCCCTGCCTCCTAGCTTACCTGGCAGGCCTCTTGCAGGGTCTGAACGCTACTTTGGGGCAACCCGGCCTGTCTCTGGCTGGAGATGCTTGAAGTTGTGCCTTAGATGCTTACCCCTTTTGCTTAAGACTATGGCTTTTAAAAAATGAAGAACTGGAAAGAGTAAACGTTCCAGTGCTCATCGTTATCCGTGTCTCCAGCCCCACATCAGCGGACAGGTATAGGTAAGGAGAGATGTGTCAGCGAGGAGCTAAGCCCATCAGTGAGCTCTAAAGGGGGACAGTTCCGGGGGACGCAGGGAGTCAGCGGTAATGAAGGGCCTCACCTAAGCTGCCAGGCTTGCTTGCAGTCCTGCTCAGCTGATTGCAGGCAGACTTTCAGTTGCTAGTCACACCTGCTGGGTCATGTTAAACACGGCCTCGCAGGAAGACAACACGCCAGCTGGCAGCAGGGCTCTGCCAGGAGAGGGCCCATGGGTGCAGAGAGCACTGGCCAGGGGTCGGGGTCAGCAGGTCCCAGGCTGACTGTCAACAGCCAGCTTCATGAGCACGTCTGTCTCTGGGACGCAGTTTCCTCGTCTGTGAGACCCCGACCTGGAGTCTGTGCAGAAGGGAGAGAATGACCCGGAGTGGGGTGTGTGTCACACGACAAACGTGGCTGGTGGGCATCCTCTCCCCTTCCCTCCACTCCAGAGCCCAGTGGGCTGAGCAGGAGGAGTGGCCGCAGACAGCCCTCCCGTGGTGCTCAGACGGGCCTCTGGGAAAGGGGCACGGAGGCTGCGGCCCTGCCCTGGCTGGTGACTCAAGGCTGCCTGCCCCACCCTGGGGGCCTGCCCGAGGCCCTGCTCCAGCCCAGGGGCCATTGGGTGCTGAGCAGGGGCTTGGAGGCCAGCTTCTCCTCCGCGGCAGGGGGCAAGAGGGTCTCTACCCTGACCCTGGAGGGAAAGCCCTGCTTCTGCAGGAGACGGACTTTACCGGGGAGGCGCTGAAGGCTCGGTGGGTGGCCGAGACCTGCTTCCACGACCAGTTGACCAAGGAGGGAATGTTCTTCCTCACGGCTGGGAGGGGGGTGCAGGCAGGGCAGGACTTCCCACCCTCACCCGCCACCTCATTTGCTTCCCTCTCCATTTACTCCGTCCCTCGGTTTTATTGAGAACCCTTACCAACAAATGCTTTTAGAGGCTATTGTACATGATTGCCAGGTAAACAGGGGTGTTTATTTCAGAGAGGTTTATAATACACTCCATTAATGGCCCTGGATTGGGGAAATGAATTGGACCAAATCAATCAAGCTACGAGGAGGGTGTCCGGGGCACCTGCTCTTGGCAGGACTGAGCTGCCCATGCTCTGCCCTGCGCAGGTGCGCAGCCTGCCCAGGTTCTTCTGGGGTCCTGGGGTAGTTCACGGGCATTCACATCGGGGAGCCGCTGTCTCCTTCACGTGATCGTCACATCAGCTCGAACACATGTGGGACGGCCCTGAGTCAGAGCTGTGCTCGGCTTCGTGGGGGATGAGAGACGCCAATATGGGCAACACATCACTAGGACCAGAGAGGGTTTATGATTCGCTGAAGTAACACGAACTCACTGAGAGGGCCTGGGGGGCTCCTGCAAAGCCGGCTGTGCTTGGGAGGAGGCCTGGTGGAGGCACAGAGGGGGGGTTTATTCCTGCTCGGGAACCCAGGAAGGCTTCATGGAGGAAGGGGCAGCTAAGATGAGTTAAGAAGGTGGAAGATGTTGGAAAGGCATTCCCACAGGGCAAATAATAGTGCTCAGTACACGGCCTTGGGAAGGCCTGGGTGAACAGCAAGACGCTTCCGTGGCCTAGATGGTGTGTTCCCGGTGCGAGAGCAGAGGGCTCCAGGCTAGGAGGGCGGCGCTGGCGCTGGGCTCTGCGAGCCTCTGCAGGGGCAGCCAGCGCCCATTGGTGACTCTGGTCAGCACTGCCACCTGCCAGCACTGGGGTGCGGGAGTATGTGGGGCCCACTCCTGCCCTCGCCGGCTTCCCAGGCAGTCGTGGCCGCAGTTTCCACAGAAGGAGACGCCAAATTTGGGGAGATGAGAGGGTGTCACAACGTGTCCTGTTTAAAGTGAGCCTTGAACTAAGTCCTGGGTTGCCAGGCAGACAGTGAGGGGCAGGTGAAGGAGTTCCGGGGTGTGGGAGGCATCTCAGGGGCAAGGGGCAGCTCTGCCCAGCGGGGAGCCCACAGGGGAGCTGGCCGGAACCCTCCGCGAGGCCCCGCTCCACTCCAGGCGGGCGAGGGAGGCGAGGGAGGCAGGGAAGGGCAGACCGAGGGTGAGGGGCCCGGGCCGGGGCTAACAGGGCGGCCGGGCCGGCTCAGTGCGGGCCTCCGAGCGGGAGCCGAGCGCGCCTCTCGCCGCGGAACCCCCAGGCACAGGGGCTGCTGCCCGCCGCCCGGCCGCAGCCTCCGCCCCTTGCCCCTCGCCTCCCAGAGGACGGGGCCGGCGCTCAGCCTCCAGGGCAACGGCAGGGGGTGGCGCGGGGGCGCGTCCTGGGGGCGGCCGGCCCGCGACTGTCCCGGCGGAGCCCGCGGGTGGCCCCCCGCCGTCCGGCCCCGGTGTGCGGTTTCCCTTGTCCGCCACCCTCTGGACGCAAGGGGGCAGCCGAGCGTCGAGCTGGGCGGGCCGCGAGGCGCTCTTCCCCGTCCCGGCTCCGCGGGCACCCAGCGCCCGGCGCCCGGCCTGCAGGCCTGCTCTCAGCCTGCGTAACGTGCACGGACCCCCCCAGCAGAAGCCGAGGCCCGGGAAGGCTGCCCCGCGTCTGTCCGCCCCGCGGCCTGGCTGGACACCGGCGCTTGAGAGCCTGGACGTCCCCTGGAGGGCAGAACCCCGGCGCGGGGGCGGCGGGCCGGGGCGCGGCCGGGGCAGAGTGAGCCCACCGCCCCCGCTGGGCAGCGGTAAGGCCCAGTGCCGGCGCCGGGGGTGCAGAAGGGAATCGGATTCAGCGCCTCCAAATAGTTCCCCGTGAGGAGCGCGAATGGCTGTTGCAACCGCGTGCGGTGAGTTCAGGGAGAGACGGGCGAGGCCTGGGGGGCACGGAAGGGGAGCATCGACCGACACTTGGGGTGGAGGGAGGCCCGAGAACGCTTCCTGGAAGTAATGCCCAGGGCGAGTCTCAAGGATCAGAGGGTTTTAGCCACCGGCGAGGGGAGGGGCCGTTCGGGCGGGAACTGCGCGCGGGAGACGCGGTCAGAAACACGGAGGGAGGGAAGGGTGGGGGGTGAGGAAAGGGGGCGGGGAAGTGGGAAGGGGTGGGGCGGGGGTGAGGGGGCGGGGAGGGGCGGGGGAGTGAAGGGGGGCGGGGAAGTGGGAAGGGGTGGGGTGGGGTAAGGGGGGCGGGGAAGTGGGAAGGGGTGCGGTGGGGTAAGGGGGGCGGGGAAGTGGGAAGGGGTGCGGTGGGGGTGAGGGGGGCGGGGAAGTGGGAAGGGGTGGGGCTGGGGGGTGAGGGGGCGGGGAGGGGCGGGAGAGTGAAGGGGGGCGGGGAAGTGGGAAGGGGTGGGGTGGGGTAAGGGGGGCGGGGAAGTGGGAAGGGGTGCGGTGGGGGTGAGGGGGGTGGGGAAGTGGGAAGGGGTGGGGTGGGGTAAGGGGGGCGGGGAAGTGGGAAGGGGTGGGGTGGGGTAAGGGGGGCGGGGAAGTGGGAAGGGGTGGGGTGGGGTAAGGGGGGCGGGGAAGTGGGAAGGGGTGGGGTGGGGTAAGGGGGGCGGGGAAGTGGGAAGGGGTGGGGTGGGGTAAGGGGGGCGGGGAAGTGGGAAGGGGTGGGGTGGGGTAAGGGGGGTGGGGAAGTGGGAAGGGTGGGGCGGGGAGGGAGAAATCAACGCCTTCTAGATTATGCAAACAATATACAAATCAGGAACAGGAGGAAGACCAAAGAAAAACAGAAGCAAGGAAATGATTTAGAAATGTCCCGGGGAGGTACCCCGAGAGTTAGCAAACATTCTGTGGCAGATTGTGTAACCCCTCACCAGTTTCCGTGCCCTCTCGGCACACAGCCAGGCCCCATTTCTCAGCCCCCTGGCCTCGGGCGCCGCGACTGAGTTCTGGTTAAGGAATGAGAAGGGATCAGCCACAGCCCCCTGTCGCCCCCACCGCCCTGGGGGCTCGCTCCTGCCTCCCCTGCTGGCTGGGCGCAGCGAATCCTCTAGGAGAGGACAGCGCGATGCCACAGACGCCTGACCGCCTGGAGCAGCGCCCGTTCCCTGACCTCTTCCCACATTGCACGGGGGCATGAACAAGAAGTCCCCATTTATTTTCTAAGCTGCTGAGATTTGGGGTTTGCTGTATCACTTAGCTTACCCTACTGGCTGGTGGGAACGGAGAATGGAATAGCCTTGCTGGCGGCAATCTGGTGGTTCTTACTGAAATTAAGTATGTGGATATCTTACGACCCGGCATTTCTGTTCCTGGGAATATACCCTGTGGAAATTCTCACACACGCCTATACAGGGGAGACCTGGATACCTACAGAAACGTTGTTGGGGAATTAGAGGCAATCAGGGGATCCATCACGAGGCGGGGGAGTAGATTCAGAAATGAGGGGGAGGCAAGTCAGGGAGAAGAACTAGGAGGCAAGAAGTAATGGACCGCGTGGACACACGCAACGTGAATGGGCTTTAAAAACCTAGTGAGAATGATGTAAATAAAATATATGCATATGAAACAACAGTACATAGTTTACAAAAATACACATAGAGAAACATCAAACACCTCAGAAGTATTACCAGTGAGAGTGGAAATTGCAAGGAAAAACAATAGAACTGAATGGATGGATTCAGTTCCACTATACACTTTCTTCTTTCAAATGCTTTCTGACAAGAGACTGAAGAGTGACAGTCACAGGTTTTTACTTCTGAGGTTTGGCTTCCTTTGCAGAGTCTGATTTCTACAAGGTTATTATATCTCTCTTGAATTTTTAAAAACGCCCATGTTCAGCCTTCACTCCTCTTTCCCAGTTTCATTAACATTCCCTTTTAATTGCCTGACCTCATGCTTTTTCAAAAACTAAACAAAACACCCAATAGAGAAAAAGAGAATTACAAGATCCAATCTTAGTGCAAACAGCTTTACTCAGAACATGAAATGATTTGCTTTTTACATATGTAATAAAGGGAGAAAAGACTGAAATACATCATCCCTTTATTTGTGTAGCATTATTAGTGACAGACAGGTGTCCTAAATATGTATGCGTGTGTATACATACATACATGTATAACATCACTACAATAATAAGTAGGAAGCAAAGAAAAAAGTCAATGGAACGGTGAGGATAGCCGTAAATCGGATGTTAGTAAGTTCTGTAAGTAAGCGTATGCCAAAGGAACGTCCCAGTAAGGAGGAAAGGAAACAAAATAATCCCCACAGCACAGAAGCGACCCAAGCACTCAGCCTTTGGGTGTTCTGGAAGCTCCATCCTGATTTGCAGGCTCACTGAGATTCGGCTTTATGTCTGCCGGGCACACGCTGATTTCCAGCAAGCTGGCCACCAGTCACATCAAAGCCACTGGGCCCTGGCTCTGCCAAAGGCCTCAAATGCCATCTCTCTGCAGTTCATGGACCATGCAATGGGGGTGGGCTGGGGGCGGACACCTCTTGGCTGAATTATGGAATTGGCCCAGGCTGAGGCTCAGGAATCTCCCTTTCCAAGTAGCCTTCAATCACCGTCCCTTCTCCCCAGTCACTTTTCTTCCTTTAGCCGAGCAGCTCATCACCTTATCCCCTTCCTCTTCTTCTCCTCTTTGGCATCCTTTTCAAAGCTTTCTGAAACCTGGACCATGGACTCAGTGTGCGACGATTAATAAAAGGAAACCTCATTTTAAGTGGGATGGGGCAGCCAAAGGAAGAGCTCTCACACCCTACACCTCCCCATAGATTGCAGACCCCATCAGGAAGAGAGAGGCCTTGCTAGTTGACCCTATTTTACACCCGCAGCAGGAGGAAGAAAGGTTTTCTCCTTGCCTGGCAACAGCCCAGCCAGTGAGAGACTGTCACAGCTCAGCCGATGAGAAGGCACGACACTTCCAAGCTCCCAGTTTACCCCAATGGACTTTTTGTTTGTAACAGCCTCTTTCCTCTACCAAAGAACCTTCCTCTGGTTTTACCTTAGCTGGTATGTCCTGAGTTGCCATTCCCTGCTATTCTTGAATAAGCCCATTTTTACTGGTAAAATAACTGACACTTGTATTTTTAAGGTTAGCAGTGGCTAGTTTAAAGTTTGGAGACTTGTGAGTATAGATAAGCAGATAACTAGATAACTGGACTTTCTGGATGAATCTGGGTGATGGTGGGTTTCCAAACCCAAGCTCTGTGAGGGTGGTCTCTGCCAGAACCCCGCGTGCACAGAAGGCCTGGTGGGACAGCCTCCTTTCCTCCCTCCGGTAGCCGGACTCGTCGAGAGAAGCTGAGAGGCTGTGGGTCCAGGAAAGGGCTCCCCACCTCACTGCAATTAAGGCTCAGACCACCGCTGGACCCACCGTATGTGCCCATTAAAATCTACAGCAAGCCCTCTGAGAGCACGTCAGATTCGATGAGTTACAATTTTGCTTGCAATTTTGTTTATTTACTATTAGTTACCAAGCACGTGAAAGGCTCCCAAACTGCTGGCTCCTCCCACGCCAGGAGCAGCTTTATTCGGCTCTATTTGGATTCTGACCTGGGGGCTCTTGCACCTGGCCTCAGGTCCGGTTTGAGCAGAGACCCAGGAAAAGGCTGGCGGACGTGTTTCACGGGCAGAGGCCATGGGCAGGCGCCTGGTGGCGGCGCTGACCCCTAGAGAGGCAGAAGGCATGGAGGTGGGAGGAGAGGGCGCTGCCCGGCAGAGATCCCGGGGCCTCTGATCTAGAGCAGGCCTGCATGCCTGAGGCACAGAGGGACCGTCCCCAGGATCGGGAAGAGAAGCTTGGAGGGAAGCTGGGGTGGCAGTTTTGGAGAAGTTCCTGCCGTCCTTGCCCCATTTTTGTTGAGATCATCTTTTATCCCTTAGTGTCCTTGAGTGATGTAAGCCCATTAGGTTAAACTGAGTGAAAAGAAACATGCTGTGGCCTGTGTCACGGAGGAGATTTAAGAAAACCTGCATGACCGAGCACTCTTGATCTGTAAACCTGTGCTTGTTCCGCAGATTGCGTGTAGACAGGCAGGATATGTTTTTAAATGGTGAGGTTTATCATATATATAGAAACGTTCATAAAGCATTTACAGACAGAGCAAAGGTTATTATAAAATGAACACCTACATACTATAACGTATCTAAGGTAGTATATATAATAATATATGTAGTAATAAATATAACATAATAATAATACATCCCCAAGTTCGGAACCAGAACACCCAGGATCTTGGAAGCACCCCGTTTTGCCTGAGCGCGGCTCCAGCGCCCCCAGAGGCAATCACCGTCCTGACATCTCAGGTAATCATCTCATTGTTTTTTCTTTAGTTTATGCGTCACTTGGTACTCCTGTCTGCTTTTGAACTTCATACAAATGGAATAGAAATGTAGGTCTTCTTTCTGACAAACATCTTGCCTTTCCGGCACTTGGAGAGTCTCCGGTTGCCCATCACTGTGTCTGATGTATTCTCACCGCTGTGCACGCCGACTGATTCATTCTGTTGCTGGACATTCACTTGGCTCTAGTTGGGGCTATTTCAGTGTGGCTGAGAACATTCACGTGCATGTGCCAGATTTCCTCTACGTTTGCCCGGCCGTGCACAACTGTTGGGCACTGGGAATACACAAACGGAGCTCTGCCAGCTAATGCCAGCCTGTTTCCCCAAAGTCACACCGATTTATATGCCCACTAGAAATACATGAGAATATCTGTGACCAAGGTCCTTGATGCAGAAGTCCTGTTGCCGGCCTGATGGCTGTGTCACAGCATGTCATTGCGGCTGAACCGGCATTTTACTGACGAGTTTCAGCATTTTTTCATAGGCTTATTGGCCGTTTGGATTTCCTTTCTTATAAAGGGACTGTGCAAGTCTTCTGTGTCCTTTATTTTGATTTTGACTCACAGAAGCTCTTTATAAATTCTGGGTCCTAGTCCTTTGTCAGTTTTATGTGTGGTGGTACCTTTTCCCACTCTGCAGCTTGTCTCTTCAATCTCTGTAAACATGTCTTTAGTCGAATAACTGTTCTTAATTGTAATATACTCAAATTTATAAATCTTTCATTTATGATGAAAAGCTTCTGTATCTAGTTTGAGAAATCCTCTCTATGCCAAGGCCATGAAGATACTCTTCTATATTACCTTCTAAATTCTTAGAGTTTTGCCCTCCATATATATGTTTTTAATCCACTTGAATTAATTTTTGCGTGTAGTGTGAAGAGATCTTGTAAGGCCAGTTCCTCCCCTGTGGGTACTCAATTATCTATTTGTTGAAAAGTCTGTCTTTTCCCCCCTGACCTGTGATGTCACCTCTGTTGCTTATCAAGTGTTCATAAAGGTTATGGGTCTATTTAGGGGCGCTTACTCTGTTTGTTTGTCAACCCTTGTATCGATACCATGTGGTCTTAATTACTGTAGCTTTATAAGAAGTGTTGTATCTGGTAGAGCAAATCCTCCCACCTTATTTTTCTTCAAGAGTAGCTACTCTTGGCTCTTCACACTGTCATATAAATTTTAGAGTTGGCTTGTCAAGTGCCAACAAAAACCTATTGGGATTTTAATTGGGATTTTACTGAGTCTATAAATCAATTTGGAGGGCAATGACATCTTTACAATATTGGATCCTCCAATCTATGAAGTGGAATATTTCTCAAATTATTTAGGTCTTCTTTAATGTCTTTCAATAAAATTTTACAATTTTGTCCATTAATGTCTTATACATATTTTGTTGGATTTATTCCTAGGTGCTTCACATTTTTTAAATGCCATTGTGAATGGACTCTGTTTCAAAATGGCTTTGATAACTCTTGCTGGCTAGGAATGAACTTAATTTTTTATATTGATTTCATATCCAAGAATTTTGTTAAACTCTTGTGTTCATTCTAGTAATTGATTTGTAGTTTACTTTTCATTTTCTCTCTCTGTTATCATTATCTGCTTATAATAATAGTTTAATCTTTTTTCTTTCCAATCCTTACAGCTTTTACTTCTTTTTCTTATCTGCTGTGCCATCCAAGACCCCTCCTAGAATGTTGAATAAAATTGGTAATCATTAGCATTTGCCTCTGTTCTCAGGTAGAAAAAAAGGGAATGCTTTTTTAAATGAGTCACCAAGTATGATGTTTGTTGAAGTTTTTGTAGATAATCTTTACTATATTAAGGAAGTTCCATTCTATTGTCAGTTTGCCAAGAGTGATTTTTATTGTGAATGGGTGTTGAATTTGAGCTTTTTTCCTCTGTTGAACAAATCAGAAGGTATTTCTCCTCTAATATGTGAATGTGATGATTTGCATTAATTGATTTTTTTTATTTTGGTATCATCAATCTGCATTAATTGATTTTTAAATGTGAAATCACCTTGTATGCCTGGGATAAACCCCCCTGGGTAAGAGTGTAGCTACTAAATGAATGGATTCTTGAGTTAGATGGCTTATATCTGAAACCTGGCTGTATACTACTCAGTAGCCGTGTGACTGGGCAATTCACTTGACCTCTCTGTGCCTCAGTTTCCTCATCAGCTGAAATGGGGGTGATAATAATACCTAACTCACAGAATTATTGTAAGGTTTAGTGATACGTCCAAAACGTGTAACCCAGTGCCTAGAACATACTAAGCGCCATATGTGTATTTGCTATTTCATTAAATAAACAATAATTTGTTTAAGAGTTTTGTACTTGTGTTCATGAGTAATTTTAGCTTCAACTTTTCTTCCTCATAAATAACCTTGGTATGAGGGTTTGGCTGAACTTATAAAATTAGTTGAGCGGTGTTTTCTTGTTTTCTATTTTATCAAAGAGTTTGTGTAGAATTAGAATCATTGATTCCTTGAATACATGCTGGAACTGACTTGTGGAGCCAGGTGCCCTGAAGGTTTTGTATGGAAACAATTTTCTATTGAAGTTCTCTGATCGTTGCAGGTCAAATCAGGTTTTGTATGCGTTATTTACTTAGGAACTTATAACTCTAAATTTTCTATATATTGGCATAAAGTTATTTGTCATATTTTGTGATCTTCTAGATGCCTGTAGAACTGCCATGATGCCCCCATTTTCATTCTTGACATGGGTACCTGTGCCTACTCTCTTTTTTTTCCTAGATCATTCAAACCAAATATTTGCTAATTATATCAGTCTTTTCAGAGAGCCAACTCCTGGGCCTTGCTGGTATCTTAATGTAGCTTAGCTTTTTATTTCAGTGGCTTCTGTTCTGTATCATTATTTTTTTCTCCTTCTATTTGGTGTTCTTTTCCTTAAGCTCATTAGATTTCAGTCTTTCTTCTGGGCCTTCCTTGACTTACAATGGGGTTACATCTCAATATATGTCATAAGTTGAAAATATCTTAGGTGGAAAATGCATTTAGTACACCTAACCTACTGAACATCACAGCCCAGCCAAGCCCAGCCCACCTGAAGCATGCTCAGAACATGTACGTGAGCCCACAGTTGGGTAATATCCTCTAACACAAAGCCTATTTTATAGTAAAGTATTGACTATCCTGTGTCACTGATTGAATACTGCACTGAAAGTGAAAAGCAGAATGGTCCTGTGGGGACAGAACATCTCTAAGTGTCTGAGCTGTTTGCCCGGATCCTCGTGGGCCAGATCCTCATGACCACATGGCTGACTGGGAGCTGTGGCCCGCTGCCCTGCCCAGCTTGGCATCATGTGAGAGAGGAGCATCTGGTGTATCACTCGCTGGGGAAAAGATCACAATTCAAAGCATGGTTTCTACTGAAAGCACATTGTTTTTGCATCATAACAAAACAAAAAAATAAACAACCATCAAAAGTCAGGGACTGCCTGTAATATACACATTTGAGGAATGCAGTTCCCTCTAAATACTTTGTTAACTTTACAAATTTTGGTATACAGTGTTTTTGTTACTACTGAGTTCAAAATATTTTATCATTTCCATTATGATTTCTTTTTTGAACCATGAGGTTTTTTTTTTATTCGTGCATGTCTTAATTTCCAAACAAATATGGGTGTTCTAGCTATCTTTTTATTTTTTACTTTTAACTTAAATGCATTGGTCAAAGAATATACTTTATATCATTTCAGTCCTTTGAAATATGTTGAGGCTTGCTTTATGAGCTTTATACGGTAATTTTTAATAGCTTGTGTATTCTTGAAATGAATGTGTAGGTGTAGGATGCCGTATTTCATATCTATCCATTAAGTCAAGTTGATTAACCCTGCTGCTCAGGTGTTACACATCTTTCGTGATGTTTTCATCTGTTTTTAATGCTCCATCGATTACCTTCTTATCTTATGCCCTGTATCTGTCCAGGCAGGTCTATGTTTCTTTTTCTCTAGGTCCTTCTGTTCTTCTGAATTGATATTTTTTTGACACTGCATTTTCTCTCCTTTACTAATTTGGAGTTAGTACAGTTTGACTCTATTGTTTTTGTGGCATCTAAAATTCAAGTGTATTTTGCTTTGGATCCTAGAAGCACCAGTGGGGGAATGGAAGAGTGAGTCTGAGAAAGAAAGGAAGGCAGAAGAGGCTCCATTAATGAACTAGTTCCTTTTGTGGGCATCCAGGGCCCAGTCCTGCTGGGCTCCTCTGGCAGAGCGGGTTTTAGCATTCTACCCCAGGAGCAAGGAGGGGATGTCTATTCAGCTCTAAGCTCTGTCATGGTGTGAGGGCCTGAGGACTGCTACTTTAACTCCACGGCTTTTCTGGCCTGCTCTGTGTGCAGGGTGAACATACTCCTCCAACCAGAGAGAACCGTGAGGCAGTCTCGGGTGCCTGAGCAGAAAATTGTTGATAGGCATGGCCTAGGCTTCGCACACTGTCATCTGCTTAGAATTACAATATGCATAGTTAACTTCCCCAAATCTGAGATAATCAGTACTTTTACTCTTGGACAATACAAAGATCTAGACCACTTCAACTCCATGTATTCGCCTTCCCTGGAAATTTATAGGCCATCGCTATTGTGTATTTTAATTCCACCTTGCTTATCTTTCATATGGTATTAATTCCTCATGTGTCCACTAGAATCACCCACCAGTCAGCCTCCTTAATTGTTTTCCACTCTTCCTTGCCTTTCAGCCCTGCCATCTGGTGTCACATGCCTTTTGTCTGCAGTGTGTTATTTAGGATTTCCATTAGAAAGAACTACGTGGCAAACATCCATTTTTGTCTGAAAATGTCCTTTTTTTGGTCCCAGTTCTTGAAAGACTTTTGGCTGCTTACACAATTCTAAGTTGATGGGTACTTTATTATAGCCCATTGACATTTTTATTTTCTTGTCTTCTGTCTCTATTGCCTTGCAAAGTCGGTTCTCAGCAAACTTGTCTCTTTTTGAAGGTAATCTGTGTTTTTTCTCTGGATATTTTCACCATTTCTTGTCTTTGACATTCTCTGGATGTTTTCAACATCTCATTGTCTTTGGTGTTCTGCAGTTTTATCAATAAAATGTCTACGAGTGGATTGCTTTTTGCACATCTTGCTTGGGAGTCACTGGACGCCTAAATGTAGTCCTTCACAGGACTGTCCCGGGTTTGAGCTTTGGATTTTTCCATGTGCTCTATTTCCAGGGCAGACAGGGGGCACCGGAAGTGCAGTGCCATGGCAGCTACACCTCAGAAACTCACAAAGACATCCTGGCTGGATTTTACACCCTTCAAGCCTGTGATTTGATTCTTGAATATCCAGCACTTGCAGTAATCTGAGACAATCTGACTGTTCCATCTACAGTCCTGCAATGGGCAGTCTGAACACCACACAGACCTCCTTTACCACCACCTCCCTCCCCAGCCCTGCCACCTGCTGGGAAGCATCAGTGACGGACCCAGCTGGGACCAGGCAGATTATCTCTCTAAAGAATCTGGATTTGGACCATGCAGACTGATCCAGCCAGCAGTGAGGAGGTGACTTAGAAGATGGTAGATTCAAGCTCAGAGGCCACTGTTTGGAATGGCTGGAGTGGAGCCGTGGCAAGTGGATGATGAAGGTGCGGCCTGTTTCGAGAGAGTAGAGGCCCCCAGCCCTCCGGAAACAGGCAAAAGGGAAAGTTATATGTATATACATACACATAAAAGTTTATATGTATATGTATGTACAAAATTATGTATATATGTATATATATATATATATAGAGAGAGAGAGAGAGAGGGAAAACAGCTGCCTAATGATGTTTTGGTTCACGAGACCCAGTTACATGCTCTTCATTTTGTTTCCATCATATTCTCCTGTTACTAATTCCCTTTTAACCTGAGCTTCTTTGAGTGAGTCTTATAACCAGATGGGCCCTTGCTAAGTCATCCCCCACCGAATGCCGGGCCCTCACTCTGACTGCATTTGGTGCAATATGACAGTAGTGAACTCGTCAGCCAGTGTTTTGAGCACCTGCTAGGTAGGCCATCCTGTGATGTGAGGGGATATAAATAATGGTACCACAAAACAAGTGCTTGGCTGGGCGCAGGAATCAAAGGGCAGCGTGAGCTCAGAAAGGGGAATTTAAGGAATTCTTAAAGGAAGTCAAGGGCTTGAAGTCCACTTTGAGGGAACTGTCGGGATTTGGGTGGACAGAGGCTCAGTGGGGGGGCTGGGGAGGACATGCCCGCCGGACCCTGAGAAGTGGCAGTCGGCAGTGAGGGCAATGCAGCTGCAGGGGACTGTGGGAGGGTGTGTGGGGCACAAGGATGGGGTTGGCAGAGGCTTCGGAAAGAGCCTCACCCAGATGTTTAAAATAGCTCTATTACCCTCTGTCCAGAATTCATCTGAGATGAGTCTCTAGCCAACATTCTTTAGCTCTGAACACACTTTCTATCCTCATTTTCACTCTCCTTTCTTTTCTTTTTGCTTAACGTGTTTAAATGTAAACCACTCCTTGTCAGCCCCTTCCTGAAGGAGTCTCCGCAAGCAGGGGAATGCTGGTGCCGGTGGCAGAGGCCCTGCCCCTCCAGCTCAGCGGCTAAGTTAGGCAACTTCCCGGACGAGCCCGGGCACACCCTCCTGTGTGTAATCCCTGCAGCTGAACCTCACCTCTTGGCAGGAAATCACGACTCATAGCCCTGCCCCTTCTCCCCCTTCCCCTAAGCTTTCTTAACCGGGAATTTCATCACTTCCCAGAACAGCCAGCATATTTTCAATTTCTCTCACTGTTTGACCAAACATCTGTGTCTAAGGGGTGGGTCTAACCAACCAAAATAAAATCGATTGCCTGAGACTCAAGACAGCTTCTGCAGGTGACTCCCTGGTGCCTGAGAGCGAGCAGAGGAGGGCTGTGGACGCAGGAGCGAGACGCCATGGAGTCTAGCTTCACCTCCAAGGACACCTACCTGACCCATTTTAACCCTCGGGTTTACCTAGAAAAGTACTACAGCTTTGGGTCTAAACACACCGCAGAAAGTGAGATTCTTAAGAATGTTCTGAAAAACCTTTTCAAGATATTCTGCAAAGGTATGTTTGTCTGTTATCTGTGTGTGTGTGTCCCTCCCTGCAAAACGTGAGTGTGTCTCAGTGCCCGGCTAGTCATTATCTTTTGGCAGCCCTACATATTTAACTGGGCAGAAAACTGTCATTGGGATGGATACGTTGCAGGTTACAAAGTGCTTTTACACCCATTATCTGATTTGATCGTGTAGATAGGAACCAGACAGGAGTTCTGTGTTTGATTCTATGCCCTTTTGCAAGGGGACCTGATGGGCTACTTCAGAGATGGAGATGGTTATTCTGTTGCTAACATGGAAGAATGTTGTGAATATGCATGGGGCAAAGGCCTCCCAATATGTGAAAAGCTGGATGTTTTCTGGAGAAAGACATCATGTGACTCAATTTTTTTTAAATGTTAACTTTCCCCAAAAGTATTCCTTAATAGCTTTTACAGTCTCTGTGTTGGAGTCTCTCTGAGTCAGGGGTCTGTACACCAGATGTAGATCTTTTTTTCTTCTCCTAGACCCAAAGATATCCCAGCAGCCTGCCTCCTCCCTGGATGGCAGAATGAGAAATGAAAAGATGTGTGTAAGAAAGACTTTGAGGGAAGAGGAGAGACGGGAGGTCTTTAGGGCTCTCTGGCACGATGCCAGTGGGAATAATGCAAACCAGCTGTGTCCCCCTGCAGTGACACCTGACCCCCTGCCTCCTTCCCTCCTCTGAACCAGATGGCATGAAGGGGGACCTCCTGATCGACATCGGCTCCGGCCCCACCATCTACCAGCTCCTCTCTGCTTGTGAATCCTTCAAGGAGATCATTGTCAGCGACTACAGCGAGCGCAACCTGCAGGAGCTGGAGAAGTGGCTGAAGAAGGAGCCGGGGGCCTTCGACTGGTCCCCAGTGGTGGCCTACGTGTGTGAGCTTGAAGGGAACAGGTAGGGAGATGGGGGTCTGCTTCCTGGCTTTCCGAGAGTTACCTGAGTGACAGTTCATTTTTCTGAACCAAGAATGATTCGTAGAGTCCAAGTTGAAAAGCAAAGGATACAGAGAGAGCAAAGAGAAATCCAGACGGGCAGATGAGAGAGCATGAGACAGAGGCGTGCGAGCATCGGTGTGTGTGTGTGCTGCACAGGAAGGGACACACAGAGATGTTAGGCCTGTGTGGGGAGTGGGGGACAGTGTGCTGGTCAGATACCATAGCCCCTCGTTTTAGGACATCTTTAAGTAAGAGGATAAACCAGCCCCCCACCAGCTGCTTTTGGGCATCAGGGCTGGTCCCCCGCACCCCGTGCCGCACCCTGGGCCATCCCGATGCCAGCCACCCAGGGGCATGGGACCTGCTGTGAGGGTGGGAACGCTGACACCCTCAGCTCCAACAAAAAGCTGACTAGGTTTTGTAACTGACATTAGCAGCATAAAGGGATTATTGGAAAAGAATTTTACTCACCGTCCATAAAAATAGAGCTTTACCTACTCACAACTAATAATTGAAATCTTACACTACCCTCCCTACCAATACATTTACTCAGACTAATCTTGTTGAATTATTAATTTCTCCCCATATGAGAGATTGGCAGTAGTCTCCTAACCAGAGGTGACCGGTTCTGCATTTCACTTTCTCTGTCTCGTCCTGATGGGGCTGCTCCTTCTGCCTGTCCGTCTTCCTACGAGGCAGCCCAGGCCCCCTCTCCTGCCCAGGGGCCTCAGCTCCTGCAGTGCGAGGTGTTTGCTGTTACGCGCACCGAGACCCCGCAGCCGTTGGTGCAAACTGCGTACCATGAGCGCTTGCGTGTTTCTCCTGGGATCCTGCTGGCCCTGGCTGCTGCTTCTTATGTGCTCAGTTATTCTTAACTCTCTTTGTTCCTCCTGTTATTATGGGGTTTTTTTTTGTTTTTATTTTTGTACATCTTTCCTGTCTGTCCCCCCACCCCACCTATGGTTTAATTTTCACATGAACGCTCCCCCTACCCAGCCCCCTTTTTCCTTTGTCGACCCCCTTGTGCTCATTGCTGCACCCTGTGTGTCTCACAACATCCTGCATTTTCCTTTTCTTGTCTTTTCATTCACAATGGGAAAACAAATATTTAAAAATATTTTTTTCATTATTTCTTTTAATTTACTTTTTTATTGAACTATAGTTGATATACAATATTATACTGGCTTCAAGTGCACACGTAGTGATTTGATAGTTATCCACATTATTAAATGCTCACCCCAATTAGTGTGGTTACTATCTGTCAACATAGAAGGACGTTACAGAATCATCGACTATATTCTCTATGCTGTACCCTCACCCCCGTGACTAATTTATACTATTATTGAGATTCTGTGCCTCTTTATCCTCTTCACTTATTTCACATACCCTCCTCAACCTGATAGGGTGACCGCCAGTCACTTCTTGGTGTCTATGAGTCTATTTCTGAAAAACATACATGTTTTTTTATTAAGGTATAATTGATATACACTCTCCCATCCCTCCCCTTTGGTAACCACTAAGTCCCGTCTTGGAGTCTGTGAGTCTGCTGCTGTTTTATTCCTTCAGTTTTGCTTTGTTGTTATACTCCACAGATGAGGGAAATCATGTGGTACTTGTCTTTCTCCACCTGGCATATTTCACCAAGCGTAATATCCTCCAGCTCCATCCATGTTGTTGCAAATGGTAGGATTTGTTTCTTTCTTATGGCTGAATAGTATTCTATTGTTGGAAAACATACATATTTTTAATAAACATATCGCATGATTTGGATGGGAAACAATTTGGCTTTTCCAGCAAGACAATTCCCCCCAGGAAACAAGTGCCAAGAGTTCTTGGCTCACGGTTAAAGAACTAGCGTGGTTAACTCATTCAGTGAACCTGTGCTGAGCACCTTCGATGTAGCACAGTATGGCTGGCCACTGGGAGGACGGCGCAGAGAACGAGACAGGAGGTCTCTCACCTCCTGCAGAGCCTATCAGGGGAAGTGAGCAAATGCCAGACAGTTCAGGGACTTGAGCCAGACGGTGGAGGTAGGGCCCAACTTACATTTAAAAAGATCTCTCTGGCTATCGTGTGGAGAATGGGTTGGAAAACTTTAAAGGAGAATGAGAGATGCAGAAACAAGACAATTTACGTCTAAGTAAGAGATGATGGTGGCTTGGACTAAATGATAGAGGTAGATAACTTTAAGATGAATTTTGGAGATAAAATGGAAAAGTTGGCAATGGTTGGTTATGGGGAATGAGGAGAGGGAAGTATCAAGGATGACTCCCATGTTTCTGAACTTGAATGAGGGTTGAATTAATATTCCTCAATCTCAGGGATAAATATAAACTCTGTGGTCTTAACATGTCCCTGATCCGTGTGCCTGCCTCCCCGTCTCCTTCTGGAGTGATGGTCAGTTTACTTTCCTATGCATGCACTTGTATCTGATTCCCATCTAGACACCAACTTTTGCTTATTCCTGAGTCAGCTTCCCTTCTGAAGCCAAGTCTGTTTCTTTCTTTAACCCTTCCTTGTCTTTTAATAGTCTGCTCACTCATAGCTTATTAGGAACATTCTAAACTTTATATTCATTTCCTTATATAATGTTGCTAGACTGTCTTTTTGGTGGTAAACCTGTAAGTTATCACCAAATCAAACGTAAGTTATCAATGCACAATCCCTCATAGTACAGGGGTGTGAACAAACTAGGAGTTTCACATTTTGTTCCCAGTTCATGTTTTTGCTTCAGGCAGAGTCACCAAACTTCCACGAGGTTTACAGGGACCTTTTATCCCTGTTACCAGGCATAATAAGTTTTGCAACCAGAAAATGTAAGTCCTCAACTTTGTTCAAGATTATTTTGACAATTTTAGTGCCATTGTATTTTGAAATAAATGTTAAAATAGACTTGTCAATTCCTTCACTACCTTCTGAGACTTTAATTATGATTACTTTGAGTTCACAAATCACTTTAGGAGAATGGACATCTGAATGAAACTACAGTCCATAAACATGGTTTAGTTCTCCATTCTTTAGGCTTCTTCAGTTCCACTCAGTAGCATTCTATAATTCTCTTATTTTGCATATGTTTTGTTAATGTTTTTCACATGATTGTTAATTGTATATTTTTGATTTCAAAGTTTTAAAGTTTATTTCACTTGCTACTATATAGAAATGCAATTGATTTTTATGTATTGACCTTGTGTCCTGTGATCTTACTGATGTAATTTCAGCAGTACTTTTCATAGCTTCGATAGGTTTTTTTAGGCAAAAACTATAGTTATCATCTGCAAATAAATATAGTTTTATTCCTTCTATTCCAACTTTATGCCTTTTATTTACTCCTCTGGCCTTTATACACCGGCTAGGACTTCCAAAACATGTTAAATAAAAATGATAAGAGTGGACATTTGTGCCTTTTTCTGTATATTAAGAAAAAATGGTAGATTTTTCATGAAGTATAATTTATGATAGGTTTTCCACAGATATTCTTTATCACACTAAGTTCCTGTCTATGTAAATCAAATGTTGAAGTTTGTCAAAATTTTTTAAATTAATTGAGACAGTCATGTGATTTTTCTTCCTAATTCTGAAAATATGGATTCCATTGGATGATTTTTGAATGTTTAAACTAAACCGGCATAAACCCCCTTACCATGAAGTAGTCTCCTTTTTGATATCTCACTGGATGTGATTTGCTAATATCTTATTAGGAATTTTTGCATCTATACACATGAGGGGTATTCAGCTCTAATTTTCTTTTCTTGTAACATGCTTAGCAGAATTTGATATCAGTATGAGGCTGGATTCTTACAACATGCTGGGAGTGTTTCCTCCCCTCTGTTTTTGGAAGGAATTTGTATACTATCAGTATTTTCTTCCTGAAATGATTGCTAGAATTCACAGTGAAGATATCTGGACCTGAAGGGTTTTTTTCTTATTTTATCTATTTGGGTAAATAATATTTTTCAAAGAATTTGTCCTCTTCCACTTGGTTGGCAACCTTGTTGGTATAGATTTCTTTTTATATTGTCTTCTTATTACCCTTTTAATAAGGGCATGTCTGTATGATCTGTAGTGAGCTTCTCTCTTTCACTCTTGATACTGGTGATTTGTCTTTTTAAAAATCTTGATCAATATAGCTAGAGATTGATTTCAAATTTATTGATCTTTTCAAAGAACCAACTTTTGGCTTTGTTGATTTTTTAAAATTGTCCCTCTTCAACTGTGTTGATTTCTGCTCTTATTTTTCTTATTTTCTCTCTTCCAGTTACTTTAGTTTTAATGTCCTGTTCTTTTTTTTTCCTTTTGCTTCTTCAGATGGAAGCTTAGATAATTGATTCCATACATTTCTTTCTTCTAATTGTAGGCATTTAAAGCTATAAATTTCCTCCAGTTCTGTTTTAGCTGCATCCCATGAATTTTGATATTTTTATTATTATCCAGTTCAGCATATTTTCTAATTTCCATTGTGATTTCTTCTTTGACCGTGAATTATTTAGAATTGTGGTGCTCAATTACCAAAACTTCTGGGATTTTCTATATATTATTATGGTTTCCAAATAAATTTCAGTGTAGTCAAAGATTTAGTTTATGGTCAGCATCTGGTCAAGCTTAGTGAACAAATCTACATGCTTTCTCCATTGAAAAGAATGTATATTGTCCAGTTGTGGGTGTAATTTCTCTAAAAATCTATTAATTCAGGTAGATGGATGGTATTGTTCAAATTTTCTACATGATTTTTTGCTAATCATGAGAAAGTGATTGTGGATTTAGCTCTTGTCTCCATTGTCCTTTCAGTGTTTGCTTCATGCCTTCAGAAGCTCTTTTATTAACCTAAATATACTTTAATACTGTTATATCTTCTTGATGAATTGACCACTTTATCATTATGAAATATCTCCCTGTACCTCCGGGGATACACTTTGTCTTGAAGTCACTTTGGTGTGAATGTGGCTGGATTATGCTGGGCACCCGTATGAAGTGGCAGGGAGCCTCTAAGATGGCCCCTCTAATCCTCACTTCAAGTAGTCACACTCTTGTTTAATTCCCTCCCCCGAGTGCCCATTAGATTTAGTGACGTGGGTCTGACAAGTACAGGGCAGTAGAATGATGGGACATCTATTCTGAGACCAGGTCACAGCAAGAGCACAGCTCCCCCGTTTGGGTGCCCCCTCTTATTCTGACGCTTGACCTGGGGGTGGGCTCAGGGGCACACTTCGGTCTCACGAGAGACCTTGCACCAGAGGCACTCAGAAAATCTGTGCCCTAGGTACAGGTGTCCAACCCAGATAAGTGTTTGTCATTTATATTGCTAAGTTTGTTATGTAGAAATAGAAAACTAATATACATGGCATATCTGTCTACACCCTTTTGCTTTTCAACCTGTGTTTTTCTACTTAAAATCTTTTTCTTGCAAATAGCATGTAGTAGGTCTTGCTTTACAATCCAGTGTAATAATTTCTGCCTTTTAACTGGACTGTTTGTTCTTTTACATTTAATGTAATTAGTGATATTGTATGGTTGAGTCTGAATCTACCATCTTGGTGTGTATTTTTTATTTGTCACATCTGTTTATTATCCCTTTGGGTCTTGTGAATGGAATCATTTTTAGCATCCCATATAGTATAAGTATACACATTTTTAGTATTCCTTTTTATCTCCTCTATTGACCTCTTTTGCGTTTTGTGTGTGTATGTGCATGCATGTCTATGAATTTTCTAGATATTACTACCATGAATAATGTAAGGTGTCACAATGGTGTCATTCCTTTAGCCCACTTTCCTGCCCCTTACGTGCTTGTGTATTTTACTGTACCTACAGCATGAGAGCAGAATACATTCTTACTATTTTTGGTTTAAACAGTTAGTAGTGCTTTATGTATTTGGGTTTTTTATTGTTTTATTTTTAATTGTGGTTTTAGAAAAAAAACACATACCATAAAATTTAGCATCTTAGCCAGGTTTAGGTGTATGGTACAGTAGTTTTAAGTATATTCACATCAGTCAGTAGTAGTTTAAACAAATACATATGTAATCTTTGCTATTTGCCCAGCTACGTGTCCTGTCTAGTGCTCTCCATTCCTTTCTGCAGATTTGACTCCTATCTGGCATTATTTCCCTTCACCTGAAGAACTTCTTTTAGTATTTCTTATAATGCAGGTCTGCTGGAGACAAATTCTATCATCTTATCAAACCAGGTAAGAATCAGTCATTTTTTTTCTTCCTCATAATAAGAGGAATTTAAAAATTTTTGACAAAATCCTTCTAACATCTCCCTTCCCAGTTTTTAATTGTTAAAATTGGAGATTTTAAATCCAAAGTTGTACCTTAAGGCATTACTTTTGTATTTTTGTTCAAGATCAATTTGGACTTTTGCTTTCAGTTTGTAATTAATTATATTTGTGGTTATGTAGACATTTTATTTTATGCTCATTTTATATGATTTTTCTAGTTGCTGAGTTTTTAATATTGATTCATCTCTAAGTCAACCAAATAGGTCTTCAAATAATTTTTCTGAGAACACAGAAGTGACATATGTTCTTAGCCCGTGTGTATCAAGAATGTATTTTTCTTGGCCCTTACACATGAACATTATTACCAAATTGTTTAAAATTGCCTAAATATAGCTCCATTTCCCCCCTGGCATTAGTGAGGAGTTGAGAAAGGCTACTTCCATATGGCACTTTAACCTGGAAACCCCTTACTTAGAATTTCATGCTGCCTATGGTCTTCAGACTGAAGATAGGTTCAGATAAAAGTAATTTCAAGCTTCTCTTTTCTATTGACTTTGTGATTCCACAGAATGAAATTGGGATTAACTAGAAAAAAAAAACCCTGAAGCAATGAGGGTTTGAACACTATCCAAGATTATTAAATAAATAAGGAATTTCCTGGGATTCACAGAATTGCAGGGAAAGTCTGTAAAAAAAAAGTCCTCAGTTACTGTCAGACAGCACACCTTTCTGAAGCCCAAATCCTGTCGAGGAGGCTTTTAGGACTTGGTTCTGAATTCCCCTACCTGTCTTAAGCCTTTCCATCTCGTTAGAAATGAACTCTTAAAATCTAGCAGGACACTAAAAGCATCACTCATCTAGCAGGACACTAAAAGCGTCACTCATCTAGCAGGACACTGAAAGCAACACTTATCTAGCAGGACACTAAAAGCATCACTCATCTCACGCCAGAACCATCCGCTTCTAACAACTGGCTCTTGAGACACCGGCCCTTCCCCATCTGCCTGTTAGACTGAGTAAATTCTGCATTTGCACCCTCCTGATCCTGTAGCTGCACCTGCTTTGAGAATGACGGCGATCCCATTCACCTGCCGTCTCCCTTGCTTCTTCAAGACCTCTGTCAACTCACAGCCTATTTCCCCTGATCTTACTTCTTCTTTATCTAAAGCTATTTCTTGTGCTGACTCTGGCCAAGACATTTGAGCTGTTCCCTGTTCCTCTGCCTTTGGAATACGATGCCTACATTTAGATACCACTCATTTTAAAAACTATCTGAAAAGTTGTAAGACATTCTTGCTTCACTGCTACTCATTCATCAAGTCCGAAAGTCAGAGACTAAGGAATAACTACCCAAGCATGAACCAAGGAAACTAAGCTTTACTCTAAGAAGCCCTAGAAACAGCATTGGTTAACCTCCTGCTCCTGGAACTCGGAGCCCACTGCCTGGTGGTCTCCAGACGAGCAGCTTCCGCATCACCGAGAACAGAGAATCTCAGGCCCCACTCACTATCTGCAGAACTCTCATGAGCTGCCTTTGAACGAGATCTGCCGGGGATCCGCATGCATGTTAGTCTGAGAAGTACTAGAGCTTCCCAAAAGGTGAGCCAGGACACACTAGTGGGGGACGTACTCTGCAAATTCTCCTTGGCCCTCAGGGCAGCCAGGAGGGGCTGTGGGGCTGGAGCCCCTCCTGGTTGCCTCTCCAGAGAGCCGCCTGTCCACTGACCTCAGTGTCGCTGGCAGGAGACGGCCAGAGCACCTGCAGAGGGGGCCGTTCTCTGAACTAAGTGCCCTCCATACAAAGATTTTCTTAGGTGTTTAAAAAGATGTTTGTCTGTTGCCCAGAATAGACACAGTAGGGCCAAATTTGTCCCACAAACTAGTGAGCTGCCTCTATTAAAGCATCTCTGTATCTTCACGTCTTGTAAAAGATCGCTGTTTCTTCTCAAAATCAAGGTCCCAATGGTTATGACCACTGTTTTGGTGGTGCCCAGGACAAGCTTCTGCCTTTTCTGAGGGTGCTTTCTCGTAAACAGGTGCTTCCCTGCGTTCTCTCTCAGAGAATACTAACAGGGCAGGCTGAGAAACCTACAACTGGCCGTTTCCTTCAAATTGCAAATATTTCTCCTCACGTGTCTCAAAGCATCTCTACCTCGGCATGCTCCAAACAGAGCTTTAACTTTTCATCCCTAGGGGTGATCACTGGATTAACTTTTTCCCCCTGCAGCTGTAATCCCCGCAAGGACAGAATCTATGTCTCAGTTGTTCCCCAATGCGTCCCCATTGCCCAGCACCCTTCCTGGCATATAATAGAAGTTCAAAGAGTATTTGTGAAATAGATTGCGTGCATTTTGATTTCCAGAGCCCCTCCTAGAACGCCGTCCGCCCAATTCAGCTGTGCCCGTACCAAAGTCCCACCACTGATGAAGCCTTGCTTTCTCGGGCCTTACACTGACACCCAAGCGTATACAGCGTTTACTCCCTTTAATGTCTCCGCGGTTCTCCCTCAGGAGGGCCTGCTGGAACCCCTGGGGATTCGTTTGGGGGCGGTAAGTGTGCTCGGAAGCAGCTTTCTTGGGAGGCCTGGCCCCACCCCCTGCCTTGCAGAGACAGCGCAGGAGGAGCCCTCTGCCAACCCTCAGGGTAATTACCTGGGCCGTGGGAAGACATCCTTACAAGGAGTGCCGCCCAGGGGCCCCACTCCTCTCCTCTCCTGCCTCCCCACCCGCCCCGGCTCCCGCGGGCTTTCATAGAGAGCCTGTTCACAGAGGAGCAGCTGCCCTTCTTCATGTAGTGATTGGTTTGACAGAGCCCATCTTTAGAACTAGACACCCGGCCCCACTGCTGTTCGCCTTCAGTAAAACTGCCTGATGCGTTTCTGGCGTGTGTCAATCACCCACCCCCTGCACTGAACCCCCTGAGCGGCGATCGCCCGTGTCTCCGGGCACGTCTGTCTCGCCGTGGGTGTACCTGCAAGGCCCTGGGGAGCCCTGAGGTGGGGGCGTCATTCGGTCGTCTTGGCAGCTAGTCCACCAGTGCCTGCCAGGCATCCAAGGGCCACGCAGGGATCCAGGGTCGCGGGTGGTTCAGACAAATTTCCCTCTCAAACCGGCGCCTTCTCTGTGAGCCTTCTAGACCTTACGGAGTGTCTCACAGTGTGGAAACGATCCCCACCATCATCTGGCTGGCAAGCAGCAGTTCTGTGGCCGCTTGTGTCTTAAAATAGCTTAATGCACAGGGAGGTGCAGAGGTCCACCCGCTTCTCCTGATTGCTCAGAAACTCCAGACCAGTCAGGACAAACTCTCACCCAGCTACTAATTCTCCCATTGATACGGGGCAGGTAGACCCAATCAAAGGTCATTATTGTTCCCCTTTTATACCAGTAGTTTATTGGTGGGTAGGAATTCCCAGGAACCAATACGTTATCATGCTTCTTTCTCCTTTTAATATAACAGCTTTATTGAGATAAAATTCACACAGTGTGCACTCCACCCATTTAAAGCATGCAATTCAATAGTTCTTAGTATTTTCACAAAGGTATGCAATTCTCGCCACAATTTCAGAACATTCCCATAACTCCTGAAAGAAACCTGTACCTATTAGCAGTCGCTCCCATGCCCCCGATCCTCTGACCCCTGGAAACCACTGGTCTTCTTCCTGACTTGATAGTCTTGCCTCCTCTAGACACTTCATGTAAGTGGACTCATACAGTGTGTGGCCTTCTATTTCCGGCTTCCATCACTTGCTGTGATGTTCTCAAGGTTCTTCCACATGTTGTAGCTTGTATCAATCATTCATTCCTCTTTCTTACTGAATAATATTCCTTTGTATTGACAAACCACCTTTTATTTAATCTGTTCATAAGTTAATGGATGTTTGGATTTCCATCTTTTGGTTATTATGAATAATGCTGCTATAAATACTCATGTACAGGTTTTCATGTGGATATAGGTTTTCATTTTTCTTGGGTGTATGCCTATGAGTGGAATTTCTGGGCCATGTAGTAATTCCACATTTACCCTTTTGAGAAGTTGCCAGACTGTTTTCCAAAGTGGTTGCACCATTTTGCATTTCCACCAGTAGTATGTATAGGTTGCAGTTTCTCCACATCCTTGTCAACACTTATTATTATGTCTTTTGTATTACAACCATTCTAGTGGATGTGAAGTGGTTATCTCACAGTTTGGTTTGCATTTTTCTGATGCCTGGTGATATTGAGCATCTTTTCATATGCTTACTGCTAAGCTTCTTAAATGGAAAATTATAACAAACATAAAGGATGTCTAAATAACTGATTATATGCACTAGGCTTAAGATTTTAACTAAATATTTACAGAGAATGCCCACAGCTAATTGCTCTTATCTGTTCTACCTGGAGACTAATCTCCCAAGTTTTATTGAAACCATTCGACTTTTTTCTCATCACCCAAAATGGTCCCACTCGAAGTCTCTCTCTTACCTGCTCTGTGCTGGGCTGGCCTCTGCTCTCTCCAACAAGCCTTGGTGCCCAAGTGGCCACCTTTTCTCCTGGACTGTGTGTTTCTTGAATGTGAGCCTGGATTTATACCCCCAGTGCTTTGTTCATTAACCTCCTCAAAGAGCTGGGCACCCAATCCCACTCCCGTCCTGTGGGCTCTGTGGCCTTCTGGCCACTTCACGCCCGTGTCCCCTCCTCGTCCCTCTGACCTCCCTGACGTCCCACCATTTATTCCTCCTTTGTTTCCTCGGTTTCTCCTGTGCACTCTGTGTGTTTATCTAATTTTGTTCAGTCATCAGTTTGTTCCCCCATTCCTCCCCTGACAAATTCCAGAAGGCTCTCAGATGCCCCATTTCATCTCTTGTCCTTGCCTTTTCTGTCTCTTTCATTAACTGATTTTCCCTCAAGAAACCTCACTGACTGGGCAGGAAAGGATGGGATTCCTAGTGAGTTTACCAAGAACACGAGATCATTCCGTGAGAAGGTCTCTACGTGCAGTACACGTGGGGCTTGAGAATGGTGACTGGCAGTTCTGCCCCCTGGAGGGGCCCTGGCCGCAGTTCGCCATGGTGATCAACAGGCCCCATCAACATCTGTGGATGACCCCACTCCATGCCACTGATCAGCAGCTACCACAAAAATACCATTTCAGCATTTTAAACCCATTATCACCTGACATGTATGGCTGCTACCTCGCAGTTTGGCAGAGGGGACAAGGGTAATCAACAGTAATCATAACAACAACGATAACAAGTGGGCCAGGCGCTCTTCTAAGCAGCGGAGGATGAACAATTTCACGGGGGCGACCTGTCATAGAGTCAGGCAGCTGTGTACTTTTATTGTCATTTCCATGTTATTCATCACTTTATGAAGAGATACCAGCACAGGGTAATGTCACATTCAGATACCAAAATAGCCCCTCATTTCTTCTTTCTCCGTCTTTATAACAGCCATAGCGCTAGGGGTGTCACAGGTTGGGACGACACTGCCGTCCTCAGCCCTCACCGGAGGCTCTGGGGTCCCTGGGGAGGGGCGGATGGCAGCGTCTGTTCCTTCGTGTCTTTCAGAGTCAAGGTGCCGGAGAAGGAGGAGAAGCTGAGGCAGGCGGTCAAGCAGGTCCTGAAGTGCGATGTGACTCAGAGCCGGCCGCTTGGCCCTGTCCCCCTGCCCCTGGCCGACTGCGTGCTCAGCACGCTGTGCTTGGACGCTGCCTGCCCGGACTTACCTACCTACTGCGCAGCCCTCAGGCACCTCGGCAGCCTGCTGAAGCCGGAGGGCTTCCTGGTGGTGGTGGATGCCCTGAAGAGCAGCTTCTACATGGTTGGCGAGCAGAGGTTCTCCAGCCTCGTCCTGGGCCGGGAGGAGATCGAGGCTGCCATGAAAGAGGCTGGCTACTCGATCGAGCAATTCGAGGTGCTCCCTCAAGGGTACTCCTCCGCCATATGCAACAACGAGGGGCTGTTCATCCTGGTGGGGCGGAAGCTGGGCGGGTGTGCGTGAAAGCTGGTGATCCCAATTAAAGCAGTGCTTCTCTTGGCCCAGCTGCCTTCGACCCTTGATTCCAGGTGCCTCGGGCACCGTGCCGCGGAGGCTGGTGGTGGGGCCCCGTGACTCATTTAGGCGGCGCTGGAGGGGCCAGTCCACGTAGGAGCAGTTTGCTGACCACCTGCTCTGTGCTGCCCACGTGTGCTGGTACTACACGGGCCTAAGGATGACAGCCGGCAGGCCCAGGCCTCCTGCCTGGGTCGCGGAAGCCGTGTCTTCCCTGAGCATGGCCGTTCTGGGGGCTCGAGCCCGCGCCTGCCTCCTTGTTTTCCTGGGGGCCTGCAGCCCTCTCTCTCCCGGGGGCAGGCTTCTGCTCTCCAGCAACCGCCCCCACCTTCAGGGTCAGAAAACAGCTGCCCCTTTGCTCCTGGGTCCCAAGTACGGGGCAGGCCCTTCTCCCCCCTCGGCACGTCCAAACGGGACTCTGACCGCTGCCTGAAGAGAGGTTTTGGCGTCAGCAAGAGAAACGCCAGGCGCTATCCTGCAGCTGCTACTGGAAACAGGTACCAGCGCCCCTCATCAGCGGGGCCTGACGGTTAGCACAGCTCCTGGCCAAGCCTCTGCCTGGGGTCAGCTCACATGCCCGCGGCATGTCCACCCTCTCCGGCTCTGAGGCCCGTCACTGTGATGCTCTAAAACAGAGGCTGACAAACTGTGGCCGTGAGCCAAGCCCAGCCTGCTGCCTGCTCGGTAAAGTTTTATCGGAACGGCCACGCGATTCGTTTCCGTCCTGTCTGTGGCTGTGTCCACGGTACAGCGGCAGGGTTCAGAAATTGTGGCGGCACCGCGTGCACGGCCCGCAGAGCTAAAAATCTGTTACCTGGATCTTCATGGAAAGTTTTCCCACCTTTACCCCGGAGAGGAGCTCCCTCCTCACGCAGGGCGGAGGCCCTTCCCCCCAGCCCTCCTTTCTCATCCCGAGATCCCCTCCTCCCAGGATTACCGACCCCAGACATTCCTGCCCCCTGGGGGAGTCCTTCCTTCCTGCGCCCTCCACATGCGCTGACAGTCTGAGCACAAGGGCCCCACATCGGGGCATTTCTGCTTGTGTGGTTGTGTCGGACAATGTCACATCACCATATTGGGCCATTTTTAGGACATTTTCAGCTGCTCAATCTCTTGGGACATTTCCACCACAACCCAATATTACCTGATTACAGTTTCTAGAGATTCTGTCCTAACAGGCCAGTCCAGGCTGGCCAGGGAAAGCCAAGTGCGGCTGTTCCTACGAGCAGATGGCAATGGCCAAGCAAACAACAGCTCTGAGGAGGACAGACACCTGATCCCCTGGGGGCCGGCACCAAAGCCACTGAGCCACAGAGAGGCCCGCGTCTGTGGGCACAAGGCTCCCTCAAACCCACGTGCCATGAGCCCTGCCCACCCAGAGCAAGAGCTTCCCCTCTGCGTGGGGTCACTTCCCCAAACAATGGCCCTTACTCATATTTACTGGATTTTTCTGGTTTAAAGGAATGCTATGCAACCTCTTTTTAAAATGAGCTTTAAAGTGACAGGTTTTCTACTTTTCCTATGAAAGTTTTGGGGGGAAAAGTCCAAGACCAGACTGGAAAGAACAGCTTCATAAGGCAAGAAGCAGACAAGTTTTCTGTGATTTCCCTCTAGGGTGGCATTCATTGCATCGTATCACAGCTGTTTATTTTTGCTTCCCTTCTGAACTGTGAGGGTCTTGGGTTTATATTGGGTGCCCCAGCACCTTGGCCAACAGGGTCTAGGTGCTGGGGGAAGAGCCCTGTTCTCAGGAGCTGTGTTCTAGAGCAGGGAGTGGAGGGGTGGGCAGACAGGGAAACTGAGGCAGTAAGGATTCCTGACAGATAAGAGCTGTGAAGGAGATATAACAGGGTAAGGGAATGGGACTGAGTCAAACAATAGGGGTTTATTGATCTCATTAATAAGAAATTCAGAGGTAGGCGCTTCCAGGAGAAAACGGTGGCTCAGCAGCCTCCCCAGCCATCGTGGTCACACCCCCTTCCACTAGGCCTTTGCAGTGAGCGGGATTTTCACGGGAAGAAAGCTTTTCCAGAAGCCCCCAGCAGGGTTCCTAATCTTATGGAACAAAACTGAGTAACACTCCCACCTCTAGACCAGCCCCGGACAGAACAGAGAGGACACAGGCACGTTCCTCAAGATTTGGTAAAAGAATGAATAAATTCTTGGCTGATAACATCAAGGAAAGAGAAAACTCACTGGGGCCGGTGAACGTGCCAGCATCTCTGTCATCCTAGTCACCCACTTTTTTTTTTTCCAGCCACAGTGATCATCCCATGTTCAAATTCTGGCTCTGCCACTTGGCCACTTCTCCTTGGACACCTTGGGTCACCTCTCTGTCAGTTTCCGCATCTGTAAGATGAGATTAACATACAAGTTCTTGTCCAGAGAATGAAAATAAACTACATAAAACAGGACCTAGAATAATGCTCAGCACTTGATAAGCACATACCGTTTATTTACTGCAATCTATAATCATCTTCCTCACATCTCCAGCTTTGATAGGACCTGCCGAGCAGCCTAGAACAGATGTCTAAGTAGGAGTGTTTCAGTCCTGGGCTGCAGACATCGAGGCCCTTCTGTGCCATTACCTTCTGGAAGGGCTGGGACAGTAGTGTCTACCCCACACACCACCCATTCCTTTCTCGTTTAAGAAATATCCCACATACGTTAAATTAGCACCTCCTTCACCTTCGCTGCTCCAGGCAGAGAGAGTCACAAGTGAAACCCAAGTGTGAGCCGCTCAAGGGTCTGTCCACCTTCGCTCACACAGCAACACCCTGAGGGTGTCTGGGTCCTTCGAAGGCTGTACTGTCGCCTGCAGCGCCCGGCTCTGGGTGCCCAGGGCCCTGCTGGTTTCCTCCCAGAGAGGGAGGGATGCTTTCCATTCACACCAGGCATCAGCAACTTCTGCTGCGAAGGGCCACACGGCAAATATCTTCAGCTCTGCAGGTCACATAATCTTGAGCTCAACCTCTCAAGTCTGAGGCGATAGTAAAAGCAGCTGTAGACAATATGCAAATGAATGGGCACGGTTGTGTCCCAGGAAAACTTTATTTACACAAACAGACAGATGTGTGGATTTGGCCCAAAGGGTGCGGTTTCCTGATCCCTGATGTAGACCCTGAAGCAGCCTTCCCTGTGCGCAACCTTCTGTAAGGTTTCTCATGAGCATTCCAGTTCGTTTCTAATACTTGGTCCTACCTAGAGGAGCTCAGACCCAGCCCAAGGGGCTGAAGGGGAAATCAGGAGAAACACCGTTTTACCCCAAACCCCATTCGTGCTCCATCCGTGCCTTCCCGAGGCACCCCCCCCACCCTGCCTCCCCGGCCAGAGCTCCCTGCTGCCGCGGTGGCAAGGCGCTCAGTGCGTGCAGACAGAAAATGCAGGTGCGGGCTAGGTGGAGTCAGCTTCCCCGATAGACCTCAGACCACCAGCCGCCGGTGGAAAGCGATTTAGTGCATCACTGTAACATTTAGAAGAACCGAGAATACACTAGAAGACAAGCAACCAGATGGTAGCACTTAAATGGTATTATTTTGTGAATTTTTTTTCAGTTTCATGAAACTACATATATATATATACACACACACACACACACACACACACATATAAAACCACAACTTCTTGTTACTGGATTGTGGTATAAAATGTATTTATAACTGCGGGCTGTGATCACAGGAGTTGGAAAGCCACTGTACTCCACTCGGGGCATCTGGGCCCCAGCTCGGAGAGCCCACATTTCTCTTTCATGCAAAGGTGAAAGGCATGGTCCCTGTTCTTAGCCAACTCTGGGTCACTGGGGGAAATGGACACACACCTAGTTACAATTCAGCGAGATGAGGGCTCTGAGGTGAGCGGGCACGGGGTGTTCCGAAGGAGGGATGTCAGGAAAGGTGGCATGCGCTCTGGGTCTGTTCGGCAGATGGGGAAGAAAGGACACGTGGGAGGAGCACCGTGTAAGCGTCGTGAAATGCCAGCGCCTACTGGCGCTGCCCTCACAGGTTTGCTCCGCACGTGAAGTGGGCCTGAGCACACGTTTGGCTGCTGGGCTTCTGTTCTCTTTCCCTGAAATCAAACAGAGCAGCCAGGTCACCGGCAGACACTGACCTCGGGTCCCTCTGGCACTAACTTAGAAATCTCTTTGACCGCTGACCCAGCACAAGCGTTTTTCAGCCCGCTTTCTGGGGATATGTCGCCCTGAGCGAACTGTTATGATGCTGGAAGACGTGCATCTGCATGAGGTCCTGGTCAGAGACCAGGGAGGAGAGAGCTGGGAGGACAGTTTGGGGCCCTGCAGCCCGAGCAGCCCGGCCCCCGTGGCCCCCGTCAGCTGGCCGTCAAGGGCAGTGGGAGGAGATGCCTGTGCTGTGACTCACGCAGCTGGCCTCCAAGAGCTGTGACGGCCCCTCTGACTTTAGCCTCAGCAACGCCGGGAAGGCGAGGGCGCCACTCCGTCCCGGGCAGGCTGGGGGGAGGCGGGGCTAGCCCGGCAGTGGGGGCAGGACACCTGCACGCACCTCGCCCCACCACGCGGTTGCCGTGAAGGCGTCGTTTGGCCTTCCTCAAGACCAGGGCCCTCCTATGACATGGGGGCAGTGGTCGTTTCTCAGGACCGCTGAGATCTCAGGAGGCAGCCGCCGGGCATCTCAGAGCCTGTTAGTGCTAAACAGCCGTTAGGTAAGTTGATACCCCCTCCAGGACAGCCACGTGTCACCGACGTTCATTAGAATTTCCTGTGCTGAGTGAGCACGGCCTTCAGAGCTCTTGAAGAGCCCGTGACCGAGCCTGGGAACCCGTGTGCGATGGTCTGGGTCAGCACCACTGTTACGGGTCAGCACCCTGACTCAGCCGCCTTCGCAGCCACCCGCCCGTCCGGGACACGCCGCCTGGGCCCCCGTGCACTGGGCTCAGGGGCGGAGGGCGCCCGCCGCCCTGCAGGTGCCCCGGACCCCGGCTCCGTGCGCTCTCGGCCTGCAAGGAGACCGGAGAGTAGCGTGCTCCCACGGAGCCGAGGACAGGCCCTCAGCTTCTCTCGTTCTCGGATCAGCCGTGCAGGACCCTCGTGCCCCTCCCGGCAGGGCCCTCCGAGAGCAGCCCCTTCCCGTGCAGGATGCGCTCTGCTCAAGAAAAAAACAAACAGCTGGAGATCAGGCGTTTCAGGGAGATCATCCCAAAGAAAAACACCATCGCGGGCCGAATCACTTCCTATTTTCCGATGGAAACAGGGGCTTCGCCTTCCCTGTCCACCCACCATTCTCCCTTTGCCTCGCTGGCCGCCCGTGCAAACGCTGTCCTTGGCCTCCTGGCCGCCAGCAGGGGGCGCGCCTGGCTCTTGGGAGCCCTTCATTCCTGAATTTGCCACTTTATACAGCCAGGAATTTAAATTGAGTTAAGCCTTCCAAAACAAGAGGCCCCTCCACCGTATTGCCTTCTGTTACACTCCACTTATGAGGCTGCTAGGGAAAGGGGAAGGGAGAATACAGCCTCTTTTTCTCTGACAAAACATACATATAATTATTTTTACAGATGCATACATTAAAAATGTCCTCTATACAAAAGGTCTATACAAAAAATGCAAAATTTAATAACACCATACAGAGCCTCTTGGCCAGATTAGCATAAGAAATGTTAACTATTAGATTATGCAGTTCATTCACCATCACCTCCTATTTCCAGTTTATTCAAAGAAGGAAAAAAGTTTTTGAGCTTTTCAAAACCCAGTTTTTTAATATTTAAAAAGTGAAGACTTCTTTCTACAGTTGCTGGCCAAATCACTGTGCTTAAAACTTTAGTTTTTAATTTAATAGTGTCTGATGAATTCAGGGGGCATGTTGGGCTTCCATTTCAAATTCTCCACAAATAGTTATGCATTAATATTGTCTTTGTTCTGACCTCAGTGTAGAAGATTGAGAGATAATTTCTTCCCTGGCATGTCTCTGTATTTCAGAGAAAAGTTTTTGAACATTTAAACTGAAGAGGAGTTAACGAACTGTACACAGTAGTTCTGCTTATCTTCACCAAGATCAGTGACAATAGGGACAATCCATTCTGAAGCCCACCACCCAAGGGACAGATCTTCTGAAGGGCAGGGAGGCTGGTGTACGACGTGCCACAAGGGGACGAAGATGTTTCGAGGAGGAGGGTGAGCTGTTAATTTACTGCCCCCTTTCTTCTCAGGGCCAATTTCTGTCTGCTTCTCACAGCCCCATGGTATTGGCTAAGCGCTATGGAAATCCCAATTATGTGATGTGACCCTTGCCTTCATGGAATTTATGATCTTACTTGTGAGTTAAGATTTGTGAAACTAATCATCAAAACCTCCTTTTTTATAGGTGAGAAAATCGAGCCAGTAGCCAGGAGCAAGTAACTTCACCTTCCCATGCTTTAGTCTCTACTATAAAATGAGAGGTTGCACCAGGCAGCTCTGAGGTCAACATTTTATGACTTCTGAGTTAAAGAACAGTTCTTGTTAAAGTAGAATTAAATACATGTGCGGCCGAAATTAATCCCATTCACTGAGCTCCAGGTGAAATTGGCTCAGACCTCTATTCTTCACACAAACCATGACTCCCCTAATCTTCCAAGAAATCTGGGGGGTAACAACTTGTATTTCTTCAGCTGACCCCTGGGTCTAAGCTCCTGCTAGTTCTGAGTTCCTGTTTGCAAACCATCTTACTTTAAGCATGTGCTGATCTTTTTCGGTGCCACATGACCCCTGATCAGACCCATCCTGATCCCTGAATTCTCTGAAATCTCACTGGCCCTAACATATGTGAGTACCAGATTATACTGAAGCTTCAGAACAATAGAAGGGGTTCACACGTAGGACTGCAGCACCTTAAAATATTGAGCATCCTTGCTTATGCTTTCTCAGTGACTTATGGGAATTTCTCAGTGACTCACATTCTCCAATTGCCCCTCGCCTGCTCCTCTGTCTTCCTCCCCTTGTCTGTTCTCCAGTGCCCCCCTCACTGGCTTCTTGCCTCCCCTCCCAAATACCTGTCCTCATCTCTGCATTTCACTCATTTCCTCAGGTCTGGACCCACCCTTGGGGCTTCGCTTCCCTCAAGTCTTTAGGGTGTTTTCCTTCAAAGGGATTTTAGTGTCTCTATTTACAATGAGAAAATTCACTCCCTTTACTTCATCGGGGGCTTGGGCTCTGAGCTTAGTCGCGCCTAAAGCAGAGGGAAATCAGCGGTCACAAGTCTCACTGTGCTTATAGATTCCGAACAAACGGACAAACCGGCTGTTCTTCAGCATGAGCACAACTTTTCCGGGTCACAAAAACTCTCCTGCAGCACAGGATGATGGGGCCACGCAGGCATTGCCCCCCACGGTATGCCCCCCACTGTGGCATCCTGGCTCAGCTCAGGGCATGTACCCTGACTTTTTTCAAGTCTGAATCCTCTAGAAGAGTATTATTAATTCCTGAACACAAAGAGCGCTCATCCACGGAGCGTCAGGAAGGTGTCTAAGCACGGGGTAGAGAGGAACACAGACCGGGTGCAGACCTGGAGCTTCGACGAGCAGGCGTCAGCTTTACTGTGTTGACCTGGTGTGAACGGGAAGACAGAGGAGAAGCCTGGATGCACTTGGAAGGGTTGGCAAAGGCTTCCTGGAGGAGGCAGGGCCTAAGATCAGGCATAAAGGGGAAGTAAGATATATTTGAGCAAAAATGAGGGGAACAAGTTCTAGGCGGAGAATGGAACTCACACAAAATGCCCGAGGTGAGAGGGCAATGCACAGGGTGCTTACTGAGCACAGACGCCAGGCGCACCAGAGCCCCTGCCCCACGTCAGCCCCTGCCCCACGTCAGCCCCTGCCCCACGTCAGCCCCCTGCTGTTGCTGTGCAGAGTGTCCACCGCCGAGGGCTCACAGTCCCCTTCCTGGAGAGCTGCCCTTGGCTGGCAGGCCCCACCTCCTCTGGGAAGGCGCAGGCTGCTGCTCCCTGCCCACCCCCAGGGGCGGCCCCTGGCCAGTAGCGGCTCACACAGGACCCCAAGGCTGGTCCTCTGGCGGAAGTTTATGCTCTGCACCTCCCGCCACGGGTCAGGCTGAGGCCGGACTCCACCCGAGACTACATCCTTGCTCAGCCCCCTCCTCCCTCATGACCAGTTTTCCCTTCAGGAAAAAGTAAATAAAAATAAATAAACTGATCCAAGATAAATAAATTCCATGTTCCCAGAGCCCTGAATTGGGCTCTGCTTCTAGGGAACCTGAACTCAGACAGGGACGAAGGGAAATTTATTGAGATGGAAGTTTCCATACTCACCTGGCTCAGAATTAAAGCCCCATCCATTAGCAGGTAAGGTTTTACTGATGGAAGTTACTACTGATTTCAATAAAAATTCTGAGGTATCCATTTAGGTTCCTGATTTTTAGGATCACAGTTAATAAAACTCAGCTCTGACCTTAATTTGTAAATAAGGACCGTGAGACCCAGGAAATCATGACCTTTGGGTAAAGCCTCTCTGAGCCTCAGTCTCTTTGGAAAGCAGGAGCAATAATGTGCTCTCTCTGCTGTGTCAGCGTTTAGCTAGAATAAAACACTCCTTGAGAATAAAAAATGTCCTTTGACCTGGGACATGAGGACAGGATCGGCTTGGATCACAACCACCAGTATTCCGGGTTCTGGCAATGCACACTCCTTCCACCAAGTGAGAAAGTCTACTTTCTGGTTATGACTCAGTGTCTTATGAGTCTGATTATGGGAACCTGTGACCAGAGCAGCAACAGATGCAGTGACAGTAAGTTTCTGATCGTACAAGACCAGACACCGAAGCCAGATGCTCTCACTCTCTGGGACTGACGTGAAACAGCCTTGTTTTCTGTCTCCCTTCGTCCCCTGGAGACCAGGTGGATGACCCACCAGAGTGGGGCAGGAGGGGTGCTGGCCCATGAAGGGGGGTTAGGAAGAACTCCCAGAAGACCCTCGCGAAGTGGGAAGCATGGCACCTCCCAGCCACGCCGCCCACCTCTTCCTCTCCTCCTCTCAGGTGATGGGTGCCACCCGTGAATGAGGGGTAGTTAGTGTCCTTCTAGAAAAAGCATTTAAGTGCAATTAGCACACCAGAGAAAAATCAATTGTTCCACAGTTCATAGAGGGTCCTGCTGGCTGGGGGCACACTAAACACCTTCCAGGAACACTAAATAATCATTAGCAACTGATAATCTTTAGAAAAGTATGGGCTTAGGAAACCTGGATCCCGGGGGACCACACAGTCCCCAGGGTGGAGACTGGAACATTCAGCCTTCCACATCACGGCGAACCCCAGCAGCCCAGCAGCGAGGTGAGCTGGATGCCCAAGTCCCCCCGGGGTCCCTGTGAGCTCCCTGTCTTCGGGCTCACAGGCCCCTTCGGAGTGCTAGGCACCCACTCTGAGACAGGAAGTCAGATATGCACGGTCCTGCCTCTCAGAGCTATGGTCTATTTTGCAAGGATGACAGTAAATCAAGGAAAACAAGATTCCTAGAGGAGCAACTTTTTTTTAAATTGAAATTTAACTTTTAATTGGGATGTCGTTGATAAACAATACCATGTTGGTTTCAGATGGACAGCATGGTGACTCGATAATTATATCCTTTACCAGATGCCTGCCACAGTAAGCGCACTCAGCCCTGTAGCAGGCCAAGATGCTGTGGTATTACTGGGTGTGGTCTCTGGGCTGTGCATCTGTCCCCATCACTGCCTCACTTCACGATTTCAAGTTTGTTCCTCTTTATCCCTTCGCCTAGTTCGCCCATCCCTGCACCCCTGTCCCTATGATAACCAACAGACTGTTGTCAGTATTCGTGTGTCTATTTCTCTGTTTGTTTGTTTGAGAAAGTGACTTTTGATCTGAGCCCTAGAGGATGAAAGAGTAAGCCATCTGCATGTTGCAGGCAGAGGGTTGGGAGAAGGGGAGCTGAAGCCCAGACAAAGCACAGCCAAGACTTCAAACAAGAGAAAACATGGCTCACCAAGGAACGGAGAGAAGCTCTGTGGGGCTGGGGTGTGGGGCTGGTGTGAGGTGGGGAGGGGTTGGCTAAAGAGAGGAACTGAGGCCGAGCTGGAAAGGCTGAAGGCATTTGTACCCAATTCTCAGCACACCGAGAGCCCTTGGAAGGCGGTAAGTGAGGACATCGCAAGGCCCGGCTTGGGGAACAGAGATTCGTGCCGCCCTCTGGTGTTTCCGGGGAGGATGCCCTGCGGCTTCTCTGGGTTGCTCAGCCTCTGGGGTAACTGGAAGAAAATGTTCCACTGTTACGTAAGTCTGGCTTCCTGGACACACTGGTTGCTCCACACTCCTGCCCGAAAAGCTTCTGGTGATTCTCCAAGCGCTCATGGCTTGGCTCCAGACCCCTTCTCCTGGTTTCCAGGGCCTTTCTCAGTGGCCGGCCTGCCGCCCCCAACTCCGCCCTCGGGCATGCGTGCCTGACACTGGGGATGTGCTCAGTACTAGTTGTTGTGTGGGAGAATGATGCCCTGCCTTTGGGTGTCCATGTCAGTCACTCAGAAATGTGCCCCCAGGCCTTCCTGCCTTGCAGGCATTGACCCAACGCCTGGATGGCACCAGCCCTGTGAGCTGCCAGGAAGCACTAATTCTTCCCTTCCTAAATCAGCTCAGAAGTCCCTCACTGAGAATCTTCCTCCCTTGGCAGAGCTGATAGGTCCTCCTCCGGGCTCCCTGGGCCAGTTCTACCTGCGGTTGATTGTTGTCCTCATTCTATGAAGTCACCGTGAGCACTGAACTAGCAAACACTGAAGCACTGTTCCTTTGGCAAATACTGGGTTAGCTGCCTGCAAGCCTCTGCTCATAGCATCTTCAACAGCTGATCGATGCATGACTTTATGTGTGTTTCTGTTTAATGTACATTGTTGATTCATCAACGTGGAACTCAGGGTGAACAGCACTTTATCTCATGAAAGAAGCTTATGTGACATACATATCTTCCCTGTAAGGCACATCACAGCCTTCTTGTGCTTAAGAACAGTAGAAAGCCTTCAGTACCATGCTTGGGGGCCCTTTTAGGCAGTGAAATCACCAACAAAAAGCACAAAATTGCAAAAAGGTAGCACTAAACGGCCCTGGAAAGGACATTGATTCACAGCAGAACTGCTGAAACAAAAAGGCAAGTGTTTTCTCGTCCGACCTCAGCTGCAAATGCGCATGTCAGGCAACTCGAATCTTTCATTACTCTGCGTGCTTAGGATGATGCCAAAGCACCCCAAGTATTGATGTTGGGGTTACAAGTACATGTTAGTGAATAGGTGTATCCACAGAGTCCATGAATAATGAGAATCAATTGTATTTGTAGTATAGCATTTATTGCTCTGAGTTGAAGTTAGTAATTTATGTGCCTGTTTCTTCCACTAGAGACTAGGGGCTACATGAAGGGCTCTTGAGTAGCGGGTACACAGTAGGGGACAATGACAGTGAACCTGGGGCTCCTTCTGTGAGGCTCACCATGTGCGTTTTCTTACTCAGTTCTCACAAGCATTCTCTGGGTTATGTTCTGTCATTATTCCCACTTCACAGACGGGAAACCAAAGCTTAGTGGGGACAGTAATAGTGCCTGTGGTAATCTATGGAGTAGTGGGGGTGGGATTTGCACACAAGCTCTCTGATGCAGACACTCATGGGCACGATGGTTGGGCTCTCCTGCCTGTGGCTTCCAGCCCTTGTCTGGAAAGGAAACACAGCACTTTTAGCATAAATGGCTGGCCAACCTCCAAGAGGGGCAGTAGACCCCAGGGGGAGAGGGGAAGGAAGAGTCGCCCCAGGAGGAAGCAGTGCTGATGGCAGGTGCCCTTACAGGTGGTCCCCTGATGACTGCATCCACTCACTGGTCTGAGGAAGGCCAGTGGCCAAGGCTGTCGCTGTCTGGAAGGAAGGGTTTATGTGTGGCTGTGACAGGAAGGGTCTGTATGGAGCTGTGGCAAGTGAATTGTCCAGACTGGACCTGTTTGCCCGAAGGCCATGGCCTAGGCTAGGCCCTGGGGGGCCCTGGGGCGGCCTCCGTGGTTACGTGACAGCCCTGGGCGACAAGGCTGGTTCCTAGGCAGCGAAACCTGGGGCCCACAGCGGGCATGACCTTGGAACACTGATGTGGGCGTCCAGCGTGGAGTGCTCCTGTCAGGCCTGCCTGCTTTCTGCCGACCACCCCTGTGCCCATCCGCACCCTGAGAGGCGCGCTGGGGAGTGCCCGAACCAGGTGACTGCATACGCCAGGCATGCCCGTGGACGCCCGAGCTGGATGACACCGCATACGGACTGCCCCTCGTGTCGCCGACCCTTGGATGCATGGACTGGACAGTGTGCGGGGCCAGACACCGAGCCCCCGCGGCATGCCCGTCCCGGGGCCCCTCACACGGGACCTGGGCCCCTGCCCGGCTGCTGGCCCTCCTGCCGCATCACGGAGTGGGGTTCTGGCCGGGGGCGCGCTCCTGCCTCTCCCTCTCCGAGGGCACCGAGGCTCGAGGCCCTGTCTGCGGCGGGCGTTCTGATTCTCTCTGCTCCCAGGGCACGCCGGTTCCGCTCCCGTCGGGGGGCTGCTCGCACTGTCAGGGGGTCCTCGGGGGGCCCGCTCGGCCCGCGGCTGGAAGGAAGGCGGCTCAGAGGGGGCCGCAGAGCCGTGGTCCGGCCTCTCGGGGGGCGGGAAGGCCAGGGTGTCCGCCCGCTGCCGGCGCACAGGTTCTGCCGCTGCACCCACGGACTTCGGGTGCGGCGCCCGCGCCCCCGGGCCTCCCCCACAGCCCGCCTCCCTGGGGCCCTGGCCCCCGACCCCCGCACGAGGGGGTCTCAGGACGCGGGCCGCGCTCTGCCCAGGCCCCCACGAGACCGGCCCCCGACGCCGTGGCTCATCCCGTCCCGGCCGCACCTCCCTTCCCCACGGCCTCGGCCCGTGCGCGTGGGAGGACGGAGTGGCCCCAACGGCGGGGTCCGTGCGCCCATCCCCGCCCCCCGCGCCCCGCAGCCCTGCTTTTCCGGAGACCCACGCGGCTGCCGACCCTTCTCCTCTCAGGCAGCACCGGGCGCCTCCACTCGGGGGTGCTGTGCCCTTGGGGCGTTCACGGTGGGAACCCAGGTTAGATATGTGACCCGGCAGGGCCCTGGCCCGCCTCCGTCAGCGTTACCTTCCCAAGAGAGGGAAACCCGACCCCGCAAAGCTTTGAAAAGCGGCCCGGGGTTCTCAGAGGCTTCGGGACGCGGGGCTGCGCTCCCTTTAGGACACGGAGAGACTTCCTACCCCGGATCTCCCTGGGTGCCTCTCCCCGCAGGCACCCTTCCCCTCTCTCCTCTCCCCCAAGGCGCTGGCGGTCACTTCCGCCTCCTGGCCCAGCTGCCCCGCTGTCGCCCTTTGTCCTGCCTCCTGATATTCCCCCCCTGGGGCCCCAGACTCTGCCCCGTTGTCTGGGCTTCTTCAGTTTTGCATTTTCACCCATTTTCCCACGTGTCACAGTAAAAGCCTGGAAGCAGAGCAGCAGAGAGAAAGGTTCTGAGATGGTGAGGAAGGCAGTAAGAGGAATGGGTCACAGCAGTTGGGGGTACCTGGCTAAGAGGCTTCTGTTACGTGGGTTTTGGGGGGACGGTATGCAAAATACATACATAAGGAGATAGATATAATGGTACGTCTGGACAGTACACTTAAACAAGCTTGTTTACAATGCAAAATGCTTGCAAATTATTTTTCCCAGTCAAAATCCATGGCTACTTAGAGCTGCGCTGGCATTTCGGACAGGTGAGTGGGGCGCGTTTTCTTTGTAGGAAAACTTTCACCATTCTTAAGCTCATCCTATAAGCATGTCCTTCTAAGGTTTCTAGCTATACTATTCTAGCATTGCCTCTACTTACCTGCCCACATACTTCCTTCCCTCTAGCAGTACTAGATTGTTAGCAAACATCTGTTCTGTTGCATCATGCCATTTTATGTCGCAATGCCCCGCAACCCCCCACTTCCCTATCCTATGCCTCTGAAGTAATTGCCAGCTGCTTTTCTGATTCTCCACTAGATTGTAAACTCCCCGTCCCTAACAAGGAATCTCGCAGTTAACGGGTTCTTTAAAAGTATTTCTTGCACAGATGAATGAAAGAATTAATGAATGAGTGAAGAGTTATAAAAAGATGACTGTGTATTTCTAGGCTTTGGTCAAGTTTTTAAAAATAAAACTTGTGAAATATTTCACAAAACATTGTGAAAATCACTCCTACAAGTAAACCAGCACACCAAATAACTTCTATCAGTCTAAGGATTTATGTCTTTATTTCCAGAAAATTCTCAGCTTATCATCTCTTATAATGTTTTCTCTCCCCCATTTTAACTATTTTTGCCACCTGGAATATCAATTGTACATGTGTTGGAGCTTCTCAGTCTATCCTCTTCAATTCCATTTCCCTTTTTCTATGTATTTATCTTGTTTTATTGCATTCATGGCAATTTGCTGCGTATCAGGATAGGCTGTGCTATGCTGTGCAACAGATAAACTCAGAAGGCAGCACAAAGGTTTATTTTTCTTCATGTCCCAATTTGAGGCAGGAAGGGGAGCTCTGAGACAGGTCTTCACCGAGATATGGCGGAGCATCATCTTGTGGTGCCACCGTCAACATGTGGTCTTCATGATCCCCGAGGAAGGAGATGATTATCCAGGGCTTCTTGTGTCCAGGCCTGAAAATGACACTTGACTTTCACGCTCTCTCACATTCCAGCCACATGGTCCTGCTCTCATTTCAAGGGCATCCAGGCCGTGCCAAGGACAGGGAGGTGGAACTGCTGGGTCTCTCTTTTCCAATACACTGACTCTCTTTTGCCTTATCTAGTCTACTATTTATCACATCTACTGCATTTTTTACTCATATTTTTATTTTCAATGATTTTGGCTTATTTTTAAATATGCCTTTTCCCATTGAATAACCTACTGCCATTTTAAGTATACTATTTCTTCATTCATCTCTGAGGACTCTAAACAGGCTTGTTTTAAATGCTTTGGCCGGTCATACCATCATTTCTATTTCCTTAGGTGTGATTTGTCCTATTTGTTGCATCTGCCACCCAGCTTTCAATGTGATGGACGTCATTATATGGACGTACATTTTGTCTGAAAGCTGATCATGCACAGGAATTTTTTTCCCATGCTTGCTCCTCCCTATTGGATGATATTATTGGTACCTCAGCCTGGTGCTCTGACGTGCACAGCTCGGCCCCAGGCTTCATGCAAGGATTTGGGCATTTTGATCCATTTATGTAGTACAGCTACTTGATCCAATACTACACGGACCTAATTCCTGCTTTAATACAAGAATCACTGTTTCCTGTCACTCCAAACAGAAGAATGTCATTGGCCCTATCTGAGTCCCTGTCGCCTTGGCCCGAGGCTTCTGGCCGAGTGGGATGCTGATCCCAGCCACTCACATGCCCCGGGGCACTCTTCTCACTGAAAGATTGAAGGCCTGGCCTCCACGCCTGTGGATAAAGTGAAAGTTCCTGTGGGCAGGATTCTCACCTGGCCATGGTTGGCTAGCTCACTGCACACGTGTGGGCAATGCATTGCTATTGACTCTATATGAAGAGCTCCACCCAGTGCTGTGGGCAACACGGGTGCATGGCTGTAAGGCTGCAGGAGAGCAGAGCAGAGGTTGGAGTGGTGGCAGCGCCGAAGACCAAGCCAGAGAACGGCTGTGTGGGCAGGGAGGCCCAGAGGCAGAGACTGGCTTGCTGCATGCAGACTCACTCTGAGTGAACGGGATTTTAGTGATTGACCTGCCACTGTGGGAATAAAGTTGAGTATAACCCTTTCACCCCAAGAATGTTTTACTGTCATTTCTTTGGTTACATTGAATCCATAGTGAACTTGCCTTGGGCTGAAACCCATTGGCAAGACGACACCTACCTGGCCCCAGCTTTGCGTGCACTGCATGGCTTCAGGGCCTGCCTACCTTTTGTAAAGCTTTCCCCTACCTTTTCAAACAGAATTAAATGTGTCCTTTTCTGTGTTACCAAGCACACATAACGATTATTTGTATATTGCTCTGTCTTAACTAGACTGCTAGCACTCTGAGGGTAGAGAGGTGCTCTGTTTATCTTGCTGCCCCAGTACCTGGCCCAACAGCTTCAGGTTAGATACTAAATATTGGCGAAATTGAAGTTGAGATGTTTGGGGACCTCTAGAGAAATCCAATTTTTACTGTAACCCAGAAATGAGCCTCCAGTGATAGGCCATGATGTTTGTGGATGATAATTTACAGACAGAACCAAAAAGCATGTATTTGGACTCTGCAAACGATGCCCTGCTCTGCCTGTGTGTGTATACCAACTTATGCAAGGCCTTCTATTTGCTTTCACTTTGCTCCTTTGAAGATATAATTGCTTCTTGGTTCCATATTTCTATTGCTTATTACACTGTTCCATACCATTTCATTCTGAAAATAAAACAAAATAGGATATTTAAAATTAATGATGTGGGGCATAGCTTTTTTTTCTTTCCCTCTATCTCTAGGCAGAGTTAGCAAATGGCTTGAACGCCAGCCATTCCTTTTATCAGAAGCATCTGGGTTTCATTAGAGTAAGAAGAAACACTCATTAGGAGGGGAGAGGGCCCAGCCCTCCCTCCCAAAGGATCACTAGATGCTTGTATTCTCCTACTGCTTCCTCCCCCACCTTGGCAGGCTTCTGGTGGCTATTTTTGTTTGGAAGCAAGTTGAAGAGCCATCCTTACTGGGTTTGGAATTGGGGGAGTCCTGTCCTCGTTGGCTTCATTTTCAAAGATTCAGAAAATGAGCTGTTTCTCGGATAACACAAGACACCATGTGGCAAAGCCCTGTATCTTTTGCTATGGTCCCTGTCCCTAAAGAAACCCTAGTTCCGTGTCTAGAGGTCATGTTTCCTAACTTACGACAGTAGTTGAAGGTCTGTCCTGGCCCTCCAGGCGCCGTCACTGGGCTGAAATGGGATTCACAAAGTCACGTGTTGGAGCCGCCCTAGCAGGGGATGGGACTTCTGGTGGGAAGTGTTACAAAAATAGAAATAATATATTATCACTGGGTTTTGATTGTGAGTTTATATGCCAGGCCCTTTCCTTGTTTCATTTGGGTATGTGTGTGTGTGGGGGGGGAAGGAATATTAAGGATCTTTTTCCCTAAACTTGGTTCTTTCCTCTTCCCACCCATCTGACTGATATAATCATCTTGTCCTGGGAAAACTTCAGTAGGATTAGGGGAAACAGAGGGAGAGGCTCCCTAAACTCATATGCTTGTGTGTTACAATGTGTGTTAATTATGAACCTGCAATCACTGAAAATACAACTCAAACTGGCTTAAACATTAAGGGGACTTTGTTCACGTGCTTGCAAAGACAAGAAATACACACGTCCGTCAAAGGTTTGCCTCCGGCCGCATGTGTTTCCTCTAGTGGCCACAAGGTGGCTGCAAGGAGCTGCGAGGACTGAGGACTTCCTTGTTCGCACCCAAAAGAAAAAAACCGGCCCTTGGGTAGTTTCTAAGGAAGAGTCAGGCTGTTTTCCCCAGAACCGTCCTGAAAACGTGTCTTTGTCTTTGGTCGACCGGAATTAGGTCATCCATCCGTCCCTGAGCCAGTCGGGCCCACTGACAGCCTCCCCGCAGGCGAAGCCCATCCTTGGAACTGTGGCGTCAGCGTCCCCGCGAACACACGAGCTGCGCAAGGGCAGAGGGGCGTGCAGATCGGGGCCGGTCACCAGGAGGGGTCGGATGGCCCTGCTCCGAGCCAGCATGTGTCCTCAGGGGAGAGGCACGTTCGCTTTCCGTCCCTGCCTTGGGGCTCAGTCAGCCCATAGGCGAGGCCCGAGGAGAGGCGCCCGCAGCAGGCCGTCCTCGAGTCCAGCCCAGGGTGCGAGGCCACCAGGCCCGCCTGGCTGGAAGCCCGGGTCGGACGAGACCTGGCCCGGTAACGGCCGGCGTGCCTCGGCTGGAGCCCGTCTGTGTGCGCCTGGGAACCATACCGGGCAGCAGGGGAGGCAGCTGGCTCAGAGCGTCGTCTGGAGTCGGGGAGCCAGAATCCGCCACCTTCTCACTGCGGCGCCGCTGACTGGGAAGGAGGCGTGGGGAGGCCGCTACCAGGATCCCCAGCTTGGTGGTAACAGCGGCATCATTCAACCTTTCTATTCCTTCACCTCCTGTGAAATGGGGATAACGGGGTCATGATGACCTCCTTGTCTACTCTATGCTCGACAAGGAGGGAATGTTCCTCTTCTTCATCCCACGTGTTGGTCTTGATCATAAAGGCGGGACTTCCCCCCCCCCCGCTCTGGACTCGACTTCCTCCTTACTAGCTCCTCCCAAGAGGAGGAGGAGCTACCAGCTGATTGGCCAGACTCCTGTCACTCACTGAGCTTTCGTATGGGAATGCTGTAGGTCGGTGCTCACACCCGCATCTGCTTCCTTTCCCGGCACGAAGTGGGAGCGGCAGAACCTGTCTTGGTGCCGCCAAACGTCCCCCGCCCCCAGGACCCCTTACGGTGATGGGCGCACCTGCCCAGGTGCCCTCGGAGGCACCGTTCTTAAATTCGGATGAGTCTGGAGAGAGGAGCCCCGGGTCTGACTTGGGCTGGCCGCTCCCGATTCAGCCTTTCTCGGCGATAGAATACTGGGTCCTTGTCCCGCCAACGGTAATGACTAGTCCTCTTTCCCTGTTGGCTGGTGGCCTTTGCGAACGGGCTCCTTCAGCAGGAACCTGCGTAAGGACTTGGGGTTGAGAGAGGATGAAGGAGGGAAAGTACGAATTGACACCCATCCTGTCCCCCTACGGCCCTGCTGAGGTGTAACGGTGAAATGAAATCAGGTATGACAGTGCCTGAAAATTCGAAACTGAGCCCACATGTGAGGGGGCCGTAGCCCCGGGCGTGACGTGTGAGGAGGGATGCGCCCTTCTGCGCACTGGCCCTGTTCGCATGTCAGCTCTGGACCCTCCCCGCTCCAGACACCAGACCTGGCTTGTTCGCTGGAGGGTTTCTCCTCCCAGGGGGGTTTGAATGGAAGCGTCTGAGGGCGTGAGACAGAGGCCCTGTTCAGAGGCTGAGTAACGCTCCCAGCTTGGGGGAACGGTTAGTAGGAAATCCTCTCCTCTTCCTCCTCCACGAGAACACGTGCCTTCTTGCTAAGCCTGTATCCTTACAATGGGCTTTGCATTTCAGTGTCTTGGGGCTTGGGTCCCTCTACAAACGGCTGTGCTGCCTTGAGAGGTGTCTTGTCTCAACGTCGCCCTTCCCCTGAGAGCTACTGTCCACGCTTCTTCTCACTTCCCTTCACCATCCACCCGCATGTCCTTTCGCCCAGAATGATTATCATGGCCAGGACGGTACTGAGGTGCCCCCTCTAATGTCTCCGATGATGTCATGATCATGCCACCAGATTCAAAGGTCTCCTCAGCTCTCACCTCTTGGTGCCCCTGTGCTTGGTGATTGTCATTTCTCTCAAAATTATTTACTATTTCAATCAGTTACTTTTTAAAGCATACCTACAGTTTCACAATAATGCAGTTGCATACATCTCTTTGACCTCTTATAGCCTATAGCCATATTTATAGTTTTTTAACACTATAAATGGGAAACAATGTACAGAGAATTCTTTGTTCTTTCGTGTAATTTTATTTATAGACACATACAAGAGTAGAGCTGAGGAAGGCCCACGGATAGGGTGTATTCCCTGTTTTACAGGTGAGAAGACTAAAGTTTGTTGGATACGCCTGACAGAAAGCAACGGCCAAATCCACCCACACCTGAATCCCATCGGCCTTGGCAAAGGGGCTGCAGCAGCATTTCCTCCCAATTTGGAGAGAGCAGCTGGGTGTTTGTTTAAAATGCGATTTCTGGGACTCTGCCGTGTCCCTGAATCAGACTCTTCAGAGATGGGACACATGCGTTTGCAACTTCAACAAATACCTGGATTCTTAAGAATGTTGAAATTTGAGAGCCACTGTTTGGGGAGTCCTAAGTCATAGCAGATGCACAGCCCAACGTTCGGCGCTACCAGGGCTCCTGGGCTGGGCCAGACCACCGCAGGCTCCTCCCAGATGAGAGGCCGGATGTACAGCCCGGTCCTTGTCTACCACATCAAACCAGCAGAAACAGATGCGTTTCTACACGTACGTCATATTGTTTGTGGGTTTTGAGCTATGGGAGGGGAGAGGGAAGGAGGAAATAGCGTAAGCAGGTTTCTAGATGGCTGTGAAAGCCCTGGGGGAAACAAGTTAGACGGGCAGCTGCCTCAGAAACCACGCTTCCTTCTGCCGCGAAGTGGGGTGGGGGGGGGTGGGGGGCGGGTTGGGAGGACGCGGGGATTGGAGGAAGAGGCGGGAGAAGGGCTGGCAGTATTTCTGAGTACTCCTGTAAATTAGGCCCGACTTTTATGATCTGGTTGTGATATATTAGTAGGTTTTAAATCAGTTTATTGAGCAGCACTTCAAAATGGAGTGAAAAGAAATGACATGAAGACAAGAACAGAATAGACTAGACCACTGTGTGTTACCAGTAGTAAGGGTGAGGCTGTGTGTGTGTGTGTTTGGTATTTATAGTGGCTCAGAATGTACAATTCTTACATTTTGATAGTGGTCAAAACATTTGAAAAGCCAGTGTTTACAGAGTCTGAATCCTCAGCTGAAGGTCACTTAAGTTCAGGCCTCCTGGCTGCAAACAGGGCTTTTCCCCTTCACATTCCAGCGTAGCATACGCCTCCCTTTGTGCAGTCTTCGTGAGTTTTCACTGCTAATGAATGAATATTAGTTAATACGACATTATTTGTTTTACTATTTCCCTATGATAAGAGTATTTTGAACATTGCATTCTTTAGCTATTATAAATAACTCTGCTATAACTATTTTTATAATTATACATTTGTTCTTATGAATTTACATATATGGAACATGTTTTCCTAGTATGATCATTTTCATGGCTCTTACTCAAAAAAACCAAGCAGTTTACGCATTCACCAGCAGCATTTACCCCCAGTCACTGATACTGAGTTTTATCACTTGTCCATATACTTGTTCATCTGATATGTGTTAAACGGCCTCTTATAATTGCTTTCATTTGGATTTCTTTAATTACTCTTGAGGTTTACTGTTTATGTTGCCTTTCCTGGTGTATGAACTGCCTGTGTGTATCCCAGACTCTGTCCCCACTGGGAATCTGGTTTGAATGACTCAATATATTTTAGACGTTAAACTTTAAATATGCAGCCACACTTATAGCAAACATTTTCTTATTCTTTTACATCTCTTTTGTCCTGGTTCTGTGGAATTTCATTATTTTATGGTTTTGCATTTTTATATAATTCTACCCATCATTATTTTTTTACTTGGAATTTCTTCCCTGTTTTAAATCATAAAGAGATAATCTCCTTATAGTTAGAACAAGCGTTCTATCTCACCTTTTTTTTTGCAATATGATTTTTAATTCAGATACACATGCATAAAATGAAAAATCCCTCACTTTTGTGGAATCTGAGGTGTAAGTCAAGAACAGCATTGTTATTAGTCTTCTTGCCATTCGTCTAAATCAGTCATTCTGAACCAGTGGTCCCAGACCAGAGGCATCACGTCTCCCAGGAACTTGTTAGAAATGTGAATTCTCAGGCCCCATTCCACACCCACTGAATCAGGAACTCTGGGGTTGGGCTGCCAGGTGATCTGTGTTAATAAATCCTCCAGGGAATTCTGATGTGCTCTCAAGCTTAAGAGCTGTTCTAAATCAATCCAAAGGCATGTTTACTTGGGTATAAAGTCAGCCACATCACACTTGCTTCTCACTTTTAATTACCTGGTAGTAGAAATCATCTGCCTGTCCTAGGCGATCCCCTGGGAGCCCGAACGTAGAGCACCATTTATTCGGTTTATCAAACTGGCTCACTAACAACGCCCTCCACCCCACCCCTTATTAGTGTGGCCAAGTATATGTGCATGCTTTGAATTTGCAGCTCTGCTTGTAACCCCCTCTATTCAACACCCCCACTGCGACTTTCTACTCCTCAAGGTTTGCATGAAGCTGTTCTTCCAGTTACCCTCCTGGGTTATTAGCTTTGAGATATGATGCATGTTTTTATCTTTGCTTATGGAGAATTTCTCAGCCATGCTTTCTGCTGATTTCCTGCTCTTCTGAGTCTATGCCTAGTGGCTTCATTGCTGATATTTTCCCTTCTCCCAAGGACCGTGTTGAAGCACCCTTCAATAACACATACAAGATTGGCAAAATACAACATTCTTAAAAGAGTGACTTTTAAAATATCAGAAGATATTTTCAGGAAAAAATAGGAAATACCAATGCTGCTAACTAGGAGTGCTGTTAACTGTACCGGGGGGACTTTTAAAAGTCAAGATGTTGATGGCATCACAGGAAGTGACCCAAGTCATCGCCCTCACTGTAGATGACCACAAGGTGACTTTTATCAGTTTATCCAGAGTTGATGAGGCTTCCAAGAAGCTGAGCAATAAGAGTGAGTCTCAAACCACCAGCACTGTTCAGGGCATTCTTCTAGGGCCCTCCTTTCTCTGATTCATTTCATCTCCAATCTGCCCCATCTATGAAGGCTCAAGTCACCTAGTAGAGCTTCCTGCTGTGCCTGGGTTAAGCAGATGCCACGCTCTGCAATGCAGCTCAGCTGGCCTCTGCAGTCCGAGACGGAGGCAGTGGACTGGAGCTGGCACCAGCTCCTGCACGTGCTGCAGTGGCGAGGGCTTGACCGACGAGTGATCCTGCGAGCTGGTGGCCCCTTACTGATGCCCAGTAGTGCGTCACGAGCAGTGACAGGGAGAGCGTGGAGGTGGCTCAAAACTGCCTTTCTGGGCAGAAGCGCCTGGGCGTGACTGACTGGACAGGGATCTGTGGGTGGGCCAAGCGTCCTCACACTCCATGCCTCTAGCAACCCGTGAAGCTGTAAAAGCAGTGGTCCAGGCCTGGTACCATCTCTTCCCAACTTGCCGCTGTTCTGATCCCCCCAAGACAAGAGCTCAGGCCCCACCCCAGCTTCCCCATTCTAAACCTCCCCAGGCTAGGGTCTCATTCTCATGGGGAAACCCTCACAGGGAGCCTCAGGGGTCTTCCCAGGAGAGTGCCAGGGAACTGCACGTGTTTACTGCGCATGCCCGCTCCAGAGCCATGCCTACATGGAAGCCCTGAAAGATTCAAGTGTTCTGTGGCCCCTGAACCTGATTTAAGTTGGTGCAGTAGAGACACCAACTGTACGCGGACAGCGGCCACCCTCACTTGGATGATTAGGGAGGACACAGGCTGCACTGAAAGGTCCTGCTCCTCATGGCTTTGTAGAGACATCAAGATAACTTTCACTCCCCAAATATTTTAAGGTAATTCAAAACAATTTCCTACTCTCCATACAGCTATAATTATAAATATTTATGGCCAGGAACTATGATATGGGGAGAAAGTGAAGAAACAGGTAATTTCATGTTTGAGAAATACCAACCCCCTGCTGAAGAATTTTGTAGGACATCTGACCTTACCTGGTCTGAGGTTCTCGCACAGACCTGAGTTAACCTGTCACCCAGAAGTTTGTGATTATTATGGGATGAGGATGGGGTGCTTGAAGTTGCCATCTTGCTGACCTGAGGGGACAGACTGGGGACAAAAAATAAAACCAGAAGGAAGGTGGCAGAGCATTGAAAAGAAAAGAACTTGGGTCTTTGTGATGTCGCGTGGCCACTGGGATCATTCTGAACTTCCTGGAGGTGATAAACCTCTTCTGATTTAAGCCAGCCATCTCCAAATGGGAGGAAGAAAGTCATAGAATATATTTGTTTGCTTTAACACACAAATCTTTATGTGTATTTAAAACAGAGAGTGAAATCAGTAGCTTTGCTCCGTCTGTCACTTATCAGACCACCGTGTCTCCAGGCGTCCCCCACGACAGGAGTGGGGGTTCTAGGCAGCAGAAGGAGGCATTCCTCTGTTTTTGGGTTTGCTTGTAGCATATTTTGACATATGACAATTTACACCTGCCCAGGTAAGCAGGTTCAAGGATTATATTATCCTAAGTAGTAGAATTTTTACAAAACTTTGGGAGAGTGTTTTTTTTTTAAATAGATGTTTGGAAGTGTTTTTACGGTTACATATTTTGTTGCTAAAAATTATGTCAGTATGTCATCAACCATAAGATCGTCAAGTTACCCAACTTAAAAAAGACCTTTTTTTAATGGAGCATTTCAGGTTTTGGACCCATTTGTTAAAAATAAAAAACTGAAATTCCATTTAGTTTTTCAAGAATAAAGCTTCATTAGAGAAGTTGGCAATATATTGCCCACTTTTACAATCTGGGTTTGGGACTGAAATAGGGTATCATGCTTGAGGAAGGAGAGCCAGTTATGGACTTCGGTGAATATTTGTCAGGGATCATTTTCTACTCTGACAGTCACCAAAGTCTAACAAAAGCAGACAACTTAAAATTAGACCTCCAAGTAGAGCTTTTCAAAATTTTCAAAGGAATATTTCAAGTCTCAAAAGTAAAAAGGCAATATTCTCACCAAAAATACTGATAGTAGAATATAATTATTTAAAGAGATTACGTATTTTATTTTACTTACACTGCTAAAAATTCTATTTTTTGAATACATCTATGAAGTATATAGAATATATTGATACAGGTACTGTATATACTTCATAGATAAATAAGTAAATAAATGTATCTGTTGTATAAATTGCTGAGTACATTCTCAAACATTTTTTACTGTTAGTCATTTATAATAAAACAATATATAAAACCACTGGCTTAAGCGACTGAGTAATATTCCACTGTCTAAATGTACCAGTTTGTTTCTCCATCCATCTATTGGAAGACATCTTGGTGGCCTCCAAGTTTTGGCAGTTATGAATAAAGCTGCTATAAGGATTTGCATTCACGTTTTTGTATGGACATGTCTTCGTGTCCGTTGGGCAAACACCAAGGAGCATGGTTGCAGGATCATATGGTAAGAGCATGTGTAGTTTTGTAAGAAACTGCCAAACTGATTTCCAGTGTTGCTGTACAAAGCTGCTTTCCCTCCAGCAGTGGATGAGTGTTCCTCTTGCTCCACACCCTTTCCATCATTTGGTGGTGTCGGTGTTTTGGATCTCGACCACGTTGATAGTTGTGTCGTGGTAGCTCACTGTTGCAATTTGCAGTTTCCTAAAGACGTGATGTTGAACATCTTCTCATATGCTTATTCGCCATCTGTATGTCTTTGGTGAGATATCTATTCACATCTTTTGTCCATCTTTAAATTGGGTTGTTTATTTTCTTATTATTGAGTTTTTCTTTGTATATTGAGCTCTTCTTTGTATATTTTGGATAACAGTCCTTTATCAGATATGTGTTTTGCAAATATTTTCTCCCAGTCTGAGGCTTGTCTTTTCATTTTCTTAACAGTGTCTCAGGAGAGCAGAGCTTTAAATTTTAGTGAAGCCTAACATTGATTATTTATCATGGACTGTGCTTTTGTTATTGAATCTAAAATATTGTTGCTAAACCCAAGGTCACCTAGATGTTCTCCTATGTCGTCTTCTAGGAGTTTTATAGTTTTGCATTTTTCATTTAGGTCTGTGATCCATTTTGAGTTAATCTTTGTGAAGGGTGTGAGATGTGTGCTAGGATTTTTTATTCATGTGAATGTTGTGTTGTCCCAACACCATTTATTGGAAAAACGATTCCTTTTCCATTGTGTTATCTTTGCTCCATGTCAAAGATCAGTGGACTGTATCTTTGAGTATCAGTGGGTCTACTTCTGGGCTCTCTACCCTATTCCATTGATTTATTTGTCTTTTCTTTCACCAGTTCCACACTGTCTTGGTTACTTAGTTTTATAGTAAATCTTGAAATCAAGTGGTGTCATTTCTCTGACTTTGTCCTTCTCTTTCAATATTATGTTGGCTATTCTGTTTAGAATATTTAGAATTATTGAGAATGCACATACACTTATTGAAATTTACCATTCTGACATATGGAAAATGTGATCTGATTTACCTGCCCGTCCATGAGCTGAGTGAGGCCCTGGGCACTGATGGGCTTACCCAATATCAAGCACAGGCACAAATTCAGGTCTCCTGATACCTGTGTGCTCCTCACCACTCTATGTCCAGTTATAGGATCAAGTATGTGTATTAACTGGCCTCAAACTAAGTTGTCCAATACATTCCTTGGCCGCGCACAGCACAGTACTCAGTGTTCATCCGGGACCCAGGTCCAGCACAGCAGCCTGCTTACAAAACTGCCAACAGGGCAGAGCTACTGGAAACTGTCAGCTTGTGGTGGTCAGAGGACAGGGAGTGAGGGCGTGGGCAGCCCTACCTGCCAGAAATGAGGGTGGCCAAGCTGTCAGGGTGTGGCTGCCTGAACCTACCTTCAAAAACCGCACTCCCTCACAGGAACTCTCACTGGAAAACTAAGGGACCAGGTAAGTCATCTGTACTGAAACACAGCCATCCCGTGATCTTAAATCCCTGGCTATTTCACAAGTACGTCTCTAAAGCAAAGTGGAAAATTTTTTTCTTGTATCTTATATGGCATGTGACATACTTCCCAAATCAAGTCTAAAAAAAAATATGTTTTCTATGTATTTTTCTTATCAGAAAAATAATATGGTTTTAAAAAAAGAACCCAAAATTACAATAAACCATTAGAGAAAAGCAAAACTACGTAATAATCCTAACACACAGAGATAACCCCCATGACCAGTTTAGCAGTTTCCTTCTAGCATTTAATCTAGGCATATATCCAGTGTCTGAGGGTTGTCCCTTTTAATTGATTTTAATTAATTGCTTTTCACTGAGCACACCGTATTTGAATGTATGTATATCTTGATTTTTTGGTTACATTTTATCACAGGTGTTTCCCGTGATCTGCATATGCTTCGTGAACATGACTGTCCGTTGTTGTGTTACATCCTATAATATAGCTCTGTAATTATTTAATAGTTCTGCTACTGTTAGAAAATTTGCTGTTATAATTATATTCACAAAGCATAGCCTTGTACACATGTCTTTGTCCACATCTCTGGTTTCAAAATTATCCATCTTCAGTAAGGACATGGATGCTTTTTGTCTTAGGGGGCAGCCCTCTTCAAAGACATGTGTCACCTTTGTCAAAAATGTGTGTTTTTATCGCTTTAGTGTCATACCTTTCCGGCTGTCTTCACATCTGAAAACAATGTGAGATACTTATCTTGTCTCTTTCCCATCAATTTGTTTGTTTCCATCCTGCTGGTAGTTCTTAGCCAGACATAAATATCTTTTTTTCTCCCAGTTAAGATAGCAATGTGGGCAGTGGCCTGTGAAAGGAGGTCCTCAAATGTAAATTAAACCAAAGAACTGGGAAAAAAAATAACACAAAAATATCCAGACTTGTCATTAATAAGGACCTGCCAGTCAGGATTTGCATAAGGATTCTGCCTGAGGATTACTGAGGTGACCTGAACACTTTCTCTTCCATCCAAGTAAGCGGAATTTCCTTATTTTGAAATTTGCAAATCTAAATGCAAGAAGATGGATTTCTCTCTCTCTAAATATATATAGCTAAATTTTTTTTGCCAATTTAGTGACATTTTAATGCCCAGTTTATCAAATCTGCTGTGTAGTCAGTGGTACTGAGTCACTGAAATTACCTAAGATACACCAACTCTGTTTTTATAGCAATGTTTAAACAAACTCTCTCTCTCTCCATATATATATATATATGGAGAGAGAGAGAGAGACTGATTGTCTATTGGTATAATCTGAGAGTTACCAAAGAGCAACAACCACGTCACTATGCTTCCCCACAGACCCAGTTACTTCCATATTATTTACTCATAAAATGTAGCCCTTATGTTAAGAAAACTATAGGCTAAAATTCTTCATGGATAAATGCAAAACTGCTTCAAAATATTAACACATACAATCCAGCAATATACATGAGAAATAACATATAATGACAAAGTTGGGTTCATTCCAGGAATACAGGTGAGTTTAACATTTGAAATGCAATCAATGTCGTCCATCACATTAACAGAGTAAAGGAGAAAACCAGTAGGATCACCCGGGAAGGTAAAGGAAAAGCAATTCGCAAATGCAACATCCATTAATGATAAAAATTCCCGGAAAACTAAGAATAGAAAGGAACCTCATCAATTTAATGAAAGACATCAATGAAAAACCTACAGCTAATGTCAAATTAGCTGAACTCCCAAAGCAAGAACAAGTCAAGGATGTCTGCCCCCAGCACCTCTATTCAGCATTGCACCAGAGGTCCTAACAAGTGCACAGAGACAAGAAGAAGAAAGAAAAGGCAGGAACATTGGAAAAGCAGGCGTGGAACACTCTCTACTTGCAGACAGATTGTTTATGGTTTATGTAGAAATGATGGTTTATGTAGAAAGTCCCAAAACATCAAAATGAACAAACTACTAGAAATAAAACTTAAGTTTAACAAGGTCTTGGGACACAAGATCAATGTATAAAAATCAATTGTGTTTCTATATACTAGCAGCAAATAATTGAGAACATGTTCAATCCATTTACAACAGTGTCAAAAATAAACAAAATACTCAGAAATGGATTTAATAAGACATGCAGAATATCTATGTTGAAAACTATGAAACATGACTGAGAGAAATTAAAGAAGGCCCAAACAAATGGAGAGATGTATCATGTTCACGGAGCAGCAACTCAGTAGGACTGAGATGTCACTCCTCACCTATTGATTTCTAGAGCCAACGCATACTCAGTGGTAATACCAGCAGGCTGTTCCTTTTTTTAAAATAGAAAATGAGAAGTTCATGCTAAAATTTATATGGAAGTCCCAAGGGATCTAGAGTACCAAAAACAATCTTAAAGAAGAACGAATCTAGCAGATTTATACTCCGACTTCAAGACTTACAAAGTGATAGTAACCGCACCTAAGGATAGACGAAGGATCAGTGGCTAGACCAGTGGAACAGAGTCCAGAAGTAGACCTATACTTACATAGTCAGTTGATTTTAAACAAAGATGCCAAGTAAATTCAATGGAAAAAGGAAAGTTTGTTCAACAACTGGAACAACTGAATATCCATATAGAAAAAAAACATTTTGAACTATACCTTATACCATACACAAAATTTAAATTGAGGTAGATCATAAACCCAAATATAAATGCTAAAACAATGACGTTTTTAGTAGAAAACATAGGACAATGTCTTCATAACCTGAAAGTAAACAGGTAGGACATGGAAAGCAAAAACCATTGAAGAAAAATGTGTCGGCGACTAGGATTTCATCAAACTGAAACAATGTTCTCATCAAAAGACATTGTTAAGAAAAATGAAAAGCTACATACCAGGGGATATATTTGCAAAGGACTTAGAGCTGGAATACATACCATGAAATTTTAAAAAATGTCAAGCAAGAGAAAGACAAATACTGTGTGATATCACTTATATGTAGAATCTAAAAACAAAACAAAGCAACCACATTCATAGAAAAATTTATCAGATTTGCTTGCTTTCTCAGACTGTAGTGATCTCAGGAGGATAGACGAGGGATTGGATTATAGGAATAGCTTTTGGTCCAAGGCGACCTGTGATTGGACGGGTGAGTCTGTCTACTTCTGGAATTCAGTCTTAGGAACCCCATTGCCTCCAGATGAAACTCACCTTCTTCAATACCAACTTTGCCAGTAGTAAAAGCTCTTCATCTGCCTCACTCTTTTTCAGTTGGCTCAGAAACTAGTTGGGAAATGGAGTGAGGATTGCTGGGTGTCCTTGGTGCCGGGATAAGCCTGTCCCTCTGCCCCACAGCCTGGCCCTGGTATTGCCCGAGGCGCGCCACCTGGTCAAGGGCACGCCTCCCGGGCTGGGAGGGGCTCTCTCCTCAGCAGAGCTGCTGTTACTTAGAGTACTTAGGGGGCTCCTCTAAAGAGGGGTTTGCTTTTCCCGGTTTCCCCTTTCCATCCAAAACCCTGAGTCCAACCCCCTTCAGTCTGATCGGAGGACTTCTGGGAACACAGCAGCCCATTCAGAACTGTCTTTTGTCCCCTGCCGGTCAATGGGCGTCCCGGGGCCCCCTTACCTGGGGGCGGGTGCTTCGCTCTCCTGGGCCCTCTTGGAAGCAGATGATGATGTCCCTCTGCTTTACAGTCTTAATGAGGTGGCTTAAGGCCTCATCTGTCTTGAGGGCCTCTCGATAATTTCTCAGAGAGTCTACTTTATGTCCTTATGCAAATAGGCCTCCCAGCAGCCCATCTTAGATGGCAGAATTTCTTGGCTGCATATGTAGGTCAGGCTTCCCTGCGATGGAATTACAGATCTGTAAGAAACGTGAGGACTTCCTTCCGCTCAGCCAGTAGACCTTGTCAGAGAGGCGGGCGACGTGTAAGTCAGGAAGCACACAGGAGAGTTAGAATTTGAATCTCCTAACTCCCAGTTTAGAATTAAAAGATGTGCTTTTATGAAGGATTTTTGTTTGAAAGGAAGGAAAGAAGCCCAGTGCAAACTAGTTTAAACCCCAAATGGCCTTTATTGGAAGGATACTATGGCGGCAGTTCACAGACCATCTCCCTGCCCTGGCTGTGGGATGGAGACCCCTGGCCATGGGGGTGCATGCTTACTATGTCTGTCTCTTTTCTGCGTGAGTGAAGTTCCAGGGCCTGTGTGACTCATATCTTTCTTGATGACCCTGACACTGGCAAACCGTGCAGTGAGCTGCTTTCTGGGAGGGCAGCTCCTCGTGGCTGGCATTGTTATGCTCCCTGCCCCAGCTTAGTGGACACCTACCCTGGAGGTGTAACAGGTGTCACTTGCTCAGCAGGGAGCATGTTGAGAATGTGGGGACATGCCCTCCCTCTGTACCCCTTGAGAACATATTTATTGTTTTAATCCTTCCCCATTCCTAGCCCATAGCAGATGCCCAATGCACGTTTGTTGAACTGAGTCGGCCTGTAGTAAACGTCTCCCCAAAGGTCCTGTGGTGCAATCCTGAACAGCGGTTGCACTCCCAGAGCGGCCCCTCCGGGGACAGTCCTGCATCCCCAGGGACAGAGGTGGAAGTCCTCTTACCCAGGCACGAGGAAGCGGTAGGATATTGCAACGTAATGAGTGGGACTGAGTCATGAGGGCGCCCCTGTTAACCTCCCAGCCTTCCGGAATTCCCACTTTCCCTTTAGGAAAAGCAGAGGAATGCGTTCCTCTGAGAGAAGGGCTCAGGGAGGGTGCCAGGGTCGATTTCTATATTAAGGACCGGTTAATGATATTCCGAATGTCTCAGACCTGACGTACGCTTTCAGTCCCCTAGTGGATGGTCTGGCCCACCTCCTGGAATATGCCCCCCATGCCTTCTAAAGGAATGACCTGTGGCCCATTTACATTATACCACATCCCTAATAAAATATTGACCTTGTTTATGCTAACAAACATAATAAGACCAATCCTATAACTAGGGCTGGCATTATATTAAAATAAATGGAAACACCAGTTTGATGCCATTGCACTAATCTTCAGGTGTCATTAGTGATGTTGGTCACTTAAAACTCTGCTGCCGTCTTCAGTCTTCAAGAGAAAATAATGTTCGAACTCTGGACTTTGCAGCTGAGCAGCCGTTTGTCATCAATGCCCCATCTGGCAGCATACTTCCTGCTCTTTCATTTTTTAGTGTGTGACCTGGTGCTTCACACTCCCTACATCGGTGGTTCTCATGCTCTTGACGTCGGGAGCCCCTGCAGGACCTATTATAACACAGAGTGCTGGCCCTGGCCTTGGGTTTCCAGGTCGGTGGGTCTGGGGTGGGGCCTGAGAACGTGCATTTCCAGGAGCATCCATGAGACGCTGCCTCTGCTGGTCCAGGGGACCCACTTTGAAAACCATCACTCTGGGTCACTGTTCAGTCCCACTTTTTCCAGGAAGCAGGAATTGGCTTTCTGTCGTACACATGGTTTCCTATTCCACGTGGCTTTGCTGTTCCCCGGAAATCCAGATGCCGTGTCCGGCCCCCTTAAGCAGACCTCTCCGGGCTTCTCCTGCTGTCAGCTTTTACCTCCTGCCAGTTCTGGATCAGTCTTTACTCAGCAAGGGCCACCTCTGAACCCACTCCAGCAATTCCTGGTCTGTCCGGGCACAGAGTCCGGGGTTGATCATGGGAGGGATTATACTCCTTCTTTTCACACTATGCTCCTTCTCTGACCAATTTCATACCATCACCTCCCCCTTTCAACTGTCACCTTGAGGTGCTGACTCCTCAGCCATACGACCATAGCTCTGGCCTCCCTCCTGAGCTCCAGAGCTGCCCGCCTCAGCTGAGTGGTGGTCCTCTCCTCCTGGATCGGCCGTAGACCTCGGGACCTCGCTGTATGGGATGCACTGAGTTCCCCAGAAAGATAGGGTGAAGTCCTAACCCCCAACACCTGCATTGTGGTCTTATTTGGAAAGAAGCTCGTTGCAGATGCACCTAGTTAAGAAGAGGTCATCCCAGACTAGGTGGGCCCTTAATCCAATTCTTGGCATCCTTCTAAGCGGACAGACACAGACACACAGGGAGAAAACCCACTTCCCGTGGAGGGGAAGGTTGGAGGGATGAAGCCACAAGCCCAGGCTTGCCCAGGAGTGCTGCCAGACTACCGAAGCGAGAAGAGGCCTAGACAGATTGGCCCCACGGCTGTCAGAGGGAGCAGGGGCCCTGCTGCTTTGGTCTTGGATGTCTGGCCTTCAGAAGCGTGAGACGAGAGATTCCTGTTGTTTTAAGCTGCCTGGTTCGCGGTCCTTTGTTATGGCGGCTCTGAGGAATGAAGCCCTCATCGTGTCCAAAAGTGAAGCAAATGTCCCTTTTCTTTACCAGTAATCCTAACTTGCTGCTTCTCCTAAAGTCTTCTTTCAAATAATAGCATTATAGTCCATAGTCTTCTCGGTCATTCAACTAGAAAATTGGGTTTGTTTTATATTGTTCACCCTTCCCATCCTCTAAATCACCGCTTGTGTTAACGCCATCCCCTATCCAATTTTCCCTGCAACATCTGGACCATTGTAAGGACTCCTGTAGGAATTCTTTTTGTCCACCCTTCTTGTCTTTCCAGTTAATTCTTAATGCCTGCTACAATGATCTATCACACTAAAGTACTTAGAGGTTACCCTCTGTTGAGAACTGACTTTGTGCCTAGAAATGTGCCAAGTTCTTTCACATGTATTTGATCTTCACAGCAATTTTAAGTGGTAACTATGAGCATTATCTTCATTTTAAGGATCAAAGAAGTGGTGCTCCAGTTCACAAAGCTCTTAAATGTCAGAGTTGAAAGGTGAAGTCCTACCCACCCTACTACACTCCCTGAAGCACAACTCCATCAAGTACGGAGCCCTGGAATGGCCCAAGGGCCAGCCCTCAGCGCTGCCCCCAGCCTCGTTTCCCTGTGCATTCATCTACGGCCTCCGCTCTAGGCTCACCAGGCTGCACACCGTTCCCAGAACATGTGGATTCACCTTCCTGCCTCATGACCTCATTTCACTGCCCCAAACCCCTGGCATACCTCGGTGCCAAGCTTACCAGTGGCTCCTTTCACCAGTACTCCAAGTCAGAGTTCCCTGCCGCTTCCTTGGGGTCGCCTACTTAGACATTAGGCCATCCACCTTGCTTTAGAGCTAGCCACTGACAGGTTCCTGTCCCCCACGGTCCTGCTGGCCTCCTACTTCATGGACTCTGCCGTTTGGTGGTGTCATTTCTTTCCTCCCATCCTTTATAACGCACCTCGATAAATGTTTGCTGATTTGAATTGCTAATAGCAGCGATAATAACCACTTTAATGACACCAGCAAGCCTTCGCTAGGCAGTAATACTCAGTAGTTTCAGAAATAGTTGAAACATAAAGTCTTTTAGTAAAATATGTCTCAGTTTTCCTTTCCCATAACTGAAAATGAATTTCTTCATCTATTTACCTATTTTGATGTAATGGAAGAAGCTTCATTTGAAATACCTGCGCATTTCTATTCAATTTGATGCTCCATGTGATAGACATCAAAATCTGTCTAGTTTCCTGTAGAAATAAAATGCCCCCCAAGTGGGGGTGTGGGAAATCCACGTTGTTTCCTATTCTCCAGAAGATACTCATTCCCTTCGTTCCTAGAACTTGAAGCGGGTCCCCTCTGCTAGTGATTTTAGGCCGTGTCCCAGCTCGTTTGGACCTAACCCAGGAGTGGCCTTTATGATCGCAGATCAGACTGAGTAGAAAACGGTGCATGTGCCTGGTTCCCTCGCCATCCTGCCCACTTAAGCCCAGCTTCAGTTATCTTGGCGTCTCTGAGAACTGACACGGGATCAAGCTCCATACTTCTGGGCAAGTCGGAGGAACACAAAGAAGGAAACAGAAGAAAATAAACGATCCCATGGAAACCAAACCAGAGCGGACACCCTGGCCATGGCAGAATCACTTTCTGCTTAAATAAGAATCTGTTTAGGAGTCAGTCGTGTGTCAGTGATTAACCAAAATGGTTATAAACATGAGTGCCTCCATAAGGCACAGACTGAAGAAAATGATTAGGAAATAATTAAAACAGCGTGTCCCACAAAGCAGAGAAACGGGGTGAAAAATAAGTGATCCCTCTTCCCTCTAGGGCTTTTTTATTTTTTCCTAACTGAAAAAATCTCCAGTTCCTGCCCCTAATTTGAAATACCTAAAACATTGAATTTACTGCAGAAAGTGTACTTACCATCTAATCGGTGAAACCCTAGAGGGAGATGAGAGCCGAGCTCAGCAGGGGCTCCCAGAGGCGCCACACTGTTCATGACTCTGCACGCACAGGGGGAAAGTGCCCCATTCCCATTAAAGAGCAACACGGTTGGTTAAAGAATGAACAAAAAGCAGCATTTCTTCATTAGTGTCATTGCGGGAAGCTGACGCTGTGAAAGCTGGAGGCCATCAAGTGGGGTATTGCAGCAATAAAACAGAATGAAAAAATGAAATGCTCCATTCCCTTGTCAATCTCGTGTGCTTGTCTCTCTCTCTCTAATATACCAGGCGCTACCACGGTACGCGAATGCGTATTTGCGGCTACCTTTTGTGCTTGGTAATTGTGCTATAGGCTCTTACTCATTTGACAGAATTTGCTTTAAATGAAGGAAAGTGGCAGGTTGGAAGAAAAAACCCCAGCGTTGCCAAATCACCAAATCAGGAAACTGCCGAAGGGAAAACTAGTGCTGAGGCGGATATCAGTAAAAATGATAAAATGATGCTGCACTTCAGACGGCGCTTTGAAGAGACACGTGATGCAGGACACCAGAGAGGTGGGTCAGGGGGGCTCCTGTGCGTGCCTACCGTATTTAGACCACGAAGGTAGATACAATGGGGTATGACCACTTAGGCAAAATTTTAATGTCTAAACAACACCTATATCCCATTGTGATGCAGTTGTTGGAAGGCTGATTCTCCCTCCGGAAATGGAGGACGTTGGCTTCATAATCAGTTCTGTCCAAAACTCCTTGCTGTGAAGGGATGTCGCCTTGGTAGGCAGCAGGGATATGAACATGAAGAGGCCATGCCCTCCTTGGATTTCACAGTCTAGCCAAGGAATAGGCAGGCACACAGCCTGCTCGTAGCTCCAAAGGATGGAGCAGAATATTCCCCTACCTTCCCACGGAATCACCCATCAGCCACCTGTCAGGATCAGGGTGACCCACCTTTTCCGAGTCTTCCCTTCATTCGGTCCCATTTATCCACTTTCCCCCCAGACCCAGCTCCATCTGGACGGGCAGCATCAACTCCTGATGTGTGGGGGTCGCTGAAGAGGTTGCAGGCTTTCACATTCATAAATAAATACACCCTTTCCCTTCCTGACATGATTGCTTCTCAAGGATCGACCTCGGCGAGTTATTACACTAACCACATCTTTGCCTCTTCACTTTGTTTTACCGAAGAATTCCCTCCCAAGAAAGTGTAACGGAGGGAAAGATGAGGGCAGAAAGCCCCATCTTGCTGCAGACAACACGCACCAAAGTAGTGGTGTGAGCAAAGTGCTGTGAAGTTACTGAGAGCTTGGGGGCACCATGAGGGGCTTTGTGGAAGAGGTGACATTCATTGAGTGGGATGTTTGTGCTCAACACTGTGCTATATACTGCTGAAGTACCTAAGGTGAGCTCTGCCTCCTGTCCAAAAGGAGCTCTGAAGCTAGCCACGGAGATAAGATAAACATGCACGAAATAAAGAATACAAGATAACCTCTGGTTGCATGTGTGATACAAATACATTGAAATTTCTGGAACTGAAATGTATTTTCTGTTTCTGTGCCAAATAAGAGTGGGTCTAGGGAAAAGTAACTTAACTATTTGTTCCTGGGAAGACTTATTTCTGGAAGTTAGTGTGTGAATTGGCTAAAATAGCTCACTTATCATACCAAACAGCTTGCTTTTCAATATGCTAAGACCTTTGCTTTGTGTGGCCATCAGTCCAAAGCTCTCATTAACTCTACTTCATCCTAACTGGTTCTCCGCCCCGCAAGACCTGCCTGAAGCCACGAGCCCTGGCCCCAAAATACTAAAAGTATCCTTCCTTGATTTCCCCCTGAGACACTACTAAGAATGCCAAACTGGTACTCTCCTGTATTGCCCTGAGTCTGACAGACAGCTTTGCTCAGTCAAGAGCTTCTTCTGGTGGGCTTTCTGGAGACTGACAGAACAATTCTATAATTTCCCATAACGACAGATGTGTGGGCTACCTGGTAATTTCTGTAGCCGTACAGTTTGTGCATAAATGCTTCCTTTATCTCTTACTCTATCTGAGGATGGGGCCCAACAACAAAGCAAGAGTCATGGCTGGAAGGTTATTATCTAAAACCCCAGTAAAGCACTGGATTTAAGGAAAGCTTTCATCTGAGTGGCACCCTGAGACATGTGGGGTGGCACTGATGAGGTGGCATACTGCAGTTGAGATTTGGGTACAGCTCTGAGTAAGGCTTGTAAACTTACCTCATTCCCTGGGCAATAGCCAAGGTTCCTTCTGGAAAATGAACTTAAATCATGTCAGTGCCTAGGGATCAGATACACACGGAATTGTCTGACTAACGGAGGGTGGGAGGACATAAGGCAGCCAGCTTCCAGAGAAGGGTAGGGCACCAAAATTCATGGTGAGGTGAGTGAACCCATGGGATGAGCATCTGTGTGCAGGGACATGCAGCCCCGCTCCCTGGGCTCAGCGAGGCCCAGTCCTCCTGGGGGCGCACACACTCTGGGAAACGTGCATGACTAGAGGAGCCACCTCACTGGACTCCGCAGCACCGTGGCCGAGCCACGCTGCCGTGGTGTCCCCCAGGGGGGTGAGACAGGAGGGGCAGGTGAGGGGGCTTAAGGCGCAAAGGACTGGAGCCCTGGGGGCTGAGTGTCTTGTCCTTGGCAGGACACAGACCCATAGGCAGGTGTATGTCAGAGCAGTAGAGGCCAGAGAGGGTCACCTTGAAGCATGAGCACGTGTGAGACGTATGTAAGCCCCACCAGACTCCCAGAAGGACTTTGGGGCTGAGATTTCACAAGGTACCTGAATCACTTTTATGGGTCATCAAAGCCAAGAATTAATAAAACTTAGGTATGAATCTTAAGGATCCACCAGCTTGAGCCCAGAGGCTGGTGATGGCTGGGGAAATTGGAGTCACTCCCACAAAATCATTGATTTCCTGTAGGAGTCCTCGAGGGAGGAAGTGGCCAGGGTGGTGGCACCGGGCATTTCCGTGCAGGAGAAAGATGGCCATGCCTGCCTTGGTCTGGGCCTTGTTGGCCTACTGAAGGACCTCTCCACAGGCTGATCACACTGCGGAAGCAAGCGGTCAAGAGCATAAGGTATTCTAGATGAATAGAAGCCAGTGGGCGCTGGAATGGTCACAGAAAAGCCCTGTGACGGAGATAGATGGCCTGAAAAGGCTGGGAAGGAGAGTGTCATCCCTCTGTCTGATTCCACGTCGGCACACGTCCCTTGTCTGGAGGGTGGGGTGCACCAGGCCCCTCACTGCCATAGTGCCTTTGTGCTTGAGCCGGGAGGGAAAGCAGAGGCGGCGAGGAGGCGGCGAGCCCAGTTCTGCCACCATCTAGCACCTGCCCCTGTCGGCTCCATGTATTGATGTTAATTATGCATCCTAGCTTTTCCAGGGCAGTGCTAGTTTCAAAAGAATGGTAGAGTGAAGGGAAGACCCAGGTGCCACACTGCCAATGGCATTGCTCGGGGCTCGCCCTTGCCTGGCCGTGTGCCTTTGGACGAGTCCCTTTAGCTCAATCTCTTTCCTCATCTGTAGGAAGAGGGACTAACACGGACCTACTGTAAGTGTGACTCCCCCTGCCACAGCAAGGGGAACTAACAGGCCCTGGGCACACCCCTCTGCAGCTCTCTGTGCAGAGCAGGTGATGGCCTCTCCAAGGACGTTTGACAGGAGTGACACGTCCCGTTCCCAGCCTGGCATCTTGAGGCCAGGAGAGGTCATGTGCCTTCCGCTTTCCACTGGCCACTGCCCAGATGAGGCGCCCACTCACAATTAGACAAAGAACAAGATAGACAGGACCCCAGTCCCTGTTGGGCTGTGGGGAGGAGAACTGCCTGCTGAGCCGGTCTGCCTACGTGAGGAATAAATTAGGTATCTTGCTTGAGCAGGTGCACTTGGGGAGGCCCTGAAGTTTGACCTTAGCCAAGTTGGGTGTATTTCCCAGAACTGTTAGATGCCAAAGGAAATGGAGGATGTGACATCCCCTTATAAACTAGTGTTTTACAAATAGCTTCTTGCTGCCACATAATTGAATGAACTGTTAATGGAAGTAAAACTTATGAAAGACTAAAAATACCCTACTATTGAACTAAATTATCCAGCCTAATAGTACATCAGGCGATTAAGAAAGGGTAACAGACACACAGTGCCATTTACGTGTTTAGTCACCCTGTCTTCAGGTGAACACCTCTTGTCCCCTTTGGGGAGTCTGGGGAGGCAGTGGACACGAAGCCTGAGGGGCTACGTCCCCTGTCCCCACTGCTGCGTGTAGCCAGCTCAGGGGAGGATGGCTGGATGGAGTGCACCTCTGTCTGGCTGCAGGGGGTGCAGGCCTGACTGCCTGGGCCTGCCCGTGCCTGCCCTCTGCCGCCAAGAGCCCTGGCTGATGCCCTGGGCCACTGTCAGCGCTCTGCAGCTGAGCTGGCTCCCGGACACAGCTTAGCCATTAAGCCGTATCTGTGTGGAGAAATCTCCAGGTGGCCTTCGTTAGGGCCCTTCACGGATTGTCTCAGCACCTCAGGGGATGTGGAAAGCAGGTGTAGCTTCCCTAAGCGGACAGCAAGCAGATGTTCGGGGAAAGAGTGAGCCAGCCGGCGTGGGCTTGCGGGAACAGGACGCAGCCTGGCGCCGCTGCCCGGCACCCACATCTGACCTGGGCTGCAGGGCCCCCTCTCACCTCTCCGCCCACTCTCTGCCCTCTCCCCCTCTCTGTCCTTCCTGCTGTCCCGCGGAGACTGTGGGTGCTGGCTGGGTGGGGAGGTGGGGAAGCTCCCGGGGGTCCTGCTCCCGGTGGAGCCCCTGCCCTCCCAGCCTCTCCCCTCACCGCACTGGGCCCCGAGCCGAGGAGGACGCTAGGCAGGACCCCGGGGGCCCAGGCTCTGAAAGCCCCTCCGTCTGTGGTGGCGGGCCTCCTGTCTCCGCTGCAGGGGCTTCTCCGCTGGACTCGGTCCCTGCTTTCCCGACAGGACCTCTGCCTGTCACTGCGCAGGAGGCTCTTTGCCAACAGCCTGGCCACGGGGCCTGGTAGGGGAGAAGGGCTGGGGCCCGGGGTGCAGGCAGACAGGCGTGTTTCTGGCCCGGCGCTCCGACCCTGCGGCCCAAGCTTTCCTTCTGAGTCCCACGCAGACTTCTGAGTCTGCTGACAAGTGTTTACATGAAAAGGCACAGTCGGAGTGCGTGGGCCCAGCCTGGGAGGCAGACGTCTTTTCCGTTCCCCTCATCTTTCTGTTTGGCCCACGACGGCTTTTGACCCTTAGATTCTCCCCCTGCCTGATCGTCCTCAAGACCAGCGCTTCCTGCCAGCCTGCGGTCATGTGGCCTTTCTTTGACGCAAGTGTCCTTTACTTCTTTAGGTGAGAAAGAAAGGTCTAAAAGCTTGTTTTTAACTCAAACTTTCACTTTACTTTGGACCGAGAAGAATCCTCCCTATCGGAAGACCACTCCAATCAGACGGGCTGCTTGCTGCCTTAACTGCAGGCAGGTGCCAGGACCCGGCGTTCCGGGAAGGCAGTAGCTCCATCCGGATCCGGAGCCCAGCCTGGCTACTCACTAGCTGGGACGATGTGGGCTAATTATCTCATGACCCAGTTTCCTGCTCCGTAAAGTGGGGATCAGATTCTGTCTCGCAAGGGCTTGGTGGGGTAACTAAAAGATGGAGCACATGTTAAGTACCGGGCACAATACATATTAGTTTCATTCATTTCCAACAGCCTGTAGGCAAGGAATTTGGAGGGGGTAGTAACGATTCAGACAAACAAGACCGTGCTTTCCTGAGATGTGTCCAAGACCCTTGATTGTAAAACACAAAGTAGCATTCCAGGAGAGATCGCACACTCCCTTCCAGCGCTTGGCTGTCATGTAGCCAGAGGCTCTAGTCCTAGTGGGATCCCACCAAATGAAAACAGCAGAGGGAAAGCCTGATATTAACAGTTACTCCACAGTTATTAAAAAAAACCCAAAAAACTAAGACATCAACCCGGAAAAGAGAATGCAATGTCATCGTTCACTTGTTTTTTTAATTTAAATAAAAAAACCTTCTGAATAACTGTATTTGAACTTTCCTAAATCAAAGCACACTTGAATTTTCATTTGGATCTTTTAAGATAAACCATGTGTTAATCTCAGTGTAATATAAATCGGTCTCGGGGACTGAAGTACAGCATAGAGAGTATAGCCAATAGTTGTGTAACACCTTTCTGTGTTGATAGATAGTAACTACACTAGCTGGGGTGAGGATTTAATAATGTATCTAACTGTTGAATCACTATGGTGTATACTTGAAACCAATATAATGTTGCATATAAACTATACTTCAGTAAAAAAAACTTTTTAAAGAAAGCTAAGATAAACTATGTGTTTCCAAATGGCCCAACATTTGGTACTAATTTGAGTCTTCATTATATTTTTGGCTAAAGGAGAGGTCAGTGTCAAATAATGGGACAAGGTATAAACAGGACTATGTGTGAGAGATAGCATGTTTTTCAGTCTTTAAACTATACCTTCAAAATATAAAATAGAGTCTTTTGAAAGAGAAAGTTTTATTCAGTGATCTGTAGGGCAAAACTGAAATAGTAATGTGCACCACACGCACATGGCGATTCCCTCTCCAACGTTTGTTACAAAATAGCCTTTGAGGTCGAGCACAGGGAAGGGCTCTGTGTTTACAGCGGGAACTCTTACATGACACCCAGGCTCCCTGGAATTACTTGCCAACCTGCACACCTATGACTAGTAGTGTTTTTCTCCCAGGGCAAAGAGTCATTCTCTTTCAGCAGATTCTCAAAGGGGATCTTCACCCCAGAAAAGTTTAAAAGCCTCTGGTTGGGAGATTGTGTCATGCTAAGAGTTGACCCACTCCTAAAGTGTCGGGGCCCCACATCTAGGCCAGCCCCTCCCGCATTTACATTCTCCTTTCTTCCCTACGACGCCGCAGGGGATGGTAACTGAGGGTCTGCTGAGCTCGTGTACGGTGTCACAGAAGGCACAGTTCACCAGACCTCCCCAAGCCATCAAGCTACTCTCAGTAAGACTTCTCCTCCAGGCGCCATCAAAGCAAAGTGATAGGGGTCACCCGTAGGAGTTCTGCTCTTCATTCATGGCACGGGTGCTCTTCCAGTCACATTTCTATGATCAAATACTTAATTTGATCATTCCTACAAATCCATGAGATGGCTATTTTTATTACCCTTTTACAGAGGAAGCAGCTAAGTCTCAAAATGGTTGTTAACTTGTCCAGGGTTATGCTTCTGGTTAATTCAACAGGAAGTGATTGAAGCATGTTTAAGTTGGACAGTAATATGGTGAGATTTGCATTCATAAAAGATGGGTGACATCTGTGTGGAAATTGGTTGAAGTGGTGCAAGAGTGGGACTAGACAAAACAGTCTAGAGGCTGTTGCAGTACTGTAGACAAAAGACGACGCGGCCTGAGCCAGCGTGGTGATGGTGGAGTCAGATGATAACTGGGGTAGATGGGACTTGGTACTGACCAAAGGTGGGAGAGGCAGGTGCCAGAGATGACTCTCAGGCTTCTAATGCGAGCAACCGGTAGGCAGTGGTGGTAGCCAGCCTCCAAGAGGGCCCAGTGAATCCCGTCTCCTGGTAGTCACACCCTTGTGTCGTGCCCTTCCACTCTGAATCACGGCTGACCTGCGTACCCACTAGAATACAAGAAAACGTCAGTGTTTGCCTTATGAGACCAAGTCCTAGAGATAGTACAGCTCCCTCCTTGCTCTCCTGGACTGCCTGCTCTGAGGGAGCCCAGCCTCTGTGTTATGGGAGGACGCTCGGGGAGCTCAGTGGAGAAGTCCACGGGGAGCGGGACCGAGGTCTCCTACCAACAGACAGCACCAACTTGCTGTGAGGGACCCGTTCTGGAAGGGGGACCTTCCATCCCCATGACAGCTGCCCTGGTCAACATCCTGACTGCAAACGCGTGAGACTCAGAGCCAGAAACATCCAGGTAAACGAATCCCAAATTCCCGACCCACAGAAACCATGAGATCATAAATGCTTCCTGCAGTTTTAAGCCACTGGACTTGGCGGTGATTTGTTTCACAGTGAGAGAACTAATCCAACCTGAGTGCTTGGTCTGGGTGTTTTGAAGGAGGGGTGATGAGTTGGTTTGCGTGTGTTCCGTTTAAGATGCCATCTAAGTGGAGATGCCGAGTAAACAGCTATAAACAAAATGTCTGAAGCTCTGAAGAGAGCTGGACTGGAGGTTGACATCTGGGACTCTGTAGCATATGGATGGTATTTGAAACCAAGAAAAAGTGTGAAGAAACAGAAGAGAGGCTTCTGGGAGGAGGTGGTAACTGAGCTGAATGCTGATATGTGACCAGGAGTTACCCTGAAAAAGAACCTGGGGGTGTGAGCTGGGGTTGGGGAAGGGGAATTCCAGGGCCTTTAGGAAGCTAGGGTGTAAATAAACTACTTGTGGAAAATGGTATCCACTTGATTTGAGATTATGGATACTTCTAAGTATCTCCTGAGTTATTTAAACTCCTACTTAAATCTCCTGAGTTAGATAAAGTTCTCAGTCCATACATTTACCTCCTTGAAAGGCCAACCCTGATGTGGCGCTAAAGGATAAATGAAATTGAAACATAAAGTATTTGTGGTCGTTAAAAGATACACTTGCAACCGAAGGGCCTGTTTAGCAGATGGAAGAATTAGGGTTAGCAAAAGCCAAGGGGTTGGCAGTATGTTCTGTACCCCTTCAAGCCTCTCACGAGAGGAGCCGTCTGGGAAAGAGGTAGTCTACCCGGCTGACTCATTCTCTCTCTGCGTCCTGGTTGCTATGCTGAGTCTGTATTATAAATAAAGCTCTGATGTTTATACATGGAATGATATACAAAAATCTGCCTAGAAAATACCTGGGCAAGATTTCAGATATGAGTTAGATTATAAGACTCAAATAACAACTACAGAGGTAGTAATCCGAGAGAAACATGTATAGATATTTACAGGCACTCTCTCTGATTAGATTAGCTCAAGTGGCAAGGGTCAATGTCCACAATCCCTGTGTTCAACAGAAAAGACGAATATGTTTTCTTCTCTGGCCATGGGTGTGAGAAAGAATCAACTCAGCTACCTGCCTTCTGAAGTTTAATGGATGTATTTATGGAAGAATATTAGAGGAGACTGGTCTGGGTTCAAATATGCTAAATTTCCTGAGCCTGGACTATGTTTTCAAAAATTCAAGATGGATTTAGCTAAGCAAGGAAAAAATAAATTCAGGCTGCTAGCTTGGCAGCTGGTCTGGATACAGTATTTTGCTCTGTTTACTCTGTCAGGGAGCCAGTTCCATCTGATTAAGTTCTGAAATCAGAACGCATGCACTTTGGGAGATACCAAGCAGCTTCATGCTTTTGCCCGTATGGAAAATGTGATTAAGGAAATGAACTCGACGGCTGTAGCATCAGAAGACAGCCAGGCTCAGTGGGCTAGACCTTTAGTTTATTAGAATGGATGGCTTTAGCACAGAAACTGTGTCCGCACCACAGAACTGCTGTATTGCTCTGCACGCAGGCCAGGAAAGGAGCCAAGCGGAACTGCCATCAAATATTGTGGCACAAGTGCAAACGCAGATCCACGCTCACACTGCCGAGCTAAGATTTAGCCAAAAGGAGAGATAATTAAAGAATTTATATGCATAGTCTTCCACATCAACATATTGGGTTATTTCCAGAATTGCTGGTATGTCCTAATTTGGCAAGTTTTACAGAATTCCCCACAACAATCTTGAAATTCTCTGTGGGGTGGCAACATCTTCTGCTTTGCCTGAAATGAAGCAGGCTATGAATAGCATCTTACATGTGAAACACTGTCAGAGGCCAGATATTACCAGATAACCTAGGCAAAAAGATACCACTGTGTTCATTACCCAGTTAATAGCAAGTCAGGATTTTATTGGAGAATACTTCAATTGGCACCCGCGGTCGCCAAGCCTTCATTTTGGCCACGTAGGCTTGTTAATAAGTTGAAAACACGGAGCTGGAGCTGTGGTGTTATCACTGCGCCCGGGAAGCACAGATGTGAAGGGAATGTGGCCTGAGAGAGGCGGGATCAGGGCCCTGTCCAGAGAAGACTCAAGAAGAGCAATACCTTGCTATAGACACTGTGCTCCAGGATCTGACCGGAAGACTTCAGATCTCAAGGGACTCTTTGCAAGGGTCTCCGGGGCCGTTCAGTGCTGACCAGACTCAAGCTGACATAAAGCAGAATGCCAATAATGATGGCGCTTGTCATGCTCAGGTGGGCCCATGGGCCCAGGCTCTCCCCCAACAGACATGCTAACTAGACGTTTGCTTGGTCAGCTTGGAGCCAGAGCAAGAAAAGCTGATGTATCTCACTTGTCAGTTTTATCTGGCGATGACTCCATCTTGACAGAGTGGGTGTTGCTGTTCTCCCACTGGGCTGCACGCTCTTCCTTCAACAGGAGAAAACCTGGCAAATCCTTACCTATTGGACGGCTTATGTAGAAATACCACATAGGCTATTGCTTTTGTTGATGCAATCTTCATGTGACAGGGCTTAAGGCAAGTAATTCAGCACAGCTAATACATGTGTTATTTAATCGAGACTATACCTCGTACCCGGCTCCCACCCCTATATATCGTCTGTAATTAGTCGGAAAGGATCTACTGGGAGGAAAATGCAAGAACTGGTTGATCTGTGTTAAGTAGAAACAAACATCAACATGATCTAACTGAAGTTAATATGATTAAAAAATACAGACAACAATGGCCTTACTGAATATTTTACAGGTGATTTAAATTAAAAAATCATTTTTCTGATTGTGGTTAAAATTGTAGTATTTCCAGAATCTCTGGCCTGGCTTTCGTGCATCTACATATCAATAGGTGTTACCGAGGGCTGGAGAGGGTGGTTCATCTACATATCAATAGGTAATCACAAGGGTGTGGGTTTCTCTGGACCTGAGAGGTAGAGGGGAACTCTGCTGCTGCAGCCTGATGGAGAGACAGACGGGATGACTGCTGGTAAGAAATAAATGGGTCTCTCAAACTTTATTTCTCCCTATGACTGATTTCAGTTTCAGAGGTATTTTGCCCTGGGATTTTCCTTGGAGATACACTGATAAAAATTAGCAATTATTTTATAAATTCAGAAAAATATAATGAGCATATATTACAAATGACACAAAGTGCCACTACCCAAAATAACATTTTGGCAAAATTATTTCTAGTCTTTTCAATGTTCATATAGGTTAGAACATATGATATGTACAATTTCACATCCAGTTTTTGTCATATGTAATGTAAATGACATTATAATACAATGTTAACACAAATAATTATGTTACTAAAACTTCTTATTTGAATGGCTACATGGAATGCCATCTTATATCGGGTTACAAGCCAGATGGCTTCAGAGGCTGGGTAGGTAATTAAAGAATGTGAAATAGCTGGGTATATGGCATAGAGGATGGTGGTAACCAAAAACATACATCCTACCAAAGTGCATTCAAATTTTGTTTCATTTTTAAAGGTGCTGGTGAAAGCAAGTGGAGAGGATAAGCAAGCCACAGAAGATGGGCAGTACGGTGCCGTTTGTGTCATTTTAAAATAGGCAAAACAACTCCATGTTACACGTAGAGATACACTAGGGATACACATGCAATGAGTTGCTTTAAAAAATAGAGCAGGGAATGCAAAATACCAAATTCAGGACAGGGATTACATGAGGCCAGAAAGTGATGTGAGCAGGAGGTTATCAAAGTGAGAAAAACAGGATTTTAAACTGTGGGGCAGTATTTTACTTCAGTTGGGTGGTAAGCACAGGGATATTGGCTGCATTTTGCTTAGCATTTTGTACTTACTCAATACCGTATAATGCATCTTTCTGAGAAAAAAACACGACTGTTAGCCAAACAAAACCCCACACTGGATCTGGCCACTGCTGCCAGCTGGTCACCAGTGGAATTAGGGTAGCAGAGTCACCCAGTGTGACTTACAGGTTAAATGGGAGTGAGCCGAGTCATCTAGTCCTATTTTATCCATGGCAGGATTCGGCTTCTAGCTGAACTTTTTGGCTGAATTTACCTTACCTTGTGAGGTGGCATCTTCCACTGAGGATATCTTCAGGTTTTAGGAAAATCCTTCTTACCTTCAGCCTTGACTTTATTCTTCCTCCCCAGTCTAGAAGTCACAGTGTATAGGTTTGGGACCCCTTTCTCACCCACAGGGTTTTGGAATGCCCTAAGGCTTCCACTGTGTATTATGACTTCACTTTCTTTATTTGGAATAGTATTAGTTATATATACTATTCTTGGGAGAACTGAAGTCATATTTTGTGTTGCGTGGTTCAGATGAGGAGCCCGGGTGGAAAGCCTGTGAGACTCCCACATCTACCAGCTGTACCATCTTGGAAAGTTTACATTTCTCTTAGCCTTGGTTTCTCAGCAATAAAATCAAAGTGTAGTACCTCTCTCCTGGGCAGCTGTGAGGAGCTAAATGACATACATGAAGTTCCTCAACAGCACAGACATGATCTATGCCATCCACACAGGTAGGAGCAGAGTGAGTGCTCAGTAACTATCTGGGTAAACAATGAGCGAGGCCCCGGCACCCTGCCTTGCCCGTATCACTCAGTAACAGGGAGGTATTGCTACCCTCTCAACCGGTTTTCCTGGGACCCGGTCTCTAGACCTCTCACAATATTCATCCCTTTCTTAAGGACGCTCTCCAGTTTACACATTCTTCTTCACTTGGGGTTCTAACAATTTGATACTCTGTGTGTGCACTAATTTTGTTTTATCTGAACGTAATTACAGACCAACGTCCACTGGGAAAAAGCTAGTCTTCCCGCTTATGTGGAATTGGCACTTAGAAAACGCACTTTCTCCCAATACCATCCTTTACACCTTGGGAATGTATGGCTAAGAGAACACAAACATGAGCCAACGGGAGGTGGTCGGTCAAGTAAGGGGAGAACCAGGGTAACGCGGCATTATGGCGAAACCGCTGCAACCGGAGCTCCACTTGGCACAGCACCTAACGCAGTGCGGACGGCGGTTACCTGACAAGCCTCCCCACCCGGAGCACAGTCCCCCGCTGGCAGGACTGCGGCTCACCCAGTGTTTACCCCTGGGACGACCTCCAAATACCGTCAAATGGTCGAACGAGTCAAACACGGAAGTGCAGGGAAGATACGGTAGTGAGAGGGGCAGCTTCCTAGCGGAAGGTTGTAAGGCTAAGGTTTCCACCACTGCCCTTGGGCTCAGATACGGGGAGCTGGGCTCGAAGGCGAACAATAAAATGGCGTATGTTAGGTGTAAAAATTCATTTGGAGCCGGTGGCAAAGAAAGACACGTAAATGGGTTTACTAGTTTCAAAGAGCAGCCAGGTTTATTTTTCCGCTTTGTTGTGGTGGGTTTGTGGATATTCCTGAAGAGAAGCAGAGGAGATGGAAAAGGGAGTTGGGGGCAAGATGCGTAAGAGTTGGGCCGTGGGGCGGGTAAGCCAGGGCGGTAAACGCGTTTCCTGCCCACCCACGGGAGCAACGGCAAAGGGATCGTCCGGGACAGAGGTACGCAGCTCAGGAAGCCCCGGCCCGGTCCCCAGGGAGGTCCGCCAGGCTCGGGCACAGCGGACACCGCGCACCCCTCGCCGGAGCGCAGCGCACGAAGGGCGGCCAAGGACCCATGACCTCCGGGGCGGGCGGTCCCGGTAACCCGGCTTGACCTTTCACCTCCTTCCCGAGCTCATCGTTCCCGCCGCTTAAAACCATCCGGACTAAGCGAAAGGGAGACCGCCCTTCGCGCCAGGCTGACCAGCGGGACCCCCGCGCGCCTCTCCAGAGCCCGCCGTCGCGGCGCCGAGGGCCTTCGGGGGCGGCCTCGTTCACACGCTCACCGGGGGCGGAGGGGCCCCTGCAGGCGCCGCCGCCGCGCGCGCCTCGGGTACGGGGAGGAGCGGGCCGGGCGGTGCCTGCCCTTCGGGACGCGCGTCGGGCCCCGCCGGCCCTCGGTCCGCGCGCTGGGCCGCGGCTGCCGGGGAGCGGGCGCTGGAGGGGCCGCCTGGGGCCTGGCGACGAGGAAGACGTCTCCGGACGCCAGCGCCGCGGGGCCGAGGTCGCCGTGGGCAGCGCGCCGGGCCCCCCGGTGCCCCGGGTCGCCGGCCGACAGGCACGCGCGGCCCAGGGCCATCTTCAAACACTGCCCGCAGCGTCCGCGTCGCGCCCTGGGCTCCCGAGGCCTTTGGCGCCGCCGGGCCGGTCGGACCGCCGCCGCCCCCCGAGCATGCGCAGCCCGTCCGCACGCGGCGCCGGCCGCTGACGTTCACCCCGCGACGCCGGCCGCGCGGGGCGGGAGGTTTCCGGGCGTGCGCAGTGGGGGCGGCGGCCCCGCGGCCTCTTAGGGGAGGGGCGGCGCTGCGATGGGGGCGGCGGCGGCCGAAGCGGATCGCACCCTGTTCGTGGGCAACCTGGAGGCCAAGGTGACCGAGGAGCTGCTCTTCGAGCTCTTCCACCAGGTGAGCGGTGCGGACCGGGCCCCTGCGTTCGTTTTCCGGCCTTCCCGCTCGGCGCAGGCGGACCCGGGGTCCGGGGTCCGGCGGGCGGGCGGCCCGGGAGGGACTGGACCCGAAAGACCCCGGTGAGCTGGTGCCGGCGCGGCCCTGCGGGCGGACGGGTCCTCGCGAAGCGCCCCGGGGACGGATGGCGGCGGGCTCCGGGCTGCGCAGGGCTCCTCTGCTCGTCTTCCGCTCGGCGCGCTTTGCCTTCGCTTCATGGGACTGATAAACTGTATTTCAGTTTCCTTGTCACTGTGTGTTTTCCACTAAGTTTCTTATAAAATTTTTAACACTAAAATATCATGCATTCGTAAACACTCCGTAGAAAAATAGCGTAGTAGTGTTTCCGTATTCACATCTGTACTAACACGTGTTAAGAACTCAGAAGTATTCTGTTCCCTCCGGTTCTGTTCTCCAACAACTGGTAATGATTGATTAGTCTATGCAAAAGTGAATTTTGAGTCCAAGAAAACCATCTTGTCTTGCTCGTGCTGAACGTTCATTTCCACGCAGAGGGAAAATGATGGATGGTTGTCACTATTAAAAGGGCGTAAGGTGCTGTGAAATGTAAATTAGTGATCGTGTTTCCAATTTCTTTTGGGCTCCTTTCCCCCAAGTTCATCTAATTTAAGAGTTCCTGATTACGTTTCTGTTGCTTTTAAACTTTGTAAAATTTGAGTATTTTTCCTGAAAGCGCCTCATTTAACTTTGTAACACTTTTTTGCCTATAGGCTGGGCCAGTAATAAAAGTAAAAATTCCAAAAGATAAGGATGGTAAACCAAAGCAATTTGCATTTGTGAATTTCAAACATGAAGTATCTGTTCCTTATGCAATGAATCTACTTAATGGAATCAAGCTTTTTGGAAGACCCATCAAAATTCAGTTTAGATCAGGTAATTATTCAGTGGTGTTTGGGGAGAGGAGGTGGTTTACTGCTTTGTTTTTGATTTTCATTCTATCAGTCAGCTTTAAAGAACCTCTGGATGAAAATACTTTAAGCTTTGTGAAAAGTAATCTTTATATATCCCAGAAGATGGGTAACATTGTTCTTGAAAATTGTAATTTTAAAGCTGAGATTAAAATTTCAGTTTGGGTCAGCGAAAAGAGCTTGAACTTTATTGTTAGGAGGCCTTGGGTTTGGGCCTATGCTCTGAAACAGTTATTTTCTGGAAATACTTCTTCCTAGGTGCTTTGTAATTTGCTTTTACAAATTTTGATTCTTGATCATGTGAGGATGAAATTTGGGATGTATCCAGTTTTACTGTTTAGTGCAGGATCAGAATATTATGGCCAGATTGTATATTTGCACATTGTATAGTACTTTTTGGAACTCTTTGTTTTGTATGTATCAGGGATTCACCACTTAAAATTTTCACTCCAATGAAACTGTAAATTTAGTTTACTGAAATTTGAGGTTTTCTCTTTTAGCTTATGTCTGCCTTTTTAGAGTAATTTGGGGTGGGAGAGACAAAATTTTAAATTAAGTTTTCTCTCAAGAAGAATTTCTCAAATTGTATTTTAGGAAGTAGCCATGCCTCACAGGATGTCAGTCTGTCAAGTCCCCGGCATCATGTTGGAGAGTTGAGCCCTACCTCCACATCTCCCAGCAGGTAATATTTCTCACTGATTGTTAAAATCACTTGTCAGGCATTTTCCTAGGCAGTGGTCCCAAAGTGCATAAAGTGATTGGCTTCCTTTCTGTTCCTACCTCTTCATTCTTCCATGTTATTTGCTATGTTGGGTTATGGTTACATATGTATCTAGTCTAAGGAGACTGTAGACAGACATGATACACAGTCTCCTTAGAATAGAAACATTGAATTTCATCTATGTTCATGTGTAAAGATACAGATCCAGGCATACCTGTGTCTGTCTGTGTAACTAAAAAAATTTCTCGAAACATTACTCAGCCTTACTACTGGTGGTACACTCTGTTTTCTCTTTTAAAAATGCAAATTAGTTTTATAGCTACTAATTGGTTGCTACGTGCAGTTTAAAAATACCCATTAGGAAACAGACTACAGGACTAGGAGCACGCAGAATTGGGTGTTAGGTCTCCCTCGGCCAATTCAGTGATGTTGAGCTAGTCCCACTTTTTAGTCCTTCGTTTGTGAAGGAAAGAAGTGTAATGATCTCTAAAAAGTACAGTATTTACACTTACTTAAATAATTACTTGCTTGGGGAGGCCAGTATCTTACTAGGGACAGTTTTACAATGGCCATTTAAAAATGGCCATAGAACCATTTGTTGGTCATAATGGGCTTCATTCACATGTCAGCCTTCCCCCAAGTGCTTTGTGTTGTGACCTCAAGTGTGCCTCTCAGCAGCCTCTGAGGCAACCCTGTATGTGAGGAAAGCAAGGGTTGAGGTTAACTTGTGTGGGTTTGAACTGTTCGTAGGAAAGTGATCCGGCCCCAGCTGCTCTGATACGCTGCTTAAAGTCTAGATGAAAACACTTACTATATATATTTTGTGACTATTTCTTTAGCTATTATACATTCTCTAGAGAAGGAGTAGAAAGTGCTTGGAGAAGGATTTACCAAGGAGAGATTCCAGAATGAGTGAGGGACTGCAAGAGCCCAGGGTACCTGGGTCATAATGAAGACAGGAGAGTGGTAGACGGTGCTTGTTAAGTGTGTAGATGCCAAGTGATACAGGGTCTTTCTTACAGGCCGTAAGTAGGATTTAGGGATTTTATTATCAGAACAGTAGGAAGACATCAAAAAATGTTTGTATTAGGATAGTAATAGGAACAGGCTTGTAAAATTTAAAGAGTTGTTTGGCTGCAATGGGAGAATGGATTGGAGGGGACCAGAGTGAGAACAGAGAGACCAAGTAGGAAGCTCTTGGTACCAAGTATCGGTGTTAGTGGCCAGAAAGCACTGAGGATAATGGTTTGGATTCGGGTGACACCAAAAGAAGGAGAGAAGTGGATGCATGTGGAAAGAACTAGAAGGCGAAATTGTGTAAAAAGAATAGTGTAAGTAGGGAGAACACCCTCTTAGCAACCTTTCTTGCCAGTTGAAATTAATTGGGTTAAAGACTTCTCAGCACAGTTGGAATTTGAAGCATCTCCACCATTTTTATAGAAGCTCCAATGGTATCTTAGGTGGAGAAAAAAATTTTTACCCGCCTTACAACTTCATTGGGAAAAAAATGTACAGGTAAATAGTTTTAGTTGAAGGCTAAAGTGAACATTTTTATACTCTTTTTATAATATAAAAAGTAAAATTATACTTTTTACCCCCTTAGTATACAGGTATAGAACCTGATTTAAGAAATCCCCAATAAAAAGATCTGAATTGTAAGATAGATCAATTGGTGATTTGATTCTGAAGGGATATTTTAAAGTAAAATTAAAACATTTTCTAAGTGAGTTTTTCTGTAGAGCAAGTTACCCCTTTAGGAAGTGAGGAGTAAGGTGTGAGTCCCGCAGATTGGTAAGTTCCGTCTATGTCTCAGAGCTCTCATCCCTCACTCCCCGACTTCCCTGTCTCGGTAAATGTCCACCTAATTGTTAAGTCAGAAAATCTAGGTTTTACCCTTTAATTTATTTCCCTCATAATCTAACCAATCAGATCGTTTTCATTTTGTTTCTCAGTCTCAGCCTTGGTACTAGCGTGGGGTTTGACAGGTTTTATTTTAGAAAGGGCCAGAAAATTAATACTGTAGGCTTTGCAGGCTCTGCGGTTTTGGGCTCTGTCATCGTAGCATTGCGCAGGCAACACAGAAAGGAGTGTGGCTCTGTTCCCCTGAAACTTTGTTTACTCAGACTGGGTTTGTCACCCACCCCGTACTCTGCTCACTGCCCCTCCGCTTAGGCCTTCCTTCAGCTGGAATGTTCTGCCCCCAGGTGGTCTTGTTATTCAGCTCTTGCTTCAAATGTCCCCTTTTCAGAAAGGCCGTTCCTGACCAGCCAAACTAAAGTCCCTGCCACGCCTACTTGCTCTTCACTCGTTTGTTACCTCACTAGTGACCATGTGGAGTCGTCCTAGTGTCTGAATCCTTACCCAGCTCTGTGAGAGCAGATACTTTATAGTCTCCTCATCCCTGCCTTGAAGACCTGTCCTGCTCATGACAGCTGGGTAGTATTTGTCGAATGAATGATTATGTGTTGGTTTTCTTATTTCTCGCAGGTATGAAAGGACTGTGGAGAACATGAGTCCATCAGCACAGACAATTCAGAGATCTCCTGAAAATTTTCAGAGACAAGCAGTGGTAGGCTGATTTTTCAACTTGAGTTGCTAAAAAAAGTTAAAATGTTCAGATAATTCGTAAGTTAACTTCTTATATTTTAGTTGGACTAGTGTGATCCTTGCAGATGATCTTTCCTTTTAGTTTTCACTGGGCCGAGGTGCATGTTTAGTAGATTGAAGGTAGAGCTGCATTTCACACTCATAGTTTTCTTCAGCCATTGTTGGTATGTGGGTTCAAATACTGGAGATCGGTTCTCTGTTGTTCCTGTGACTTTTTATCATCTGTTCTCTTTAATACTTGAATCTCCTGGCATCGTCTTGACCAGCTCCCTTTTGAACTTGCCATTTTTCTCTAATAACACCCCCATGAAAGTAGGCTTGAAATATTTGCTCTGTCTTACTGTTTCATCTTTGTCTCCAATCATCAGATCCTTTACTTTTTTCCTTTTCTTACATTCATTTCTTCCTTTTTATTCTTAGCCCAAATCACAGTCTTGGCTTGTGGTCCCTAGGCTTTTGTATTTCACAGATCTGAAAGAGTAAGAGTGAAATAAAGTAAAATTGAGAGACCAGTATACGAGGGCAGCTTCCATATACGCGTCCAACACACCCTGTGTAGAACGCTTCATTTTAGTGCACTTCACAGATAGTGGTTTTTTACAACTTGAAGGTGTGTGTCTGCCCTGCATTCAGCCATTTTCGTCAAGTCTGTTGGCACTATTTTTCCATTTTCCTTTTGTTCACTTCTTGTCTCTGTGTCACATTTTGTAATTCTCACAATATTGACTTTCTCATCGTATTTGTTATGATATGTGATCAAGGATTATAACTCACTGAAAGCTCAGAAGATAGCATTTTTTAGCAATAAACTAGTTTTTAATTCAGGTGTGTGCATTTTTTTAGACATGATGCTATTGCACATTTAATAGACAACAGTATAGTGTAAACAACTTATGTGCACCAGGAAACAAATCCATTTGACTTGCTTCATTGTGTACCCACTGAATTGCAGTGGCCTAGAGCCGAACCTGCTGCGTACCTGTGGTGTGCCTGTACCTAGGTTTCTCATTTGGCCATAGACCAAGAAAAATCATCATTGGCTCCTGTCCAGCCACAGGCAGAATTTGAGAATCCTTGTCTAGTCACTTAGTACTCATCTGTTTTCTCTCATGAGTCCATCTCACACACATTTCAAAATTAGTATTATAACCTTGTTCTGCTAACCTTTCTGGCAATTTGGCTTTCCAGGATTTGCAAGATAAAATAAGAGTTCTCTAGCCTTGTTTTTAGGCAACCCTGTTACCTGGTTCCAGTAACCTTCCTAGCCTTACTGTCCGAATTCACTGCTTGGGAGATCAGTAACCTGCCTCAGCCAGGATTACTTGCTATTCTGCGAACCCATTCTGTGTTTCCCTGTTATTTGTTTGTGCAAATGGCACTGAGCTTGTGGTTCTTTGTAAGTTCATCGCAAAGGGATGCACATTAGAGTCCTTTTGTAAGATGTCTTACCTTCCTAGTTGTATTCTTGAGGGCAGGCGTAGTAACTGTACAGATAGCTTGTAGGTGTGCACTGGAATAAGTGAGGCTGTTGTGCTACTCAGTTGTGTTTAACTTAACATGTGTCTGGGCAAGAGTGATTTTGTTTCTCCATCGTTGTTTGTTTGGTTGACCATGACCAGTTACCTATTAGTGGTGATATCTAGAAATATTTGCAGCTGACATTCTCTTACCTCTCCCCTCAGATGAACAGTGTTTTGAGGCAGATGCCGTATGGCGGGAAATTTGGTTCTCCGCTCCTGGATCAGTCAGGATTTTCCCCATCAGTTCAGTCACATAATCATACTTTTAACCACTCTTCGAGCTCCCAGTGGCGCCAAGATACACCATCACCACAGCGGAAAGTCCGGCAGAATCCTCACCCCTACGTGGCGGACAGACACTATGCCCGCGAGCAGCGTTACCCTGACCTTGGGCCCGACCACCACTACAGAGGACGCAGAGATGATTTTTTCTATGAAGACAGGAGTCCCGATGGCTGGGGCCATGACTACGAGAACAGGAGAGACGCCAGTAGAGAGGGAAAGTGGCGTTCGTCTCGACACTGACGGGGGTTGAAAGGAAGACGTCCTTGGAGGGTCATTCTTGGCCCTTTTGGCCAAGATGATCTGGGGATGTTCTGTTAGAACTGTACAGAGCAGCTTTGCAGATGGCCATATTTCTTCATAAAAATTTTAAAACCTATTGCTCCAATCTAATACAGAATGAGAATAATTGTTCCATTTTTATTACATTAATGACCTTTCACCTCAGGGTTTTATTAAGAGGAAAGGGTTTTATACATAAGAAATAACCGCAGTTCCTAGTCATTTTAGACAATTGAGGAAGGGATGTATCATATGGATTGGTTGTATTATAAAGCAAATATTTTAATGATCTGTTATCTTTTTTGTAATGCGAGAAGTTTCTTGTTAGTAAGATAATTGGTGTATATAATAGAAAACATTCCAGTTAGTCTGAAATGACTATCAGTATTTTGTTAATACATGAGAAAATGTAATTTCAGTGATTCATTTTACTAACATTTTATTGGAGAAAGCCTATTGATAAAGTTTGGGGATGAATCATATTGTTAAATGCTTTAGAGAATTTAAACACACATTCTGTGACATTCTCTTTTGAGTTTTACTCTAACTGAACATACAAGTATAAATCTGCCCATGCTCTCTCATTCTGAAATTTTAGAACCTGCTCGTTAAATCATGTTTGAAGTTGCTCAGGAAATTAAATATCTCTAAATGAATTTTTTTACATAAAAAATACAGTATTATTATAAATCCCTTTTTTTAGGAAGAACAATTTTAATGCATGGTCAGATAAAACAGTAAAATGTTTCATTGAAAGTATACTTTTTTGGAAAAAAAGGTTCATGAAGCCTTTAAGTGCTGCCTCTATCACTCAAACTTTAAAAATTTGAACATTTTCAGAGCGCCCAGGGTATGTACGAGCATACATTTTATTATGGAGAATGTATAGGTTGCTTTTTTTGTTTGAACATTTGATAGAACTTAGTCTTAAAACTTTTCTGATTTAAAAAATTTTTAAATCTAATTCAACAAAACTTTCATGTATCAAGATGCTAATTCCCTTTCATTGTAGAACTTGTTTATAAAAATCCATTCCTTGAAAAATTTAGGTCCTTTTTAATATTAACTATAATATTTGTACTATGTTGCTTTTTAATATATTGAAAATACAAAAAAGGGGTCTGTCCTGTTTTTTGACTTAGAGACATTGTACACAAAAAGTTAACAAAATACTTTTATTCCATGATTGCCTGGTGTTAAGAATGGCAGTTCTTCACATTTGGAGCACCCTGAAATACACCTTTTGTACATAATAGACTTAATATTTTAGAATCAGATTTTCAGTGACACATGGATTATTATTCTGAGCACTGTAAACTAGTTTCTCCCGGGTCCCTAGGAGTCGATACACATTCAGGTTCTGTTTCTAAATGCAGGGAGTTTCCTGTGTGCAGGTAAATGGAGCTGATTACTCAGCAGAGAAAGCGTCAAGGTAAAACGTGTTTGCTCAAGCAGGTTAGTAGAACAGTGTGTTTCCAGTGAGTCCGTTACCTTCATGTGTCTCATATTCGGTAGCATTTGTAGATACTAACAAATACTAATAGTGCTGTCTTGCAGCTTACCTGTGCGTCAGAGCCTCTCATATTCATTCCCTGGTGATCCCAGTTCAGGATCATCTTTTCTTACAGCCTTTGGAGCACCCCTGTGAGGTGTGCTTCACCCCTGAGCCAGATGAAAGTAAGCAGCCCAAATCCTGTGTGAAGGGATAGAAAAGGACACCCTTAAAGAGGTGAATATAGCTGGTGAGATAGCTCACCAAGGTATTGAGAGCAACAGAAAGGGAGAGACTGCTTTTGTGGGATTATAATTTTCTTTTTATTTGTGTTTCTGTAGACAGCTCCATGAAGGCAGGAATTGTATCTTACCCCTGAAGTCCCGGTATCCAGTGTGCCTGGCATATGTATAATGCTTGGTGAATTTTTGATGAATGAGCAAAGGAACATTTGTCAAATAATTGAATTAAAAAAAACGGAGGCTTCAGCATAGAAAATTGTTTTAAAAATAGTTGTTCGAACCTTCAACCACTATTGCATTCTGTTATAAAAGCTATGTATCACAATATATATAGTGCCTTTGAAACACTATAGAATTATATTTTTCAAAAATTTTTTTTGAAGAATATTATGTTTATTAGGGTCCCCCTTCACCAAGTCCCCCCTACAAACCCGATGACAGTCACTGTCCATCAGCGTAGTAAGATGCTGTAGAATCACTACTTGTCTTCTCTGTGTTGCACAGCCCTCCCCGTGCCCCCCCACATTATACATGCTAATTGTAAGGCCCCCTTTCTTCCCCATCCTTATCCCTCCCTACCCACCCATCCTCCCCAGTCCCTTTCCCTTTGGTCACTGTTAGTCCATTCTTAGGTTCTGTGATTCTGCTGCTCTTTTGTTCCTTCAGTCTTTCTTTGTTCCTGTAGTCTTTGGGTTTGAGGTGAGTCTCTTGTAAGCAGCATAGAGATGGGTCTTGCTTTTTTTTTTTTTGTAGATAATTATTTTTTTATTGAAGGGTAGTTGACACACAGTATTACATTACATTAGTTTCAGGTGTACAACATAGTGATTCAACATTTATATACATGACAATTCTAGGTACCAGCTATCACCATACCAAGCTGTTATAATATCTTGACTATATTCATTACATCCCAGTTACTTATTATTTTACCACTGGAAGTGTATACTTTTTTTTTTTCTTTTTGTGAGGGCATATCTCATATTTATTGATCAAATGGTTGTTAACAACAATAAAATTCTGTATAGGGGAGTCAATGCTCAATGCACAATCATTAATCCACCCCAAGCCTAATTTTCATCAGTCTCCAAGCTTCTGAAGCATAACAAACAAGTTCTTACACGGAGAACAAATTCTTACATAATGAATCAGTTACATGGTGAACAGTACAAGGGCAGCCATCACAGAAACTTTTGGTTTTGCTCATGCATTATGAACTATAAACAGTTCAAATATGAATACTCATTTGGTTTTTATACTTGATTTATATGTGGATACCACATTTCTCTATTATTATTATTTTTAATAAAATGCTGAAGTGGTAGGTAGATACAAGGTAAAGGTAGAAAACATAGTTTAGTGTTGTAAGAGAGCAAATGTAGATGATCAGGTGTGTGCCTGTAGACTATGTGTTAATCCACGCTAGACACAGGCAATAAAACATCCACGTATGCGGAAGATTTCTCTCAGAACGGGGGGTGAGGTTCTAAGCCTCACCTCTGTTGATCCCCAATTTCTCACCTGATGACCCCCCTGCGACTGTGCCTGTCTTAGGTTGTTCCTCCCTTGAGGAATCTTACCCGTCTCTGGCTAACCAGTCATCTTCCGGGGCCATACAGGGAAATGTGAAGTTGGTAAGTGAGAGAGACGCCTTATTGTTTGAAAAGGTTATGATACTTGGTAAATTTGATATGAGGCACGAATTCTATTTAAGGGTTGTAATTAGGAAGGAAGAAGAAAAGCTATAGAAGTAGCAGGCGGCAGAAAACCTGGGAAGATTACTTCTTTGACATATCTTCTTGTAGAGTAACGTCAGCATGTATAGGTTTTAAGCTACTACTTAAATTGCACACACACATTAACATAATAGGAGTGTAGTTACATAACCAAAGCATATCTGTAATTACCAGCCATCTCCAGTGAAACCAAGAGAACCAGTTAGGCACCTTAGGCATTTGTGAAAACTTATCTATGATATGGTGGATATTGTCCAACTGAACTTGAACAGTCTGAGAGAAATCAGACAAAACAACCCATTCCTGGGGAATGTTCACATCCCTTACGTTCTTTTAACAGTAAATAGTCTGTAGTTGTAAGATTTTGGAGCGTTAAAATTTGCACTTCTCCTAATTCTTGATTGAGTTCCAACAGTATAGATCCAGTCAAATTTGTTGTTTTACTGTATGCACAGGCCAGCTCAGATATCTCCTTCCTCATTCCCATGGCAAGTCCAGGAACTGGTGGGATGAGTGCATCTACAGCTGTAGCAGTGCGTGGATCTTTGTTGGGGTTTTTTGATGATCATCCTCTGGCATGAGTCTTCCAGAGAGTGCTGATGTTGTAAGTTCTTTTTCATATTGTATCTTAGTTCATTTTCGGGGTAGCCCAATTAGGCTTTGATCCTCTGTATAAACACAAACAGACCCTTTGCCTACACTTTTATATGCCCTTTATACTCTTGTGTAGAACTCATTGGAGGTCACCACACAGGAACTGCCCTTTTTTTTTTTTTTGGTATCACTAATCTACACTTACATGACGAATATTATGTTTACTAGGCTCTCCCTTATACCAGGTCCCCCCTATAAACCCCTTTACAGTCACTGTCCATCAGCATAGCAAAATGTTGTAGAATCCCTACTTGCCTTCTCTGTGTTGTACAGCCCTCCCTTTTCTCCTACCCCCCCGTGCATGCTAATCTTAATACCCCCCTACTACTCCCCCCCTTATCCCTCCCTACCCACCCATCCTCCCCAGTCCCTTTCCCTTTGGTACCTGTTAGTCCATTCTTGAGTTCTGTGATTCTGCTGCTGTTTTGTTCCTTCAGTTTTTCCTTTGTTCTTATATTCCACAGATAAGTGAAATCATTTGGTATTTCTCTTTCTCTGCTTGGCTTGTTTCACTGAGCATAATACCCTCCAGCTCCATCCATGTTGCTGCAAATGGTTGGATTTGCCCTTTTCTTATGGCTGAGTAGTATTCCATTGTGTATATGTACCACATCTTCTTTATCCATTCATCTATCGATGGACATTTAGGTTGCTTCCAATTCTTGGCTATTGTAAATAGTGCTGCGATAAACATAGGGGTGCACTGATCTTTCTCATACTTGATTGCTGCATTCTTAGGGTAAATTCCTAGGAGTGCAATTCCTGGGTCAAATGGTAGGTCTGTTTTGAGCATTTTGATGAACCTCCATACTGCTTTCCACAATGGTTGAACTAACTTACATTCCCACCAGCAGTGTAGGAGGGTTCCCCTTTCTCCACAGCCTCAGCAACATTTGTTGTTGTTTGTCTTTTGGATGGCAGCCATCCTTACTGGTGTGAGGTGATACCTCATTGTAGTTTTAATTTGCATTTCTCTGATAATTAGCGATGTGGAGCATCTTTTCATGTGTCTGTTGGTCATCTGTATTTCTTTTTTGGAGAACTGTCTGTTCAGTTCCTCTGCCCATTTTTTAATTGGGTTATTTGTTTTTTGTTTGTTGAGGCGTGTGAGCTCTTTATATATTCTGGACGTCAAGCCTTTATCAGATGTGTCATTTTCAAATATATTCTCCCATACTGTAGGGTTCCTTTTTGTTCTATTGATGGTGTCTTTTGCTGTACAGAAGCTTTTCAGCTTAATATAGTCCCACTTATTCATTTTTGCTGTTGTTTCCCTTGCCCGGGGAGATATGTTCAAGAAGAGGTCACTCATGTTTATGTCTAAGAGGTTTTTGCCTATGTTTTCTTCCAAGAGTTTAATGGTTTCATGACTTACATTCAGGTCTTTGATCCATTTTGAGTTTACTTTTGTATATGAGGTTAGACAATGGTCCAGTTTCATTCTCCTACATGTAGCTGTCCAGTTTTGCCAGCACCATCTGTTGAAGAGACTGTCATTTTGCCATTGTATGTCCTTGGCTCTTTTATCAAATATTAATTGACCATATATGTCTGGGTTAATGTCTGGATTCTCTAGTCTGTTCCATTGGTCTGTGGCTCTGTTCTTGTGCCAGTACCAAATTGTCTTGATTACTATGGCTTTATAGTAGAGCTTGAAGTTGGGGAGTGAGATCCCCCCTACTTTATTCTTCTTTCTCAGGATTGCTTTGGCTATTCGGGGTCTTTGGTGTTTCCATATGAATTTTTGAATTATTTGTTCCAGTTCATTGAAGAATGTTGCTGGTAATTTGATAGGGATTGCATCAAATCTGTATATTGCTTTGGGCAGGATGGCCATTTTGATGATATTAATTCTTCCTAGCCACGAGCATGGGATGAGTTTCCATCTGTTAGTGTCCCCTTTAATTTCTCTTAAGAGTGACTTGTAGTTTTCAGATTATAAGTCTTTCACTTATTTGGTTAGGTTTATTCCTAGGTATTTTATTTGTTTTGATGTAATTGTGATTGGAGTTGTTTTCCTGATTTCTCTTTCTGTTGGTTCATTGTTAGTGTATTGGAAAGCCACAGATTTCTGTGTGTTGATTTTGTATCCTGCAACTTTGCTGTATTCCGATATCAGTTCTAGTAGTTTTGGGGTGGAGTCTTTAGGGTTTTTTATGTACAATATCATGTCATCTGCAAATAGTGACAGTTTAACTTCTTCTTTACCAATCTGGATTCCTTGTATTTCTTTGTTTTGTCTGATTGCCGTGGCTAGGACCTCCAGTACTATGTTAAATAACAGTGGAGAGAGTGGGCATCCCTGTCTAGTTCCCGATCTCAGAGGAAATGCTTTCAGCTTCTTGCTGTTCAATATAATGTTGGCTGTGGGTTTATCATAGATGGCCTTTATTATGTTGAGGTACTTGCCCTCTATTCCCATTTTGCTGAGAGTTTTTATCATGAATGGATGTTGAACTTTGTCAAATGCTTTTTCAGCATCTATGGAGATGATCATGTGGTTTTTGTCTTTCTTTTTGTTGATGTGGTGGATGATGTTGATGGACTTCCGAATGTTGTACCATCCTTGCATCCCTGGGATGAATCCCACTTGGTCATGGTGTATGATCCTTTTGATGTATTTTTGAATTCGGTTTGCTAATATTTTGTTGAGTATTTTTGCATCTACGTTCATCAGGGATATTGGTCTGTAGTTTTCTTTTTTGGTGGGGTCTTTGCCTGGTTTTGGTATTAGGGTGATGTTAGCTTCATAGAATGAGTTTGGGAGTATCCCCTCCTCCTCTATTTTTTGGAAAACTCTAAGGAGAATGGGTATTATGTCTTCCCTGTATGTCTGATAAAATTCCGAGGTAAATCCATCTGGCCCAGGGGTTTTGTTCTTTGGTAGTTTTTTGATTACCGCTTCAATTTCGTTGCTGGTAATTGGTCTGTTTAGATTTTCTGTTTCTTTCTGGGTCAGTCGTGGAAGGTTGTATTTTTCTAGGAAGTTGTCCATTTCTCTTAGGTTTCCCAGCTTTTTAGCATATAGGTTTTCATAGTATTCTCTAATAATTCTTTGTATTTCTGTGGGGTCCGTCGTGATTTTTCCTTTCTCGTTTCTGATACTGTTGATTTGTGTTGACTCTCTTTTCTTCTTAATAAGTCTGGCTGGAGGCTTATCTATTTTGTTTATTTTCTCGAAGAACCAGCTCTTGGTTTCATTGATTTTTGCTATTGTTTTATTCTTCTCAATTTTATTTATTTCTTCTCTGATCTTTATTATGTCCCTCCTTCTGCTGACCTTAGGCCTCATCTGTTCTTTTTCCAATTTCGATAATTGTGACATTAGACCATTCATTTGGGATTGCTCTTCCTTTTTTAAACATGCTTGGATTGCTATGTACTTTCCTCTTAAGACTGCTTTTGCTGTGTCCCACAGAAGTTGGGGCTTAGTGTTGTTGTTGTCATTTGTTTCCATATATTGCTGGATCTCCATTTTGATTTGGTCATTGATCCATTGATTATTTAGGAGCGTGTTGTTAAGCCTCCATGTGTTTGTGAGCCTCTTTGCTTTCTTTGTACAGTTTATTTCTAGTTTTATGCCTTTGTGGTCTGAAAAGTTGGTTGGTAGGATTTCAATCTTTTGGAATTTTCTGAGGCTCTTTTTGTGGCCTAGTATGTGGTCTATTCTGGAGAATGTTCCATGTGCACTTGAGAAGAATGTATATCCTGTTGCTTTTGGATGTAGAGTTCTATAGATGTCTATTAGGTCCATCTGCTCTACTGTGTTGTTCAGTGCTTCCGTGTCCTTACTTATTTTCTGCCCAGTGGATCTATCCTTTGGGGTGAGTGGTGTGTTGAAGTCTCCTAGAATGAATGCATTGCAGTCTATTTCCCCCTTTAGTTCTGGTAGTATTTGTTTCACATATGCTGGTGCTCCTGTGTTGGGTGCATATATATTTAGAATGGTTATATCCTCTTGTTGGACTGAGCCCTTTATCAGTATGTAGTGTCCTTCTTTATCTCTTGTTACTTTCTTTGTTTTGAAGTCTATTTTGTCTGATATTAGTACTGTAACCCCTGCTTTCTTCTCGCTGTTGTTTGCCTAAAATATGTTTTTCCATCCCTTGACTTTTAGTCTGTACATGTGTTTGGGTTTGAGGTGAGTTTCTTGTAAGCAGCATGTAGATGGATCTTGCTTTTTTATCCATTCTGTTACTCTGTGTCTTTTGATTGGTGCATTCAGTCCATTTACATTTAGGGTGACTATTGAAAGATATGTACTTATTGCCATTGCAGGCTTTAAATTCGTGGTTACCAAAGGTTCAAGGTTAGCCTCTTTAGTATCTTACTGCCTAACTTAGCTCACTTATTGAGCTGTTATATACACTGTCTGGAGATTCTTTTCTTCTCTCCCTTCTTATTCCTCCTCCTCGATTCTTCATATGTTGGGTGTTTTGTGCTGTGCTCTGTCTAGGAGTGCTCCCATCTAGAGCAGTCCCGGTAAGATGTTCTGTAGAGGTGGTTTGTGGGAAGCAAATTCCCTCAGCTTTTGTTTGTCTGGGAATTGTTTAATCCCACCGTCATATTTGAATGATAGTCGTGCTGGATACAGTATCCTTGGTTCAAGGCCCTTCTGTTTCATTGCATTAAATATATCATGCCATTCTCTTCTGGCCTGTAGGGTTTCTGTCGAGAAGTCTGATGTTAGCCTGATGGGTTTTCCTTTATAGGTGACCTTTTTCTCTCTAGCTGCCTTTAAAACTCTTTCTTTGTCCTTGATCTTTGCCATTTAATTCTTATGTGTCTTGGTGTTGTCCTCCTTGGATCCTTTTTGTTGGGGGTTCTGTGTATTTCCATGGTCTGTTCGATTATTTCCTCCCCCAGTGTGGGGAAGTTTTCAGCAATGATTTCTTCTAAGATACTTTCCATATCTTTTCCTCTCTCTTCTTCTGGAACCCCTATAATACGGATATTTTTCCTTTTGGATTAGTCACACAGTTCTCTTAATATTGTTTCATTCCTGGAGATCCTTTTGTCTCTCTCTATGTCAGCTTCTATGCGTTCCTGTTCTCTGATTTCAATTCCATCAATGGCCTCTTGCATCCTATCCATTCTGCTTATAAACCCTTCCAGAGTTTGTTTCATTTCTGCGATCTCCTTTCTGGCATCTGTGATCTCCCTCCGGACTTCATCCCATTTTTCTTGCGTATTTCTCTGCATCTCTGTCAGCATGTTTATGATTCTTATTTTGAATTCTTTGTCAGGAAGACTGGTTAGGTCTGTCTCCTTCTCTGGTGTTGTCTCTGTGATCTTTGTCTGCCTGTAGCTTTGCCTTTTCATGGTGATAGGAATAGTCTGCAGAACTGGGACGAGTGACGGCTGGAAGGACTTCCTTTCTTGTTGGTTTGTGGCCCTCCTCTCCTGGGAGAACAGCGACCTCTAGTGGCTTGTGCTGCGCAGCTGCGCGCAGACAGGGTTTCTGCTTCCTGCCCGGCTGCTATGGAGTTAATCTCCGCTGTTGCTGTGGGCGTGGCCTGGCTCGGGCAGCTGCTCCAAAATGGTGGAGTCGCGTTGGAGCAGGAGCTGCTGGGAGGCTATTTATCTCCGTAAGGGCCCTCCCTGCTCCCTGCAGCCCAGGGGTTAGGGTGCCCAGAGATCCCGGATTCCCTACCTCTGGATTAAGTGACCCGCCCTGCCCCTTTAAGACTTCCAAAAAGCACCCGCCAAAACAAACAATGACCACACACACACAAAAAAAATTTAAATTAAAAAAAAAAAAAAAGGGGCCACTCGTTTTTCTTTATTCTCCGGCGCCAGCCTCAGGCATCTGCTCACCGGTCTTGCTGCCCTGTTTCCCTACTATTGGGGTCCCTATCCCTTTAAGGCTTCCAAAAAGCGCTGGCCAGAACAAAATAGCAAAAAAAAAAATGGTCATGCGCTTTTCTTATGTCCTCCGGCGCCAGGCCTCCGGTGCCCGCTCACTGTTCTTGCTGCCCTGTTTCCCCAGCATCCAGGGCCCCCCCCTGGGCACGTACTGTGTCTGCGCTCTGGCCCGGATGGCGGGGGCTGGGTGCTCGGCAGTCCTGGGCTCCGTCTCCCTCCCGCTCTGCCTGCTCTTCTCCCGCCGGGAGCTGGGGGGAGGGGCGCTCGGCTCCCGCGGGACCGGGGCTTGTATCTTACCCCCTTCGCGAGGCGCTGGGTTCTCTCAGGTGCGGATGTGGTCTGGATATTGTCCTGTGTCCTCTGGTCTTTATTCTAGGAAGGGTTGTCTTTGTTATATTTTCATAGATATACGTGGTTTTGGGAGGAGATTTCTGCTGCTCTACTCACGCCGCCATCTTCCGCCCTCCTCGGGTCTTGCTTTTTTATCCATTCTATTACTGTGTGTCTTTTGATTGGTGCATTCAGTCCATTAACATTTAGGGTGATTATTGAAAGATAGGTACTTATTGCCATTGCAGGCTTTAGATTCATGGTTGCCAAAGGTTCAAGGTTAGCTTCTTTAGTATCTTACTGTCTAACTTAACTAACTTACTGAGCTATTTTAGACACTGTCTGGTCATTCTTTATTTTTCTCCCTTCTTATTCCTCCTCCGTTCTTTATATGTTGGTTGTTTTATTCTGTGCTCTTTTGTGCTTCCTTTAACTGCTTTTGTGGGTAGTTGATTTTATTTTTTGCCTTTAGTTAGTATTTGGTTGGTCTGCTTTCTTTGCTGTGATTTTATTTTCTCTGGTGACAACTACTTAGTTTTAGAAGTGCTCCCATCTAGAGCAGTCCCTCTAAAATACCCTGTAGAGGTGGTTTGTGGGAGGCAAATTCTCTCAACTTTTGCTTGCCTGGGAATTGTTTAATCCCTCCTTCATATTTAAATGATAGTCGTGCTGGATACAGTATCCTTGGTTCAAGGCCCTTCTGTTTCATTGCATTACATATATCATGCCATTCTCTTCTGGCCTGTAGGGTTTCTGTTGAGAAGTCTGATGATAGCCTGTTGGGTTTTCCTTTGTAGATGACCTTTTCCCTCTCTCTAACTGCCCTTAAAACTCTGTCCTTGTTCTTGATCTTTGCCATTTTAATTATGTGTCTTGGTGTTGTCCTCCTTGGATCCTTTCTGTTGGGAGTTCTGTACACTTCCATGGTCTGATCGATTATTTCCTCCCCCAGTTTGGGGAAGTTTTCAGCAATTATTTCTTCAAATACTCTTTCTATTCCTTTTTCTGTCTCTTCTTCTTCTGGTACCCCTATAATGTGGATATTGTTCATTTTGGATTATTTTCATGGCGATAGATATATTTGTGGGGAGCCGGCGCGTGTGTTGGGTAAGAGAATGTCCCTTCTTGTTGGTTTGTGGCACTCCTCTCCTGGGAGAACAGCGGCCTCTAGCGGCTTGTGCTGGGCAGCTGCGCGCAGACGGGGCTTCTGATCTTGCCCTGCCACTATGGAGTTTATTTAGCTCTGCAGATGCTGTGGGCATGGCCTGTCTCAGGCTGCTGCTCCTATATGGCAGAGCCGCGTCGGTGGGGGAACAGGCGGGAGGCTGTTTATCATGGTGAGGGTCCTCCGAGCTGCGCTGCTGGGGGTTTGGGCACCCAGAGCTCCCTGAGGTTCGCAGCCACTGGGCTAAATGTCCCAGGGTGCTTCCGTCCATCTGTGGGGTCCCTGTCCCTTTAAGACTTCCAAGAAGCACTCGCTTTTCTTTGTCCCCAGGGCACTGGCCTCAGGCACCCGCTTACCGTTCTTGCTGCCCTGTTTCCCTAGCATCCAGGGCCCCCTGGGCACGCACTGTGTCTGCACTCTGGCCTGGATGGCAGGGGCTGGGTGCTCGGCAGCCCTGGGCTCCGTCTCCCTCCCGCTCTGCCTGCTCTTCTCCCGCCGGGAGCTGGGGGGAGGGGCGCTCGGCTCCCGCGGGGCCGGGGCTTGTATCTCACCCCCTTCGCGAGGCGCTGGGTTCTCTCAGGTGCGGATGTGGTCTGGATATTGTCCTGTGTCCTCTGGTCTTTATTCTAGGAAGAGTTGTCTTTGTTATATTTTCATAGATATATGTGGTTTTGGGAGGAGATTTCCGCTGCTCTACTCACGCCGCCATCTTGGTTCTCCTTCAAATTTTTAAGACATTTGCATCTGTATTAATGGGGTTTTCTTTTAAAAATTGTTTATTAGTTTGCTTTTGAAATTATTGGTTCTGCTAGTTTTGTAAAGTGAACTGGTAAGCTTACCTCTTTCTATACCTTGAAAAAAAATGGAATTCTTAGGGATTATCTGTTTCTTTAAGACTTCTTGAAGATCATTTATATAAAACTGCCTGGGTCTTAGAAGTACCTCTTTGACTTTGCAATTTCCTTTATGGTTATTGATTTATTTAGGTTTTCTTAGGAGTCAGTTTGGATAATACCTTTCTAAAAAATCAACCATTTTCTCTGTCTTTCCAAAATAACTGATACAGGTTTGTACATAGTATTTCTTATAATTTTTATAATACTATATCTAGTCCAGTGTTAGTTTCTGATGTATTTTACTTTCCCTCCACACCCTGGTCAGACTTGCCTAGAGGCTGTGCTGTTAGACATTTTATATTTATGTATTTTATATTTATATATATGTATAAGCCCCACACGGCATTTTAAAATAAAGATTCTTTTTAAAGGAGATTTAAATAAGAAAAAGATCTTACCTTATTTTCCAGCAGTTATGATTTCAGGAACTCTCCCTCTTTGTGTGGATCCATGTATCCATCTGGTATTCTGCTTGAAGAGGATCTGGCATTTCTTAGACTGCAGGCTTGCTTGGTAATGTCATCTTTTGTAATATTTGAAAAAGCCACATTTGTTTTTGAAATAACATTTTTTCGCTGGGTATAGAATTCTAAGTTGATGTGTTTTTTTTTCTTTTAATACTTCAAAAAAATGAGGCTCTACTTTCTGATTGTATTTTTTCCTATAAGAATTCTGTCATAAACTTAATGTGTCATTTTTCCCTGGCTAGTTTTGATCAATCTGATTATAATGTGCCTTAATGTAGTTTTCTTCATGTTCCTTTTGCTTGGGTTCATTGAGCTGCATGGGTCTCTGGGTTTATGGTTTTCACCAAATACGGAAATATTTTGGCCATTCAAAAGAATTTTCTGTCCCCACTTTTCTTCAGAAACCCCAATTATACGTACAAGTCGGCTTGATGTCCCATGGCTCACTGGTGTGCTGTTTAGTATTTTTTTCTCTGTTTCATTTTGGGTGGTTCTATTGCTGTGTCTTCATGTCTTTTCCTGCAGTGTCTCATTAGCAATTAATTCTAATATAACCTTTGTCTTAGCTGTTGTAGTTTTTCTCTCTACAAGTTTGATATGAATCTCTTCTTTCTGATCATTTCCTTTTTTCAGCTTTATTGAGGTACAATTGACTAAAGCTATTTAAACTATATTACGTAATAATTTGATACACAGTATACACTGTGGAAGGATTTCCCCCCATTGAATTAATTACCACAGGATTTGAATCATTTTTATATCTTCACTTTCTTAAATTTTCTACATAGGGAATAAAGTTATAGTCATTTTTAATTTCTTTGCTAATCATAAAATGTTCGTCAGTTCTGAGTGGGTTTCTACAGGGTCACTGTATTGGATATATCGTCCTGCTGCTTTGTGTGCCTTGTCATTTAGATTGGATGCTAGGCGTTGTGACTTTTACCTTAGTGGATGCTTGGTATTTTGTATTGAATGTTCTTCTAGTACACAGATACTTGCAAACAGTTGTATCCATTCAGGACATGATTTTAAGATTTGTTTGGCAGGTTTGGAGAAATATTTAGTCCAGGATTAATTCACCCCATTGCTGAGGCAAGACTCTCTCGAATACTCATAGGCGCCTCATGTTGTGAAGTTTTTTCAGTCTGGTCGGTGGGAACACAGTGTTCCTGGTCCTGAGTGCTGTGTGGTATTCCCTCTGATTCTTTGGGGCAGTTCTTTCCTGTTTTGGGTACTTTCTTCAAACCTGTGTGCTGGTCGGTACTCTCATGACTCCTGGAGGAAACCAGACTTCCAGGTTGGCTCCCTGTGCACCTGCATCCTCTTCAGCATGTGTGCTGGCATTCTAGCTGCCTTGGTTTCCCTGGACCCTCAGGTTTATTTCCGCAGCTCAGTTTGCAGGGTTTTGCCTTTTCTTCCCTCCCCCCACCCCCCAGGGCTGCAGCCTGAAAACCCCCTAAAGGCAGCAAGCTGAGGCAACCATGGGGCTCGCCTTGTTTGCTGCCCATGTCTCTGGGATTGCTGTCCTTGGTACCTGATGTCCAGTGTCAGGCTGCATTGGTTTGCATATGGGTTTTTTCAGGCAGGAGGGAAATCGAATCCTTGTTACTCCATCTTAACTTGAAGTGAAAGATAATCATGGGTGTGGGTATATAATGCGCTCACAGTTTTTCATTTTAAATGGTCTACTTTTAGGTTTGATTTTTCTCACCTCAATTACATGCTTTTTATGTCTAAATGACTTTTGTCCAGTCTTCTACTATAACTTCTCGTTTTATATCCTTGTCGACACAGCATGTGGCCTATGTGATAAAAGTCTGTAGAGAGACAAACCAGATCGCTAGCCGGGTGATCCCAGGACTTCCCTCGGTTGCCCGGCAGTGAACCAGCAGGACGGCGCCCGTGGCCCAAGCGCGCCGCTCGAGTTCCCGAGGAACCCGGGGCCCACGGCCGTCGTCCTCCACTGACCCTCTGCCTGCGAGCTCTGTCCACATGGGCGATGCCTGCAGGGTCAAGGCCTTTTCCTTAAGTCTAGGGGTGCAAAACACTGGGGTTTTCTTGCATGAATCAGTACTGGACTTCACGGCCCATGATTTCTAGTTGGGGTTTATTTACAGTGGAATGTGAATGTGGAGAACATGTGGAGTATTCAAGTTTTCTAGGGCACACATCCAAAATTTGTTTACAGTTGTCCTCAACATAATCTGACAGCACATTTTTGTAAGGATTTATTTTTACTGAAACTTTACAAAGTATTCAACTTGTTCAGAAACAGCTACTGTTTTTCTCATTCGTGGGCATTTTTCACATTCATATTTCATTGGCTTATATGTATTTAAATTAATAACTTATACTAATAGGAACTGGTGTAAGCAGGTTTGGAACAACTTAAGTAAGCAAGAGTGAGTGAACATTCAGGAGCTGCTGACTCGTCTCTGGCCTGCAGTGTGTCAGAGACATTGGCGTTTATTACAGGAGGAACAGAGAACACAAGTTAAGCCAATAAAAGGAGTTAAACGTGCTTCTAATATGGTAGGTAAGGCCTGTTATGTTTCAAATCCTATATATTTTTCTCTTCTGAATCTCTTCATTCTGAGAGAGGTTATTTTAGTTTTTGCCATTTTCTCTGAGTGATATATCCTAGTCCATATACGTCCTGAAGCTATGTTCCTTCCAAGGGAAGTAGGACGTTTCTCCACCACGTACTATGACTCCTGCCAGTGTAAATATCTTTGACCTGTTTTCATGCTACTAACCTTGACTTCTATTTGTTTTATATTAGTAATTCACATCTTTAATTTTGTTAATATTTGCCTGCTATGTCTTTGTTGGTTAATTTTTAATACTTTTATGTCACTTGATCTTAGGAATGCCTCATATTAAGATGTTTTGATTTATTCCTCTTACACTTCCTCGTGTGAGTATGTTTATAAGCCGGACCACCCTTTCTTTGTTATTTTTCGTCCTTCTAGTGCTGCATTTTTGGAGGCATACTAGAATCTCCTAGGAGCCTTTCAAAAAACAATTTAGTGCCTAAACTCTCCTGCAGTCCAGGGGATGAGAGCGGTATCAGTATGTTTTCAAAGATTCTAGCGTGAAGTCAGCATTTAGAACCCTAGTGTCCCACTATGTCTATGCCTGTAGTGCTTTGCTTCAAATTCTCAGCAACCGCATTTAAATTTATAATTTTCTGTTGGTGGATAGGCAGAAACAACTGTCGTAGTCAAGGTGAAATGAGAGAGGTGGAACTAGGAGTGGGGCAGAGGAAGGGTCACCGGGCAGCTGTGGCTGTTGGTGGCCCGACCTGTTGCCCTGCATTTGGTGTTGGGCCTGAAGTCATCTGAAGTTAGCCAGCCCAGCAGGTGGGAGGGAGCCCTGGATAGGACCAGGGGAAAGAAAACGCAGCCTGCGTCTGTCTCTCATGGCTCCACCGTGCAGGACGTGGTGGCCTGAAGCTGTAGGTGGAGCTGACGCTCTTGGCTGTAGAACTGCACGTATCTTTGGCCTGTGACTCAGACAAGTTGAAAGAAAGCTGGCAGGAGCAGGAGGAGCTCAGACTGGGTGGTGCCCCACACCAGCACGGCAAGCCAGGACACAGGAGGTGCATGCCTGAGCCCCGCAGTGCAAGGCACCCTCCCCGCCTGCCCGAGCGTGAAAACACGGTAGCTGCTTCCCTTAGGACTCACAGATCCCAGGCACATTTCTCTTGGGGTCAGCTGCCCTGTGACTCTGACCCTAGCTACCTGGAGTGGGGCCAGACTTCAGAGGTTAAGGGCTTAGTCCTCTAGAGACTGGCTCACTTTCAGACACCAGCCTCAGCTCAGGTCCCCAGGCCACCTATGCTTGTGGCAAATTCCGGGGCTCCCACTACCTCCCCAGGCTTGATAATTCACTAGAATGACTCACAGAACTCAGGAAAAGCTATACTTAGAGTTACGCTTTTAACTCTATGCTACCTTCTCTATAGCAAAAAGGATACAGATCAAAACCAGACAAAAGAGGAGGTGAGGTCAAGGGCAAGCTTTCCAGGCGGTCTGGCGTGGAATCAGGATGCATGACCCTCCTGGTACATCAGCGTGCCTTACCAGCCGGGAAGCTTACCTGAGCTTCGGGTCAGGAGTTGTCAGTGGGATTTCATTACGTAGGCATGACTGATTGAATGTGATCGGTTCAGTCTGCAGTCCCCGCCCCTCCCAGGAGCTTGGACTGATACCACTCGGCTCAGAGACCCAACTCTTAACTGTATGGTTGAGCTTTCCAGCAAGGCTGCTCCCGTCTAGTGGCCCACCTAGATGGTTTAACAAAGAGAATAACAAAACATTCCTGTCCCTTAGGAAATTCCAAGAATTTAGAGGTTGCCTCCCAGAACCAGGAACAGAGGCCACTCAAATTATTTACTATAGAGCACTGACTCTAAATGGGAGCTGGGTGGGACAGGAATTCTTGGGTTGACAGGAAGCAAAACCACCTCAAAAGCACAGTATCTGACTCCCCCAATACCCTGCGCATAGCTTCATTTTCCTTGCTGTGAGGAAAGCATGGAGACCACCGCCAGAACTTTTTCACAATCCCTAGGATTTGGGTTTGACACTGCCATTATTTAAAAATGCTACCTTCTCTTTCTAAGGAGTTATTTCTTAACTCCTTATATGTTATCTATTATACTGTAACTTTTTTAGAACTATAAATTATTTACAGCACTATAATCTGTAATCTATTAAATAAAAAACTTTTAAGAATTAGTCACTTCTAAGTAGAAAGGAAGATTACTTGACGAATTGAAAATGTCTGTCATACTTCATTTGGGTCCTGGGATACGGAAGTGTGGATGAGAACAACTGTTTTCTAATAGCAGTTACTGAGCGTTCACTACCTGCTAAGGATTGTGCTAAGCCACTTATAACTGTTTTACAGAAGGGAAAGTTGAGACTTGGAGAAATCAGGTAACTTCCCCAAGATACACAGTGGTGGAGACCACATTCATATCTAGTCAGTGTGATTACAGAGCTCAAACTCGTAACTATTACACTGATTTTAATAATGTGTGACCGCGCCACAGGTAGGTCAAGTTGCTTTTATGGCCTAATGTTTGGAATTCTTGTATTTTGTGCTTAAAAATAGGAAATTATCTATTTTTATAATTTTAGCACTGTAAATAATAGAAAAGATGCCAGAGGTATGACTACCTCTGCAACACGTGAGTTGTGGATAGTTTTGTTCTCAAAAAGTAAAAAAACAAGTTGGATAGAATATTTTTTATGTTTATCTTAATATTTTTAATATTGGCTTTTCAGATCTATTGATAGACTGTTTAAAATGTTTACTAACGTTATTTTTTAAATATTTTGTTTATTAGAATACATAATAGATTCTCACAGTTCTAAACTAAAACTGTATCAAGAGATACCTGTTGAGAAGTCTTGCAGCCACTCCTGTCCGTCCGCCTCCTTCCCTACCAGTTCCTGGTAGGCAACCACTTGCTAGTGTGTCAGGTATCCTTCAATCATTTCCTTGTGCAAGTGTGTTTTCATTTTCCCTCTTTTTTTTCATACGTTGCTTTTTGCACTTAACAATATTAACTTGGAGATCTTGAATTGTGATTATTTGAATGCAATTTTTGTGGCTCTGGTAAAGAGCATCCTTTGGCAATTTATGTATTATCACTTTTGTGTGCCTTATTATTTTGCTTTATTTTGACATCAGTGTACATTAAGCTTTCTTTTTAAAAAACAAATAAGTATAATGTTCTTCAAATGCATTCATATTTCTTTAAGAAGAGATATTTCTTCTCAAGAGGGTGGCCTAATTCCTGTTGGTGAAGGCAAAATGCATTTAACCCATTTGTTTTAATTATCAGCTGCAGTTCAGTAAACCACCTCAAACTCAGTGGCTGCAGAAGAGTCATTTGGCCGGGACTCCACAGGGATGGCTCTTCTCTGCTTTACGTGGCATCACTGGGGTGACTCAAGTGGGGGCTGGAAGATCCACTCCCAAGGCGGGTCACTCATATGACTGTCCAGCTGGTCTTGGCTGTTGGTGGGGAGCCCAGCCAAGGCTGTGAGCTGGGTGGTGGTTCCTCCCCGTGGGACTTGCTTTGGTTTTTCTTCAGCATGGTGACTGGGACCCAAGAGAGGAAGGAAGAGGTGCATGGTATCCTATGATCTAGCTTAAGAAGTCAGAGCCCGGTGATGAGAGAAGAGAGTCACGATCACATGGTAAGAGAAGAATGTGGGACAGGAGCTCCTGCTGTGACCATCTTTTAAAAACTGTATCTGCCACGCCATCTTCCAGGACCCAGACTCTACAAACAATAGTACTAAAAGCAGCTACTGTCGTTTTCTTCTAGCAGCTTTATTTTTTATTTTTCCCATTTAAATGCTTAATCTACTTACATTTTATTATCTTCTAAAATAAAGTCAGAAGCCAATTAAATTTTTTCTCAGGATAGCTATCCAGTGGCAAACAAAATTTATTATCAGCCCATCTTTTCATTACTTATGTGAAATGGTGCCATTACCACATCCTAAATCCCCCCCATTGTAGTAAGTCTGCTTGGGGACTTGAGCTCTGCACAGCGATGACCATCTATTCATGCCCTGGAACCTAATTATTGCAGGGCTGCTTGTCCCACACCTATCCCATCACTCTTCTTTTTCAAAAGTGTGCAGGCTAATTCTTGCATGCTTATTTTTCTATGTGAACTTTATCATCAGCTTTTCTAGTTTTAAACCAGTCTGTTGTTATTCCTATAAAAATGGTGATTATTGATTTTTAAATTACTTTTATGAATAATGAGATTGGGTATTTTTGTTTCTTTACATCGGTCAATTATATTTCTTCATGAACTGTTTTTCACAGCCTTTGCTTGTTTTCCTATTAGGGTTTTGATTCTTATTGATGTGTGAAAGCTCTTTGTATTTAAGAATACCAGAGCTTTGTTTGAAATGTTTCTCTTAAATGTTTCCCCAGTTACAGTAGCCTCCCCTTATCCGCGTTTCATTGGCCACAGTTTCAGTTACCTACCTTCAGTCACAGTCCAGAAGCAGATGGTCCTTCTTCAGACGTATAGTCAGAGGTCAGTGGGAGCCTGACACTTCATCACAGGGCCCCCGCCATTCACGTCACTTCATCTCATCACCTGGGTGTTTTATCATCTCATGTCATTATAGGAAGAAGGAGAAAAGAAAGGTGAATACAGTCCAATAAAATATTTTGAGAGAGAGGGAGAAAAAGAGGCCACATTCCCATAACTTTTATCATGTTATATTGTTGTTCTATTTTATTATTAGTTATTGTTGTTAAACTCTCACTATGACTAACTTACAGATCAAACTTTATCACAGGTATGTTTATTTAGGAAAAAACAGTATTTGTAGGGTTCAGTACTATCTGTGGTTTCAGGCATCCCACGGGGGTCTTAGAACATATTCCCAGAAGATTAGGGGAGATTACTATAGTTAATTTTGCTTCTGATGCTTTTTGAGGTCTTGAAATAAATGGTACTCCTGTGTGTGTGCTCATGCAAGGGCAGGGGAGTGGGAGCTGATTATCTTTCATGTGGTTTCTCCTGCTATTTTGAGGTTTATACATTCTTTCCCTGCTACAAAATAAAGTCATATATTTTTTTATGACTTTGTTTTTATATTTAACTGTTTGATCTATTTAGCATTTATTAGTAAATTGTATGAAGTTCTGATTGAACCAGATTTTTTTCCTAGTCAGTCTTTCCGACAGTTAAACAAAGGCCTTTATTTAACTGTTTATTTTTCCAGAATTCAAAACATGACCAAGAAAACACCGTTTTTCAGCTTTGAAGAAAAACCCACGTATGACTTTGACGGTGACTGTGCAGAACCTGTAAACTGACACAGGAAGAACTGAAAGCCCGGCCTGGCAGGGAGGTGACCTACTGCCGTCAGATTTCAGGTCCTCTAGTTTCTGTTTAAGAAGATGGGCCTTCCCCTAGATATGACGGTCTGTTTGAGTTTTAAATTACAGTTTATAATTCCTATTCATAAGGAAATATTCTACTAAAATTTTTATTGTGGTAAAACATATATAATATCAAAGTTGACATTTTAACCATTTTACAGTGTACAGTTCAGTGGCATTTAGTACATTCACAGTGAGCAGCCGTCTCCCTGTGTATCCCAAAACTTTCTCACCGCCCCAGTAACTCCCTGCCCATCAAGTCACAGCATCCCTACTGCCCTCCCCACCCCCAACTCCCAGCCCTGGGGGCCTCTAGTCTATTTTCTGTCTCCATGAACTTACCTTTTCTAGATATTTGAAATCAGTGAAACCACACAATATTTGTCCTTTTATGTCTGGCCTATTTCACTTAGCACAATGCTTCTAGTGTCATCTATAGTGTAGCTTGTGTCAGACCTCCATTTCTTTTTTTTTTTCTTTTTTTTTTTTTCTTTTCAACTTAATAATTTTTTATTGAGGTACATACAATAAAATGCACAAATATTAGTGTACAGCTTGGTATTTTTTGTTGTTTTTCTGCAAAAGCAAACAAAACATGGCCTTGCTTTATTAGTGATAAAATCACTACAGCTCAGTGCATTTTGACTTGTGTGTACCTTCATGAAACCATCACTTAGATCAAGATATCAAATATTGTAACTAATTCTCTTTTCTTCACCTATTTTACCCATTTTCCCATCTCTCTCCACAATAGCAATCACCAGTTTTAGATGTCTGAGTCTATTTCTGTTTTGTTTTGCTTTTTAGATTCCATACATAATTGAAATTATATGGTATTTGTCTTTCTCTGTCTAACTTATTTCACTTAGCATAATCCCCTCTAGGTCCGTCCATGTTATTATAAATGACAAGATTTCATTCTTTTTTTAAGGGTGAGTAATATTTCATTGTGTATATGTACCACATCTTTTTTACCCATTCACCTCTTGATGGACATTTAGGTTGCTTCTCTACCTTGGCTAATGTAAATAACGCTGCGACAAACATAAGAGGGCATATATCATCTCGAGTTAGTGATCTTGTTTTCTTTGGGTAAATTTCCAGAAGTGGAGCTGCTGGGTTGTATGGTGTGACTGAGTGCTCTTCCCTTATACGCACCACATTCTGTTTACTTGTTCATCTGCTGATGTATATGTAGCTAGTTCCCACGTTTGGCTACTGTGACAGAAATAATTCTACTTTTGTTTATCCCAAAAGCTCCCATATTTTTTTCTAAAGATAGAAATAAGTGATTAGTTTTTGCACAGCCCTTAAAATCAACTGAACTAAAAAAGAAAACCAAACTGCCAACTTAAACAGGTTAGTGGGAGAAGCCCAGTTCCAAGAAGTTCTTTGTACCTACGTATAGTTCTGTTTCCTATTTCCCTGAACTGATTTTTCTGGACACACAACACAAAAGAAAGAGTGGGAAGGAAAGCGGTTTTTGAATTTCAAAGTTTGTACAGTTTGCTATGCCCTTGGGAAGTTTTAAGAAGAGCTTAAAAAGAAGACAAAATACTTTCTATCAATTAAAACAAACCATTCAAATATCTGCCAAAACATATTTTCTGAGGGCGAAGAAAATAATAATAAACATTAATAAATGTTTATAAGTAGTTAATATAGTTAACAAATAGATGTTGTTTATTGAGGGTTTATGTGATGGGTACATGAGCTACTTACATGCAACTCTAAAATGTAGGAAGTAGTTGTTACTTTTATTTTATAAGTGAAGAAAAAGAGATTTGGATAGCTTTCATTTTTCATGTCATTTAGACAGCCCAAACTCATTCAGGTAATGTCAGAATTTAAGTGTAGGTCTTTCTGCCTCCTAAACCCATACTCTTACTAAAAACACCCTAGTACCATACAGTACTATCTTTTCTTTTTCCCCAGGTAAAGTGTTTGGCTTTAGAAACAATTATTTAGATGTGGCAAAAAAAGTGAAAATAATTTATTAATTTTTCACACCTGTGATTTTTTAGTCCCTATCTTTTCCCCTCAAAATGGAATTCAAAGAGTACTTTGAGGTCAGTGCAGAATCAGATGATAGGAAATGGAACATGTTCCTATTTAGAATATTTACGATTAGCAATAAAAGTATTCGTTAAAGTCAAGTACATATTTCTTATGCTTTTGAAAGAAACAAAGCAGATACAATAAATCCCATGAATGAAATAGTACTAAGGAGATTGTAGGGTTTGTGTTTAAAGCTTACATTAGCAGCATCCCTTTGATAACTTGTGCAAAATAAAATATGTGCCATTAGATGAAACAGAAATAGGTCATTAAAAATTTTAGTTGTGGTGCAAAATGACTAGAACTCAAAGATAATTTATGACAATTTCTGAAGAGAATCTGATTTCATGAACATGCTTCTGTTATATTAGTTTACTTTTAGTTTATTGGTTGTTAATGACAATTTTAAAAATATGGAAAACCCATTTTATTTAAGCTAATTATGCAATTTTCTTGACATGTTTCCACATAAAGTTTGTTGTTGAGGCGTGATTTCCCTCCTTTAAAAATTACATACTGAGCGTGGTTATGCTTATTTAAAATTTAACGCAAGTGTTTGAAGGTGGTCCTTAATTTACCATGTAGAAATAAAATTACTGTTGTTAGCACTTAGGTTTGAGAAAAATTTGTCAGGACAATTTAATTTTTTTAAGAAACATCATTCAAAGGAGAAGATTTCCTTTGTTAGAATTCTGAGGTTTGTCCCAGCAGCTGTGCTTCTGTGTCTTTTTCTCTCAGACCTTTTGCATGTACCTGTTCCTCAGTGTCAGTCCTCCGGCCACATCTTTCTCTGTAGTTCTGGAGCTTCTCCCTGTCAGTGGCAATATAGTCTAAGCTTTACAAACATGTTTGACCCTTTACTACTTCTCTTCCAAGATATTAAGAAAGAACCTTTATTACCTGCTTTGTCAGCTTGTAATTCTCTTTTTTGTTTCTCATGCTGCAGCAGAACTTTGTGCTCTAACGAGCAAATAAAACGACATCGTTCAGACCTCATCCCATGTTGGGTACCAATGGCCTCACACCTTTATCCAAACCTTGTCTTTTTTTCTATAATGCCGCTTTTTCTTGGACCTCTTCCTACCATTTTGACCAACAGTTATCTGTCTCTTTCTGAATTCCTTCACTCACCATTTAAATACAGGCATATCCAAAGTGAGGGGTTAGGAATTGTGTTAGGTTATTAAAAACAGAGGCTCAAAAACAGTGGCTTAGCAAAGTAGGAGTTTTTCTTTCACCTAAGCCAGTGTCTAGCAAATATGGAAGCCCCCCAGGTCCTCACGCACGGGAAGACCACGGTCGCTCCCTGTGTTTCTGCTTCGCCATCTCACCACTGGTTCCATGCTCAAGACTGCATCACGCTCCGATGTAGATGATGGGGCTTCAGCCAGAATTCCAGGTGTCAGGAAGGGTAAAAAACACCTTCCAGTTACACATCAGTTCCTTTCAAGGAACTTTTTGGAAACCTGATAATATCATTGGTTAGAACTTAGTTACCAGACCACACCCAGCCACAGGGATGGCAGAGTGCCCTCCCAACACCCAGAAGTCTGGAGGAAGAGAGGAGTGTATTTGCTAGGTGATGATCAGTGTCTGCCATGCTCTGTTTTCTGAAATGCTGGCTGCATGATCAGAAACCATCAGTATTTATGATCTGTTAAATTTAGGGTCTGTTAAATAGTAATAATGGTGATTTATTTATACTATTTATTAAGCACCTACCACATGCCAGGTATTGTGTGGTCTTTATACCTGTTATCTCAGACTTTTACAGTGACTCTTCAAATGTAGTAGTGGTACCACTGTTTTAAAGATGAGGAAAGTGAGTCTTAGAGTCAACTTGTTGAAGGAAATATATATAGAAATTAGCTAAGGTAGGTTTGAATTCACCTAGCTGGGCTCCAAAGTCTATCGTCTTTTTCATTGTACATGGCCCACACTGAATATTCACGCCCATATTCTTTTGTCTGATAATTGTTTAGACTACTCTACCTTGATATCACAATTTCCAGGAACATTTACCTTGGACTATTCAAAATTATAGAATTGTCTAAATTTGTACAGTGGCAATTAACTAATTGATTCAAGCTTAATATCTAGACATCTAGTGATCACCTGGTAAGTTGGTAACACAGGGAGGTTAAAACTCAGTAGCCTGTTGGTGTGAATGAGGTCGAATTGGCAGAAAAAACTCAAACTAAATGCTCGGTGCCCTCCATCTGGGTAACATGGGGCCTCAGCTTTCTGCAAAGCTTCCTGCCGAAGTATTTCTAGGTATTCTTTCCTGAACAAGCCCGCCCTCAGGACACAGCCAGGAATACTAGGCCAGTGGCACTTCTCACATGGAAGACAATACCAGGAGAGAGACGAAACGCTTCTGTTCGCTCCCAGTTTTGTCTTACTGTGTTGTGCCCATGGGGAGCTCAGTATTGGGCAGCCCCATTGCCATAGGTGCTTTTTAATGAGGAAGCTCTTTGGGATGGCCTGCAACCACCTGCTCCCCACATCACTGAGAACTGAATGTAGCAGGCAGTAAGCCAGGGGACAGACACACTGGGGGGGCGGATGCTGTGCTCTCAGAATTACCCTTTTTTCCCTTGGCTTAGTTTTGTGTGGTGCTGTGCTTTGTTTCTGGTTACTTATTCCTTCAGCTGATCTCCTAGGAGGGTTCTTACTCAGATAGACACAAATGAAGCTGAGAGCCTTTCTTATGTACCCAATAGGTTTAACAATTTTCAAAAAATCAAATTCAAAGGTTGGCGTGGACCTATAGCTGTATTTTTTTGGACCACTTTTCATCTCCTTCACTCCCATAGCTCCAGCTATCCTCTCTACGGAGATGGCTTCCAAGTTCATGACTCTATCCCTGTCCGCTTCCTAGCTGCCTGCTGGGCGTCTTCACGTAGCTGTCCCTCTCGATGTGTGACTTAAACCTTTCCCGAACGGACTCAGCTCTTACCTGCTCTTCCAGCACTTGGTTCTCTCCACTGTTTTACAGGCTAGTCATTTTAGTTGCTCAGGTCCAAGATACTCTATCTGGGATATTCTTACTCATAATATCTGTTGTCAAAGTTTGCTTCTTTTAGTATCGAATCCAATTTCCACTCTCCTGTATCTTTTTTTTTTTTTTTTTTTTTTTTTTTTTTTAATAATTATTTTTTATTGAGGGGTAGTTGACACACAGTATTACATTACATGAGTTTCAAGTGTACAACACAGTGGTAGAACATTTATATACATAATTCTAGGTTCCAGCTATCACCCTACCAGGCTGTTACAATATCTTGACTATATTCCTTATGCTATACCTTACATCCCGGTTACTAATTTATTTTACCATTGGAAGTCTGTCCTTTTTTTTTTTTTTTTTTTTTTTTTTTGTGAGGGCATCTCTCATATTTATTGATCAAATGGTTGTTAACGACAATAAAATTCTGTATAGGGGAGTCAATGCTCAATGCACAATCATTATTCCACCCCAAGCCTAATTTTTGTCAGTCTCCAATCTTCTGAGGCATAACAAACAAGTTTTTACATGTAGAACAAATTCTTACATAATGAATAAGTTACATAGTGAACAGCACAAGGGCAGTCATCACAGAAACTTTCGGTTTTGCTCATGCATTATGAACTATAAACAGTCAGTTCAAATATGAATACTCATTTGGTTTTTATACTTGATTTATATGTGGATACCACATTTCTCTCTTTATTATTATTATTTTTAATAAAATGCTGAAGTGGTAGGTAGATACAAGATAAAGGTAGAAAACATAGTTTAGTGTTGTAAGAGAGCACATGTAGATGATCAGGTGTGTGCCTGTAGACTATGTGTTAATCCAAGCTAGACCAGGGCAATAAAACATCCATGTATGCAGAAGATTTCTCTCAGAGCGGGGGGGTGAGGTTCTAAGCCTCACCTCTGTTGATCCCCAATTTCTCACCTGATGGCTCCCCTGCGACTGTGCCTGTCTTAGGTTGTTCCTCCCTTGAGGAATCTTACCCGTCTCTGGCTAACCAGTCATCTTCCGGGGCCATACAGGGAAATGTGAAGTTGGTAAGTGAGAGAGAAGCCTTATTGTTTGAAAAAGTTAGCTTTTTACTTCTTTGCATATTTATGCCCTGTGGCTTCTATGCCCAGCATTTGTCTTGAGGTATCTTTACCACTTGGAAGAATTATGATACTCGGTAAATTTGATATGAGGCACGAATTCTATTTAAGGGTTGTAATTAGGAAGGAAGAAGAAAAGCTATAGAAGTAGCAGGCGGAAGAAAACATGGGAAGATTGATTATTTCTTTGATATATCTTCTTGTAGAGTAACTTCAGCATGTATAGGTTTTAAGCTACTACTTAAATTGCACACACACATTAACATAATAGGAGTATAGTTACATAACCAAAGCATATCTGTAATTACCAGCCATCTGCAGTGAAACCAAGAAAACCAGTTAGGCACCTTAGGCATTTGTGAAAACTTATCTATGATATGGTGGATATTGTCCAAATGAACTTGAACAGTCTGAGAGAAATCAGACAAATTAAAACAACCCATTCCTGGGGACTGTTCACATGCCATATGTTCTTTTAACAATAAATAGTTTGTAGTTGTAAGACTTTGGAGCGCTACAATTTGCACTTCTCCAAATTCTTGATTGAGTTCCAACAGTATAGATCCAGTCCAATTTTGTTGTTTTACTGTATGCACAGGCCAGCTTCCTCATTCCCATGGCAGGTCCAGGAACTGGTGGGATGAGTGCATCTACAGCTGTAGCAGTGCGTGGATCTTTGTTGGGGTTTTTTGATGATCATCTTCTGGCATGAGTCTTCCAGAGGGTGCAGATGTTGGAAGTTCTTTTTCATATCGTATCTTAGTTCATTTTCGGGGTAGCCCAATTAGGCTTTGATCCTCTGTATAAACACAAACAGACCCTTTGCCTACACTTTTATATGCCCTTTATACCCTTGTGTAGAACTCGTTGGAGGTTACCACACAGGAACTGCCCTTTTTTTTTTTTTTTTTTTTTTTTTGCTATCACTAATCTACACTTACATGACGAATATTATGTTTACTAGGCTCTCCCCTATACCAGGTCTCCCCTATAAACCCCTTTACAGTCACTGTCCATCAGCATAGCAAAATGTTGTAGAATCACTACTTGCCTTCTCTGTGTTGTACAGCCCTCCCTTTTCTCCTACCCCCCCATGCATATTAATCTTAATACCCCCCTACTTCTCCCCCCCTTATCCCTCCCTACCCACCCATCCTCCCCAGTCCCTTTCCCTTTGGTACCTGTTAGTCCATTCTTGAGTTCTGTGATTCTGCTGCTGTTTTGTTCCTTCAGTTTTTCCTTTGTTCTTATATTCCACAGATAAGTGAAATCATTTGGTATTTCTCTTTCTCCGCTTGGCTTGTTTCACTGAGCATAATACCCTCCAGCTCCATCCATGTTGTTGCAAATGGTAGGATTTGTTTTCTTCTTATGGCTGAGTAATATTCCATTATGTATATGTACCACATCTTCTTTATCCAATCATCTACTGATGGACACTTAGGTTGCTTCCAATTCTTGGCTATTGTAAATAGTGCTGTGATAAACATAGGGGTGCATCTGTCTTTTTCAAGCTTGAGTGCTGCATTATAGGGTAAATTCCTAGGAGTGGAATTCCTGGGTCAAATGTAAGTTTATTTTGAGCATTTTGAAGAACCTCCATACTGCTTTCCACAATGGTTGAACTAATTTACATTCCCACTAGCAGTGTAGGAGGGTTCCCCTTTCTCCACAGCCTCGCCAATATTTGTTGTTGTTTGTCTTTTGGATGGTAGCCATCCTTACTGGTGTGAGGTGATATTTCATTGTAGTTTTAATTTGCATTTCTCTGATAATTAGCGATGTGGAGCATCTATTCATGTGTCTGTTGGCCATCTGTATTTCTTTTTTGGAGAACTGTCTGTTCAGTTCCTCTGCCCATTTTTTAAGTGGATTGTTTGTGTTTTGTTTGTTGAGGTGGGTGAGCTCTTTATATATTCTGGACGTCAAGCCTTTATCGGATGTGTCATTTTCAAATATATTCTCCCATACTGTAGGGATCCTTCTTGTTCTATTGATGGTGTCTTTTGCTGTACAGAAGCTTTTCAGCTTAATATAGTCCCACTTACTCATTTTTGCTGTTGTTTTCCTTGCCCGGGGAGATATGTTCAAGAAGAGGTCACTCATGTTTATGTCTAAGAGGTTTTCGCCTATGTTTTCTTCCAAGAGTTTAATGGTTTCATGGCTTACATTCAGGTCTTTGATCCATTTTGAGTTTACTTTTGTATATGGGGTTAGACAATGGTCCAGTTTCATTCTCCTACATGTAGCTGTCCAGTTTTGCCAGCACCACCTGTTGAAGAGACTGTCATTTCGCCATTGTATGTCCATGGCTCCTTTATCAAATATTAATTGACCATATATGTCTGGGTTAATGTCTGGATTCTCTAGTCTGTTCCATTGGTCTGTGGCTCTGCTCTTGTGCCAGTACCAAATTGTCTTGATTACTATGGCTTTATAGTAGAGCTTGAAGTTGGGGAGTGAGATCCCCCCTACTTTATTCTTCTTTCTCAGGATTGCTTTGGCTATTCGGGGTCTTTGGTGTTTCCATATGAATTTTTGAATTATTTGTTCCAGTTCATTGAAGAATGTTGCTGGTAGTTTCATAGGGATTGCATCAAATCTGTATATTGCTTTGGGCAGGATGGCCATTTTAACGATATTAATTCTTCCTAGCCACGAGCATGGGATGAGTTTCCATCTGTTAGTGTCCCCTTTAATTTCTCTTAAGAGTGACTTGTAGTTTTCAGAGTATAAGTCTTTCACTTCTTTGGTTAGGTTTATTCCTAGGTATTTTATTTTTTTTGATGCAATTGTGAATGGAGTTGTTTTCCTGATTTCTCTCTCTGTTGGTTCATTGTTAGTATATAGGAAAGCCACAGATTTCTGTGTGTTGATTTTGTATCCTGCAACTTTGCTGTATTCCGATATCAGTTCTAGTAGTTTTGGGGTGGAGTCTTTAGGGTTTTTTATGTACAGTATCATGTCATCTGCAAATAGTGACAGTTTAACTTCTTCTTTACCAATCTGGATTCCTTGTATTTCTTTATTTTGTCTGATTGCCGTGGCTAGGACCTCCAGTACTATGTTAAATAACAGTGGAGAGAGTGGGCATCCCTGTCTAGTTCCCGATCTCAGAGGAAATGCTTTCAGCTTCTCGCTGTTCAATATAATGTTGGCTGTGGGTTTATCATAGATGGCCTTTATTATGTTGAGGTACTTGCCCTCTATTCCCATTTTGCTGAGAGTTTTTAACATGAATGGATGTTGAACTTTGTCAAATGCTTTTTCAGCATCTATGGAGATGATCATGTGGTTTTTGTCTTTCTTTTTGTTGATGTGGTGGATGATGTTGATGGACTTTCGAATGTTGTACCATCCTTGCATCCCTGGAATGAATCCCACTTGGTCATGGTGTATGATCCTTTTGATGTATTTTTGAATTCGGTTTGCTAATATTTTGTTGAGTATTTTTGCATCTACGTTCATCAGGGATATTGGTCTGTAGTTTTCTTTTTTGGTGGGGTCTTTGCCTGGTTTTGGTATTAGGGTGATGTTAGCTTCATAGAATGAGTTTGGGAGTATCCCCTCCTCCTCTATTTTTTGGAAAACTTTAAGGAGAATGGGTATTATGTCTTCCCTGTATGTCTGATAAAATTCCGAGGTAAATCCATCTGGCCCGGGGGTTTTGTTCTTTGGTAGTTTTTTGATTACCTCTTCAATTTCGTTGCTGGTAATTGGTCTGTTTAGATTTTCTGTTTCTTCCTGGGTCAATCTTGGAAGGTTATATTTTCCTAGGAAGTTGTCCATTTCTCCTAGGTTTCCCAGCTTGTTAGCATATAGGTTTTCATAGTATTCTCCAATAATTCTTTGCATTTCCGTGGGGTCCGTCGTGATTTTTCCTTTCTCGTTTCTGATACTGTTGATTTGTGTTGACTCTCTTTTCTTCTTAATAAGTCTGGCTAGAGGCTTATCTATTTTGTTTATTTTCTCGAAGAACCAGCTCTTGGTTTCATTGATTTTTGCTATTGTTTTATTCTTCTCAATTTTATTTATTTCTTCTCTGATCTTTATTATGTCCCTCCTTCTGCTGACCTTAGGCCTCATCTGTTCTTCTTTTTCCAATTTCGATAATTGTGACATTAGACCATTCATTTGGGATTGCTCTTCCTTTTTTAAATATGCTTGGATTGCTATATACTTTCCTCTTAAGACTGCTTTTGCTGTGTCCCACAGAAGTTGGGGCTTAGTGTTGTTGTTGTCATTTGTTTCCATATATTGCTGGATCTCCATTTTGATTTGGTCATTGATCCATTGATTATTTAGGAGCGTGTTGTTAAGCCTCCATGTGTTCGTGAGCCTCTTTGCTTTCTTTGTACAGTTTATTTCTAGTTTTATGCCTTTGTGGTCTGAAAAGTTGGTTGGTAGGATTTCAATCTTTTGGAATTTTCTGAGGCTCTTTTTGTGGCCTAGTATGTGGTCTATTCTGGAGAATGTTCCATGTGCACTTGAGAAGAATGTATATCCCGCTGCTTTTGGATGTAGAGTTCTATAGATGTCTATTAGGTCCATCTGCTCTACTGTGTTGTTCAGTGCTTCCGTGTCCTTACTTATTTTCTGCCCAGTGGATCTATCCTTTGGGGTGAGTGGTGTGTTGAAGTCTCCTAGAATGAATGCATTGCAGTCTATATCCCCCTTTAGTTCTGTTAGTATTTGTTTCACATATGCTGGTGCTCCTGTGTTGGGTGCATATATATTTAGAATGGTTATATCCTCTTGTTTGACTGAGCCCTTTATCATTATATAATGTCCTTCTTTATCTCTTGTTACTTTCTTTGTTTTGAAGTCTATTTTGTCTGATATTAGTACTGCAACCCCTGCTTTCTTCTCACTGTTGTTTGCTTGAAATATGTTTTTCCATCCCTTGACTTTTAGTCTGTACATGTCTTTGGGTTTGAGATGAGTTTCTTGTAAGCAGCATATAGATGGGTCTTGCTTTTTTATCCATTCTGTTACTCTGTGTCTTTTGATTGGTGCATTCAACCCATTAACATTTAGGGTGACTATTGAAAGATATGTACTTATTGCCATTGCAGGCTTTAAATTCGTGGTTACCAAAGGTTCAAGGTTAGCCTCTTTAGTATCTTACTGCCTAACTTAGCTCGCTTATTGAGCTGTTATATACACTGTCTGGAGATTCTTTTCTTCTCTCCCTTCTTGTTCCTCCTCCTCGATTCTTCATATGTTGGGTGGTTTGTGCTGTGCTCTTTCTAGGAGTGCTCCCATCTAGAGCAGTCCCTGTAAGATGTTCTGTAGAGGTGGTTTGTGGAAAGCAAATTCCCTCAGCTTTTGTTTGTCTGGGAATTGTTTAATCCCACCATCATATTTGAATGATAGTCGTGCTGGATACAGTATCCTTGGTTCAAGGCCCTTCTGTTTCATTGTATTAAATATATCATGCCATTCTCTTCTGGCCTGTAGGGTTTCTGTTGAGAAATCTGACGTTAGCCTGATGGGTTTCCCTTTATAGGTGACCTTTTTCTCTCTAGCTGCCTTTAACACTCTTTCCTTGTCCTTGATCTTTGCCATTTTAATTATTATGTGTCTTGGTGTTGCCCTTCTTGGATCCTTTCTGTTGGGGGTTCTGTGTATTTCCGTGGTCTGTTTGATTACTTCCTCCCCCAGTGTGGGGAAGTTTTCAGCAATTATTTCTTCTAAGATACTTTCCATCTCTTTGCCTCTCTCTTCTTCTTCTGGGACCCCTATAATACGGATATTGCTCCTTTTAGATTGGTCACACAGTTCTCTTAATATTGTTTCATTCCTGGAGATCCTTTTGTCTCTCTCTATGTCAGCTTCTATGCGTTCCTGTTCTCTGATTTCAATTCCATCAATGGCCTCTTGCATCCTATCCATTCTGCTTATAAACCCTTCCAGAGTTTGTTTCATTTCTGCGATCTCCTTTCTGGCATCTGTGATCTCCCTCCAGACTTCATCCCGTTTCTCTTGCGTATTTCTCTGCATCTCTGTCAGCATGTTTATGATTCTTATTTTGAATTCTTTTTCAGGGAGACTGGTTAGGTCTGTCTCCTTCTCTGGTGTTGTCTCTGTGATCTTTGTCTGCCTGTAGCTTTGCCTTTTCATGGTGATAGGAATAGTCTGCAGAGCTGGGACGAGTGACGGCTGGAAGGACTTCCTTTCTTGTTGGTTTGTGGCCCTCCTCTCCTGGGAGAACAGCGGCCTCTAGTGGCTTGTGCTGCGCAGCTGCGCGCAGACAGGGCTTCTGCTTCCTGCCCGGCTGCTATGGAGTTAATCTCCGCTGTTGCTGTGGGCGTGGCCTGGCTCGGGCAGCTGCTCCAAAATGGTGGAGTCGCGTTGGAGCAGGAGCTGCTGGGAGGCTATTTATCTCCGTAAGGGGCCTCCCTGCTCCCTGCAGCCCAGGGGTTAGGGTGCCCAGAGATCCCGGATTCCCTACCTCTGGATTAAGTGGCCCGCCCTGCCCCTTTAAGACTTCCAAAAAGCACCCGCCAAAACAAAACAACGACCACAAAAAAAAACAAGAAAAAAAAATTTTTTTAATTAAAAAAAAAAAAATTTTTAATTAAAAAAAAAAAGGTGGTCGTTCGTTTTTCTTTATTCTCCGGTGCCAGCCTCAGGCCTCTGCTCACCGGTCTTTCTGCCCTGTTTCCCTAATATTGGGGTCCCTGTCCCTTTAAGACTTCCAAAAAGCGCTCGCCAAAACAAAGCAGCAAAAAAGAAAAAAAAAAAAAAAAATGGTCGCGCGCTTTTCTTATGTCCTCTGTCGCCCAGCCTCCAGTGCCTGCTCACTGTTTTTGCTGCCCTGTTTTCCCAGTATCGAGGGCCCTGCACTCTGGCCCGGATGGCTGGGGCTGGGTGCTCGGCAGTCCTGGGCTCCGTCTCCCTCCCGCTCTGCCTGCTCTTCTCCCGCCGGGAGCTGGGGGGAGGGGCGCTCGGCTCCCGCGGGGCCGGGGCTTGTATCTTACCCCCTTCACGAGGCGCTGGGTTCTCTCAGGTGTGGATGTGGTCTGGATATTGTCCTGTGTCCTCTGGTCTTTATTCTAGGAAGGGTTGTCTTTGTTATATTTTCATAGATATATGTTGTTTTGGGAGGAGATTTCCGCTGCTCTACTCACGCCGCCATCTTCCGCCCCCCTCCTCCTGTATCTTGTAAGACAAAATAAATCCCTTTCCCCTATATTCCCATTGCACTCTATTGTTCTTGAAAACATTGGCATTATCTGCCTTGTATTAAATTTTGTTTCTCCTGATTTGCTTAGACAAATAAATGAGCACCTGCTATGTAACATATTAGATGTTATATGTTTTTAATCACCATACAACCCATTTTACAGATGTTAAAATTAAAGCTGTTTCCTTATTTGTGAAAGAGACAACTCTAATCCCAAAACGAACCATCTTATTTTTAGATAGTAAGACTATTTTAATATCTCAAATACTTACAGTGTCTGGTATAATATATATCAGCTTAATAAATGTATTTTTACTTTGGCCTTCTAGCACAGTGTTTGAAAGGCACTAAGTATTCAGTGAGTATTTGCTGATTTGAATTGAGATAAAACAATTCAAATTTTGTGAAAACCTTTAAACTGTCCATTTTATACAAGGTGCATTTTGAAGATTCTAAGTTTGGCTTCTATTTTTACCTTTCTTTTTTTTTTTTTACAGTGGCAGAGGGTAAAGTCAAAAGATTTATTATCCTTATTTCCTCCTCAGACCACTAGAAGGAAGTAAACAGCAGTTATCAGTTATCAGCTGTAAATCCTAAGTCAACATTATTCACAAGAGTTCCACAAAGTAGAAGAAGAGATATCAGCAACAGAGAAATATTCATGAGTCCTCACTGCCAATTAAAAAACTCTAGACACTCAGTAGGACTGTTCACAGGTGTGATGTTGTGTCTGAAAACCCTTTCACTCAGTCTCTGCCCCTGGGTTGGAAACTGAGGCAGCTTCTATGTCAAAGTGACCCACATGGTTCGGATTCTTTAAGAGGAGATGTGCTATTCTTATTGAAATGACTTCAAACAGTAAAGCTTCTCAAGTGTATGATTTGAAAGAACATTTCTTGGTGCATCCCCTTGATATTAAATGAACAAAAGCAGTTTTTATAGTTTCACAGAATAATTGAAAAAACACAGTGAGCTGAATGTTATGGCTTTCAGATAAATTCTGTTAAAAAGGAAAAGGGAAAGAAATGATTGAGTTTGCTGTGGAATGAGGATGCTTTCAGACTCCGGGGCCCCGTATTTTTCTATTTGCAGTCCCTCTTATTTACAGGGTTTGAATATGAGAATTTGGTGCTCACATTACTCTGCTTTGGGCTACACACAAACCAATAAACTATAAATATCCTTACATTATAATACCATTCACCTAAAATGTTATCTTTATTGCTACAATGAAAGTACATTACTATGGAAACTAAAGTTTCAAAAATGTGTACATGTAACTTTAAGTACCCAATATTTCAAAATTATGATAATAAATTTTCAGGATATTAGTGCTTCAGTGTAAATAGCTTCTTGTAAGTTGTAACTTCTGATAAAACTGTACAGTGTTCCAGTAGTAACTTCGAAAAAAAGAGGTGTTCTTTGAAAATTTAAGAAATAAAGATGATAGAAAGCCCAAATGATAGTTTTTCCATTTCAACTGATTCTACTTTCTATGAATTAAGTTAAAAACAAAGAAAAAACTGAATGTAGATTATTATAAAGTAGGCTACAAATTAAAAAAAGCTATAGCGGAACAACGTGACTCACAGCAGTGCGGTTACAATGTGTGCACCCTGTGCACAGCGGAAGTCCGTGTATGTATGTAATCTGTGCACGCGATTGGATGGCCTTGGAAAGAGTTTCTATGTGCCCGGCAGGGGGTGGGTTGGATATACCAAAGGAGCCGGACGGGAGTCCAGTCCCGTACCCTGTCCTTGCAGCTCTGAGCAGACCAAGTGCCTTGCTCACAAAACCGGCTCAACAGGTACGAATGGACCACAAGCTCTGTAATTAGTGGCAATATGGCTTTCAGAAAAATATACAGATACATAATTCTAGGCTGAGACCAGTGTTTGTGACTAAGTCGCACTCCGCGCACAGATTTGCTACTAAAAAGCCAAGATTTAAGAGACTCGTGCAGTCTGACATTCCAGGCTCGGAAGGTCCTGTGGGTGGTCGTCTCCCCTGGTGGGAACGGTGGTAAATGTAGCTGTTCTTGCTGGTGTGTTCAGGTAGTTAGACCAAAATCAAAGCAGATTCCAGAGCGGCAGAGCTGTTTTAAGTTAATTTTAAGTTAACTTCCTGCAGAGATTCGTCATGCAAGGACAAGACTTGAGCTTTGAGAACTTGAAAGGGTGGAGTGGGAGGTCGTCATTATCACTGACACCCAACAGGCGGCCCAAAACAGGCCTGGTGCGTCCGCAGGGCCCCGCGACAGTCTTTCGCCCCGCAGGCTCACGCACAGGAGACAAGCACCGGGCGCGCGGGGTGGAGGAGCGGGCCGCGGTGCGGAGGGAAGCGAGCAGGGAGGGTGGATTCGAAGAACATGACAGACAGAGAGCCGGGCCCTGTTGGATCCAAGTAGGAGAGTTCTTTCCCAGCCAGGCGGCGTGCAATCGCCCACATTCGGGAAACTGCGCCGGGAGTCGTAGCGCCTCGGCTCCGACAGACATGCGCGCCCGTGTCTCCGCAGCCGCGTGGCAGGCGGGGCGGGGCGGTGCCGCAGCCGGACTCCAAGTCCCAGCGGCCCCCTCGGTGGCCGGGCGGTGTTGCCCGGGGAGGCCCTGCGCTCTGCATGCTGGGCCTGTAGTTCCGGCCCCCGCACCGCCCACGGCTCCGTGACGTTTGGCGGCCGCCACGCCTGCGCCTGCGCCGCGGGCGGGCTGGGCCGCGGCGGCCCGTGCGAGATGCGCGGCGGCTGCCTGGGCGCCAGGCTGCTGCGTGGCGTGGGCGGCGGGCGCGCGGGGCTCGGGGCGCGGGGCGTCCGCGCGGGCGGCGCAGCCATGGCGGCCGCGGAGAGCATGACCCAGCGGATGGTCTGGGTGGACCTGGAGGTGAGTGGGGACCCGCGCGTGGGACCGGTCGGCGGCGGCGGGTGGGGGGCCGAGGCGCTGTCGGACTCCGGGCTCCACGTGCAGCCTTCGGGACCCCCGGTGGGCGGCGCCCCGCGGGGCTCCGAGATAACCCAGCCGCGCCCCCCTTGCGTCGGCGGGGAGACGGGCCCTGGGGGGTCCGCGCGTTCAGGGGCCGGCTCGGCGGGGTCCGCGCGGGGACTGGAGCCCGGTCCTGATGTCCCCGTTTCGTGCCCACGCGAAGCCCCCCTCCGTCCTCGGCCGCCCAACACACACGCCCAGGAGCCTATTTTCTCCTGTGTGAAATGGGGGTAGGAACAGTACCGCCTACGTTAGATTGGGATGAAGATCAAGTGGCGTAGTTAATACGAAAACTTTGTAAACTCTGCCGAGCAGCAGTGATGTTAGTGACCGAACTCTTCCAAGCTTGAATGCCGTCAGCGCTCAGTTTTGCTTGCTCTGCGTCTGTCTAGAGTTGAGCCGGACTCCCGTACAGCAGCCCTTGGTAAATGTTTATTGAAAAAAATGACTCACATTTAGTGCCTTGAGGACTCGCCCAAGGATCCTTTATCCTAGCTGTGGGATATAAACTGAGTATGCTTAAGGGAATTGCTGTTAAATGAACTTGGGGAAAATAAGCCAGAAAAATGGTTTTGTGTATGTTCTATACTTTTTATTGCAGATGACAGGATTAGACATCGAGAAGGACCAGATTATTGAGATGGCCTGCCTGATAACTGACTCTGATCTCAACATTTTGGCGGAAGTAGGTGATAACCATGTATTACAATCTTGCTGTTGAGTGTATTGTAACCCTGGGTCCTGAGGTCCATATACATATTAAGGTTTCAAGTCATCGCTCTGTCGTAGTAGAGTTGGGTCTAGAACCAAAGCAGTCCACCTCACAGCCTCGTGTTTTTCAATAGGCCGTGCTCCAAATGACAGAAACATAAATGCTGTCATTTACCAACACTTACTGTGTACCAGGCACAGTTCTAAGTGATTGACATGCATACAGCCTAGTCCTCGCAACAGCTCCAAGACAGGTCTGCTGTACTGGTTTATAGAGGACATTGTGGCATAGCTGTTGGCTACTTTGCCCAAGGCCACCTGGCTGGCCCCCCGGGGGAGCCAAGAGTTGAAGGCAGGCAGTCTGGTAAGACAACCCGTTGTTATCCCATCAGGATCAGTGATTGAGGCCGCAGCCTGAATCTTTTGTCATAATCTTAACTTGACTTTATACGCAGCATTTCTAGGCTCTGCCTTCTCAATAAGGATGTGTGATTCTTCTAGGTCTGTGTTAAAAGATTTTAGAATTTATGTTAATGTAGGAGCATAAAATGTTCTCTGATTGACATGGGGCATGATGAAGGCTTCAACATGTTGTTTTTAACTGAAATATTAAGCAAAACAAAACACATCTGTCGCCTTTGGGCCAGGCAGGAAGCATTTAGAAAGTGTGTGGCAGCATCTGACGGCCAGAGTGATATCCCCGGCCTTGAATGACGATTTCATATTGTCAGCAGGAGTCAGAGGTAGGGAGAAACTGTGAAATGGGAACACAGTAGATGTCTTGTTAATAGTTTCCAGAAGGTAGGATTGATGTGTTTCTGGTTACATGGTAAATTTCATGATTCCACAGTTAAAGACTTCCACTTAATTCCTGGGCAGGTGTAGGAAGGGCCAAGGCAGCATTTACAGATGAATTGCTATTTTTGTAGAGAACCAGGCCTCTAAGTTTTGGAGTACCTCAGGGTGGGAGGGTGGGTGGAGGGTGGGTGTCAGCTGGAGGAGAACCATGGGACTGTATTTTTCATTGTAACAGCTAGGTCTTTTTTTTTTTTTAACTTTATGTAAATGAAGCCCTGAGTTTTAGGTTTTGTTTTTTCTTGTCACTTGGAACTTACTGGAGATGAACAGTGAAGAGAAGTGTTTTTATTTCGTCAGCCCTGCTTACCCTTGGCCAAGGAAGAGTTTTTCCGTTGGGTTGTTGATACACTGTCAGTTTGATGGACCATTACTTAATATGCGCCCTGGGGGGAATTTGGGTCTGTATTCCCACCGCTGCTCATGAGTGTGGCACTGGTAAATAGACTCAGATGAGGAGAAGGATGTTAAAAAAAAAGATGTTAGGCCCTGTTGGCGCTTAAGTGTCAGTCTGCGGAAAATGTTTTATTCTTGTACATGAGTCTGAAGAACGCGTCTTATGCTGGTGGGAGAGCAAACATCCTACTCTGGAAGTTTTCCTATTGGTGGCTTAGTGCACTGACCTGGGATCTAAGTCAGTTACGTAGTCTTAGAATTATGGTTTCTGTGTTTTCCATCATGGTAAAATCATTTTTTACAATATGAGGTTTTTGGCTTTTAAAAAAACATGTTATCATAGCAGATTTTTTGCTTTGTGGAGATTGCCATAACCAGTTTTCTTGTTTGGCTGAAAGTTCTTGTTAGCTGTAGGGTGTCAGGCATATTTTAGTCACATTCCACCCATTTCTCTCAGTGACTGCACACTGTAAACACCTTCACAGTTATAATACCTTGAATTTATAGAGTGCTCTTCCAGAGAGTTAAAGAACTTTCATATCTGTGATTTCTTTTATTCCTGTGAACCCCTGTGAGGGAAGGGGAGCAGTTTATTACTGCTATCATACAGGAGGTCAGCCCAAGGTGACTTGCATTAATGCCAGGAATTGGGCTTCCGTTCCTGCTGGGAATGTACACGAGCGAGTGAGACACTCACAGTTGAATGTTTTGTTAAACTGTGGAGCTGAGAATTTGAGGGCCACTATTTTTTTGAGACATCATTACCTTTTTAATTTTTTAATATAAAAATACTGTTAAAATTAAGCGGTATAACTTTATCCAAAATATATGTATAGTAAGCTGTTAGTTTTTCACCCTGTTCTCATCCTGCCTCATCCTCCCCGAAGTTTCTGTATTTTCTTGGTATTTTGTATGCATATATAAGTGTGTGTGTGTGTGTGTGTGTGTGTGTGTGTGTGTGTGTGTGTGTGCGCGCGTGCTTAAACAAGTGTAAATGAAGTCATATGCACATACATGCTGTTCTGCAATTTGTTTTTTTCACTTGGCAGTACAGACACTTTCCAAGATGAACTCGTAACAGGGGTTGCCAAGTTTTTCCTAAAGACCAGATATTAAATATTTCAGGCTTAAGGGTGCTGCATGCCTGTCACGTTTGTCTAACAGCCCTACATATGTAAAGATCATTCCTCGCTTGCTGGCAATTTGAAAAAAAAAAAAACAAAAGCCATTGTCTGGGGCTGTAGTTTGCTGACCCTTGATAGATATCTGTCCTCTATCAAAAGGCACTGAAGTGTTCACTTGTGTGTGTGTCTGTGTGTTCATTCTTTGTTTTTGACATAAACAGTGCTGGCACTCATGGGGCCCAGTTTCAGAGTTAGCAGAGTGCCCTCGTTACTTACTGTCTCTGGTATACGTATTTCATCCTCAAAGCAGCTTAAACTTCACCTCAGACACTGAGGTTGTCCCTGTTGATGATGGGTGACTAATGGCTTTTCCCATCCATAGGGCCCTAACCTGATCATAAAGCAGCCAGACGAGTTGCTGGACAGCATGTCAGACTGGTGTAAGGAGCACCATGGCAAGGTAACGGTACCGAGTGACAGGGCTGCTGCGTCGGGGGTCAGGGACACGCCTGTTGCTCCCACGCCCGGATTCTGTCGCATTGTTGATGGGATTAAAGAAGGGTTAGAGGAAGATTGCTTGGCAAGGCTGGGGAACTGCTCTGTTTTTCTGTCATCTTTGGGAGCTCTCGTTGCCATCCTCTCCCGAATGTCCGCTTTGTTCCTCTCCTGCATTTCAAGTCTGTCGCGAACGCATTGTGGATTGTCGAGTATTGCTCAAGTCAGTGTTTTGGATAAGGTTAGACATCAACTTTCATAGGTGGGGGGAATGCTGCTTTCCTGTTTACAGTTGTTTCTTCCCAAAGCTTATGTCCCTGGACATTGAGCATTGAGCACCATCTTTTTTGACTAAGTGGAAATGCTATTAACAATCAGGAACAGCGTAATTGACTTGAATTCCTTATAAGAAAAAAATCAGTGCAAAGATGGCAGTTTCAGTTTGAACTTGAGCTCTGTAAATGATGTGGTCACTAACACTTCCTTAAATTTGGCACAGAGTACAGAGCATGTCCATCTGTGCTTATATTTGCCCATTTTAGATGTGAAGTCTCATTTCCGGGTGCCTTTGAAAGCTGACCTCATATGTTTCTGGTGGGGGCTGGGGATTCTCTCTTACAGTCTGGTCTGACCAAAGCGGTGAAGGAGAGCACAATGACATTGCAGCAGGCAGAGTATGAGTTTCTCTCCTTTGTGCGACAGCAGACTCCCCCGGGGCTCTGTCCGCTTGCAGGTAAACCCCCACCCTGTGTGTGCTTGTGGCTAGTCTGCCGTGGTACTGGTTCAAGAGACTGCAGTTCGAGAAGGATCAGCTGAGGTCGCTGTGGCCTGGACTTAACCCTGATTTGGATTATACATTTTTGTGTTCAAGTTCCCTTTTATAATTCATAACATGAATATTGGGAAAATACCCTGAAATCTGCCATGAAGTCTGGAATATACAGACTCACTCAATAAAATTTCTCCCCAGATTTTGTTACGGAGAAATTTCAGATGTACAGAGAGGGTGGCTTCAGTAATTAACCTCGTGCCATGTTTGATTTACCTGTGTGGTTTCTGCTGGGCATTTGAAAGTATCGTCCAGGCGTCCTGACACTTCATTCCTAAACACTTCATCAGACATTTCTCAAGAATAAGGACATTTTCTTATGTAAACATATTATCACATTTAAGATAATTTAAAAAATTCAGTAACATCATTCAATATCTAGTCCACATCTGAAATGACTGTTTTTGAACTAGGATTCACTCGACTCATATATCTTATTACTTGGTTATTAAATCCATTTAATGTCTTAATCTAAAATGTCCACCTATTTTTTTTTTTCCCTCGTGGCATTGACTTTTTAAAGAGACCTGGACAGTTCTACCAGGATTTTGAAAAGTCTGCCGCTGTCAGAGAGAAGTTAATGTTCTGTGGAGGTGTGTGTGCATTTGTATATGTAAATTGATGTGGTTGCTAACACTTCCTTAAATTCGGCACAGAGTACAGAGCATGTACATATAAATTTTCCCTCTAGCTGATGTGGGTGGTGTCTATTTTTAAAAACTCATTTAAAATTTAGTGTTTTTAATGTATGTTACTACATGGAAATATGAATATGGATATGATTTGTTAACATTGGAATGTGAATAAAGGTTTACTTACCTGTTTCAGTTAAATTTTTAGTGTTAGTAGTGTGGGTTTGGTGACACTGGGGGAAAATCTGCACATCTGTATGGTCTAAGTAACAAGTAGATTTGTGTGTTACTCTATGTGGAATGACAGATTCATCCTTTTGTCTATGTAGAGAGGCCATTTATAAATATATTATGAGCTAGACTGATTAAATACTCCAAAATTTCCACTCGTAATCAGATGCACTCAAACCTAATTTAGAAATTTTGAGATGCTTTAGGGGTTGTTTGAATTAAAAATATCACCTCCATTTCAAAAGCAGTGTGTGAATTTTTATGTCCTCTTGTATACTACTAGAAATACACAGACGCAGTGTGCTTCGTGTCTTTCTAGGAAATTCAGTTCATGCAGATAAGAAGTTTCTTGACAAATACATGCCCCAGTTCATGAAACATCTTCATTATAGAATAATTGATGTGAGCACTGTAAAAGAACTGTGCAGGTAAGGGCTATATGTAGGATCCATTAAATTGTCTCATTTAGCATTTTTCAATTGAAAATTTGTGGAAAACAATTGAATAAAGCTGTAGAACTGAGTGTATCAAGTGGGTGGATAAACTCCTCTTCCCATTCTTGCCTGGGCAGGACCTTAATCCATTCCAGATAATGGGAATTGGGGGAGCTAATGTCAAAAATCTTCTGTATACATTTTATTAATCCAGAAAAATTTATTGATCACCTGTTCTGTGCCACGCATTAGCCTAGGTGCTGGGAACATAGAGATGAAAAGTTGTTAAATAACTTAGAATCTCGTGAGCTGACAGATTCGTAAAAAGACCCTGAAAGTACACAGTATGCGGACGTCTGTGATGGAAATGTGCGTATAGAATAAGGAAGGCACAGGGAAGGAGCCCCTGTGTTGGAGTGAAAGCTTTATAAAGGAAACATCTTTTGAGATTTAAAGAAGAGTGGAAGTTTTCCTGGCATTTGTCAGGGAAAAGCATTCCAGACAGTTGGCGGAGATATGAAGATACAGGGGAGGAGGAAGGTAAGGGCAAAGGAGTTAAGGAATTGCAAATAGTTCATTAATGCTGGAGTGGACAAGGTTGGAGGTGAGGCCAAATTATGAAGGGCTTGTATGCTGTGCTGAGTTTATCTTGTAAGGGGGGGGGGTCCTTTAAAGAAGTTCCCAGCAGAGGAGTGAGGAGTGAGTGCTGGGATTAGATTATCCTGATCAGAAGCTTGTAAGGGAAGAGGCAGTTTCCACCTTCTTGGGGTGAGAAGAGTGAGCTTGGGGGGACAGCAGCTGGCTGGTGAAGAAGGGTATGGAGACAGAATATTTGAGAAAGTCGGCACAGTATTCAGTGCTTGAATTGGGGGAGTGAGAAGTTCTCGATTCTTGGGCAGTTAGGTGGGTGATGGGACTGTTCAGCGCAAAGGGGGACGTAAGAGGAAGAGGCGATTTGGTGGATGGGGGCAGGGTGGTGTTGAGAATGGAATGTATAGTTTTATGTATGTAGAATTAGAAATGTCTGATGGATTTATGGGTGGAGAAGTCCGGCTGGCAGTTTGCTGTCCATTACCGACGAAACTCGGGGAAGGCTGGGGTGCAGTGCACAGGCTTAGGGGTCTTACACACTGGTGGGCTCGCCTGAAGAGCGTGCATGCAGTGGAGGGAGGAGAGGGTGGAAGTCGGAGTCCCAGGTGAGGACTGTCGCGACCCAAGTGTTTTTTTCAGTGTTAATCAATTACTTGAAGGAGATAATTCAGTGTGTTTGAGACCGTCTCCTTTGAGAGTTCCATTTTTGCTGTGTATAGACGCTGGTATCCAGAAGAGTATGAATTCGTCCCAAAGAAGGCTGCTTCGCACAGGTGAGTGTGGGGCCTTCCTAGTGCGTGGCGGTCCGACCCGTACGTGACCCCCGTTCCTGGCAGCTGAAGTGATGTCTCTTCTCCACTCTCTTTCCTTGGGGGAAACGTCAAGGTCAACCAGCATAAGGATGCCTTTTTTTGCTAAGATTGTCAGGAGTCAAGTACCCCATTCTGAGATATGTAGCATCTTAGGTCTTCACTGCAGTTTTAAAACTTTTAGATGACTTAGTTTGTAGGTGTGGTGAAGTAGTCTGTAATCTTTCTAGGAGTGAACCGTAATAATTTTCTTCCCAGCAAGGATACAGACTTGGAGGCATTTACAGTGAGAACACTTTGTGTATAGCCGTGTAATACAGTTTGCTTCCCTTTGACACTTTTAAGTTTTGTGGATTCCTTCTGTCACGTCTACAGACTCAGGCACAAGCGCGCGAGGAGTTGGAAGGGCTTGTTTATCTAGTGGCCTTTACTGGCTCTTTAACTTTCTTTTTGATTTTGTAGTTTTTCAGGAGGAAGAAACATAAAGCTTGGGGGCAGCTGGGCAGCTGACCACTGAGGACTTGCCCACTTACTGGGCCCCTGCCACGTGCTGTGCACAGTTATAGGCAAACAAAAAGCAAGTCCCTGTTCTGCAGAGCCTGGCATTCTAATGTTGTCTTGGGGGGACGTGTACCCAGCCTAGGTAGCACAAGGGGACAGGGCTAGAGTTGCTTATCTGAAACGGCTGGGAGTTGATGTTTTGGACTTTAGCGTTTTTCAGGTTTGTAGAAGCGTGGTACTGTCCCTGTACTGTTTACCATTATGCGGCACCCCAACAAGGTCTGAGCAGCCACCCCGTGATCACACACATGGATAGCTCTTCAGTGAAACAGGGATATTCTCCACAGATGGCATCACTCGGGACTATAAGTAGCCTCCCATCACGGTTGGCAGGCGGCCACAGGTGACGGAAGTCCTTCGGGCTGAGAACACCATTGTTCCCTTAGCCACAGCAGTAACTCGTAAAGCCCTTGCACTAAAGTCTGGGCAGGTTATTCTTGTGCAAGGCTCATCATTCGGAGCCTGTGCGTTTGTCTGCACGCTGTGCTAATGACCTTGGTCCCTGATTGCTCAGACTGCAGCGGAAGAGCAGCAGCATGCTGGGGGGGTGAGGGGGGAAGGCTGCAGATGGAGGCCGGCTGCCGCCGATCTAGCACAGACCACCAGGGAGGGAAGGTCGGTCCTCTTCTCGGGGTAGGTGCTGCCTGGTCGTCGTGGTTACTGCGGGGACCGAGTCTGAGTTAAGTTTGAGTATGTCATTATATTTTGTGGGCATGATTAAGTATTGCACAATGTTTCCCAAACTCTGTTCCATGAGTTGGTAGTAAGTATTCCACAAATGTGGTCGGTTAAGTTTTAGAAATACCGTGTATGTGGGAAAACAGCATAACCTCTTCTTGTGGGATTCCCGGTGCACGTTAGTGCCTTACAAATGCTTTGCAAAGAACTTCAGAAAAGAAATGTTTAGTTTGTCCTAAACTTACTTGACCGTGGAATTCTTTTTTCCGTGGACCACCTCACCATCTTATGGAACAGTTTGGGAAACATTAACCTGCTATATTTTAGAAAAAACTTGTGTTACTGAATTTATTTTGAAAACAAAGTGCTTCCCTTTGCCTCCCTGAAACGCTTGCCCGGCGACGCCAGCTGGTGGCATTTACGGTGGCTCCTGCTGTTCTTGGCTGCTGCTGAGGGGCTCTCTCTGTGAGCCGTCCCGCTCCGTTCCCGGGCGCCTCACTCCATGCCATGTGTTTGCTCGTAGGGCACTTGACGACATTAGCGAAAGCATCAGAGAGCTTCAGTTTTACCGGAATAACATCTTCAAGAGGAAAACAGATGAAAAGAAGAGGAAAATTATAGAAAATGGGGAAAACGAGAAGACTGTGAGTTGATGCCGGCTCTCATGCTGCCACCACATGGTTCTCAGGAAGCAACTTCTGGTGGTTTTTTGTTTTCCCCCTTTTTCTTTTTATTGGTTCATGCTGATTGCTTGGCAGAGCACGTTCTTCAGTTACCTTGCATCTCCAGATTATTCAAGCAGACAGCACCTGAAATATTATTTTCTCCTAATATTCTGTTTTCTTTTATGACACAGCAGCCCCTTTGAAAGTACCAGGTCATGTCCACCCCTGGGTACATACCTGCATTTGCTTCTAGATCATATCTTTTGTTTAAGAAAATAGTAATAAAATAAAGCTAGTCCTACTGAAATGCAAACCTCTCTGTACCATCTATTCTTTAGTAGTTTAATCATTGGAAAGTGATGGCTTTTTCTTTTCTGAGTGGTATGGCTAAATTTTCTGAGTGGTATGGTTTAAATTTTCATAATGCCATTAGGAATGGATTGGGTCTCTGTTAAACAGGAAGGGAGCTGGTTTTGCTTGACAAGTCAAGAAAAGAAAACTAGAGGTCGATTCAGAGAAGCACATGTGGGCTCATTGCTGTAGTTACGGAACTCACAGGTCTAGCATAGCTACTTTCCCCTACATTCAGGAAATTCAAGTAAGACATCAGACAGGGATTCTGAAGTAGTGAGTGTGGTTTATTGACCATATGCTCTGTGCAGGGCAGTCACTGCGCTACGTCTACGCAGAAGTGAATAGCTGGCTGCCCCAGGCTCAGTGGCCAGTAAGTGTTTGAGAAGGGATTTCAGTTGGCATATCTTCACTCCTGAGTGTATGTACTTTAGGGCATAGCATTATCGTGAGTCCTCAGCCAGAGGGTGCATTCAGATCATCTGTAGAATACATCTTATTGTGACAAATGCTCCTTGAAGAGAAGAAATCAGAATTGGGAAAGGCACACCAGCGACCTGTCTGCTGGAGAACCACTGGGCTGAACGACTTCTGCAGCAATCTCAAATTATATTCCTGCTCGATTATGGCCATTATATGAGCATAGCGGTGTGATCCTAATATGGTGAGAGTTACAGATAAGAAATGACCGGACTGTGGGTAGACCAGAGTTATTTCATAATTTCATTTACTGAATCCTTTTATCTACACAGTAACCTTTTAAGTGGAAAAATACTTTATGTGAATGGTAGATTAAGGCTCAAATTCATAGGTGTAGTAAAGATGTGAGTTAATGAAAACACGAGTCATTGATTTGTCTGGCCAGTGTTGTTTCTCCTTCCAGAATGGCAGGGGTTGTTTTAGCTTATGTACCAACTCGAGTGCATTGGAAGAAGGGTTCTGTGTACAGAACAGGGCTCTTGAGTCAAACCCGGGGTTCAGATCCAAGCTCTGTGACACACCGAGCGACTCTGGCAAGTTCACTTCTCAAAGCCTCAGTTTATAAACTGAGAAGGGTGACACCTGACTCAGAGAATCGTTGGAATTCAATGCTGCCCGCGTAGATCGGAGCTCAGTGCCCGCTGCACACTGAGCGCCCTGTCACGACAGCTGATGCAGTGATAACGGATGGCTCAGCCCAGGACCGCTGGGCAGGGGTGCCGGCCGCTCTCTCAGACGCGTCCTCACTTACTGCCTGTGACTGCATGATGCTGCACACCATTTCACCAACACTGACTTTGATGCGGCTTAGTATTTCCAAGTAAAATTTGGTAAGATTGCCCTTGTCCTTACTTGGCTCTTAGGAATGTTATGAATTCTAATGCAGGAATAGATAAAAAACCCCTGGGCTTGAGAAAGAGGTTCTTAGGCAGTAGATACTACTATGAATGCTATAGGATATCTCCCACACAGATGGCCTGTTTATTCATCGTTAACTGAACCCTACCATTTAGTTTTCTTAAGAATTTTAACTCCTGGTGCTCATTTGAAATCTAATGTCACATGAATGGCCAGCTTACTGATTTAATCCTCTGTTCTGTGTCTTCATTATGCAGCAGAATTTTCTATTACCCCTGGTGGAGCATGTGCTAATTTCTAGTACAATAATTGGCAGTCTGTGAGATAAGCAAATCTGTTCTGATGCAGGGCTGAATAAAGACATTATGATTTAATGATCAGTTCATTATTTGTTAGTCTGCTTATAAGTGAGACATTTAAATTTGTGGTGCTGGTGACTGATTCCACAGGGGAGTCCTGAAGCTGTGAAGTAATTTCTGTGAAATGAATGGCAGTGCAGGTTTGTTTAAATGTAAGTGCAGCCTTAACACAATCAGTGTGTTTGTCTAGCAGATTCACCATTGCAGTGCCCCTGGGGGCTGTGCACGTGGGGTGTCTTCTCTCTGTGCTGTGATCACCCTGCAGGCTGTGCCCTTAGCATTTTCCGGGTGTGTTTCCCTGCATGAAACTCCCGAGGTGGTGAGTCAGTACTGTGGTCACAGTCTGCAGCCAGTGTCTTTTAGTACCCCCAGTGATTGAGCCCTTGTCCTGAGCGTGTGGGCAAAGAAAGACCCCTTTCTGTCAGCAGCTAGCCATCGAAGATAAGAATGGGACCTCATTTATGAAACAATCTCTCCCTACCCTAATGAGCCAGCTGCCAAATTCATAGGGAAAGCGCTGGTTTGACCTGGCAGTACCGCTGTTCTTAGATGTGAAGTACAGCTAGTTGTAATGTTTGAGTACAGTTTCGTCATTAGATCAGTTTTAGCCTACTGATCGCCTTGTAATAGTGCCTATGAGATTCCTGGGCACATCCAGATGCCCTAACATCTTGACAAATTGATGAGCAGCAGGGACAGTGGGAAATTAGTTGCTTGGATAAGCCACGGGGAGAACACTGGTGAGGGCCAAGCCGGGGTGCTGCATCCCTGCTGATGGGTGCTGCCTATCTCCTGTGAAAATTAATTGGGTTGTAGTTAGTTGAGCAAAGCCTTCAATTTTATGTGGCTGCTGATAAAACCAAAGCCGTGGTGGTGATGTCCACGGAGAGTTCCTCCCTAGTTGAGTATTTCCTGTTGAGTGAGGGATGCTGGACATTTCCTGAGAGGGTAGCTCTCAAGTTGGATCTTACCGACACACACGGTTAACTACGTTGAGGTGGTGGATATTTAGCTTGATGTTGACTTTTTTCCACAATCTACACACATATATATAAAACATCAAATTGTATACCTTAAGTACATAATTTCTATACATCAGAGACATCTTAGTAAAGTTGTTAATGTGTATGTGCTACAAAGGAGGGATTGTAAGTCTGCAGTGCACTAGAAGGCAGGCAGATGTAATAGTTCCTTTCATAATGGACTTGTTAATTTGAATGCATAGGACCAGAGGCTTGACTTGGTCTTCAGAATAATTTAACCCGTTTGGTTCTGCACTTGGGTTATAATACCACTGGTCTTCTGTGATACAGAAAACAAAAGATTCTCTCATTAGGAATAAGCCCTAGAAAATGGGAAGTTTGGGGAGTGTGGAGCAAAGACATGTTCTTGTGCAAATGAAAACATACCACGAACAGCCGGCAGAATCCTTGGGGACCCAGGATAAGTTGTGTAATTCAAGTTGCACAATAATGTGAATGTACCCAATGACACTGAACTCTGTACTTGAAAATAGAAAATTTTATGTATATTTTACAACAAAAAAATGCGTTATTTGCTACAACCCATTTCCAGAGTGATGCTATCTTAGGACCAATGTATGATGGGAGCCAGCGTAAAGGAGCTGAACTTGGGACCCTTACTTGTGCTGTTGGGAAGAATGACTTCTTTTTATTACCCAATCTGGAATAGCAGGGAGCACACTTTAGGGAGGTGCTTTCTCTTACGTCAGTGTCCAAGTGGCATAAGAGATGGAAGGTTTTGTTTACAACAATGGAAACTGAACAAATGAATATCCTTTAGGAGCCTCCCTACCTCTAAATTTAGCCATGTGAGGGAGGGGAGAGATGTTTGTGAATTCTGAGTTAGGTGCACTTCTTGTGTAATCTAGGTCAGTAGGCTCACGTAGGCTGTCTGGGCACCCAGCCCTGTTTTGTTCCTGAGGAAATTCTTTTACATTTTGCATTCCATCTCACCAGCACATAACTTACATTGAGTAATCAAATTCACTGTTAAATTAGAGACTGCATATACCTTTCATCTTGGATGAACTCTGTCCAAATCAGACATAGATTTTTCTTACGGACACGCCCGTCTTGACCCTTTGAGGGTTTCTGAAGTACCTTGTTATATTTATCCTCCTTTATTTTGTTTTTGAGGTGTTTTGTGAGACAGGTTGACATGATAGCCTGATATTTTATGTTCATATTTAACAACTATTAGAAAGCAATTTCAGATGAAAAGTAGGATAGATCTTAGGGACGCTATGAAGAAAAATTCTTAGGCCTCTCCAGAGTGGAAAAGGAGCAGAGGTTGCTCCTGTTTGAACTGTCTGTGTTAAATATAAGCTTCCCGAAGTGTGGGGGTTGGCACTCATCCAGAGTTGACTCTTAGTAGAAAACTGTGTTCCCTCCTCAGACTATAAGTATTTGTTTTACACAGCTTTGGTTTTATAAAGAGTAAAATTTTCACATGATTTGTGAATCTAGAGATTGCCAACTTTTATTTTTCCAAATAAGGATGTTAAAAATACTGTCTTCTATCATCATTATTTTATAAAAGAAAAGATATTTTAAAACAAACAAAGGGACATAATCTCAGGAGAAAGGACAGGTACTTTAAATTGAATACATTTAGCTTTGCAAAAAATCTGATGCCAAAAATTTCTTTCATGGCACTTGAGGTTTATTTAAAAGTCCTACCAGCTTCGTCCTGGGCCTGTGTCTGTCCCCAGATTAGAGTCTGAGAATCACAGGTGTATTTATGACGGGGACTTCTGTCGAAAACACTCTCCTGGAGGAGAAAAGAAAGAAATTACCCAAATTATTCTTTTTTACAAGGTATTAAATGAAAGAACTTGGAAAAAATACCCAAAAAGTCTGGTTGAGAGGAGATTGTACAGTGTGTTAATGATCAGAGCGTCATAGGAACATGCTTTGTCCATGCGTTTTACGCCACTGGTGACCCTCTGCATTGTTCCCAGGTAATTCTAAGAGTGCTGTGAATTCCTTGGTTATTTGAATCCTTGTTTTTCAGGTTTTGACACTCTGAAATCATTTATGTGTGACCTTTCAGGTATAAAGTTTTTGATGTTCAAACCTTGGTTTTCTGAGGATGAGTGAGGAGGGGACAGCTATGAGTTTTAAAATTATTTTAGAGTTCCAGGTAAAGCCTGAGAGACTTAAAACTAATTTCATTTGAATTAAATCCTAAATCTAGTTTACATTTGAAGAATATGGGTAAGTGTTCCCTGTGGTTAATACTAATTTTTGCGGAAAACATGACAAATGTTTTTATGTAGTGTTATAGATCATTGATAAAAACAGCTCTAAAATTATATGGGAAAATGGTTCATGCTTGGGGAATTTCTCCTCTTAAATATGTTTAGCTTTAACTACTTAAGCGTGATAGCACGCCTCAATATTTCTGAAGAAAATATTAGGTGTTTAGTTGATAGAGAACAACTTAATAATTCGTTCTTTCATTTACTATTTAAATACATATTTACTGAAGATTCTGATTTGTGCTGAGTGTTGTTTCCAAACTTGGAAACCCAGCCAGGACTTGGACGTATCCTTGTCCTCACAGAGTTCATGTCCTAGTGAGAATGAGGCAATACGGAAGTCAAAAAAATAATTGTGCTATTTAAATAAAAAAGTGCTGTGAAAGGCAAATGACGGTGGGAGCTGGGCAGGAGGAAGGACTACTGTAAATAGGACGCTAGTGCCGGTCGCCTTGCTTAGGTTCCGTGTCAGTCTAGTCCGGGAGGACGGGAAGGAAGTGCAGGAGGCACCAGGGGACTATGGCCCGGAGGTAGCAGAGGATGCAGTGTGTTCTCGGGACTGTCGGCAAGTCCACGTGGCTGGAGCTTAGTGCGCCAAGGGAGAAGGGACACTCCAGGCTCTATTTAGCAGGACCCTAGGGTTTGCTTAGTGAGTGAATGAATGTATGGGTTTTATAGCCTTGATTCTGGCAGAGCCCTTTTGCAGACTAAGAGAAGGTGATAGTGAGAGGTGGGGATGGTGGTCAGCCGGTCAGCACAGAGACGCTAGGGCATATCTCAGTCGGGCACCCAAATTTTAGGTTCCACATTACAGGTCCAGGAGTTTGATTCATCAGTACATCAACAGACCAGTCCCTTAAGGAGGAACTCATTCCAGCCAGACCCACAGGGATGGACGCGTGATTCTGAGTGCGGATCAGTTTGCGCCAGGTTCTCCTTTTCTAATGTCCAAATATCATACTCACGTGTACTGTAAGGAGCATTGCCTTTTCCAGCGTCAGGGCACTGGGAAAATGAGTTTGTAATCAGAAACCCACTAAGTAAGTTCAGGATAGAATCAAGGAGGTCTTGAGGAATGTTCTGTATAGGTCGAGTTAAGGCTTGGTGAAACATCTTTGCTCCACAATGTGGAAAACCTTTAATGTTGCAAGTGTTCTCTGGATTTATTGTCTTTTTAGGATATAACTCAATTTATGTGTACCTTTAGTTCACTGGCTAGCTTTTTCTGGGCTTCCTTTTTCATTATCTTGCTTCTTTTCGACAGTTTTTTGTTTTGTATATATTTTTTTGTATGTTATTTTTTTCCTGATCATAAAATAACAGGTGAATATTGTAGAAAATGACCACACTGTACAGAGACGACTGCTGTTAGTACTCTGGTGCCTGCGGTTTTCCTGTGCATCTATATGCGTAGCCGGCTGCTCAGGGAGGCGGACTTGAAAATGAAGTTCTCTGAACACAAATATTTAAAGCTGACTGTCAGAGGTGACACCACACCATGCACAGACTTCTGCTTTAGTAAGGGGATCAGAGTGCCTCTTTGCTTATAGCATTATTATACAAATATCCTTGTATTTTTTAATAATGTGGGTAAAGCAATCAAATGTAAATAAGTCAAATGGAAATACTAAGTAATCTGTTTAATAATGTAAATGTTTCTCATTGAGGGAAGCTCTCAGCAAAAGTTTAAGAAAAAATTTTCAATAGTGTTTTTAAGACATACGTAAAAGTTAAGAGACAAGTATAATGGACTCCCGTAAACCTTCACCAGCCTGAACATTTATCTCTACTCCTGTGTCTCATCTTACAGATCATTTTGTAGCAGTCCCCAAACAGTGTATCATTTCTTCTGTAAGCATGTATCCCTGTAAGGTAAGGGCTCTAAAAAACAACAAAACAACATGATAGGGTTATTATATCAAAAAAATTAATAATGATTTCTTAATATCGTACAGTAAGTATATACATTTCCCTATTCTGTATCTCGTATTTATAATTGGCATTTGTATCTAGTGAATCAATGAGATTTAGGTTTGTTTCTTTTACTGTATTTCCCTTTCCATACTTAGAGTTCTTTGAAGCCGGTCACTAAGTGCAGCCCATGTTTGAGGAGAGGTGGGTGAAACTCCACCTTCTGGAGGAAGGAGGGGAATCCAGAGATTTCTTTTGATGTCAAATGATTTTTTTTCTGGTTGTCTCCTTGGGGCTAGTAGAGTACAAGGTGGAAGAAGAGACTCACAGCTGAGCAGATATTCCAGGAGGCGGTTAAGGAAACGAATGACCGAAGGCGCTCCCTTGGCTGAGGGGCTGTGGGAGCTGTCGTGACTAGAATTGCAGGTTTTCTTTCCATGTGTTGCAATTCCCAACTTAAATGACATTTGCTAAATGTCCTGCAACTAGCATGGCATTAATTAGCGAAGCAAAACAGAAGTGGCGCATGCATGGCTGCAGAATGAATGAGCTGGCGAGTGGCCTCAGCAGCCGTGGAGCAGCAGTCATCCGGGAGAGGGGAGACGGGCCGGGACCCAGGCCCCTCCCGGCACCTCCAGCCCCCAGGAGGGACCAGAGTTTCCTAGAGCGAAGAGGTTTGACTTCTTTTCATTAGATCCTAAGGAAAAAACCCCAGAAAGTTGGAGTCCTGGCATTCCTCATGAAAATACAAGTTTTTATAAAGCAAAATGGATAAAAAGTGATGGAGCGATTCGGGATTACAGTGTGAACAGTCTGATTACATGGACCTCCATTTGTTACAAACGGACAGTTTTTTGGGTTTAACAGAGCCCAGCAGGAAAACAACTTCCTGAGTAACTCATAGGAACACGTAACTCTGCTTGAACTGCGGGCCACTTAGGCTTTAAGAATGACATTTTTATTGTTCCTTTGTTTACTTTTAGCAGTAGCAGACTACCAGATTGCTAGTTCAAGGCAAACAGCAGGTTTTCAAAAAGCCCGTGAGTGAATGCATTTAAAGGCTAGCGAGGTTTGCTTTTTCTCACATTTTATCAAAATATTTTTTCTTTCCTTTTTGGTTTCTTCGTTTACTGAACTGAGTTAGTTGCACCCCTCAGTTCATTCGTGGCACATCATTATTGATCAGTGCAAAAGTCCTCTGTTTTATATTATTACATTCCCCATCTGTTCCATTCCTAACCCCTGTCCCTGTTTTATTGAATATACGTCCCTCCACTCTACCTATTTTATTCTTAATGTATATGATATTGTATGTGTATGTTGTTACTTGATGTAAAAGTCCCACTGCGTGTGGGACTTTGGAGGTTTCTTTGAAGTACAGACACAGGAGTAGGGGTTCTGAGTCAGTGGATAGCTCCTTACTTAATTTCTCTAAGTATTCATAACATTTTCTAGATCTTTATCAGTACTTAGAATGATATGAACTTACAAGTTTTGCCTTTTTTATGTATACATAATGGTATTTCCTTATTAAATTTGCATTTCCCTGAATACAGGTGAGTTTCAGCCTGTATTCATACATATCACAGTTTTGTTTCTTTTGTAAATTGTTTATCCATATCCTTTGTCCATTTTTCTATGAGGTTTTCTGTCTTTTTCTGAGTGATTTTCGTTTCAGTTATTTACTTCCAATCTGTTGACTGTCTATAGGTGATCTTCTTTAGACAGGGACCTTTAATTTTGCTACTGTCACATCTTTCACTTCTCTGTAAGGTACTTTGCGAATATGTGTAAGAAATAGTTGTTTACCTAAAGATTATGAAGATATTCTCCTGTATAACCTTTTATTAGCTTTATATTTTAATTTGCTTTTCCTGTTTGGGTTTTTAATGCCTCTGGAGTCCACGTCTGGAGACTGTAAGGTAAGGTTCCAACTTTATTTTTTCAGTAGAGTGCACCTGTTTTCCTTCACTATTGGCAAAATAGCCTTGTGTCTACACCAGCTTTCAGACGCAGGCGGGTTTGTTTCTAGGCCCTTTATTCTTTCCGCTGGTCTTTGTCTGACCTGTGCCACTGTTTTCTTGTTTTTGTTTGTGCTATCCTTGTGCACTATGTCTTCATTTCTTATAAGGTTTTTTGATTGGATGGTGATTATCCTGGGTTTTCTATGTAGATTATAAAGTCAGCTTCCAATAATAATAATCTCTTTGCTTTTAATGGTCAATTTTTGAACTTCATCAAATGTCTTTCCTATGTCTTTTGAGATAATCAAGTATTTTCTTCTTTATTTCATTACTGTGGTGAAGTACATATATATATATACATATAAATATGTTATAGGTTTTCTGATATTAAGTTGTCTTTGCACTTCTAGAATAAACTCAATAAAGTACTTAATGAAAGTATTATTAAGGGTTATTTTTTTCAAACCTCCAGTCGGATCCTGTTAGCTACTTAGGGACTTTGCTTCTGTGTTTGTTGTGAAGTTGGCCTATAACTTTCTATATAGTTCTTATCAGTTTTTTTGTTTTTTAAAGTTGTACTACCTTAAAAAAATGAAGTGGCCATCTTTTACAATTTTTCTTCATAAATTTATGTAACAGAGATCATCTATTTCAATTTAATGGAATTCCCCTATAAGACCATTTGGGAAAAGGTTTTTTCCCCCAAGAGATTTTTAGGTTACTGTTTCAATTTCTTTTATGTTACTGTGTCTTCCAGGTAAGGAAGAATTTCCTAGGCAAGACTACATACACACATGCATATAAAAAGCAAAATAAAGTGCATGAATATGTGTGTGCATGCATACACACATATGCACAGCATAACAGAAGGGGTTGTAAAATTCAGTTATATTAAAATGAATATCTTTTCTCAAAAGCTACCATAAAGACAGTAAAGACACACATCAGAAACTAGCTGAAAGTTTTTACCCATTATATAATTGATAAAAACTGATACCTAGTATATATAAAGAATTCCTACGAAATAACAAAAATTTAAAAAGGGATCTAATAGAAAAATGGGAAACACATGGGAAAAGGTACTTCACAAAACAGGAAACCTGAATATCAGTAAACATGAAAAATGTTCAACTTCATTATTAATTAGGGAATTCAAACTTAAACCACAACAAAAGCCATTCCTACTAGATTGGCAGTATTACGTCTGCTAATACCTGGGATCAGGAATGTGGTGCAGTAGGAACTCTTACGCCCTCCTGGTGAGAATGTCAGTCGATGCGGTTCAGTCACTTTGGAGAGTAATTTGGGATTACTCAGTAAATTTAAAGATGGACACATCCTAAGACCCCTGGTTTTACTTCTAGAACCTAGCAGTTCTAGTTCTGGTAACCTAGAGAAAATGTTGCGTGCGTGCACCGGACGGGTATAGGTATATTCATAGCAGCCCCCAGATGAAAATGACCCAAGTCTCGATCATCAGTAGAGTGAATGTGTAATTCGCGGAGGTTCCTGTGGGTGATGCTGCCATGAAAACCACGTGTGGCTACAAGCAGCGACATGGGTGAACTGAAAGATAATGTCAAGCAAATAATATCAGGCTACAGAAGAATACACTCAGTATGATTCCATTTAGATAAAGGAACAGCCACTATTTAGCAGTGTAGGTTTAGGGATTTTTAGGAATTCATGGGTGGAACAAAATATGAAGTCAGCGAATCAGGACAGAGGGAGGGGGAGGGGCGCCCAGGTCGCTTCTACCGTTTTGGCAGTATCTTCAGACAAAATGCGTTTACTCTGGTGTTTGCTTCTTAACAGTGATTATTCTTTGAAAAGATGTGCATGTTTCTCATGTTTTTTTCACCAGTAGATATTTCACAATAAAAACAAAGTTTACATTTGATACTATATGAGAACTTGAACAAATGCATGACATATAGAAAATGCATTTTATTATTGTTAATTAATAGTGTTAGAAAGAAAACCACAGGCTCAAACTGGAGCCACTTCTTTTAGGTCAAGTCACCAAACTGGGGCTTTAATCCCTCACCTAACTGCAGTTTCAGCCTCCCCCAGAAACGCCGTCAGTCAGGGATTTTCTGGTCAGCTTAAAATGTAATTGTCACATGTACCCTCTCCACCCCCAAAGGAAGGTGACCTCACCCAAAATTAATGTCTTTTCCGTTTATGATGTCCTTGGCCTGCCTTTGAAACCCTTCCCTTTGGAGGCCCTTCAGAGCATCTCTCCATGTGCTGGATGGATACTGCTCGATTCATGAATTGCTTAAAAAAGCCAATTAAATCTTCAGATTTACTCGGTTGAATTTTGTTTTCTAACAATATCAAAATGCTTCCTGATAAATACGGTTGTAGCTACATCACAAATTTTTCATGTGCTTTTACTTAGTTCGAAGTCTTTTTAAAATTTCCTTATTCTTTTCTCCTTAAAACAGGTGTTATTTAAGTAGACTATTTTACTTTTCAGGCACATAGATTGTTCAGTCTTTCTAGTAATAGTGCTATATTATACTCATAAAACATAGTCTCTATGGAGGTAGTTTTGACATTCATTGATTAAATCTGTTATTTGTACTTTGGAATAACAAAATGTACTTAGATGAATAAAAGTACCTTTATTGAAATTCCTGCAGTGAAAATAATTTTGGTATTGCAGTTCTGAAACTCTGTACTCCATTCCATCTGTCTTCCCATTATAGCCTTGATTTTAGTTATGTGTTTTTGATAACCTGACATTTCTTAGCACTGTAACCATAATGATATTATAGGGTGGACTGATTTTGTGTTTTTATATGTTTTGTTAAGTGTCAATTTAGATGACCCCCAGCAGTATATGACTGTGCCCATTACCCTGTCGCTTGGTGAGCAGTATTGGAACTGCCTTTCAAAAATAATTTTTGGCTATTTAAAGGATATATATATATATATATATATATATCAGTTATATTTTATTCCTTCAGTTGTAAGTAAAGTTTAACTTTTTTATCCATATATTACCCAGTTGTCATTCTGTGTGAAATGTTCATGTCCTTTGCTAATTTTTATTGTGGAAGCACTGATTTTTTAAATTAATTTTTAAGCTTATTTATGTTTAGGCAATCATCCCTTGTTGCAGTCCCCCCTCCAGTTTGGTCTTTGCCTTTTACTTCAGCGTGCTCCTTTTGCCTTTCTTGTCTCCCTCCTCTTCAGGAACAGATAATCCACCTTTTTCCCTCTTATTTCAAGTAGAGAAGTTTAGTCTTCTTTTATTGCAGAGAGAAGATAATCATTTGGTAGAAATGATGTAGCCCAGATTTCAGAGTTGGGCTAGAGTTCTCAAATGTGAGCTCCGATGCTCGCCAACTCCGTAAGTCACGTATCTTTGACAGCCTCCAGATAAGACGTAACTCGGAAATACAACCGTCCTTATAATAGAGTGGTGACCCTGAATTTAAGCAAGTCAAGAAAATATAACCTTCTGACCCCTTAACAAAATTTTATCTTAAGTGACTTCATAAATACAGTGGTCACGCTTTGTCAAGCAATCCAAGGGAAAACATATACGTCTATGGTGAAAGAAAAACATTGACGTTTGTCAAAGGTCAGAGCTTCAGAAATTTAACTTACTAATAAATCTATGAACTGCTAGTAGCATTTTAATATTATGGTAAGAAAAACTCATAGGATTTTTTTAAACCTGTTTTAGTACCTACCAAAAGTTTCTAAGTACATTGTTTTTTCTACTAAAATCCAATCTGTCCCACATTTTTAACTGATGAAAGCTCAGTCTTTTCTTTCTGGGGAAAAAAAGGTATATTTTATATACAATCTATTGTAGAATAGAGGTCTAGGAAGTAGGTAAGCCTCAGCACAGGCTTCTTCATTTTCCCCAAACTGACTTAAGATAACTCCCAAAATAGGACAAACTGTAAATGTAACTTTTGGATGTGAACTCACCACCTCTCATTTGGCCAATCCAGCCAGTGATTGGTACTGTTGGGAAGATAAAACTGCCAACACAGAAAACCTCTCCACAGAGGCAGAAGAGGCAGGGTTTTTGGTGCTGTGCAGCTCGACCAGACAGGCTGCGCCAGAGGTATCAGTGCCAGAGAACGTGGACACGGGAGAGAGTGTCCCCTTCCCGTGCCCGGCACGTGCCGCTGTTCCCAGGCTTGTAGGGTCAGTGCTGACCAGCCCTCGGCCCAGGACGCGGCAGCGCCGTCTGTCACAGTTCATCCTAGACTCACCTGGCAACTGGGGCGACCGCCGGTGTTTGCTGATTGCCTTCATCCGGAATAATGCACCTTCTCAAGTTTCTGTGCCAGGTAGGTAGGTACAATTTGGAGCCAGATACCCCCACGTTAAACTCTCCTGGAGATGAACAGGATGTTATATTATGTTTTATGTTTTAAGAGATGACTCCTAGGTCTTTGAGAAAGACATTCCTGGGTTATAAAACTGGCAGAAAGCGAATTTAGCTCTTAAAAAGATTTACATACATCTCAAAAGGACAGGAAATAATTTACAAGTTTTCTAAAGGAAATGCCCTAAGAAAAGGGAGGTGGGGGGAAAGTCTTTTTACTTTTTTTTATATCAGCTTTCTTTCTGTTAAGATTTGTATTTACGCTTATAGTACTTATCAGAACCTCTTTGAATATAGTACAAAGCTTATTTCTGTTCATTTGATCTCATTGGAGACTGTGAAGAGCTTGTTATCAACCTCCAAATAATTACTTTGATTTTGACGATTAAACTTTGTCCTTCAGGCCACTAATTAATTTCTCCAGTCACTGTATCTGAGCCCCTTCCTTAGTCTGAGCACTCTGTCAACAAATGAAGACATTTTCAGGCATGTCTAACCAAACAGGCTGAGAAAGCCCCTTACATTAAAGTCTCTTTGGTCCTGAGTGGTGATGAATATTAAGCAGAAGCACTCGTGGTCCTGAGCGTGGGGATACAGGTAAACCTGCACGAGGACCTGGGGCTTGCCCCCTGGCAGGGAGGCAGACATGTCACCACCTAGTAACCACTGCCACAAGTGCCACTCCTGGGGAAATAAGGGTGCCTTGGGACAGCAGCAAGAATGAAGTGCGCTACTGTAGCCTGGAGCTGCAGAGGGCAGATTACAGAAGGCCTGAAACCACAGGAAGGATTTGGGGTTAAAAATCAGTATTGGGGGTCTCTCTGTAGAGATTTTGATTCTTTGAGTTTAGTGCAACTCAAGGGCTGACATTCTAACAAGCTCCTCTATAGGACTCTGGTGCAATTAGTCCCAACACATCCCTTCTGGGCTTTATAGCCTTGGAGGATTTTTAAAGGCAGAGATCGATGTAATTGAATTTGAATGGATTGGAGGAAGGGCTGGACAAGAAGGACTGTGGGTAGTTAGGCAGCTACTGCAGTGGTTAAGGGAAGAGAGATGGTAGCTTAGGTGAGCAGGCATAGAGAAAATGTTTTGAGGCATTCAGGAGGTAGAATAGGATTTGGGGGTTCAAATGTGAAAGAAGTTGAAGGAGAGGGAGGTTTCGGGGTGACTCCCAGGTTCCACGCTGGAGTACCGGCTGGACGGTAGTGTCATTTCCCGAGGTAATGGACATACTGGGAAGAGCAGGTTGGGGTTGAGAGGAGCTAATTTTTTTAACAGTGACAGCCACAGCCACGTTGAGAAGTTCGGTGGGAAGAACGGGAGTTTGAAACTCAGGAGCTCTGGGCTGGGCTGGGGATGTGGACTTGACCGTGGTCAGCTGACAGATGGTGAGTGAATGGGAGCGGATGAGATCAAAGGCTGCAGATGGGAAGGGGAGAAGGTCGAGAGTAAATAAAGCATGAGCAATGTCAGGATGTATTTTGGTAGGAAGAGGAGAGGAACCCGCAGTAGATATGGAACAGGAATGGCTGGAGGGGAGGATAACCGGGAGGGCCTTGCAGCCATGTGGATGCCTACGAAGAGCGGCCCCTGGTGATTTCCTGTATTTATGATTTAGCAAAAGGAGGGTAAAATCATTTCAGTCTCATTTCCAATCACGCGATCTGGAGAGTGGAGAGTGGCTATTCCTATGCCACATGCATGGTTTACAGGCACCAATCACACTGACGTGGAGATCTCAGAACGCGCCCTTCAGCATAAGTGAGTTAATAGCTACAAAATCCCCTGTCTCTCTCCTTGCATATGCACTTTGTTAATGTTTCCATCTCACTTTGGGTTCATGCAGGGCTTTTTGTCCCTTAGATGAAAACATAGGTAGGAGAGGGTCTGAGGTGCTGGCCCAGGTGACATCAGTGGCTGCACATTTTGCTGCCGGTCAGTATCTTGGGTGACTCACTCGCCGAGAACTGCTGCAGAGTGACAGATGGGAGTCTGTTCCTTTTCCACTGAGTGCAAATGTTTTTTTCTGCATCTGGAAAGAAGTACACGTTTCTTTTCTTTGTAAGTTTCCCTGACCCCAAACTGGAGTCAGGGTCAGCAAATATGGCCAGTTACCTGCTGTTGGTTTTACATTTTTCAATGGTTGCGTTTTAAGGGATTACATGAATACATACACAACCTTGATTTTGCCTCTTGATCCCATAGTCTAAGATACTTGCTTGTTTAGCCTTTTATGGAAAAATTTTGCAGTCCCTGCCGTTGGCTAATTCTCCTTAACTACCCAAGCCTGTAAAGAAATCTTTTCACTCAAATGGGAAAGTCATGTAGGCCAGTGGTTCTCAACTTTAGCATGGGTCAGAATCAGCTGGAGGGCTTGTTCCAGCACGAATTTCTAGGCCCCATCCCTGATGTCTGGGGTGGGACCAGAGAAGTGGTATTTCTTTATTCTTTTAGTTGAGGTATATTTTACATATTAACATTAGTTTCAGGTATATAGTGTAGTGATTTGATATTTGTATAATTGCAAAATGACCACAATAATTATAACCAACATCTGTCCCCATTCATAGCTATAATTTTTTTGTTGTTATTAGGGAAATTTTTAAGATCTGCTTCCTAAGAGACTTTCAAATATGCAACATAGTATTAACTGTAGTTGCATTACATCCCAGGGCTTTTTTATAACTGGAAATTTGTACCTTCTGACCCTCTTCACCCATTTCACCCACCCCCTACCCTGTCTCTGGTAACCACCAATTTGTTCTATGAGCTAGTTTTTTTTTTGTTTTTTGTATTCGACACATAAGAGATTTCATACAATACTGTATCCACCTGTGTCTGACTTAGTTCACTTAATGTAATACCTTCAAGGTCCATCCATGTTGTAAATGGCAAGATCTCTTTTTTTGTGGGTGAATATTATTGTGTGTGTGTGTGTGTGTGTGTGTGTGTGTGTGTACACAAACTAGTGTTTTCATTTTTCTTGACAAATACCCAGAAATGGCATTGCTGGATCGTATGGTAGTTCTGCTTTCAATTGTTTGAGGGACCTCCAAACTGTTTTCTGCAGTGTTTGCACCGATTTGCATCCCCACCGACAGTGTAGGAGGGCTCCCTTTGCTCCACATCCTCACCAACCCTTGCTATTTATTGTCTTTTCATTTCAATAACAGCCATTCTGATGGGTGCGAGGTGATACCTTATTGTGGTTTGACCTGCATTTCCCTGTTAGTGATATTGAGAGTCTTTCCAGGTGCCTGTCGGTCATCTATGTCTTCCTTGAAGAAACAAACAGCTGCTCATATCCTCTGCCCACTCTTTAATTGAGGTGTTTTTTTTTTAATGTTGAGTTGTCTGAGCTCTTTGTATGTTTTGGTATTAGCCCATTATTGCAAGTATATGTTTCTTAAGTAATACAGTTCCAAAACCACAAAACTACTGCTGATGGTAAATTAACAGTAGAGTTCTTCTTTTATTTTTTAAAGAATAGCATTTGTCACTCTAATGTGTTTGACCACAGTAGCCATGTTTCTGCCAGATCTCCCCGGGAACCAGTCCTCATTCCTCCAGGTGAGCTGTGAGGCCTGGTGCCCTGCCTCCCGCCACGTGGGCCACAGTCACACAGTCCTCCCCCTGGGTCAAGTGGTTGGGTTAGGGATGGGCACATGGATGTAAGAGGGTCAGAAGGTACAAATTTCCAGTTATAAAAAAAGTCCTGGGATGTGATGTGACTACAGTTAATACTGTGTTGCATATTTGAAAGTTTCTTAGGGAGCAGATCTTAATACAGATCCCTTCCCGGGATAGGTTAGGGGAGGAAAACACTTTTTCCTGTTGTGGTTGCTGAGCTGGTAGGATGTGAATCTAGGCCTGCTGGCAGCCACCCTTCTTGCTGCATACTGAGGGCTTCCCTGCGCCAGAAGCAGTTGAGAGGTGAGCTCTGGTGGCGCTGTTAGTGTGGGTCCAGCTGTTATTCTAAATGCTGTGCTTCCTAGTCACGTGAATAAACCTCTTCTCGCTTAAGCTGATTGGAGGCCGATTTTTGTCATTAGTGACTAAGGAGCCCTAATTAATCCAGTGACCCAGTGGTTAAAATATTTACTGCATGTTCTGGGAGATGTTTATTAAACATCTTTTAAGGGCCCAAAGCCCACTACCCTAATCCACCTATATTTATCATTAAAAAAAAAAAGAGGAATAATCAAATTGTGACTTTAATTTTAAGTCATTTAAGAGCAGTATGCTCCCTTTCAGGAAAGTGAATGGTATTTATTACAAGGGAAGAGAATGTACAGTATTTGCTCGGTTGATTTGAGAAATATCTTTGTAGAAATTATGCTTCTTGTTTATTTAGAGAACAGAGTGTCTCTGCCTTCTGAACTTGCCTCAAATGAGATTCTAGAGTTAGGATTGGATTCACCAAGGATGATTTCTATCCCAGGGAATGAGCAAAAGGACTCAGAACCCTCGCGCTGTCGTGTCCACGAGCCTGGGTGTCTAACCCTTGGCACCAGGGGGTTCCTAGATTAGTGTGAGGGTGGCATGAAGGTATCACTCTGTGGCAAAAAGCTGAAAGCTGAGGTGTCATATCAGCAGAATATTGCTTCATGTTGCCCTGGAAAAGAGTGAACACTTTTTTTTTTGAGAGGGCATCTCTCATATTTATTGATCATATGGTTGTTAACAACAATAAAATTCTGTATAGGGAACTCAATGCACAATCATTAATCCACCCCAAGCCTAATTCTCAACAGTCTCCAATCTTCTGAAGCATAACGAACAAGTTCTTACATGGTGAACAGTGCAAGGGCAGTCATCACAGAAACTTTCGGTTTTGATCACGCATCATGAACTATAAACAATCAGGTCAATTATGATTATTCGTTTGATTTTTATACTTGATTTATATGTGAATTCCACATTTCTCCCTTATTATTATTATTATTATTTTTAATAAAATGCTGAAGTGGTAGATAGATGCAAGATAGAGGTAGAAAACATAGTTTAGTGTTGTAAGAGGGCAAATGTAGATGATCAGGTCTGTGCCTATAGACTAAGTATTAATCCAAGCTAGACAAGGGCAACAAAACATGCACGGATGCAGAAGATTTCTCTCAAAATGGGGGGTGAGATTCTAAGCCTCACCTCTGTTGATCCCCAATTTCTCACCTGATGAACCCCCTGCGACTGTGCCTGTCTTAGGTTGTTCCTCCCTTGAGGAATCTTACCCGTCTCTGGCTAACCAGTCATCTTCCGGGGCCATACAGGGAAATGTAAAGTTGGTAAGTAGAGAGAAGCAATATTGTTTGAAAAGGTTAGCTTTTTACTTTTTTGCGGATTTATGCCCTGTGGCTTCTATGCCCAGCATTTGTCTTGAGGTATCTTTACCACTTGGAAGAATTATGATACTTGGTAATTTCGATATGAGGCACGAATTCTACTTAGGGGTTGTAATTATGAAGGAAGAAGAAAAGCTATAGAAGTAGCAGGCGGGAGAAAACATGGGAAGATTGATAATTTAAGAGTGAACACTTTTGATGGGTGTTTTGAAAGCATCTCATTGCTCAACAAATTTTAAAGTAAACCTGGCACAGAAAAGGAATGCATCCTAGATTTTGGTAAGGCTTTAAAACGTGGTAAAATAATCAACTTTAGAACATTGCTGTCTAAAAAGGACAGAATACTAGCTCAGATGAATTAAAATTTCAGTGACAAAATTTTTCATTAAAACGGCAGGAGGACAAATATCTTTGTATTTCTCGTGACAGGAGAAATTAAATTTTAAAAGTAGAAATTCAAAGTCAAAAAGGTTAGGATAAACCCAAATAAGATCAAGAGCACAGAAAGATCATACTTTAAAGAAACTTTAAAACTAAGCTTGAATTTTAAAATTAGGATGGAAGAACGTACTGATGGTCTCCAATTACAATGGTTCAGCTTAATGATTTTTTGACTGTGATGGTGGGAAAACAATATGCCTTCAGGAGGAAACGTACTTTGAGTTTTGAATTATGGTCTTTTTCAGGGTAGTGACATGGGGTATGATCCTCTCCCGGGATGCTGGGCGGGGCCGTGAACTGCAGCGCCCAGTCAGCCACGGGATCATAAAGGTAAACAACCGATACACTTACAACCATTCTGTACACATACAACTATTCTGTTTTTCACTTATAGTACAGTATTCACCCATTTACATAAGATATTCAACACTTTGTCATACAATAGGCTTTGTGTCAGATGATATTGCCCAGCTGTGGTCTAATGTAAATGTTCAGAGCATGTTTAAGGTAGGCTGGGCTAAGCTGTGATGTTTGGTAGGGTAGGTGTATTAAATGCATTTAAGATACTTTCATTTTACACTAGGCTGATCAGGATGTAACCACATCATTAGTAGAGGAAGAGCTGTACTTTTAAAAACTTTGGGGAAGTTGTAAATCTATTGGCATAGAATCTCTCATGAGGCAAATAAGTTTTCCTTTCAAATGGTCATTGATGGTGTTAATTCAGTGTTTGCAAATTTCCGAAATCCATCTCCCTTTCTAAGGGTAGCCACCGGGAGATGAAGTCTTATCTCAGTCTTGCGTTTTTCATTCCCCTTTTCACTCTCTGGTGAAACAAACACCCCTCGTTAGCAATATTCAGCGCCACTATTTTTGTTACAGCCCTTCTTATACTCTTGCAAGTTTCAGAAGAATCCACCATGTTTTTCCCGGTCTCAGCAGGTCTGAATGTAGCACAGGTCATGTTAATACCCATGCACAGGTTTCAGCTCAAAGAGACATTAGAGAATCTCTCAGTTCATGCTTCTTACCAGGTGGTGGTTGCATGCCTACTCCTTCCTCACCGGTTTATTGTAGCTATGTGAGGTTCAAGGGATACAGAGATGGGAAAATTATGTCCTGCTCTTAAGTAGCCCGAAGCCTAGTGTAAATCTGAATATGAAAGACAGTAGCGTACAGGCTCTTCACCATCGACTCGAGGTTAGCAGCGAAGCCTGTAGCTCCGAGACAAGGCTGTCAGTTCCACACCTTCCACTGCTGTAGTTTGAATCTAGGTACACTAAGACTTTGTTGTCCAACACTACTGGGCTTGTGTGTCATTTCTTAAGGTTTTTCCAGTAGGCAGTGTGGTTGTGTGTGAGACCTGAACATGTACAACCCACAGATGTCTTTCCCAGCCTGCTTTCTTGGGCTCCAAGCCAGTTCATTCAGCTGGTTAGTTGTAATCCCACATCGCTAGATCACAGCGGGTTCCTCTCTCTGCTCCCCATGTCCAGACACCAATAATTTCACTCCTTCCTACAGCTTGTCTTTCACAAAGTTCTCATCCATAAAACCTGCTGGACTCGCTTTATATTCTATTATCTTTCTATTCTTTCATCTCCAAATAGCTTACATCTAGCTGTGTATTCCATATGTTTTCCAGTTAGAAAAGCAACATTGAGCTTTAAAATTTCAACATATAGAATTATTAAAATACTTTAAGAAGTTAATCAGGAAATAGAAACTGACAAAATCATTTTTATTGAGAAGCACAAGCTAGGGCTGTGTCACTCTGAGCGCCAGTCAGCTCTCCTTCATTATGTTTATTTCCTCTCCTGTCACTCTTAAGGATTGTGGAGTCGTACCCTGAGGCCGCTGAGCCTTCCCTGTGGGCTGCAAGTCCACACAAGTCAAGGGCCTGCAGCTCTGGCCTCAGCAGAATTGCTGATGCACAAGCTCAGCCCAGTTTTATGGCCCCTCTGCATGTCCAGGCTGTTTGTTACACGGAGGTGGTGGTATGTGTCCTGACTAGCACAGCAGTTATGAAAACAATATGAGTTCATTATATATGTTAGGGGTACAAAGCATTCGTTTACTCTCACTTGTGTGGCTGTGGCAATTGTCCTGGGGCTCAGAGCACACATTCACCCTCGAGGATTTATGGAGCCAAATCTTTCCTCTTAGTTCCACACAGGGTAGAAGGCTTCCAGGGTTTAGTTTAAGAATCCCAGACCCCCCATCTTAATTGTCACAATACTGCAGTACCAGGCAGGAGGAGGGCATGTGCCTTACAGAGGGTGGGGAAGGATTGGCAGGATCTGTATCTCTTTTATTCCAATCAATTCCTTTAGGAATTATCTACTGGATCTCTGACCATCTCCAGCCTGATGTGACCACAGTTTTAATATCCATACAGCTGTATGGACCTGTGCCTGGAAGGATGGGCACAGAGGCAAGCAAGTGTTATATGCATATACATATGTCACACACATAAAATACAGGCATGTATATCCATGTTCATATCTATATCTTGATATCTCTTTCTAGATCTAGATCTGTCTGCCTATTTACATCTCTCTCTAGCTGTATCTATACCTTTATATAGACCTCCCCATGCAGAGCAGTGCAGACAGCATGGCCAGTGTGATAGGTGGTACCAGGCCACCTGCTAGGTGGCTGGACTGTGACCTCTTACCGCCTTCAGTGACAGTGACACCCACGTGCCCAGAGTTCGTTATTTTGGACTCTCTCCTGCCCTGTTACAGATCCGAGCTGCATGGGGTTTAGACCTGTGGCTCTCGCTTACGGCCTGAGATTTAACTTAAGTCGTTGTTGGAGGGCTTAATATATGCAGTTGTTCGGGGCAAGGGAAGGCGTTTGCAGAGAAAGAGGGTTTGCAGAGAAAGAATTCCAGACGTTGAGAAGAACCAGTCAGCCAGTCTCAGTCATTCGGAAACTTGAGATGTGAGCTTCTGTTTTCTTCTCTCCCATTTTTCAAATAGTTCTCCTGCTACTGTGGAGGTGACTCACCCCATGTGACAGCAACACAAAGGCGTGGGCAAAGGAAACACACTCTGTATTAAAATATGCAAGGCCTCAACCAAAGGAGCCCCTGGGCAGGGGTTTGGTATGTCCGACCTCTGAAAGAACCCTAAGATCTCCCTCTGGGCTCCTGTCTTCTGGCTCTGCAGGCCGAGCAAGACCAGGTCATTACAGAAGGTCTGGGCTTCCAGCCGACGACGCACTGGGCTGCAAGTAGCATCAGCTTTTGGTCAGTGGAGCTTATAGGGATATTTAACAGTGACGTAAATGCAGAGACTGATTTAACCAAAGACACTGAGTGGCTGTGGTTCCTGTGAGGGAGAACCAGAGATCGGTCCGCGCTTTCCAAGTGGTGCATTGTAACCCGTTAGGGAAGAGTAAAGCGGTTTTATCTGGGCATGGAAAATACTTTAAAATTGGAATATAGTGGAATAGAAATAAAAAGCAACTAACAACATCACAGCATGTTGCATGCAGTAAGGATAAGTATTATTTTATGAGAGTGTGTGTGTGTGTGTGTGTGTGTGTGGACACACATGTGGGCTCTGAAATGGGATTTGATATGATTTTCTCATTGGGTCCCAGGCAAAAATGCTTGACCAGCGTTGTCATAATTTAGCTTTTTGCCACAAACTTTGGAATTCTGGGTTTAAAAAACTAAAACTCTGGCCACTCAACAATGACCTTTTCTCAAGAATACACCTTTGCCCTTTCTGGCAAAGTTTCTCAGCTACTTTAACGTGAGGAGATTAAAAACCTGAATTGGATACAAGCTGCCTAAAAAAAACAAATGGGAGATTTAGAAGGAAGCGTGTGGAGGCAGATGAGACCAAGGAGAGAGGAGGGCACCAGTGTGTGAATGTGAATGTGTGTTCAGAGGCCAGGATTCCTCCAAAGGCCCCAGAAAAATGGGCTCCTTAGGGTAAACAGTTGCTAACACCTTGCTAGGCCTGTGGAGCCCCTGAGGGGAGGGCAGGCTCAGAGCCCCGGGGCGACTCCAAACTGCAGATGAGCCTGGGAGTCAGCAACCCGTCCGGCTCCCTTCTCCAGGGAGGGAGGCTGTTTCTGGTTTCTGGTGGTACACGTGATGGGACTTTCTGGAAACCCCAGAGATAGCTGTATAGGCCATAACCACGTTCTGGAAGGTACTGAGGAAACTGTTCAGAGCAGGGCCATGTCTGTCTGATGTGGTGTGTGGTCACTTCTCCTGTCCTGCCTTCTGCTCACTGTTTCCAAATGCCGTGGCTCCTACATTACCGCTGAGGTCGATGCTTACTTTAGTTTTCTGGGCCACTTACTTGGCTTCAAAAGACCACACAAAGGTAGGAATTGTTTCTTTTATTAGAATTTCAGAGAAGGTCATGGTAACTTTGAATGCATACCTTTATCAAGGCAAGGATTAAAAAGTTAAAAGCATGTCCTGTTAGCGACGGATGTGAATAAGAGGTTTCTCTGTTCAGCACTAATCCCTTTGACAATATACGGCTATTGTTTTTTTCTAGTGGCAGGTGGCTTTGCAGCTGACTCTGTACGTTTGTCCCTGCTAACCGTCCCGCTTAACACGCCATCTGACCTCGGCCTCGGAGACTCCAGTCCAGTTAAATCTCTGTTTCAGTCCTCCACCATCTTCATAGGGGTTTGCTTATTTTTTGAGTAGTTAATGTTTTTTAAGTTTGCCCTTTCTGCAGTCTTTCTTAACTGACCTGGCTTCTACTTTCTTCTCCCAGTTAATTAGTCCAAAACTGATCTTTCAAAAGTTCTGCTTTCATCATCTTCTGGTCCTGATAAAAACTTTCACCAGTGGCTTTCACACGTGACAGCCCTGATGAGGTCGAATGCCTGAGTTTAGCCATTCAAAGCCCTTCTAATTTGAACCCAACTTCTTTTAAAAGTTTATCACTCCCAGATCAAGATAAGAACCCTGAGTCTAGGACATTCAGACAAGGATGTGAGCTGGTGAATAATAGAGCTCTTAGACTTGTGGCCTTTAATTCATATGTTCAGGTCCCACCGTCTTCTACCAATATTAGTGTTTCTTAAAGTGAGGCCTGGACACTTTGCACCAGAATTCTGGTCTTTGCTCATGTGCGTGTAAAGTGTGGGTTCCTGGGCTCTGCTCCTTGGCAGAAAGAGATCTCTGGGCTCAAGCCTAAGATTATGAGGCATGAGTAAGCTCCCCAGCTGATTATTACACCTGCTAAAGTTTGAGAACCTCTCCCAGAGCTGAGACCTCTTCTGTGTCCTGCTCCTGGGTATGTGCTGCTCATCGGTTATCCCTGCCTCATTGTGCGCTGGTGTTTCCAGCACAAGGACCTGTGCACTGAGTGTATCATCTCCCTCACTGCCCTCCTTGGCAAAAAGGAAACAAAGGCAAACGGGAACAGGTTCCCTGCACTTTCTCCCATCTCTGTGCTGCCACAGAAGAGAAAAAATAGCAGGGACAAACGTACAGAGTCAGGCAACCAAGCCAAACTCTCTCCATGTGCAGTCAGCCACTGTGTCTCATAAATTCTACCTCCTGTCTTGCAAATCTGTCTTCTTTTCCTCCATCCCCGCTGTCTTGCGTTAGTCCAGTCTTTTTGTAATCTCCCATCTACCATGCTGAAATCATCTTCTAATTAATTTCCCTGCCTCCAGTCTCAGCTTGTTTTAATCATTCATTCAACAAACACTTGTTGAATTGTGCGTCCAGTGCTGGGCTGGGTATTAGGGATATAGAAATATCGGACATCATCATTGTGTTTAAGAATCTGATATTATGTTTCTAAAATGAAAATTTGGATATGCTGCTCGAATCACGTTCTGTGGCTCCTTGCACACGTGGAAGGGTCCGCTGTCCTTGGCACAGCGCACAGTCAGGCTCAGTTAATTAAAGGGCACAGAAGCCCGCATAGGGTGGCTCAGCTGTCCTCACACTGGCTGTTTTCATCCACTTGCTCTTCCTGCAGCTTTGCCATAGTTAACTGTCTTCCTCCACGTCTCTGCTCAAACGTCATCTTTCTTATTACCGCTAGAAACAGCCCCACCCCTTCCTCTTAGCATTCCCCTTACTCTGACATTTTTGGCAATAATCCTTTCACTTTCCAAAATATTACATAATTTCCCTTATGATTCTGTTCATTGTTTATTGTCCACCTTGACCTCAAGAAGAGCAAAGATTGTTTTCTTTATTTCCTTGCTGGTATATCTCAAGTGCCCGGAACAGTGGCTGACATACTAGGTACTTAATAAATCACTGTTAAAATAACGAAATACTGCCCAGTGGTCCAGGTGAGAGAAATGGTGACATGAAATAAGGTGCAAACAGTGAGGACGGCGACAAGTCAGTGAATTTGAGACAGAACTGACAGAAACAGTGCGTGACTGGAGGGGCGAAGAGGCGGGGTCAAGCAGGAATCGTTCCAGGTACCTGCAGCTGCGTGGCTGGTGAGGTGTGAACGTATAGAACAGAAGAGAAGAAGCAGTTTGGACAAAAAAAAGTGAACTTAGCTACAAGCAGTCTATGTTTGAGGTGTCTGTGGGTCACCCAACGACGGGTTGCCTCGGTGGAGCGTTGCATACGCAGCTTTGAAGCTGAGGAGGACCTGGTCTGGGAAAGGGGCTTAGGCGGCCGCAGCCACAGAATCCGAGCGGCAGCGCGGCCCTGGGGTTCTGGCATTTTTGGGGGTAGCTCTCGGGTGAGAAGAGGGTGCTGGTGGTGACACGGGCCTGGGGGCAGAGCCCTGAGAAGGGAGGGGCAGGGCGGGGGGTGCGCACGGGGCTGGGGGGACGCTCGGGCAGCTGACCTGGGGAGGGGCGCAGACAGGGTGGACGTACAGGGTGAGGAATAGGAGGCTTGGCAAGTGTGTTTTCAAATATGAAAGATACTTAAATACATTTAAAGTCTTTGGAAAGAAGCTAACAAATAGGAAGTAGGAAAGAGTGTGGTTCCACCTAAGTTGGGTGGAGGGGCAGGAAGCCGGCTGCCATCTGAGCACCCATAGGCCTGTGGGACTGAGACACGGAGCCACAGAGATGTGGGTCTTGGAGCAGCTGCCCCCGTGGACACTGAGGCCCACCTGCAGGGTGTCGGGACTTCCAGGGACGAGGGAGACGACAAGCCGAGTTCTTCTAGGTCCTCGGTCAGTGGGGAGAAGTTGCTGGTGGGTTGGAAAATGGCAGGGAGGATTACGCAGTAATCGGTGATGTTTGATCAGGTGTATCATGGAGAAGATCTTGGCGTCTTCTGAAAAAGACCCTGTGTGTCAGGGTCTATATAGATTATATATATGCGTACTTGAAATATATATGTGTGTGTGTGTAAATTTATATTTATATCGAATATACATATATCCTTTATAGATTTGAAACACAATATATGAAACAGGTTATTAAAAGGAGGAGGCAGTTTTGCTGAGTGAAATCGAGCACCGGGTGCTGATCTTAGTCCTGTACTACTGGAGACTTTCCCTTTACAGGCCTAATTTGAAGGGTCTGGCACAAAATTCTTTGTTTCTCCTTGCTCATGTTTATAGTGCATGTATTGTGTGATCCCATTACATACTCTTCTTGAAATGACAAAATTATAGAAATGGAGAAGAGATAAATGGTGGCCAGGGGTTAAGGGATAAAGGAGGGTTGGGGATGGCGGGAAGTGGGTGAGGCTGAAAAAAGCAGCGCAAAGGAGTCCTGTGATGGAAATGCATCTTGGCTAAAGCAGTGTCAATGCACTGGTTGTGTGTGTGTGTGGTTTTTTTTACTACAGTTTTGTAAGATATTAGCAATGGAGAAACTGGGCAAAGGATACGTGTTTCTCACTCAGGCTGGGAAATCCTCCTGCCCCATTTGTCTGGCCGAAGGACCAAAAGTAGGGACCCCAGAGAAGGCGAACAGTTGGGGAGACTTCAGAGAAGACCGAGCTTAAAAGTGCTGTCCCGGGAAGTGGTGGATGAACAAACTTCTGGGCTCAGCTCTGAGTTTGCATGTGTTGATCTTTCCCTAAATAACACGCTAGAAGCTCTGGGAATTGAACCGCAGGCTGGCTGACTGCCCAGGAACCAGCCTGGCGCCTGGATGTAATGTGCATGGGACGGATTGAATGGCATCATAAAGGCTTTGAGAACTGAACAGACCTTAGAACTAGAGTCCACTAAAGGTGAGTTGGAACTTTACGGCCATAACCTAACTAGATCAGTTGTCTAACTGAAAAAAAAAAAAAACATTCCTAGGGTTTAAGCAAGATCCAGAATCTCATGGCATGCTATTTAAAATACCCAGGATATGAGCCAAAGCGACTCAGTATATGAAGAACCAGGGAAATCACAGCTAACAAGGGAATAAACAGCAGTTGCTAACCCTGAGAGAACAGATGCTGGAATCATTAAAGGCTTTAAAACAGTGATTTTAACCATATTAGCTTTCTACTCCTGCTGCAACAAATTACTACAAACTTCGTAGCTTAAAACAGTACAAATTTATCACCTTCCATTTCTGGAGATCACGATTCCAGAATGGAGCTCAGTGGACCGACATCAGGTGTCACCAGGATGCATTTCCTTCCAGACGCCCCAGAGGGGGGCTCACTCCCCGGGTTTTTGTCCGCGTTCCTTTGCTCCTCCACCTCAAAGCCAGCCGCAAGTTCCCACACTCCCGTCTCTGGTTCTCCCTCTTTCACTTTTGAGGACTCTTAGGATTCCATTTGGCCCACTTGGATAATTCAGGATACTCTCCCCATTTTAAGATCAGCTGATTAGCAACCTTAATCGCACCTCTGATCTTAATTTCTCTTTGCCACATAACCTAACATATTCATAAGGTGTGTAGAATAGGACGTAGCTATACTGTCCTTGTTCCTCAATAGGTAAGACATTTTTTATCCCTCTGGCCTCTATCATTTTTGTCTCTGCCTGATATTTTGCAGTGTGAATGTGATATGTTTAGATTTTTTGGTATTCTCCTTGGTGTTGTCTGACCTTCCTGGGTCTATGGTATAGTGTTTGTTATTAATTTTGGAAAATTCTCAGCTATTTTGAATGATTCTTCTGTTCTTTTTTCTTTCTTTTCCTTATGGTGTTCCATTATGTTAAAATGTTTGTATTTGTCCCATAGTTCTTGGATATTCTGTTCTGTTCTGTTTTGTTTTTTTAACCATCTTTTCTTTTCAGTTTGGGAAGTTTCTGTACACATACCTGCAAGCCCATTGATTCTTTCCTAGGCTGCGTCCAGTGTACTAATGAGCTCGTTAACAGCATTCTTCATTTCTGTTAGTGTTTTTGATTTCTGGAATACCCTGTTGATGCATTCTTAGAGTTTCCATCTTTCTGCTTAAACTACCCATCTGTTCCTGTACATTGCCCATTTTTTCCATTAGAACCCTTGACGCCCTAATTAAAGTTATTTTAAATTCTTGGTCTGATAATTCCAAAATCTCTGCTGTAGTTGAATCTGGTTCTGATTCTTTCCTTCCTCCCTTCCTCCCTCCCCAGAGTATCTTACGTATATCAAAATAAAGAAAAATATCATGTTTCAATCCCTCCAAGCCAGTGAGTCATTCTTACGTTAATATATGGGCAGATACCAGCCTAGTTTATTTTCCTGTTTCTTGAATGCCCAACATGGGGGTTGAAATGATGAAGTTTACCTTCATCCAGGTCTTCCATGTCACAGGCTATTGTACTGATGCTTGCGGTGTTCACAATGTATCCATTTAAAGGACATTCTTACTTCTTTGACATTAGCGATTTCACTCTCTCATTTCCTGGGTTTTAAGTCCTGGTTTTTACAGACGGAATTTTATTCTTGGAAATTATTTTAATATCAGTTTGAACCAATTTTCATCCATAATCAGATATAAAAGCCTAAGCAACCTTTAATTTTAGCTATCTACTCTCAAAATGTTACAGGGTCTTTTTTGTTTTAGCTATCTGAACTTGGGGGTTTTCCTGAAAAGCCAGTAACTAGGCGCTAGTGAAATGGCTCAGATGAACTAGTTAGGAAGTGTCCTCGGTGGTTTCTAATCTCTTTCAGCCAAACCATCTCAGTTAGTGTTCCGTGAACTAGCAATTTCCATGGACTTTTTTTTAGTTTTTAACTTCAGTGGTCAACACAAAGCCATCTTACTTTTAGAAATGATTGTTTCTGCTACTTTAAAATAAAGGTGAATTTCAAAAAAGCAAATGACTTCAGTTACAACAATCAATACGAGCATTTACCCATTGCGCCTTTGTGTTGCATTCAGCAAATGTTTATTGAGGACTTCCTGTAGGCAAAGAACATTCCTAAACCCTGTGGAAAATAGATACAGATGAATCATGAACCCAGATGACAGTCTGTCGAAGAGACGGATCTGTCCCTTCTCTCTCATGGGATCCATCATCGCCGCCCAACTTCTACACCAAAGAATGTTCTTAAACTCGTGAGACGACTTGAATCCTCTTAACATCTGTGTAGCTTCCCTCTTGCTTGGGCACTAATTTCTAGAAAAGTCAGGTAGTTTCTTAGAAGACAGTGCCAGACTTATTTTTTTAGAGCCATTTATAAACCTGATAGAATTCAATATGGATAAATTTAAGGTCCTAAACTTTTACCTGAAATCCCAACAACATAGGTAGATGACAAAGGTGTGGTTTTTAAGTGGAAAAATGTGAAAGTGGCCTGGGTCTTACCTGGGGGAAAGTTTGACTTGAGCTGGTGTGTCCACCGTAGCCCCCCTTCATGGTGTTTAGATAAGGAGGTAATCGCTTCCCGTTCTCTGCATTCATGAAGCTGTACTGGGACTGTTACATTCAGTTCTGGGCAAAGCTATGAGACACTTAAGGGGTTCTCTGGTGAACTGGAGAACGTGATTCCGGCACACACAAATGAATGCTGTGTGACACTCACGCCAGGAACGTGCTCTTGCTTTCTGTGTGGCTCAGGAGTCTGAGGAAGGTCGGCGCCCCGGGGACAGTCTTCAGCCGAGCTGCCGAGTCCCACTGTTTCACGGCCACAGATCTCCTCCTGACGAGCTGTCTCGCAGCTCAGTGGCCCTGGGGACCAGGGGAAGCCTGCGGAAACATTGCAGACCCACAGGAGAAAGCTCTATCCCAACTCTAGGAAGAGCTACTCATTAGCTTTTTTTATTGTTCATTAGATTTCTCAAAAGTGACAACTTTTCATTCATTCCTTTAACATGACCTTGTTAAGAAAGATGTGTGGAAGAGAGGAGGGTAGAAATAGAGAGGGCTGGAGAGAGAGGAGGAGGGGGGGGAAATGAGGAAGGGGTTTAGAAATAATTTGTGGTGATAAAAATTACTTACTGTAGGAATTTTTATTGCCAGAGAGTGAGAACAGAGAAAAGCAACGTCAGGTTGGAATGAAGACCCCCTTTCCCAGTGATCATACTGTGAAAACAAGGGCAGGTTACAGCACTTTGAAAACAGTTAAATGATGGGACAGAAAATACAAGTGATTGCTTGCAGAAAAAACTTACCTCGTGGGAGATGCAACACTAGGTCATCGGGTTTGCTACTTACAGAGAGTGGTGGAAAGTATGTATTTTGTGTTTATTCTGAAATTGTAGTTGACTTCTGAGGTTATTTTTATAATAACTGGAATTCTTTTCTAATGTTGTAGTAGTAGTATTTAATTTGCCAGACATTTGGATTTGAGCATTTAGTAAAAAGTAAAAAAATTTTTTAATTCACAAATACCATTTTTCTTCCTATATTCCGATAAAAAGCTAAAAATTTTGTTAAGATTTTAATGCAGCTAATAAAGTTCCCTCCCTCCCGTAGGCAGCAGTGTTGTTATAACTAGAAGTGCCCTTGGTTAGAATTTTACAGATGTGTGCATTTTAAAATTACATCATTTTCCTTTTGTTAAAATATTTGTTAATTTGTTTTCCATTAGCCTTAAAATATTTTGATTGTCATGGAATTGGGGCCTTAAAACATATGTGCTTCTAGAGGCCAAAAGATGGATCTTGACTCAGTGGAAAAAGCATGGTCATTCATTTATTGCCAAAAATCTGTTCTCAGTGGAAGATAAAACCTGTACCCCATGGGAAATTGACTGGATAGCAGCAGACAGAGGTACAGCCATTGTCGTTACCCTCGGCCGGTGCTTCAAACCTCCTCCCATCAATGCTTTCATCTGTAGGGCCATCGAGGTCAAAAGGCCGTGAAGCCCAGAGACTAAGGCAGCCCTGAAAACCGACACCTCCAGGGGGACGCATCCGACTCGATACAGGGGAGCTTGGCGGCCTTCGCGGCTGTATTCAGAATCTCAGCCTGAAGGGTGTTGTTATGGGTCTCAATGTGGGTATTACCGGTTCCTAGGATGCGACTGTTGCGTAAGGCATGAATAAAGCCCATCCTCCTATGTGACTGGAAATCAGATTAATATGTTCTTAAACTATATTTACTGAAGGAAAAGTAAATACATTTAACTATAAAAAAACAGTTCTAGCTGTCCTCTCAGTTGGCCTCACACATACTGGAAGGATAGTTTAATGCAATCTGATGTAGGAGGAATGAAATTTAAAAAAATTTATTTTAGTAAAATATATATAAAATTTACCATTTAAATCTATTTTAAGGGTACATTTCAGTGGCAGGATGTATATTCACAATGTTGTGTAACCAGCATCAGGATCGATCCCCAGAGTCCCCAGAACCTTATCATCCCAAACAGACACTCCGTAGCCGTTGAACAGTAAGGTCCTCGATTCTGCCTGACCCCAGGCTCCTGGGAAGCCTGACCCCAGACTCCTGTCTCTATGAATTAGACTATTCTAGGTAGCTAGGCTAAGTGGAGTTATACAGTCTTTGTCCTTCAAATTGGCCTCTTTCACTTAGCATATGTTGTTAAGGTTCATCCATGTCACCGCATGTGTCAGAATTTCCTTCCTTTTTAAGGCTGAATAATATTCCAGTAGATGTATACACCACACCTTCTTTATCTATTCATCTGGTGATGGACACAGTGTTGTTTCCACCTTTTGGTTACTGAATAATGCTGCTATGAAGAGGAAGCCAAACATAAGGGATATCTCCAGTGATAAGTATAATGACAAAAATAGTAAAACCTCACCACTCTTAATTTAAGAAATGTGTGGCACACAAAGGAGTTGTCTAAGTGATTCACGTTTAGAGAAAATGTGATTTGTAGGAGAAAATCATAGTAACAGTCTTCTTGCTTAAGAAAATTATTTGGAATTTGATAACCAGTTGTTCTAGATCTTATTAAGAACCAAAGACTACAGTCCAAAACCCTCAATCTCCTTGAGAGAAACAAACTAAGTATTATGTCAATGTACAGACCCTAAAACCCTGATTCTTGCTGACCCTAAAAGTGAGGTGAGATCCCCTCCAGAAGACCTCATATGACTTTATAAGCTTTGTTTCTAAATCTTTTTTAAAAGTATCTATGCTTTCCACTAATTTGCTCAAGGTCTTAAGAGTGGAACTATTGTTACTTGAGGGTGATTTCCTTGTTTGGAATGTTTAGTGAGAGGAAATGAAGTTATATTATTATAACAATAGCTGGTCAGCCAGGTTAGGATGGACTCTCATAAATGAGGGAACACACATTCCCTCTTTCTTTTCCTTCTATCAAGCGTTCCATTGATTCTAATTCTTCTTATAGGAAACTTGCAAAATAAATCTAATTATTCTTCCAACCATTGCACTCTTAAATGCTTACATGAGTTATTTTCCCACCAAGGCTACCTCAAAGTCCTGTAATTAGTTCTCATACAATAAAGTTTCTAGTTTACCCATCACTGTTCTCTGATGCACTGAACTGTGTCTCTGTCATTCTACAACAAGCCTTTCACCCCATCTCACACCTCGACAGAATGAAGAGCAAAAATCACATGATCATCTCAGCGCTGAAAAGACAGCTAACAAAATTCAATGCCCTTTTCAACAAACTAGGACTAGAAGGAAACTACCTCAAAATAGTAAAGCCATCCATAAACAGCCCACAGCCAACAACATATTCAGTAGGGAAGGACTGAGAGATTGTCCCCTAACATCAGAAATAAGACAAGGACATGTACCCCTCTGACCACTACTATCTAACATAGTACTGAAAGTTCTAGGCAGAGTAATTGGATAAACAGAAAAAAGGGCAAATTGGAAAAGTGAAATGAGGAAACAAGGGCATACAGATTGGAAAAGCAACGCCATGATCTTATATTTAGGAAATCCCAAAGATTCCACACAAAAACTGTTAGAATAAAAGAATTTAGTAAAGTTGCAGGACATAAGATGTCAGTTGCATTTCTATACTCTAATCACCAATCTGAAAAGAAAATTCAGGAAACAATCTCATTTACTATAGCATCAAAAAGGATAAAATACTTTAGAATAAACTTAACCAAGGAGGTGAAAGACTTGTAAAATGAAAAATACAAAACATTGCTAAAAGAAATCAAAGAAGATACAAAAATGGAAAGACATCCCATATTTGTGGATTGTAAGACTTAGTATGTTTAAAATGTTCATACTACTAAAAGCAATCTAAGATTCAGTGCAATCCTTTTCAAAATTCCAATAGCATTTTTTGCAGAAGTAGAAAAAAAAAAGTCCCCAAATTCACATGGAATCTGAAGGAACGCCAAAAAGCCAAAACAATCTTGAAGAAAAAATTTGGAGGACTCAGACGTCATGCACTCTTCTTGTTGCACTGGAAGGTAATTCTCAGGTCATCTCTTGCATTTGTTCAGGCTTCTAGCTACCATGGATGAAGTTTCACATGTAATGCTTAATTCTTTGTAAATAGAGATTGTGGGATGAAAGCAGAGGCTCCTCTATCTGAAGAGGCGCCCAGGGTTGACTCTCACTGGCCAGATACGGGACAATCTGTGCCTTGAAAGGAATGATTGCAATTGTTAGAAACACCTTGAATATAGAAAATTCTTTGAGTTTATAAGGGAGGCGGGAGAGGGGGAAGGAGAGGAAAACTCATTTACCATCACTGCAGGTAGCTAGTACAGGAATAATTACCAATTTTTGGAGTAAAGCAAGGTAAAAGAATTAAGCATCCATGTTGCTTTTCCTGAGGAAATTGTATTTCAGGGAAACCAAACAGCTCAAACTGAGTGAGGGAAGCTCTCAACAGAGTCCTTGTGGCTGGTAAACGTAGAAAGACTTGGAAAGTCACCAGCTTTTAAACTCCTAATGCATTTATCTGTCTAGGCAATAATCATTCTAATAGGTGCTAAAATGATGACAGATATCTGCAAGGTGCCCAAACACAGATCGCATTCTGGCTGTAAAGTGCTGTGCGATCTGGAAGTCAGCCTGCAACCCCCTGAACCGGCATCACCAGAAGGGGGACGGCCTGCTGCCGTGTGCCGCCCTATGTGATGCAGTCTGAAATGCTTTTGTCCTAAATGTTGAGCCAGAATGTCGTAGTCTCGAGATCTAATTTCTAGGATGCAGGAATCCTACAAGAGCAGGAGAACAACTGCCCTGATGAGGAACAGGAGGAAAGCTCTAGAAGGCGGGATGTTCTGCAGACCCATTGCCCTGCTTTTCCCAAAAGTCAAAGGCAGGGAAATAGGGGATGTTGGGAGATGACTGTTCTAGAATAAAAGATTTAAGAAGTAGAGTGATGGGTGCCAGGGGCTGGAGGGTGAAACGGGGAGATGTTCATGGGTCTGAAGTCTCAGTTGTGCAAGAGGAGTAAGTTCCAGAGACCTGCTGTCCACAGAGCTTCCTGAGTCTGACAAAAATGGAATGTCGCAAACCCTATGATGGCAGTACTGAATCGTGCACTTAAAATTTTGTTGACAGAGTAGATCTCGTGTTGAGAGCTTTAACCACACACAAAAAAACCTAAACAAACCCAAACCGAAGAGCACAGGGAGAGTTTCCGTGTGTTTATTACGTGTTTATTGCCTGGATTGTGGTGACCACCCCCCCATGGGTGGGTGCACGTGCTCACACCCACCAAGTTGTATACATTGAATATGTGCACTTTTTAAATATTATACCTGAATAAAGCTTTCTTTTTTGTTTGTAAAGAGAATTGAGGTATAACATCTAATTCTTGAATGTGTGATGATTTATTGGACCCTGGTTTACAATTGTAAATGATGTTTGTGGCAAATGGGGAATTACTCAGTATGAATGGGGCACTCGATGAAATAAAGACATTACTGTGAATCTTGTTAGGAATGATGACATTGTCCTTATGTAAGAAATGCCATTTTTTTAAAAAGGAAGGCATACATACATATTTGGAAGTAAAATGTCATTTGTCTGACATATATTTCAAAATTCTTCAGCCAAAACAAAATATATTAAAATATTATTCACTGTTAAAACCAGACAATAGGTACCCAAGGATTCATTACATTATTTCCATTCTACCTGCTTGTAGAAGTGTTGGGAAATATTTGAAATGAAAACGAACGAGTACCCAGAATTCCTACGGCGGAGGGAGACGAAGAAGCCCATCATTGCCAGGTCAGTTGAGACCCATAATTAGGATGTAAATCTGGTGGACTTCCTGGTGAAACTGATGATTGTAAGTACCTGTAATCCCTGGAGTAACTGGTATGTTCAGGCTTCATCCATCTCTGACAAAAACTAAATGTTGCAAATCCTCTTTGAACTTTTAAATAATAATATATGTACATATTGAAGCAAGTCCCTGTATAATAGGATGGTTTTACAGGGAAAATGCTTTACCCTCCAAGGAGTTAATATTTCTGTTTCAGGTCATCAGGTAATTATAACAAATTCAAGTTCCTCCTTATTGTTCATTCTGACATGAGACAGAACCAACTAAGTCACATTGAGAAGAAAACCTGGGTCATTTCCAGCTTCTCTTTGTCACTGTGAAATTCACTCCTGATTATTTCTAGTGCTTCTGTTGTTTTGATTACCTTAGATAATATACTCAGACCTTTATTTCATATCAGAACCCCTGTAGTCTCCCAGCATGGCAGGTAACAGTACGCCCCCAATTCATCCTTCCTCTGCCTCTCCCAGCCCACCCAAAGGGGGACAGATGATATTTTTAAAGAATAAATGAATAACACTTTTAGGAAATAAGGAAGAATGTCAGAAGCACATGAGCAATGCTGAACAATTTCTGAAAGTCAGAACACAGAGATGCCCTGGGGGCATGGGGATGGCAGCCTGGAGGGGCAGGAGCCTGGCTGCCGTGGGCCGTGGGGCAGGGAGAGACGCCTCTGTCCCTCCACGTGGCTCTGGGTGGACTGTTCTTGTCATTCTAGGTCTCTGGTGTGAACCAGAGGTGGCAGTGACGATCAGGACCATTGGGTGCACGGGTACAGGGAAAGGGTTTAGAACAGAAACGAACACTGCCCCCAGGCGTGGGGGAAGGGCTGCTCCCGGTCTTACGCGCACTGCTTCTGGTGGCTGGAGAGTCTCAGGAAACCACGGGTGGGCCACATCTCTTCTCCAGCAGTTTCCTGGCCTCCTTCCTCTCCTGGGAACCTCTCAAGGTAAACTGGGTATAAGAGGGATTCCAGGGTGCCCGGCCCCTGGCCCTCTGATGTCAGCCCCTCCCCAGGGCCTGCTGGAAGCCCTGTACTTCCCACTGGTACCCAAATGGCTGCCCTAATGGGGACGCCCTGGGAGAAAGCCCAACTGTGACAGCTGGGTGGAGCCCGTACCCTGCATCCGAGCCCCTCAGAGCTTTGCACTGTTCCTGGCAAGGGAGAAAACCTACATGGTCTGGGGCAGCCCAGGATGCTGAGGGTGAGTTCAGAGCATGGGCGGCCGGAGCCCACTCTCATTTCCCTCCTCCTGGCTGACACATGCGTCTTCTTAGAGGTTCCTTGGACGTCCCCCATTCCTGAGCATGTATGACCCTCCGGCCGGAGCCCACAAGCCCTGACCGGCCTCCCGCCCCGACTCGGTCACACCTCCCACCCCCCACACTAGCCAGGCTTGTTCCCATGCTGTCCCCTCCTGAAAACCCAGTTCCAGGGCTTTCTCCTGCCTGGGCTCTTGGTACCTGGACATGCCGGAACCAGCCTGCAGCCGATTGTGGGCTGTGTCTGCCCACAGGCTGGGGTCACCTGCACCCACAATGACCCGGACGGTTCTCCTCTTGTCTGTCAGCCTTTGGGGGTTCAGTGGCCTCTCCTGCCTGAAGAGTCCTCACACATGGACACGATCTAATGAAGCGTTTTGATACTTCTAGTTCGGGTCAGTGCAGTGTTATGTTAGGAAAGTGTGGTGGCTTTTAAAATATCTATCTGGCAAACCAAAAAATTGAAAGTTTTGTCAAGAAAACAAATTTTGAACGAAAGGAAGTTGCAGGGTATGAGTTATATAAAACTATGCATATAAAGTTTGAAAACCTACAAAACAGGACCTTTATGTAGATAGTTACATACATATGTGGTAAGATTCTGACATCATGCACAGGAATGAGGGGAACGGCTGCCTCTGGGAGACAGAGAAGAGGAAGTGAATCGGAGGTGGGTTATCTGCAAGGAGCTTTGTTTTAATTTCTTAAACTGGGCAATGAGTACATGAGAGTGTTTAACACATTTCCTAAACTTCGCAGCAAGTTTGCAATTTACTGAAGAATTGCAGGGGGAAAGGAAGAGAGGAGAAAAGGAGAGGGAGGGAAGAAAGGCAGGGAGAGAGAGGAAGACATGTGAGGAAGGGGAGAAGGGCAGGACTGTGGATACTTGAAATCCTGAGTATGAAAAGCATAGAGCTGGAAACACAGTAATGCATGATGTGTTTGTGCAGGAAGAGAGAAACTCAATATGGTAAAATTTCACGGGGGATTCAGCAGGGACGACCCTCAGAAGGGGATTTGTGTTTGTATGCAGTCATGACTTCCCCTGAGCACGTACCGGCTCTATCCCCAAATCCGAGTCTTCTCCTTAAGGACGCAGATTTACTTTGGCCTCCCTGGACAGATGGAGTTTCATGAAACCATGAATTCACCACTAATGTGGTAGGTGAGCAAATGCTTTCTCGTTTTACAAAGTCTTTGGGGTTTGTAGAAATGACCCAGGCAACTACTACAAACATCAGTAAGGAAAATAACTGTTTTTCCTTCAAATGTAAAATACATGGCTTGCATTTTATGACAGGCAAATATGAAAGAAGGAAGTCCATGCCAAGTCATAAGCAGTGGGGTGCCCTTGGGGCCCGCATTGCTTCTCTCCACTCCATCTTTTGTGCTCAGAACCCTCTCTGGACTGATGTTCATTTGTTTCCAGTTATCCTCTCTGTAGCTCGGCATTTATCAGTAATGCTTGCTATGGAAGGAGGAAACCAGAAACGAAGGACCTTCCCAAGTTTCCTCTAAAAAATAAAATGTCAAACTGGTTGGAGATAATAGCAATAATCACATCCCGTGGGTGGACGCCATTATTCCACTTGACAGATGAGGAAACTGAAGTTCAAAGAACGTAAGTAAACACTCAAGGTCACATGAAGGGCGAGCCACAGAAATCTGAGATTTCGTCCCCGATCTGCCTGATCCCCACACCAGATCCCAGTTACAGCGCCGTGCCGCCTCATGCCTCCAGGGATGCCCGTGTCCCTGTTGTGTTCTCACCCCTGACCCTCAAGCAAGCTGCAGGTGGAAGTCTTGTTCTCCTTATCCCTCCAGGGCCATAAAGGGTCAACAGACTGACATGGAAATGCTGCATGCTCTCCTGTCCCATAATGAGCAATGCTGTAGCCAGCATTTACAGTTGGCATGTTAGCATTTACAGACACAGCAAAACTGTCAGCCTTTGAATTTTTTCCACCATCTTTTCCTATCACTTGACCAGTCCTTTGCCACATGCAGACCTTTGAAGCCCAAATGTTACTTGGCCACACCAAATGAAGACACATGTTTGCCCTACTGCCATATTTTACGTGACCCTGAACCTTCTGCCAGCTCAGGCAGGAACTTTACAATCCTCCATTGTATTCTCTCCCAACAAAAAGTCGTGCCAGCTATTTCTGATCCTCCCCTGTGGGTGTCTTCTGTGTGCCTCTGAGCCAGTCTGCTGTCCTTACTACGTGTGCCTCTCCATCCCTCTCTGCTTGATTCACACCTGCTGACAAGCAATCTCGCAAAGCCCCTCGAAGGAGTACCACTGTGGCTTGCCCGGCCTCACTGTTCACTTTAGATCAGGCTGCCTCCAGATGCTGCCGCCTCCTAAGGCTAACAGAGCTAGTGGTCCTCAGGGTGCCATAATAATGCTATATTGCAGGTAGAGGCTGGAAGAACGTTCCATCTAAAACTCTATGCTACACTTTTATGCTGGAGTCTTATAGCAGCATTATTTATGCCATAGTTCATGCAAATGTATAGTCCACACTAACTGTACCTGAAATCTACTTCAACCAGCCAAAATTCCTTATTGTCTGTTATTAACTATCACAACTAGAGAGCTTAGAGTAGAAGAGACATGGCAAAATCTTCTATGTTTACCTTGTATGTGATGCCACATTTCCATTGACAGCAGGGATCTCACACACACTATCAGAATCACTGGGAAGGCTTGTTAAATCACATGTGCTTCTTGCAGTTTATATCCACTGACAATAAATTCCCCTAGCTTATTTTCTGAATCTGTTTCAATTAATTAAAAGAGCTAATGAGCCAAGTTCGGGTTTTGTTTTTTAAACACAGAATACACAACTTTGTGTATGTGCCTTTGAAATCTTTTTATCTATTCAACCAAAGTGACAATGAGGTATTGTTTCCATGATTTCATTTGATCAAATGTTTTGACATTTTTAACTTTCCCAAATCAAATTCTTAATGCAGCAAAACAAAAACAAAAGCCCACAAATGTTAATTTGGGCTTATTTGATATATCTACATGGGGAACATTGTCAAGTAGAGTGATGTCTAACCTTCTTAGATCATATTATATAGGGTCTGTGTTATTCAGAAATTATATGAAATGCCTAAAAGTCTGCCTATATATCCTGGTATAATGTTGTCATAACTTCAGCTATTATCTGGAAAGATTGTACACATGAAAATAACCACATTTACTTGTCAATTGTATCATTTTCTGTGCATATGTGAGCTCTTCCCAGATCTTTAACTATGGCTGTTTTTAAGTATTTTGTCACCTGCAGTCATTGTTTTACTCTGATGCTTTTATGTAAGTGCTTCATCGTTGAGATTCATAGAAAGGCCTCTTGACAAGCGCAGGTTTCTGATCACCAAGATGAGACCACTGAACTGGGTAAGAGTTAAACAGGGAGAACCAGTAGAAAACTGGCTCACAAAGCTGCTCATCCGGGATGATGCAGAGCAGGAGTTGCAGGAGGACCAAGTGGCCTGATGAAGATGATTAGACCTTGTTAGGACTTTAAAAACATTGCTGGTTCTTCAGTGTCTTGACTTAAAGGACCCCTTTTTCTCCTTTCTTTTAAGTTATCTATAGCTTACAGCAATTTAGTTAAGTGTACCTTTGTAACCAAAGTTGAAATACTTTTTTCTCCCTATCTGATCCCTCCAGAATTCAGAAACTCTTAGTATTCTTCTCATGACAACATATGTATTTACGTAAGATTGATAAGGATCTGTTCTCCTGGTAGCAGGAATCAGGTGGCCACGTCCTGTGCTTGGTTTCTGAGCCTAAAGAGACTATAAAGGTCTAATCTGAGATTCCTTATTACCGAACAATTTTAAAGGATTAAGATTGACTTATAGAGTCAATAAATCCCCTTGGACATTACCCACACTTTGAGAATATGCACAGAATGACTAATCTTCATTTATGGCAATAACTGAGCCAAGTACAGTAAGACTAGGCTTATTTTATAGATCATTTTCACTGTAAATACATTTGATAAAAATAGGATGACTAAAAAAATTGTATTTCATTGGAAAACTATAATGTATCCATTATCAGATTGTAATCCTATTAACTATCTTTGAGGTGTTACCTACTTGCAAACTCAGAAAAAACCCACAATACATCACGTAGGGACAACCTTCACGCCCGTCCCTATGTGGGCCAGTCAGGAAGCTCGACAGGGCGCCTGACGACATCAAGGACGGTCCGGCGCAGGCCAGGGAAACCCATCAGGCGCCAGCTGCCGCCCTCATTCCGCCACCGGGAGAAGCTGCAAGCTCAGCTCTCGGGATCCTCAACTGGCTGCTCTCCACTTAGAAACTGAATTTGTAATTTACTTGAACTATTAACCTTTGGTTTTATTTCCGTAGAAATGCCTCTCATTAAAGTACCTGATCGCTCATGCCATACAAGAGGTTTAATTTAGGTGGACGCTGCCCTGCCCAATGCCCCCTGAAATAACACCCTTACTTCATCCCATCCTAAGTAATCTGAGGATATGTTTGCTGATGCAGCATGTTTTGCCTATGTAACTAAGTTAACAATTTGAATCCAATTGTACATAATCCAAAATAATTGTAGATCTTCTTAGAAAGGTAAAACCTGATTTTGGTTATAACCTGTTACGTAGTTTTTTAAGTCTTGGCCCCTGGGAATCTCTGCTCTAGAGAATTTCTCAACCCTTGGCTATTATTCTCCTGATAGTCACCCCACATTCACCTCTCTAGGGTGTTGTGTGGTCCCACGGGTTTTAAGTGCCCGTCAGCAGGACTCACATGCCAAACAGTATCCATCAGGATGGGACAACTGGATGACATGAGCAATAACCACATAGATGCTGACGACGGGGACCACCTGGCCCCCACATGGCCCTCCCGCCTGATGGCTCAGCTGGTAGAAACAGTGAGCATGTCATTCTTGTCCCGACTACATCAGCAGTGGTACCTGAGAATGACACCTTCCTAGCTTGGTATGCTAAGAGGGGGGAATTGTTCAAATAAGTGACAAACCGAGACCACCCTTGGAGTTTCCTGAGCAGACAGAACCAGTTCAGTCATATAAGCAAAGCTTAATTTCACTTATTTTGCAAGACTACCTTGGCATGGGTCATTTCTCGTTTATACCTCTGGAAGTCATAAGCAAGACTTGTTTCCCAAGGTTGATATGAGGCAACCACAGGCCAGTTCCCTACCATTTAATTGTAATACTCCAGCCAGTCACAGTGGGGAATACACAGCCATCTCCTTACTAGATAAGCTGCTTTATAACAATCCACCCCATTCCACGCGTGGGGCAGTCACTCTGGGTTTGGGACCGTCTTTCTGGTGTGTGTACAGTAAACTTCTAGGTTGGTGATTCACCGGTTTTACTTAAGCTCTTTCTGAACTTTTGACAGATTCCAATTGCACATATGTTAGACTTTGATACTGTCCCTGAGGCTTGGTTCATCTAAGTTTTTTAAAAAGCACATTGAATAATTTCTGTTGATTTATATTTAAGTCCACTGACTTCTTCACCTGGCTACTGAGGACATCCAGTGACTTTTTACACACATCTTCGTTCTAAGGTTTACATTTTAGAAGTTAGTGTCATTTTTCTGATATTTCCTATGTTTCCATGTAAGCACTTTTTTTTTTTACGTCATTGAGAATAGTTCAAAATCTGCTATTTCTAACACCTCAGTCATCTTTGGGTTGGTCTCCATTGGATGTTTTTCCTTCTGAAAACGGTCACATTGTCCTGTGTATTCATAAATTGAGAAGTTTGGGACTGAATCCTAGATGTTGTAAATGTGTGTGTGGACTGTGCCTTCTGTTACCGTATTCCTCTAACGAGCATTTTTTCTTCTTCCTGTTTTAGCCCACAGTGGGCGTGGCGGGCCCCCACCTGCCTCCTTGGGAGGCAGATCAAGTCCCAGTCCAGTTCTTTATCCTTACTGAGCTGCCTGGTCTCTGTCCTGCGCACGGATGGTCTGGGGACAGCCAGAGATGTCAAGGGTTGCACACAGCGTTTGGCCCACTTCCTGCCCCTGGGTTTTAGGAATCTCCTCTCTCACTTCCCAGTGACTTTCCCAGCTATCTTTTCTGGCTCTTCAAGTCAGGAAGATGGAAGATTGGCTGGAGGAGTTCGGATGCCTTGGGTCACCCAGGCTAGGATTTTACTTAGACTCAAGGCAGTGAAAACAGGAAACAAGCCCAGTACTGTTATTTTTCCAAATTTCAACCCCTCACCAGAGTCTGCCTACTTTTAGTTTCTCTCACACACCTTTAGATAGTTCTGTCCACCCCAGATTTTAGTTATTTGTGCAAGGATTACCACACATTTAGTTATTGTGCAAGGATTACATCCTATTCCTCTTATTAGTAGTAACCCTAAAAATGTCACTATACACCTTTAATTTTTACGTAGACTTTAATATTTAGAGCTAATCAGTATTTATAGCTCACCATGACCGAAACAACACCAAGAACCTTAGCAGGAGTTATTTCTATTGTCTTCCTTTGCTGTCATCTATATCGAGATCATCTGGGATTCAAGTTCTAGATGACTGTCATATTTAGGCTGCCTTGGCTTCTCCACTTGCCTTTGTTTATGATCTATCTTCCTGATTTCAGTTCATTTTTCTGTTTGGACTATGTCCTCTACTAATTCTTTCAGAGCTTAATGTTGGTAAACTTGATTTAGTTTTGTTCTAATCAAGATAATATACATGTGCATAGATTAATGGCATATTGTATGACACAATTTATAGTGGAGAGCAACCCCCAATATCCTCACTCCTGTCGCTGAAGTGCTGCTTTCTCGAGTAGCTATGTTTAGTATTTTCATTTTAGACATTTATTCAAGGGCTTTTTCAGATGACAGTATTTATTTCTCTTGCCCTCCTTCCCACTCACACACACACACACACACACACACACACACACACATCTTTTCCCTTCTCTTCCTCTCAAGAGATCACCATCCTAGCAACTAAGGATTTCACATCACTAGGCGTGTTCCTTTCCTCTTACTGCTGTAACATGACCACAAGCTAGTGATTTAAATAAACAAAATTAAAACAAATCTATTACCTTACATCCTGTAGGTTGAAAATTAGTCTCTGGGGTCAGGTCAAGGTGTCGGCAGGGCTGGCCGGTCCCTTCTGAAGGGCATGGGGTTTTGCAGCTTCTAGAGGCGTCTGGTTCTTCGGCGGCCTCCTCCACCTTCCAGAACCCCGCGTGAACCTCTTGCAGACCCTCGGCAGCTCCACACGCCCCCCACAACCCTCCCGCCTCTCTCTATAAGAATACTTGTGGATACACTGGCTCACCTGGGTAACTCTCATCCTAAGGTCCTTGTTGCTACTTGAATTAATGAGACTCAGGTTCCAAGGATTAGGATGTTCACATCTGGGGCTGGGGGCTCACCGTTTTTCCCGCCACACTAGGAAAATACAGAGTAATTTTTCAAGTACTTACACCAAATCTTTTCCTTACGCTATGTTAGAATCATAAAACTTTTTAACAAGTCGAACACATTGTAAAAACTGTTAGCATCTGTGATGGTTAATTTTATGTGTCAGCTTGGCTGGGCCACAGTACCCAGATATTTGTTCAAACATTATTCTAGATAGTTCAGTGAAGATTTAAAAAATGAGGTTAATGTCTAAATCAGTGGACTTCGATATTAAAGCAGATTGCCCTCCGTAGGGGGGTGGGCCTCATCCCATTAGCTGGAAGCCTTAATAGGAAACGGCTGGCCTTCCCAGAAGAGGCGGGCGGTGCCCCGACAGGCTGCTCTCGGAGTCACGCTGCCCCTCCGCCCGGGTCCCCAGCCCGACGGCCTGCCCTGCGGATTCTGGGCGCTCGGAGCCGCCACCAGCTCAGGAGACGATTCCCTGAGGTAGACGATCGTCTCTTTTTCAGAGCGTGTATACGCATCCTGTTGGTTCTGTCTCTGGAGAATCCCGACTAACACAGATGTTGGTATTGAGAGTGGCTCTAGAGGAAGAGTCTTAGGGATGAGTTTTCTGAATTGGTTTTGGGGTTTCTGGAGTTGGTTCTCAGATCCTATAGCTGCGTCTCCCCGGTATTGCTTATTTATGTAATGAGTGGCTTTTAGGGCAACGGTAATTCATCTGGTTTCCTCCACAGAGTGTGAACACAGTGCTTTATATATTTGTTCGGTTTTCTTTTTACTCTGTTTCAAAGTGCTCGTTGTCCTGGCATTAGTCACGGTTCAGGGAACCAACACTTGCTCACACCAGGTGTGTAGCTAAAAATTCACTTGCCCACATACTGTTCGTCTTAAAGCTCTGGCTGCCAACAGGAAGTGATGTGTCAGCATGACCTCCTATTTACTTAGTTCCACAATGACAGTGTCTCCTGAGTGTGTTATTTCTACCCTTGCGGTGTTTGTAAGCTTGGTAGACTGTCCAGCTTCTCCCGGACGGACACGCTGTCCAGGAGAGGCACACGTCCCTCCGACTGGAGGCCCACTCCTCTGAGGTTGGGAGTCGTCAGTGACCTTCGCGAGTCTCTCCCTCCTGTGGGGCTGGGGGACTTTTCTGAGAACTGTGGTGTCATTTTATGTTTTCAGCATTTTCAGAATAACCTCCTACGGAAGAGTCTCAACTTTAATCTGTATTTCTAAGGGTACAAAGGTTTATTTTCCTTTCCTCTGTGGCTGGGATCTCTCAAAATCCTCTTCCTACGAGTGGTTTCTTTCCAGCACTCTGTGCTGTATACTTTAACAGGCAGATTTCTTGTATCTTACGTGGCATTTTTGTTCCTCTCTAACAAGCCAGGTTTGCAGCCCACATCTAAAAATTTCTAGCTGTGTGAACATAGACAAACCCATTTAGCTTTTCTGACCACATTAAAAAAATCAGAGTGTTAAACTCTCTCCATCTCATAGGACTGTTGTGAAAATGAAATGAGATATGAATGTACCTGCTTAGCTTGGCACATTAGGGGTCAGTGATGGGCTCCTGTCACACATCATCCTCTCTGCCATTTACATGCAAATTGCTTTCCTCCAATGTCATTCAAAAGCATCAGCCTAAACGTGCAGGGAGGTGGAGGGGCATTGGAGACCATCACCTACAGCAGGAAGTAACCATAGCATCCTGTCTATAGTCCTTTGTTACAATGTCTCTACATTCTTGATCGTCACTTAGCTAAGTGGTCCTTCGGGGGCACCATCCGCGCCTGTTTGCGGTGTTTCTGGAAAGTGCTTCTAAAACCTGCTCATTCCGTCTGTCTCTGCAAGTGATGACCCGCCAACCTCTCGAGTGCTGGCAGTTTGCAAGGTATTGATCTGCCTACTCTTGCACCCCCTTCTAGGACACACACACATTGTAAAACTTGTTTCTTCCTTTATACAATCGGATTTTATTTATTTTCTATGCTCTGACAATAGCCCAGTTTCGATCCTCGCCCCAGAATTTTAGTGCTGTGTTTTCCTGCACCAGTGCATGTGGAGAGGGATGCAAGGCATCAGCTGGTGCGGCTGAAGGTGGGTCTGGGCATTACCCGACAGCAGAGGTGAGTTTGGGGCATGAGCTGATATCAGTGCTGAAAGAATGTGTTTAAAAAGAAATGGAGTCATACATTTCTGCAGCAAGGATCAAAATTATAATAAAGTATAAAAATAAATTTAAAACATTAACTTACAAATATAATAGCCACCATTTCTTGAGTATTTAAAATGTGCCAGTCACGCTGCTAAACCCTTTTTTTGGGTTATAACCCTGTCATTTTGCCAAACTATCCTTCAAGTCATTTCAACTGCTACTCTCATTTATAGAGGAGAAAACAGAGACTTGGATGGATCAAAGCGCTAACTCAGGATCACACACACCTGGTGAGCAGTGAATCCTGTTCACAAGTCTGGGCTTTACAGGGGCCCTAATGTTATGCACCTATTCCAAACCAACCAAGAGAAACGAAGTAGGTAGAAGGATGGGGATCAAGAGACTGGATCTTTTACTGATGTGAGTTGGGCTGGAGGAAATGGCTTATGCAAGGACCCCGCGTTGCAGCGTCCCTCAGTTCAGCAGCTTATGGGGAGGTTTGGTTCTGTGAGGCAGACACACTTCACCAGCCTGCTGCTGCCCTGGGTCACTCCGGGGAGGAGCCGGGAAACAGAGAGTGAGTCCCTGCAAACTATTTTTACTGCTAATGAGAACTGGATTGCAGGATGTGGTTTAGTGAGTCATCCAAACGCCTGCCTGGGCTGACCTGGGAATCAGGCGGGCTTCACCGCCGGGGCCCTGCCGCAGTGCGGGGCCCCTGGAGCTGCTGCTCGGGACCCCCTCTGCCTCTGGCTCCTTCGCTGCCCTTATTCTCACCCATTCCTTCCTCAGCAGCATCTGCGTCGAGGCTTGGGGGCTCTCCCCTCTAGGCCAGTGGTATACAGCTCAGGCTCGGACGTGCTCCCACCTGTGACCCCAGCCGCTGTGTTGGGGGAGGCCTGGGGGCAAAGGGAAGCATTTTCTGTCACTTCTAGGAACAAGTCAAAGTGAGACTTGAACCGTAAACTACAACAAATGTGCCCATTTCCCTCAGTGGGTCGACACTGACGCTGTCATAAAGAAGAGCTGAGTTTTAGGCCTGCCCACTGCCCCCAGATTAGCAGAGAGCTTTAGGATCCTTCTGCCTTGCTTGGGATGGGGGATGGGGTTGGGGAGTGGGCGTGGGGGGTGGGGGTGGGCCTCCCACACCCGTTTGGAAGTTGCTCTTGAGTGTAGCCGTCACTCTGGGCCGACTGAGTGGTGCCCCCTGGTGCACGTGTGCATGTGACCCGTTCCAGCAGGGCCCGCTTGTCCCGGCAGGCCGCCCACTCTGGGGCTGGCCGACCCCATGTGGCTGATTTCATTTGGGGCTTTCGAGATTGAACTTTGGGGCATGGGATGGGTCACGTGCTCCATCTCAGAAGTTCTGCTGGGTTTTGCAATGAACATTCGAGCACCTTACATAAAAGCACATTTTAGACACCAGTCTTCCTTTCCCGGTACTTAAATAAACCGTATCTTTTTATTCTTGGAAACTTAGCTTCATACTATGAAAGCACTCAACCCTGAGTCTTCTCCTTGGGTATCTGACTAGGGGGTTTTCACCAAAGCTTGAGGTTTTTGCATCAGAGACGTTTGCTTCGCAAAGTGAGCACTGAGGTCTAGATTCAGCCTGGAGTTTCTCAGATTGCATCTTGCCAGTAAATTCAGTGAGTTATATGCTTCCAAGCTACATGGTCTTAGCTCTGTGCCTCAGTTTCCTCACCTATAAATGGGAATTATGGTAGTGTTTGCTAATTGTTTTTTATAGCATCACATGTAAGCATAATCAAAACAGTATCACACATACTGGGGAAGTGAGGGAGTGATCAGAATAGAGTGAGACTTTTTTAATGAAGAGCTTACCTGGATGTTTACTCTATGTAGAGCTTTAGAAGTTATGATAATTTCAGTGTTCCTATACTTTATCAGTTTGATACTGTAATACTGTTATCTGCACATTATAGATGGGAAAACTCAGGCCCAAGTGGATTGCATGTCTTGATTAAAGTGGAGCAGCCGGTAGACAGCAGAGATGGGAAGACGGCCCAGAACTTTGCCTCATCATCTGCCTTCTGGTTAGACATTTTGGATGAGCTTTCTGTTTAGTTAGTATAAATCTTCTTCACCAAAGCTAGGGAAAACTGTTTCTCCATCCCTTCTTTTGTGTCTAGGGATTTTGCTTCGCGCTCCGCCCCTGGAGCCCTTTGCTAACCTGGCTCAATCCCATATACATGAGCTAATTGGCGAGATCGCTTCCTTGTTAAACTGCCTGGGTGGATGTGGTCTTTGGTGCTCACTTGTAAATTCTGGATTTCAGATTCTTCAAAGTATCATTTGTACACACTAGAGATACACCAAAGTTTGGCTTCACCCCAGGAATTTGGCCTAAAAATCTGCTGTTCAGCCTCGGCTTCATCCTCGGTCATTCTCCTCGGGTATTGGACCAGCCTAGGTGAAGGTCAAAACATAACTTTGGGCACCTTTGGACCCATATGTGGTCAATAACAGCATCATCTTTTGCTTTGCTATCGTGTCTAAGCAGTTTAGCAATATAAGTGATACAGACCTGACATGTTATTCAGATTTATTTAAATATAAGTGAGCTCACTTTAATTATAAGTGAGCATTCTATGTTAGAGTGAAAATCTCTATGTATTTTATATATGAACATTCCCAGTACATTAAAAGTATGAAGGCATATTTATTACCATAATTATAAAATAGAACAATTATCATGAAAGCTGTTCAGTTTTTGTACAAAAATAATGAAGTATCTTTAAGTAGAAAAATAAGGACATAGGTTAACAGTTCATAGGAAAAGGAAGGGAACTTCAGGAAGTTATCCTTTCTCATCAAATAAATATAAGAATTTAAATAATATAAAGAAGGATAAAAATACGATTATGTCACAGTTGTAATATTTATAAAATGATTAATATATCAAACAAAATAAACTTTAAGAACTATTGAACATTTTTGTTTTCTAATTCATTTAGGCTATGATTCTTTTGAGAAAAATTTCATTTGGGAATTCATGTCTTGTAAGAATGACATAAGAATGTCCTTTGTGACCTCCAAATTTCATGAGAAGGGAAGGCTTTAAAATCACCTACAAACACCAGCTATAAAAAATACTGGAGTAGACCAGAAGAGGAAAACACTAGAAAAAATTAGGTGCCCCCAGATTTCTTGTTCTTTTGCCAATTTTAACGAGTTATTTCCTCACGAGCGCTTTGTATAGGAGCCACCGAGCAGCTGACTGTGTTAAAGAAATACTGCTCCTGAAGTCAAGCTTAAAATTTCAAAATTTCACTCCTAAAAGTTTAGTGATAAAATTGCAATAATCATACTATTTTTGATATAATAATATAATACATTTTGTATAGGTGTAAGTTTTGTATACACTTAAATAAAATAATACATTTTTTACCCCATAACTTCCTTATGGCTATTTTCAGCTTTGACACGGTGTTCACTGAGTATTGATTTTAACACTTTGACCATTGGGCATTTGACCAAAATCTGTATTTGATGAACTTCTACTATAAACTATCTCGTATAATCTTGGCAGCTGTGTTGTGCCCTCAGTAGTGGGGTGGTGGCCCCCCATTAGGGAGAATTTCTCGTGTGCAGAAATGATGACGTATCTTGTAGGGTGTTTATTCTGTCAGTTGAGCCAGGTTTTCTGTCAAGAATATCAAACAAATTAAACAAAACAAAACAAAAAAACCCTGAAAACACCTAGTAGGTGTCAGGTATTGTAAGAAGTCCAGTATGCCAAATGCAGAGATCAGTTTGAGGTTTTTTACCCAAACCAGAGGTGGGTGAGGAGCGGAAATCCTAAGACCAAGAACTAGCAGGAGCCCCACCTTAGGGCCCAAGAGCCAGAGTGTCTGAAGGACCACGAATCAGCAGGTGGCTTCCTCTCAGAGGCCTGGGCGCACAAAAAGCACAGCTCCGTCTCTCTCCTATGCCAGGGTTGCTATGGCTACCGGGAGATCCGGGTCCCCCATCTCTTTGTTAATTTGCAGTGGTATTGCACAAAGATATCAATGTTACTCTCTTCTTTTATTGTCAGTGAGATGCTCCTGTCTTTTACCTTCCCTCTTTCCAAGTTCATTTTTTGAATGAAGGAAGTGCCTAGACAGGAGACATGACACTACAGTAATGGACAGCTTCCTAACTTAGTGGTTCAATCCAAAAACACCTTTATTACTTGCTCCCTCTGTTTCTAGGCTCCTGGTGTCTGCCTCCGCGGTGACCCTCAGGACCCAGGCCCGCAGAGAATCTGGCACCTGGTAGCTGCGCCCCCGGAGCACATGGCTTCTCCAGCCACTGCCGCCGGGAGGGAGCGGGGAGCAGCAGCCGGGCTTCGCTGCCTCTGCCCTGTGGCCCCTGCTCACCTTCCGCGGGCCTAAACTAGCCCTGTTTGGGCCATTTGGGTTCATAACGGAAGGGAGGAGAACCAGGTTTTGGTGACTACTGACCACGGAGACCGCGGTGTGTATCCTAGTCACCGAACCATCAGTCCCCCTTCTCCAACAGCCCAGTTCCAGGGAGCGGCCGCGAGTCCCAGCTGCTCACGGTCCCGGGGCTCTGGGGGGAGCGTCCCAGTCTCTGCTTCAGACCCGGGCCGGGCTCCTCTTCCCCTGGAAGCTGTGGACGGAAAAGGCGGGTGACCCCCCTCTGCCACGGGCCCCACACACAACCTGCAGCACGCGCAAGCAGCGGCCGGCGCTCAGAACTCCCCGGTCCCCGAGAGCTTGTCCTTTCTGTCCTTGGCTCCTGGTGTGGGAGATTTTCCTTTTACCGTCTTCTTCAGCCGCAACTGATGCTGACTTTGGGAAGCAGGCCCTCTGTGAGGGCCATGCAGCTGTTCCAGCCGTTGTTCTGACTGGAAAGGTTGGGACCCAACAGGGTCTTAATCTTTCAAAGACGTAGAGGGCTGCTTTCCATTTGATTCCGGTCATCTGCATGTGCCGGAAGCCGTAGCCATAGTCACAGTTCTATTTTTGCTTATTATTGTAATTATCATTTTATTTTGAAACTTTCTCAAGCACATAGAAAAGCTGCAGCTATGGCACGAAGACCTTTTCCCTGAGCCACTTGAAATCAAGTTGCTGATCCGATGCCCCTGAGTATGTGCACTTCTACTGACAAGGACGCTCTTCTGTGTAACCAAAGTGTAATCATTAGAACTAGGAATCAACACGAATGGATTATGTCACTTAATCCTCAGACACATACAATCTTTGCCAATATTTAAAAAATGTCTTTTAGAGCAAAAGAACCCAGTTCCAAATCACGAGTCGCTTCTCATTGTCACGTCATCCCTAGAGTGTCTCTCACTGTGGTCCTGTTCCTCAGTCTTTCCTGGACTTGCCTTCCTGTGACACTCCTGAAGGTTATAGATCAATACTGTGTCCCGTGTCCCTCCATTTGCGTTTGTTTCATGTTTCCTGATTATCGGATTTAAGCTGTGCATTTTGTCAGGACCCTTGCAGAGAAGATGCTGTGTTCTCATCACAGGCTTTTGGGTAATGCAGAGCTTGATTCTATCCCTTTGGTCACCCATGAGGTGAGTCTTCCTTGCTTCTCCACCATAAAGCTGTACATTTTCCATCCAGAATCACGAGCTGCTGTGGGAAGCTATTTTGGAACTATGTATAGGTCCATCAAACTTGCAATGTATTCATTTACCAGTTTGTATTAGAGCGTACATATAGCTTCCATTTTACTTAATGGATTATAATCCATTACCATCATTATTTATTTTGGTGATCAAATTGTCATAGATTTGACCCGTGAGTGCCCCTTTGGGCAGGCAACTCTGTCCTTACGACATGTCTTCAGCATTCTTTGAGCAATTCCTTGTTTTCTACAAAAAACAAGATACTTCACACTCTTTATTACACGTTTCCTGCTCCAGCTCTGCTGTCGGCCATTCCTCCGCGGAGCCCTGGCTTCTTCGGTGGAGATGGCGAGCTCAGAGGCCGCGACCCGGGCACTGGTGTGCCCGCTCAGGCCCTCAGGGTGGCTGCAGAATCTGTGTGAGTGTCTGTGGAGATGCAGACAGACACATGCACATTCACATCTGTATTAATATTTTTATTATATATCATATCGTGTATAACATATACAAGTTCAAACTGACGCATCGCGGGGCTCGTTCAGAGTCCCTTCCCTTTCGTACTTGAAGTGCGCCTCCCTGACCCCGAAATCTGCCTCCCGTTTTCCTTATTCCGTCAGTGCCCAGCATCCCCTGCTGCCGCCCGGCCCCTGCACGGACGCCCTCCTCGTTGCTGTGACGTCCTGCCTGGTGTGCTCACCCAGCGTGGGGGCCCCCTCATCCCGCCCCAGATCTGATGCCCACGCCAAGCTGCCCCTCCGCGGGCCCCTTCCCCACCCGGCTGGCTCTCTGATGCCCATACGTGGGCACCCTCCGCGGGAACGCCTTTTCACCTGGGCTCCGAAACGCCGTGACAGGCCGTCCTCCGTGTGGGCGGCTCTGACACCCCGCGCAGGCTTAGCCCCACGTGCCCGATCTGCCCCAGCCCCCCAGCCCCTTGGCTGCCCCGGGGCCGTGTGCGTCTCCACGCTGACACCCTTGGACGGCCCCCCCTGCCCAGGGATGCCCTCTGCACCCCTCTGAGGCCTGCCCCCCATGCTCCCGCCTCCGGGTGACCCTCTCTGTGCCCCATTCCGGCGACCACCCGGGCAGCCGTCCTAGGCACGTGCCCCCCTCATTCAGGCCCTCGCCTCCGGGGGCCCCGGGGCCGCCCCGCCCCTGCTCCGGGTGGAAGGCCGCCTTCCTCCGCCCACCTCACAGTTTCAGGGCCAGATTCTCCCAAAAGGGGAGGGAAGAGAGGAGACAGATGCCACCGTTCCTTTGGGACACATTTCTCGTGTCTGCTGTGTTCCTTTCCGTTTCGCTGCCACGGCTTTTCTCTCTCCCTCTTGTGTGGGCGGGTTTTACCCTGGGTATTTGACATAAGTAATTTTATACAGTTGAAAAAGATTTACTGAGCAATATACCCTTAATCTCATCCTTGCTCTTAGGTAATATAATCTGTTGAAACATTTTATTGGCATCTCCCTTAAAATTGCTTTCTGACTTGACTCTTATATTTTACTATTTGGAGTCTAGAAGCAGTCGGGCTTTTTTTTTTTTTTTTAACCTTGCAAAGCCTCAATTCCTAAATCTCTCAATTTCCTTTCATTTCTACTTTCAAACTGCACAATTTCCTCCTGGGCTTATGTCTGCCTTATAACACCGAGCCCCAACACCACAACTTCCCTAAACAAACACCCTCACACGTTTTCCCCTAAGGCTGTTGGTTCACTCAGATCAGGATCTTATTTCTCAAGTCACAGAGTGACAGTTTCACGGAATATTTATTCACTACAGAGCATGAATCACAGGCTTTCTAGCTTCTTGAATCAATTTCCTTGCCAATGACCATCTGTGAAGTCAGAGACATATGTTTTGGGTTATTGTTTACCAGGGCACCCAACTTCTGGTAGGAAATTCTGTATTAATCCTAATGGATCAGGTTATGTTCTGGTAACAGTCCAAATTTTCCACGTCTTGATTTCCTGGTCACACTGTATGTCCTATTCTGGTTGATGAGATGAAGGGACAGCATAGTCCCTCAGAAGCCTGGGCTGTGAGAGGCTCTGCCACCTGTAGCCCCACCATCTGAACAGCTGACTCCCAGTGACTAGGTAGGGGCTGGGGAAGAGGGCATGGGCTTCTTGCCGCCTTGGGCCAGATGCAACCTGCACCTCTGACGGCCACATTTCACTGGTATGATTAGTTACACGGACCCAACCAACAGCCAAGCAGCTCAAAGTATAGTGTTCCGTGCGCTGGCCAGGGCGGAGCTAGGCATTGGCAAACGCTAGTGTCAAAAATTCACTAATAACAAGTAAAACCATTGAATCACCAAAGCAATAGTTAGTAACAATTAATTTATTGGTGCACACATCAAAAGGTTTGCAGACCCAAAACACTCGAACCAAAACATGGTTTGAGGCTCAGGGGTAGGTATGTTGTTATAAAGCAGCTTCTATAGTGAGAAGGCCATGACTGTGTATTCTTCCCAGTGACTGCTTCTAGTAGTAGGATTTTCTTAAATGATAGGGAATTGGTCAGTGGTTTACCTGTATCAACCTTGGGAAACAGTTCCAAGATTAACTTTTGATTTCCAGAGGCATAAACAAGAAATGACCCCAGTCAAGTTAGTCTTGCAAAATAAGCTAAAATAAGCTTTGTTTGTACACCTTAACTGGTTTTCTCTGTAAAATGGGAGTTTTCAAGTCTTAGACTTGATATTACATACTAGATGTAAGATGCCTTTTAGACACCTGGGGGAGCTATCCAGTAACCATTTGGATTTGGTAATCTGGCATTTAGAAAAGAGGTAAGACTGGAGACATACATTGTGGGTGTCCAGTGTACGGATGGTATTTTAAGGCTGGATACGATGGCCAAGGGAGAGAGCACAGACAAAAAAGAGTAGAGGTCCCAAGACTGAGCCCAGGACATGGTCATGTCTGGAGATGAAGGAGATGACAAATGTCCAGTAGAGAAAAATGGAAGTTTCTGTGTTGAACAGGAGGAAAGGTTGTGCTGCGTTCAAGCTGACCAGAAGCCTGTTTTAAGGAGGAGGGAGTTCAAATGCTAGTGGGAGGTGAGGTGATAATCAACATCTTTAACAGTCAGCATGGTAAAATAAACAAATATAAAAGTATATCAATAACAACCTAAAAGAAATTCCGCTTTATCTTTTAAAAAAGCTAGCTAAATATATTATAATTCCATCATGACATAGCCATGCTATGAATTGTTCATCAAACCATTGTAATAAATTCCAAATCCCTTGTTAAGTTTTAGAGATTGTTGGGGTGGTCTCTTGTTTGAGGAGGCTGTCGCTAGCTAAATGGTGCCCCTGTCTGAGCTATGCTTTGGTGAAAAGGGGCTGCATCGAACACACAAAACTTCCGTGCTGAATTAATAGTCGTTGGTGACTTAGAGGGTCAAACTAACATCAGTAATGTAGATCATGGTACCAAATTCTCTCGGCTTTTATTGAAAAGCAATTACATTACAATTGTTCTACCTTCCCAAATGTTTTAGCCCTTATATTACTGATTTTGTGTGTTAAAAATCTTTGTTATCAATTAATCAAGAAAATCACTTTGGAATGTCACATTTTAATTGGGTGGAATATGATCCTTTAGGCCAAACAGGAGGCAGAGCACTGTGTCCGCTGAGAGCATCTGCTGTGTGCAGATGGGCTGAGTGTCAATCTAGGTTCTGCCATTCAAGTTTTAAAGAACTTTTCTGCACGCAAGTTCTCTCATCTGTAAAAATGGTGATGATTATAATCATTAAGTACTTACATGCGTTGATATTTACTAGACACAGAGCAAATGTTATTGTGATTGCTGTCATTTTTATTAACTAAATGATTGCTGTTAATTCTTGTGATGGGTGAGTGTTGGGGGGTTTTAATGAGTCTTTCTGTTGATGGTGGTAAAATTCAGCAGTGACTCATGCTCTGGGTACCCTGACCTCTGTCCTCAAGGGCCCCATCCATTCCTTCCTGCCCGCCTGTTGTCCCTGCTGCCCTTAGATCCTTTCTGAAGGAGTCCTATGGAGGCCACGGTCCTCTGCAGTCGCATGAAGGCAAGACCAGAATGAGCACGAGCTGCCCTGCGCCCAAGCTGGGAGGCCAGAAGAGCCTGGGCATTGGCTCACTGGAGTGCCCGGGCACCAAGGACCCTCTACCAACCTCTGGGCCTGGTAGATCCAGGATCTTGGGTGGGCCCCTGAGAGCCACAGTGGGCAGGCTGGCCTTCCAGGAGCCTGGTGGACACCAGGAAGCTTCCCGGAGCACTCCCCTTGGAGGTGGGGGCATAGCTGCCAGGGAGTAAGGACCCTCAGGGGCTTAACTAGCACACACACTGTTGGTCCATGAGAAGAGAACGAGGCCTTACCGCTGGGTCCAGCTGGGGCCTGGAGCCCTGGCAGTGTCCGGGATTAACCCTTTAACTCCTGGACTCTGAGAAGGCGAGGAGTGGGTTCCAGGGGTAGCAGCAGTTGGCAGGGGCCCTCAGACGGGTCAGAAATGTGCCTATTTATCAATGCTATGGGCCTAGTCCAGTATTTAACAACCAGAACAGCTGTAGCTGTGCGTACGGCTGGGTGTCGGCTCTGCTGCCCGTTCAGGGAACCGAGTGCTGACGCTGAGGTTTTGCTGTGGCGGCCGTTGATGTCTGCGCGAGCCCACAGAGCTTGAGTCTGACAAGCAGGTTCAAGGGAAAGGCAAGGAGAGCTGGAGACTCTTTCAAAGGGTTTTGCTACAAAGAGAAGGAGAGAAATGGGGTTGGAGATGACGCATCAAAAGGAGCATTTCTTAAACTGGAAGAATTCACAGCAGTTTTGTGATGCTGATGAGAAGGCCCTTCAGACAGATGATACCTACCTGAGCTATTACCCAGGGGCGGTGTGTGGGGTGTCCTAAGGCTACACATTTTTCTCAGTATTGTTTTCAGCTTTTCTTCCCATTATTTCCATTATGAAGTGCCAGGTATCCCTCCCATTATTATGCTGTCTCCTCTTGTTATAGCTGCTGCCCTGATTCATTTCTGGACATTTTTCTTTCTTTGCCTCTATTTTTAGTGTAAAGTCTGCTTAATAAATCAATAAGTACCCAGGGGCCTGCCTATAGGGGATGTGTGCTCTTTTCTCTGCAGGGTAACCAACATTTCAGTATCTTGAACCGTGGCCCAGAGATTCAGATGCCATCCTGTAGTGTCAGCTTTACAGGCAATCTTGCTTGCTCATCACATATCCATCCATATCGTCTATTGTTTATCTATCCATCTATCTATACCTATCATTATCTATCTATCTATCTATCTATCTATCTATCTATCTATCTATCTATCTATCTATCTATCATCTATCTATATCTATCATCTAACTATCTGTCTATCTATCTATCTATCATCTATCATTTAATTCTAGAAAGAGATTAAATCACTGGGTGTGTATTGAAATAACTTCTTTTTTTTTTTTTGAGAGGGCATCTCTCATATTTATTGATCAAATGGTTGTTAACAGTTAACAACAATAAAATTCTGTACAGGGTACTTGATGCACAATCATTAATCCACCCCAAGCCTAATTCTCATCAGTCTCTGATCTTCTGAAGCACAATGAACAAGTTCTTACATGGTGAACAAATTCTTACATAGTGAATAAGTTCTTACATGGTGAACAGTACAAGGGCAGTCATCACAGAAACTTTCGGTTTTGATCACGCATTATGAACTATAAACAATCAGGTCAAATATGAATATTCGTTTGATTTTTATACTTGATTTATATGTGAATCCCACATTTCTCCCTTATTATTATTATTATTATTATTATTTTTAAATAAAATGCTGAAGTGGTAGGTAGATGCAAGATAAAGGTAGAAAACATAGTTTAGTGCTGTAAGAGGACAAATGTAGATGATCAGGTGTGTGCCTGTAGACTAAGTAGTAATCCAAGCTAGACAAGGGCAACAAAACATGCACGGATGCAGAAGATTTCTCTCAAAATGGGGGGTGAGGTTCTAAGCCTCACCTCTGTTGATCCCCAATTTCTCACCTGATGGCCCCCCTGCGACTGTGCCTGTCTTAGGTTGTTCCTCCCTTGAGGAATCTTACCCGTCTCTGGCTAACCAGTCATCTTCCGGGGCCATACAAGGAAATGTGAAGTTGGTAAGTGAGAGGGAAGCCTTATTGTTTGAAAAGGTTAGCTTTTTACTTCTTTGCATATTTATGCCCTGTGGCTTTTATGCCCAGCATTTGTCTTGAGGTATCTTTACCACTTGGAAGAATTATGATACTCGGTAAATTCGATATGAGGCACGAATTCTATTTAAGGGTTGTAATTAGGAAGGAAGAAGAAAAGCTATAGAAGTAGCAGACGGAAGAAAACATGGGAAGATTGGTTATTTCTTTGACATATCCTTGTAGAGTAACTTCAGCATGTATAGGTTTTAAACTACTAATTAAATTACGCACACACATTAACATAATAGGAATACAGTTACATAACCAAAGCAGGCCTACAATTACCAGCCATCTCCAGTGAAACCAAGAAAACCAGTTAGGCACCCTAAGCATTTGTGAAAACTTATCTATGATATGATGGATATTGTCTAACTGAATTTGAATAGTTTGAGAAAAATCAGACAATTTAAAACAACACATTCCTGGGAACTGTTCACATCCCATATGTTCTTTTAACAGTAGATAGTCTATAGTCGCATGATTTTGGAGCGCTACAACTTGCACTTCTCCTAATTCTTGGTTGAGTTCCAACAGTATAGATCCAGTCAAATTTGTTGTTTTACTGTATGCACAGGCCAGCTTAGATATCTCCTTCCTCATTCCCATGGCAAGTCCAGGAACTGGTGGGATGAATGCAGCTACAACTGCAACAGCGCCAGGATCTTTGTTGACGTTTTTTGATGATCATCTTCTGGAATGACTCTTCCAGAGAATGTTGATGTTGGAAGTTCTTCTTCATATTGTATCTTAGTTCGTTTTCTGGGTAGCCAAATTAGGCTTTGATCCTCTGTATAAACACAAACAGACCCTTTGCACACACTTTGATATGCCCTTTATACCATTGTGAAGAACTTATTGGAGGTCACCACATAGGAACTGCTTTTTTTGTGTGTGTGTTTTTGTTATCATTAATCTACAATTACATGAAGAATATTATGTTTACTAGGCTCTCCCCTATACCAGGTCCCCCCTATAAACCCCATTACAGTCACTGTCCATCAGCATAGCAAAATGCTGTAGAATCACTACTTGTCTTCTCTGTGTTGTACAGCCCTACCCTTTCTCCCCCCCATTATGCATGCTAATCTTAATACCCCCCTTCTTCTCCCACCCCTTATCCCTCCCTACCCACCCATCCTCCCCAGTCCCTTTCCCTTTGGTACCTGTTAGTTCATTCTTGGGTTCTGTGAGTCTGCTGCTGTTTTGTTCCTTCAGTTTTCCTTTGTTCTTATACTCCACAGATGAGTGAAATCATTTGGTATTTCTCTTTCTCCGCTTGGCTTATTTCACTGAGCATAATACCCTCTAGCTCCATCCATGTTGTTGCAAATGGTAGGATTTGTTTTCTTCTTATGGCTGAGCAATATTCCATTATGTATATGTACCACATCTTCTTTATCCAATCATCTACTGATGGACACTTAGGTTGCTTCCAATTCTTGGCTATTGTAAATAGTGCTGTGATAAACATAGGGGTGCATCTGTCTTTTTCAAGCTTGAGTGCTGCATTATAGGGTAAATTCCTAGGAGTGGAATTCCTGGGTCAAATGTAAGTTTATTTTGAGCATTTTGAAGAACCTCCATACTGCTTTCCACAATGGTTGAACTAATTTACATTCCCACTAGCAGTGTAGGAGGGTTCCCCTTTCTCCACAGCCTCGCCAATATTTGTTGTTGTTTGTCTTTTGGATGGCAGCCAACCTTACTGGTGTGAGGTGATATCTCATTGTAGTTTTAATTTGCATTTCTCTGATAATTAGCGATGTGGAGCATCTATTCATGTGTCTGTTGGCCATCTGTATTTCTTTTTTGGAGAACTGTGTTCAGTTCCTCTGCCCATTTTTTAAGTGGATTGTTTGTGTTTTGTTTGTTGAGGTGGGTGAGCTCTTTATATATTCTGGACGTCAAGCCTTTATCGGATGTGTCATTTTCAAATATATTCTCCCATACTGTAGGGATCCTTCTTGTTCTATTGATGGTGTCTTTTGCTGTACAGAAGCTTTTCAGCTTAATATAGTCCCACTTACTCATTTTTGCTGTTGTTTTCATTGCCCGGGGAGATATGTTCAAGAAGAGGTCACTCATGTTTATGTCCAAAAGGTTTTTGCCTATGTTTTTTTCTAAGAGTTTTATGGTTTCATGACTTACATTCAGGTCTTTGATCCATTTTGAATTTACTTTTGTGTATGGGGTTAGACAATGGTCCAGTTTCATTCTCCTACATGTAGCTGTCCAGTTTTGCCCGCACCATCTGTTGAAGAGACTGTCGTTTTGCCATTGTATGTCCATGGCTCCTTTATCAAATATTAATTGACCATATATGTTTGGGTTAATGTCTGGAGTCTCTAATCTGTTCCACTGGTCTGTGGCTCTGTTCTTCTGCCAGTACCAAATTGTCTTGATTACTATGGCTTTGTAGCAGAGCTTGAATTTGGGGAGTGATATCCCCCCTAATTTATTCTTCTTTCTCAGGATTGCTTTGGCTATTCGGGGTCTTTGGTGTTTCCATATGAATTTTTGAATTATTTGTTCCAGTTCATTGAAGAATGTTGCTGGTAATTTGATAGGGATTGCATCAAATCTGTATATTGCTTTGGGCAGGATGGCCATTTTGACGATATTAATTCTTCCTAGCCATGAGCATGGGATGAGTTTCCATTTGTTAGCATCCCCTTTAATTTCTCTTAAGAGTGACCTGTAGTTTTCAGGGTATAGGTCTTTCACTTCTTTGGTTAGGTTTATTCCTAGGTATTTTATTCTTTTGGATGCAATTGTGAATGGAGTTGTTTTCCTGATTTCTCTTTCTATTGGTTCATTGTTAGTACATAGGAAAGCTACAGATTTCTGTGTGTTAATTTTGTATCCTGCAACTTTGCTGTATTCCGATATCAGTTCTAGTAGTTTTGGAGTGGAGTCTTTAGGGTTTTTTATGTACAATATCATGTCATCTGCAAATAGAGACAGTTTAACTTCTTCTTTACCAATCTGGACTTCTTCTATTTCTTTGTTTTGTCTGATTGCCGTGGCTAGGACCTCCAGTACTATGTTAAATAACAGTGGGGAGAGTGGGCATCCCTGTCTAGTTCCCGATCTCAGAGGAAATGCTTTCAGCTTCTCGCTGTTCAATATAATGCTGGCTGTGGGTTTATCATATATGGCCTTTATTATGTTGAGGTACTTGCCCTCTATTCCCATTTTGCTGAGAGTTTTTATCATGAATGGATGTTGAATTTTGTCAAATGCTTTTTCAGCATCTATGGAGATGATCATGTGGTTTTTGTCTTTCTTTTTGTTGATGTGGTGGATGATGTTGATGGATTTTCGAATGTTGTACCATCCTTGCATTCCTGGGATGAATCCCACTTGGTCATGGTGTATGATCCTTTTGATATACTTTTGAATTCGGTTTGCTAATATTTTATTGAGTATTTTTGCATCTACATTCATGACGGATATTGGTCTGTAATTTTCTTTTTTGGTTGGGTCTTTGCCTGGTTTTGGTATTAGGGTGATGTTAGCTTCATAGAATGAATTTGGGAGTATCCCCTCCTCCTCTATTTTTTGGAAAACTTTAAGGAGAATGGGTATTATGTCTTCTCTGTGTGTCTGATAAAATTCTGAGGTAAATCCATCTGGCCCGGGGGTTTTGTTCTTGGGTAGTTTTTTGATTACCATTTCAATTTCTTTGCTTGTAATTGGTTTGTTTAACTTTTGTGTTTCTTCCTTGGTCAGTCTTGGAAGGTTGTATTTTTCTAGGAAGTTGTCCATTTCTTCTAGGTTTTCCAGCTTGTTGGCATGTAGGTTTTCATAGTAGTCTTTAATAATTCTTTGTATTTCTGTGGAGTCTGTCGTGATTTTTCTGTTCTCATTTCTGATTCTATTGATTTGTGTTGATTCTCTTTTTCTCTTAATAAGTTTGGCTAGAGGCTTATCTATTTTGTTTATTTTCTCAAAGAACCAGCTCTTGGTTTCATTGATTTTTGCTATTGTTTTATTCTTCTCAATTTTGTTTATTTCTTCTCTGATCTTTATTATGTCCCTCCTTCTGCTGACTTTAGGCCTCATTTGTTCTTCTTTTTCCAGTTTCGATAATTGTGATGTTAGACTATTCATTTGGGATTGTTCTTCCTTCTTCAAGTATGCCTGGATTGCTACATACTTTCCTCTTAAGACTGCTTTCGCTGTGTCCCACAGAAGTTGGGGCTTTGTGTTATTGTTGTCATTTGTTTATATATATTCCTTGATCTCTATTTTGATTTGTTCATTGATCCATTGATTATTTAGGAGCATGTTGTTAAGCCTCCATGTGTTTGTGAGCCTTTTAATTTTCTTTGTAGAATTTATTTCTAGTTTTATACCTTTGTGGTCTGAAAAGTTGGTTGGTAGGATTTCAATCTTTTGGAATTTTCTGAGGCTCTTTTTGTGGCCTAGTATGTGGTCTATTCTGGAGAATGTTCCATGTGCACTTGAGAAGAATGTATATCCTGTTGCTTTTGGATGTAGAGTTCTATAGATGTCTATTAGGTCCATCAGTTCTACTGTGTTGTTCAGTGCCTCTGTGTCCTTACTTATTTTCTGCCTGGTGGATCTATCCTTTGGGGTGAGTGGTGTGTTAAAGTCTCCTAAAATGAATGCATTGCATTCTATTTCGTCCTTTAGTTCTGTTAGTATTTGTTTCACATATGCTGGTGCTCTTGTGTTGGGTGCATATATATTGATAATGGTTATATCCTCTTGTTGGACTGAGCCCTTTATCATTATGTAGTGTCCTTCTTTATCTCTTGTTACTTTCTTTGTTTTGAAGTCTATTTTGTCTGATATTAGTACTGCAATCCCTGCTTTCTTCTCGCTGTTGTTTGCCTAAAATATGTTTTTCCATCCCTTGACTTTTAGTCTGTGCATGTCTTTGGGTTTGAGGTGAGTTTCTTGTAAGCAGCATATAGATGGGACTTGTTTTTTAATCCATTCTATTACTCTGTGTCTTTTGATTGGTGCATTAAGTCCATTTACATTTAGGGTGACTATTGAAAGATATGTACTTATTGCCATTGCAGGCTTTAAATTTGTGGTTACCAAAGGTTCAAGGTTAGCCTCTTTAGTATCTTACTGCCTAACTTAGCTCACTTATTGAGCTGTTATATACACTGTCTGGAGATTCTTTTCTTCTCTCCCTTCTTATTCCTCCTCCTCCGTTCTTCATATGTTGGGTGTTTTGTGCTGTGCTCCCATCTAGAGCAGTCCCTGTAAGATGTTCTGTAGAGGTGGTTTGTGGGAAGCAAATTCCCTCAGCTTTTGCTTGTCTGGGAATTGTTTAATCCCACCATCATATTTAAATGATAGTCATGCTGTATACAGTATCCTTGGTTCAAGGCCCTTCTGTTTCATTGCATTAACTATATCATGCCATTCTCTTCTGGCCTGTAGGGTTTCTGTCGAGAAGTCTGATGATAGCCTGATGGGTTTTCCTTTATAGGTGATCTTTTTCTCTCTAGCTGCCTTTAAAACTCTTTCCTTGTCCTTGATCCTTGCCATTTTAATTATTATGTGTCTTGGTGTTGTCCTCCTTGGATCCTTTCTGTTGGGGGTTCTGTGTATTTCCGTGGTCTGTTCGATTATTTCCTCCCCCAGTTTGGGGAAGTTTTCAGCAATTATTTCTTCCAAGATACTTTCCATCCCTTTTCCTCTCTCTTCTTCTTCTGGGACCCCTATAATACGGATATTGTTCCTTTTGGATTGGTCACTCAGTTCTCTTAACATTGTTTCATTCCTGGAGATCCTTTTGTCTCTCTCTATGTCAGCTTCTATGCGTTCCTGTTCTCTGGTTTCACTTCCATCAATGGCCTCTTGCATCCTATCCATTCTTCTTATAAACCCTTCCAGAGTTTGTTTCATTTCTGCGATCTCCTTTCTGGCATCTGTGATCTCCCTCCAGACTTCATCCCATTTCTCTTGCGTATTTCTCTGCATCTCTGTCAGCATGTTTATGATTCTTATTTTGAATTCTTTGTCAGGAAGACTGGTTAGGTCTGTCTCCTTCTCTGGTGTTGTCTCTGTGATCTTTGTCTGCCTGTAGCTTTGCCTTTTCATGGTGATAGGAATAGTCTGCAGAGCTGGGACGAGTGACGGCTGGAAGGACTTCCTTTCTTGTTGGTTTGTGGCCCTCCTCTCCTGGGAGAACAGCGGCCTCTAGTGGCTTGTGCTGGGCAGCTGCGTGCAGACAGGGTTTCTGCTTCCTGCCCGGCTGCTATGGGGTTAATCTCCGCTGTTGCTGTGGGCGTGGCCTGGCTCGGGCTGCCCCTTCGCGAGGCGCTCGGTTCTCTCAGGTGCGGATGTGGTCTGGATATTGTCCTGTGTCCTCTGGTCTCTATTCTAGGAAGGGTTGTCTTTGTTATATTTTCATAGATATATGTGGTTTTGGGAGGAGATTTCCGCCGCTCTACTCACGCTGCCATCTTGGCTCCGCCTCTTGAAATAATTTCTTGATTCAAATCCCAACCTTAGTTGAAATTAAAATACTTCTACCTGAATCTCATGAAAGTCTTACGTTAAGACAACCTTCCCTAGAGAGCTTCCCCATTCTCCACCCCTCCATCCCCCAGAAATGAGTTAAAGTGGCGGGGATGAGAGCCTGATAAACCCTGTCTAGTGTCCATCACGTCCTAGATTCCGGGCATTAGAGAGCCAGCCCCGCTTGACTTCTCACATCCCCTCTCTGGTGTTTCTATGGAGGGTGAAATGATGTCTCTTTTTTAAAGGTCACGGAAGGCGGCAGTGGAACAGAGGAGTTAAGAGCCCAAACTATTGTATGAGACCGACCAGCCCTGTGCCGACTAGCTCTGTGTCATGTTCCCTGGAAAATGGGGATGAAACCATAACGCTTTATCAGGGTTCCGGCTCAAAGGAGGAAGAAAAATAAAGTTCTTAGCTTTACAAACAAGTCCTTGTTTACTCTATAGCAAAGGATTTCTCTTTGTTCTGAGTCTCTAAACTGTGATTTCTTCCAATATTTCTAAATCCTCAAGTATAATTTTCTCAATAGACAATACTATTTTTCTGGAAAGAAAGCCTTATTTATTAATACAATGGATGTCAACAAAAAAACAGAACATTCTGAAATCTTTACAGAAATCTGTTATTTTAATGAAATAACATTACATGCAGAAATAGGTGCTAAAAACCTGTGATGAAGTGACAAGCAGATTACTTCTTATTTTCAGTTTCCTTGTTCACAGAGTGAGGAGTCCAGTACAGAGAACCCCTAAGGCCCCTTTTAATAAATATATGCAGCCAACATCAGTTTCAAATTTCTGCAAAGGAGATTTGAGGTTGAATGAAATAAAAAGTGGGCCTTGGTTAGCGTCTACTGCCTGCTTTCCCCTGGTCCCTGGGCAGCGTGGTGGGGATCTGCCGGGAGGAGCAGACACTGGTGGCCACGACGCCCCTTCCTGCTCCGCACCCTGCACTCCGTTATCTCACCACCACTCTCTCCCCAGCTGTGCGACGAGGGCTTGCAGCCCCACCTCCAGGCCACAGCCAGCCTCGGCCTCTGCCTCACGTGCACGGGCTCATCAGCTTGCCGTCCTGGCACCTGAACATCTGCTCCACACTCTGTCTTCGTGACATTCAGGAAGTACTAGGCAGGGTTTAGTTTGCTTTTCCCTCCAAGACTCAATCAGCTATGGTGAAAACTACCACCTCCCGTAGAGGCAGCGTCGTCCTCCCTGCCTCCCACCATCATCTGGCCCTTCGCCACCTGGCGTTTCTTCCCAGGTGGGCGATGCCATCTTGGTTTTGGTCAAGGAGCAAGAACCGTTCTGATGATATTCCTTTTGGTGACAGAAGCTTTTTTTCTCTATCTCTTATTCTCTCAGTAACCTTTCATTTAACATATTTCTAGAATGTTCATGCCCCGTTCTCTTTTCAGAACAGAGAAAAATAATTAAAAATGAAAATTAACAGGGTAAAATGTTGTTCCCCCTGGAAGGGAGGGATTTGGAGAGGACCATATTTAGTGAATAGCAGTAACTTTCTATGGTAGCATTTCAGGCAATTTTACCTCCCATTTCACCATCTGGTCCTTCTGGCGAGGAGCAGCACGTGGGTGCGCAGTGGGAAATGCAGGTTGGTTGAAAGAAAGTTGAGGTTCTTAGAGTAGGGCTCTCTGGAAGATGTCAGAGATGAGATAAAAACAAATATTCACACTCAGGAGCGGTGGCATTTAATAAAGTGATTAAGCAGTGACATTAAATAAGTTCTCAGACCATTTTGAAGTGATTAATGTGGGTGGATGGAGGCCGGAATTCACTGGGGAAGGAAGATGGGGATGTTTTTCTTGATTAAAAATGCAAGCAGTGGTGCTAAAAATTTCACGGGAAGTTTTGGTTGATTGTCCTTGACATTAAATGACATTGATTATTAAAAAGACTTCTTCCTCTCCCTGCCCCAGGGATGGAGAAGACAGAGCCTATGGAGGAATGGAAATATTTGCAAGCAGATTCTGGGCTGGGTTGGAGTTCTTTGCAAATACTTTTGGTCCATCTCCGTCCATTAACCTCTCCCGTTTCCTAGGTAAATTTCACTGGCCCGAGAGCATTGCTTCCATTTACTAGAATGGCACTACCTCCCTGATAGCATAGTGGCTAAGTGCCTACCTGTAGGTTGTTGGGGGATTCGGTGGGAAACTATGTGTAAAGTGCTTGGCAGAGAATAGATACATGGCAACGGTTCAAAAATGTAAGATACTATTGCGGTCATTACTATTATGTTCTGTCTTTGTTTCCACGGGTTCTGATGGAAAGAGTTCTGTAGACTCTCTATCCAGCAACTATACCCACGGACCTGTCTCCCTGTGCTAACCCAGCAGAAAAGCATACAACACACAGGTGAATTTCACTTGTAGTAAAACTCATGCTCATAAAACACCATGTAAACACCATGCTTGTTTTACTGTTCAACCAGGTATGTGACTGATATTTGTTGAATGACTCTGATCTGTGCAGAACTTATGAGCAAATGAAAATTAGATGGACACTTTCATTCAGACAGAAGATAATACGGCACTGCCTGGCCCAGCTTCCTACTTAAAGCAGGAATCACAATCTTAGCTTTCCTTTGAATGTTTATCTACTTCTTTAACATTGGGATTGGCTGAATGTTCTCATCTTTTCTTGAGCAAAAAGCAGAATATATTCTTGGACAAATGTTGAGTGTACTTGCTGAGATCTGTTGATGCACTAGTTGGATCACAGTGGAAGTCTGAGGTGCATATGGTGATTCTTTATTTGTATTTGAGTCAGTCCTGACCTCTAGCCCTGATTCTCTCACTGGAGAGGCAGTGTAGTGGGTGAGAGTTTGGGCTTTGGAGTCTGGGCTAGAATCAGAGGAGAAAACAAGACAGGGCCCTTCATTTGCACGGGCCCCTTCCAAAGCCCTAGCAATGTATGCACATGGTCATGTATTTTAGTAAAAAAAAATTATATATATTCTATATTGGTTTATGTATTATTATATATTGATGGATGTATACAAAACATGCATATCTAGTTTGTAAAACTACATTTATACATATGTATACATTTGTATTACATGTAATATATAAAAAATTGCAATTAGGCAAGACTGAGGGCTCTTTCCACCCCAATTTATATGAAGAGGCAATCAAAGAATGAACCACCATTAAAGTAACAAACATTGATTGACTATTTCATACATCTTGGTGGAAATATTTTGAAATACATAGCAAAGAGAAATGGAAACAAAATACAAATACAAGTATGGAAATCGATACTCCTCTCTCAAAAGTGGACACACATAGACAGATAATCAGTGTTGATAGGACTTACCACCATCCACCACCTAGACAATCTGACATTTATTGAACATCTAACCAACATCAGTAGAAACAACACAGCCATATTATGTGTCAACTTGAATAGGCTGAATACACTTCCCAGAATGTTCACGCTTATGTATTTTTTATTATGATGGGCCATGGAGAGAGCCCCTGACTGGGCCCCAGTTTGTCCTGGGTAACTGTCTTTACACCCATCCCCCTCCCAACTGCCTCCCCAGTGGCTTGTAACCTCCCGCAGGAGATGTGAAGAGCAAACCTTGCAAGAACGCTTAATTGATCCCATAATTGTGTAAGGTCCAATTCCTGTAAAAAATCTATATGTATCTCATTTTTTCTTAAAAAAATTAATTCTCTATGATACAATTAAAACACATACACATATACACACCCCAACCAATAAACAAAGATAAATAAACCCCAAAAACAAGGAAGGGGAAGGTAGAGATGTGTCAGGCAGTTCATTAATAAAAATGTTGTTTTTCTAGATTTGGTAATATTTGTTATGTATAAGCTTTTGAAATGTGTAATTTGTCATGATTTATCTCCTCATTCTAAATAGCCTTCGCTTTTGCACCTAATTTTGTGTTTTTAATGTACTGCTTGTCTTCCAGAAAAAGGAACTCGTATCTGTCTCTGATGGGAGTCTTAGAGCTTCTCACTAACGGGGACAGGGGGCAGGTCCCCTCACTTCTCTGTGTCCTGGTTCAGGCTGTTCAACAGCAACAATCTCTTAAATAGTGTAATGATATTATGAAACTACTAAATTCAGGGCAGGGATTACATAAATTGATGCATGTTAAAGTGCTAATAAATATTAGCTATTCTAATTGTTAATGATAATATCCTATTTTCCTACAGATTTCCCCATCTTGAAGTGGATGTAATACAATATACTTTGTCATGCTCATAATGGTTCTTGAAAATTCAATGGGAATAATATGTACATTGCTGTGAAGACATAACCTTTTTCTTTCAATCACCTAAAGAAGGGCACACACGTTCCCACATCCTATACCTCCTATACACATGTGCACACACACACACACACACTTTTAATTCCAACCTAGGATTCAAGCTGGTTGGCCAGCTTTGCCCATTCAGGCTGTTTCCATTTCAGCCAGGTAACCCTCAGGGGTCTGAAGTATGGCTCCACTAGCAGTGGCTGTAAGACCTTGGGCAAGTCACTTGAAGTCACTGTACCTCCGTTTCTTCTCTTCAGAACTGCAATAATAATCATATTCCTCTCTAGGAGTGTTGGAAGATGAAATAAATGCATGCAAAAATACATAAGAAATAAACCACTGTAAGTTTTTTAAATTTTGGTATCATTAATATACAATTACATGAGCAACATTGTGGTTACTAGATTCCCCCCATTTTCAAGTCCCCACCACATACCCCATTACAGTCACTGTCCATCAGTGTAGTAAGATGCTATAGAATCACTATTTGTCTTCTCTGTGCTATACTGCCTTCCCTGTGCCCCTCACCCCCCTACTACATTATGTGGGCTGATCATAACGCCCCTTATTCCCCTTCTCCCTCCCTTCCCCCCTGCCTAGTCCCTTTCCCTTTGGCAACTGTTAGTCCATTCTTGGGTTCTGTGAGTCTGCTGCTGTTTTGTTCCTTCAGTTTTCCTTTTTTCTTATACTCCACAGATGAGTTAAATCATTTTGTACTTGTCTTTCTCCGCCTGGCTTATTTCACTGAGCATAATACCCTCTAGCTCCATCCATGTTGTTGCAAATGGTAGGATTTGTTTTCTTCTTATGGCTGAATAATATTCCATTATGTATATGTTCCACATCTTCTTTATCCATTCATCTACTGATGGACACTTAGGTTGCTTCCATTTCTTGGCTATTATAAATAGTGCTGTGATAAACATAGGAGTGCATATGTCTTTTTCAAACTGGGTTCCTGCATTCTTAGGGTAAATTCCTAGGAATGGAATTCCTGGGTCAAATGGTATGTCTATTTTGAGTTTTTTGAGGAACTTCCATACTGCTTTCCACAATGGCTGAACTTGTTTACATTCCCACCAGCAGTGTAGGAGGGTTCCCCTTTCTCCACAGCCTCCCACTGTAAGTATTTTACTTACGTTTTACTAATGCCTAGTGAGTGCTCACCGAGTGTTAGCTAACGTTCATATCAAGTCAGTTTCTGCTGGCATGTCTGAGGCTACATTTATGCTAAGCCTTCTCCCAGTTACATGGGTGACTGGTTGGCTGGTTAAAAAGAAGCCACAAAATGAGGAAAATTAGGATAAAAAGCAAGTTTTTCATAAAGCAAGTTGTATTACATTTAATGTCCTGCCTTCATTTTGATGACCTTCTTCCTATTTTTTATATTTTATGTAATTTTGTTAGTGGTAGATGGTAATTTGTTATTTTATTTGACAGTGTAAAAAGTTGACCTTCCTTTAAAAAAGAATTTACTGGTTCATGAAACCCCAGATCCTGGGAGTCATCAGTCTGGAAGATTGTAAGTCTCCTATCAATTCTCAAATTCTGCAGACATAAGTACTTTCCGAAGGGTCACCACTTTCGCCAGGCGACTGGAGTCTATGCTTAACAAAGCTGGCACCATCTTCCTGCATCAGCCTTCGTCTTCTCAGGCACCTCCTAAAGCAGGTGCAGAATGAAAACCCAGGCCTCTTTTCTCCACTTTCACTGGCCTGGAGTTACAGATAAGGGACCTAACTCTGAAGCCACAGTGATTCTCAGGACAGCTCCATCCCCTGGTCCTAAGAGGGAAAATAAAGGAGTCTGCAAGCTCCTCCAGCCTTGAGCCAAGACAAGAGGACGTCAGTGGAGGCAGGAGAGGCCGAGTGTCAGCAGACGAGGTGTCCACTGCCAGGGATGCGGCGCCAGGCCTGCCCTTGGCTCCTCACGTGCCGCTCCTCCCACCCGCTCACCTCTGTGCAAAGTTTAATAGTCACGACCATTTCAAGGCCGGTGACAACCAATTAATAACAACACGTTCCTGAAATTTCAGCCCCCGCAAACACACAGTTTTAATCAAAAGAGCGGCCGGGCCTTCCACACCCCTCCTCTCACAGATCCTGGCCTCCATCCGCCCACATTAATCACTCTAAATGGCCTGAGAACTTATTTAATGTCACTGCCTAATCACTTTATTAAATGTCATTGCTCCTGATTGTGAAGACTTTTTTATTTCTTGTCTCAGCCGTCTCCCCCAGACCCCAGCTCTGAGGACACCTATTCTCTGGGAAGGTGGACTGGAAGGCCCTCACCTGCACTGCCTGCCTGTTGACCACGGTCCCGGGCCCATTCAAATGGGAGGCATTGGTGCCAAGGAGCCGCGCTGTCATGGAGCCCGAGGAAAGCAGACCCGTTCAGCACCTGACATGTACTGCCTCTCCCACTGGCCTTGGTAGAGACGGGAATATGGAAACAGCGATTTGCAAAAGCAGCATTTTGGGAAAGCGGCCAGTTGTGTGGCCTTTGCTAGGAGAGCGGTGTGTGCAGCTGTGGTGAGAGAGGAGGCAGAAAGCAGCTGTTTTCCCAGTTACCAGAGCAAGAATCTACATCGATTTATTTTTGGCTCACCAAAGCCTAGATTTCTCATCCTGACATCCAAAGCACCCCAAAACTCAGTCCTGTGCGTGCTGCCCGGCACCGTGTCCTCTACAACCCCGGAGCAACCTCAGACGCACGGGCCCTTCCGGGGATGTTCCTTCCTGGCAATGTCTTCACTGCCTCCCCTTCGTCCCTGTGCCTCCTGTGCCCTAGCCAGTCCTTCTCTGACTTAATCATTTATTTGATCCCAAACTGACGTCTTAAGCTCTTCCACGCGCCCAGCTCTGGAGGCTGGTAGAACAAGGGAGGGTCCTCACCTTCAAGGTGCATAGTACCTTCTACGTGCAGACTGCAGGTAGGCGGAGCTGTGGGCGAGCCTCCCGGGGCGGGCGCTGCCCGGCATCGCGCGCGGGGCAGCCAGGTGTACTGGGGACGTGGGGGGGCGCGGGGCGGGCGGAGGGGGCCTTGCCGGGGCCCGGGGCCCGCGGGCGGGCGGGGTCACTGCGTCTCGGCCTGAGGTCCGGGCGCCCGGCGCGCGTCTGCCAGGCCGCGCGTGCGGCCGCGGGGCTCCTTGAACCTCCACCGGGGGACAAATAAGGGAAAATGACAAGAGCAGTTCCGGTAATCGCTTCCCACACGGCGTGACTACAGCTGCTGGTAAACGCTGCCGCCGGACGGGAGCCTGCGTCTCCGGTCCCCGTGGATGCCCGCGGCGGCCCCGGCGCGGCGGGACAGGGACCCCGGGCTCCTTGCAGAGCGGCTGGGCTGCGGCGCCCCCTGGTGGCCACGTGGGCAGCGGCCTCTCGCGGCCGCCCCGAGCGGCTCTCCGGCCCGGGGGGCTTCATCGTCCCGGCCCGGCTGCGGGCGCACCGGGGAACCCTGCGCACCGAAAGCCAGTCTGGGAATCTCAGCCTTCCCGGGGCTTCCCAGGTACTTCCGAGTATTTGTCCTCGCTTCTCCTTCCTCTCTGGGCCCTCTCCCTCACCGAAGGGCGCCACCCCAGAGCTGCTATTCAGAATCCAAATGCCATTTTTGGTGCCCCCACCTTCTCAGCCCCCAGGCGGCAGCAGTCTGGCCTTGAGACCTGCTGTCACCAGGGGTCTCCTGCTTTTAGTTCACTAAATTTATTCCTCAACTAACCTTCGCCAGGCTAGAAGGATGCTGTTAACGGCTTCTTCTAAGTGACCGCATGAGCTCGGGTGTGTCCCTTGGGCAATCTCGTCATCTATAAAACCAGGGTTTGCGGCAAGAACGGTGTTAGTCTTATCTTTTCACTCCAAGCACTTGTATGAGTTCCCTCGGCACCCTGATCTTTGCCCTTATTAAAAAAAAAATCGCTTCTACAAATAAACTCATTGATTAAAGAAATTAATTTGTTATCCATTGTTTTTCATCCAAGACGTATTTAACTGCTGTCGGTGCATCTGGTCAGAAGATAACCTATGTTACTGCAAAGAGTTAATGTAATTCACGCCAAAAACAGAACAAGAACTAAAAAACTCTGATATTTCATGGAGCCTGTGCAGCCTTATCACGAGTAAATCTCACATTTGTGTTAGTCATCTTGAAATAGTGAGCACAGCACACAGCCTCATGTTACAGCCACCAGAGATCCCCACAATGTAAAGGGACCCGTTGAAATAAATGACCGCAAAGGTCACCCTGGCTCTGAGTCTAGGCTTCTCAATCTCTCCCATCTTAAATCCCTCTTAACATTCCCTACGGTGAACATAGCCCATTCCTCTTCAATTGCACCTGGCCCATAAATAAATATTCCACCACAATGCCAACTCTAATTAATTAAAGTTGGAAGGAGTGGGCTATGCTGCTTGCAAATTGAGCATATATGTGTAGAGCACTTAGAACAAATTAATTTCACATAGATTTAATGATTTATTATTGAATGCATGGTAATTAAACAGGTTTTGGTAGAGTATAAAGAGTCTAATTAATGTTAATTTTACATTGCCAAGTCATATTTCTGATTTTTCTTTTCTTTGCTGGTCCTTTAACATCTAAAAATCATCATTTTCCTATGATGCTATGTACCATTCATCTACATCATTACCATCGTGGCCACCACCACCGCCCCATGACATGGTCACGGATAATCTCAAGCAAAAGCCTGTGTTCTCCAGCCAAGCAGATCTTAACAAGCAGATCTCCTCACCTGCTATCGCTCCTATTTCCCCACAGGGCAACTGTGGCTCATTAAAAGGTCAGGTTACCCAAATTTTACCTAGCCTACTTTATTGCCTTTCTGTCTCTCTCTCTCTCTCTCTCTCTCTCTCTCTATATATATATATATATATATATATATATGTATGCACACACACATATGCCTTTATATATATACCCAAGCACATATAAAAATATGTATATAATATATATACACACACACCAAATACAGTATGTGATCCTTCATATGGTTGTACAAGGAAGGAAAATAGCTGTGAGGTAAATTTAAGAATAATTGGGACATTCTGAATATGGATGTATACTAGATAAAATTACTGTATTACTATTAAAGTCTTTGGGTATCAAAACGGTATTGCAGTTCTATAGGAGAACATCTTTTTTCCTTAGCACATTCATGCTGGAATGTTCAGTGTGATGTGATGTCTGCAACTTATTTTAAAATTTTTTCTTAAAAAGAAAAAGGAAAGAAAGTGTCTTGGGTCCACAAAAGTGGCAAAATGAATCTGGGGGAAGGGCCTGTGGGTGTCATTATGCTACTTTCTGAAGTTTTTGGAAGGTTTGAAATTTTGAAAACACATGTTGGGGAAAGAATCTTTTTGAATCACTTGGGTCCTAGCACAGTTTTTCATACCCTTTCTTTCCTTAAAGCCCCATTTCTTCCCTGCGGTCCAGTCTCAGGAGGCAACTTTCTCCTTGTGTTGAGTCAGGATGGGCTGGGTAATGTTGCAGTAACAACCTGCAGATTTCAGTAACTGAAACCAATAAAGGTTTCATGGCCATGAGATCAGTGGAAAGTAAAGCCATCCTTGTGAACATCTCACGTACCCTCATTCTCACCACATAAAAGCTCTAGCTCTGATGTGGACTCTCCCCCTTTATTCTCAAAGGAAAGGTTTCTTTCCTCTTATTTAAAGATGCCTGCTTCATGTGAACTCTGAACCTACCTCCTCTGGGCTTTCGCTTCCACAAGGTATCTCTGGTTCCTCCATCTCTTACAGCATCAGCCTCCGTATGTCAGAAAGCCCTGTGTTTGATCTTACTACACCTCCTAATTTCCCCTCTTCTTTTCCTGGTAAACCCTTCAAGCTTATGGTCTTTACAGAGGTCTTCACTTCCTGATACCCCAATCTGGGTTTTCATACAAGCTGGCATTTCCTCCCGAATTGTACTGAAACATCTTCTTGCAAAACAAACAGGCTTTTTAGTCCCCTGCTCATTTGTTCTTGACCTCTGCCCCGCGGCACCACTGGCAGTCCCTTCGCCTGTGATAGCCTCTCCTACTTCGGTCTTTGTGGACCAGATTTGGGGGGTTCTGTCCCATTCTTGGGAACGCTCCTTATCTCCCTGCATGCCTCAGTTTTATCCTGCCTTCCCAAATGTGGGGTTTCTCTGAGGACCTTCCTTCAGACCTTCTCCTGGTTCCTCCAAGAGCCCATTGATGGCTGCCTCCAGCATATCTCTCTTACGCATGTGAAATCACCCGTCATTTCAATGTCATGATCCCAGCCGCTTCTATGATTTTCCCATTGGGGGGGACTTGCCCATCCCCACAAACTGAATTCGTTCTCACTTAACGTCTACACACTTCCTCTTTCCCAGTACTGACGTCTGCCCGCCCCCACACCCCAGGCACTATTTTTCTGCCAGTTTCCCAGCCTGGTAGAATCTCTGCAGGATTCTTTGACTTTTCTTTCTTTTTTGTTCCTCATTTGTATTTCTAATGTCCCAAGTCCTGCCATTTACCCTTAGGGTTGCCCTGGCCCCTTGCTGCCTGCAGGTGCAGACCCTCATAAGGAAGCGTAGATCACAGAGAGTCTTGGGTTTGGGCTTTCTACTCTTGTTCCTGGTTCTCCGAAGCCATCCTTCAAACTGTTACCACTCAAATCTTCTTCTATCATCACAATACGTTTCCTATATCTTATTCTTTTCTTTCCAATGAACTCGTTAGCTCTTTGAAGTTCTACATAGTAATCCCCACAGCGCTGTGCATGTGGCTGTAGTCAGTGGGTACTTACGATTCGGTTAGTTGATTTCTCTGAGATCCAGTGGAAAGTACTGGTTATGTTTTCTTTATCGTCTTACTCTAGGGAGAAACACCTGCTAATTTCTGGAAATGTTTTTTCTCCTCAATCTCATATGGAGAGATTTGGCCCCTGAAAGGGTGGCTGGTGGTTTCAAAGTCTCAGGGCACCCCAAGCCCTTCAAGCATCCACACCTGTTTCACTGCATTGCTACCTGATCCTGTAGTATGGAAGTGTTGACATTGTTTCATACCTTTTCATACTTACTTTCCCCACATTTTCCATTTTTGTCAGTAGGATGATGGATAATGGTGCTTTTGTTTACAATCCTCTCCCCAAATCTTTTTGGATTGGTAATATCATCAGATTGGTATTTTGTAATCTAGCAAAAAAATGATAGTAGGGCTCAAAGGATTTGAACTGGCTCAATACCACATACATAAACAGGACTCAAATCCAGTTGTTACATCACTTCATAGGCCTTTGCTCTTTCCTTCACTTTAGGTTCTGATCTGGGTGGCCCCCCCACCCCCAACCTTGCAAAGTTTCCATCCACCAACTCATGTCCCTGCAGTGTAATCATTACTTTACAAGCTGGTTGCCTCCGTTTCCCTGCGAGCTGACTGAAGGTAGAGACCTGGTGTTATTTAATCCGTATTTCCAGTGACTAGCACAGGACGTGTTGGCTGAATGTGTGAATTAAAGCATGAATGAATGCGTGGGAGAGGGTTGTGACTTGTCCTATCTGCCACTTGGGGAATTTAGCCCAAGACTCCACATGACTGTGTACTCTCCATGGTATTTTGTACAGGACTGTAAAAACATTTGTGAAGTTCCTTCCTCTTAAATCTCCTTCCTGATCCCCTTTAGGCCAGCGGTCCACGATCCTCAGAAGCACACATCTCCCTGAAGTCTGTGGTTTTGTGTGGACACACAGACTTGGGTTCACACCTTTCTCCTGCTAATTATTAGCTAGCTGAGTGGCTTTGGATAAGTAATTAATCTCCCAAGGCTCAATTTTTTCACCTGTAAAATGGGCATAATAATAGTACCAATTATAGAGCTGTTGTGATAAGGCAATGGGATAATTTATTTGATGCTGTCACCATGGGTCCTGGACCAGAATAATTTGCTCAGTGAGAGTCAACAATCATTGTGCTGGGAAAGGGCGACGCATGTACCTCCAGAGCCTCTTGGGCTGTAACATGGGCCTCACTGGGTAGCGTGTTTTCAACTTCAAACCTACAAAGGCCTTTCCTTGGCCAAACTAAAGCAGAGAATGTAGACAAGGATTCAAATAATTTGGTCCCTAAATTCTACTTCCCTCTGAATAATTCTGAGGAGTAAAGAGATAAGATGCTTTGGAAAGGTCATGTTTAGTTTCCCAAGAACCTTACAAGAGAGTTGGAACAAGGGGTTGTCTGCGCTTATATTTGGGAAGTGGGACCCTCCTGCCGGGCTCCTTCCTTGATCTTGTTGCTGCACCTGTGCTCCCAGAGTGGTGGCGGTAAGTGTGTGTGTGTGTGTGTGTGTGTGTGTGTGTGTGTGTGTGTGTGTGTGCTTCCTTAAAGGCCTGAGTTGCTACCAGGTGTCCAGAGGCAGTAAAATAAGGCAATACTCATAGGTATTGGTGAACTACATAGAGCCAACATCACATCAATGCTATTTATCACCAAGAGCAGGGCTTTAGGTTTAGAGGAAAGGTGGGCCGCATCTCCATACAAATAATCTCGGCTTTAGTAGATTTCTGAGGAAAAAACAGGGTCACTTCCTTCACCGCAGTGTGCTGCCCCAGCCAGTCCGTTTTGTAGGTGAGCAAACGGTCCTAACGAGGTCGCACTGCGCACCTCCCTAGTCTGAGCAGGCTCTCCTCGGAGGCGGGCTGGAGAGGGTTGCGGCCTGCGTCTTGCACCCATGTCAAATTGGAAAGAAAGTTGATCTTCGACATCAGAAAGAAAGGTTCCAGTTGGTGTGCGAACTTTGGCAAATTGTTCAATTTCCCTAAGGCTAGTTACTCTCTGTATAACAGGGTTTATGATTCTTTGCAGGATAATCAATTACTTATTCATTTTACTGATGTTTACTGAGGACATAGTATGTGCCAGGCTCTGATCTTGTAAAAATTAAGCGGTATTACTGATGTGAGCATCCGACCAAGGGCTGGACGTATGTACGGTGGATACTCAGCAAAAGTCATGGCCCCTCCCCTCAGGCCACGCAGCTCTGACTGACCTTCCCCGGGGAGGAACCCGCCCACCCTGGTTTAGAAATGAGTCCGGTCTGGAGTATTTGCAGCCTGTCCTCATTCCCTGTCTCCCCCCACCCCCCACGCCATGCCCCTTCAGCCCCTGGAACTTGACCTCGGGGCCCTTGGGACTAGAATTCCCTCTGTAACTCTGACATACCTTCTTTGAGGGGAGAAATGCCTGGCATTCTTGGCCCTAGGTGACAGTGGAAGGGTGTGCAAAATGGTCCTGCTCATATCAGATAAAGGTGACTTGTCAAAAGGGGACAGATCATCTTAGCACCAGCTCACGGGAAGCCTGACAAGTAAATAGTTCTTCCCATTTTAGGGGCAGGCTTGTGGCTTTCCTCAAAGGTGAGAAGGATGCCAGGGTCATAGGGAGACAGAATGCCTGGGCAACAGGGCGAGGAGAAGAAGGCAGGACCGCTTAGGGGTGAGAGTCATTCTGGCAGTGGGACCGAACATGCTGGTACACGCTCAATCCCACCACCCCTTAGCACAGACCTCGCCCTTTGCTCTGACTGCCTCCTCCACCATGGCCCAGGGGTGCCCTCTGCCCTCTCTCCCCCAGCCCCCCCGCAGGACCCCCAGAGCATCCCATCTGCTGGTGGCCAGCGTCCTGTTTCTCTCTCTGTCGTGGTCTCAGCCACGGCGACTGGGGCAGGGAAATATAACAGCATAACCCTCTTCACACCATTTAGTCCCCAAAGGTCCTTACTCAGAATTCTCCATTTATCTGGTCATTAGATCTAATTAAATCCCTCCAACTTAGAGCACTGATGAGCAGCACCACTTTCTCTCACCAATTAAAAGACAGGAGATTAAGGAATGCCCTTGACACCATCCTTGGGAGGGTGGGGGCAGGGGAGGAGGCGGTGGGGGGGTGGGCAGCGCAGAAAGCTGTCCTTGGTCTCTGAAGACAGTGCTGGTGTCCTGCGGGTTCCTGCCAAAATAAACGTGCTCTTTGCCTGGCCTATCCAGCTGAGGCCTGGACGTGCATCGAATCATCTGTTGTCCCATGGAAATATCTACCTCTTTGCAAAGATGGTTCAAACAGCTGAAGGGACACCTGTGATGAGGTAAATGGAAATCAAAAAGGGAAATCATGATTGAGGAAGAAGGGAGTCAACAATGATATTAATCCAAAAGATTGATCAACATATTTATTGCAATTAACTCAAAATCTAATTGGAGCTTCCTGGTAGTCAAGGCAAAAAAGGAAACAAGATACATTACCATAGCTCTTAGCATTTGAAAGGGGAAAGGGCACCTTCCTACTATTCTCTGTTCTTAGGGGATTCAAGAACATCCGGTCCTAAATTCTGAAGAAAAATTCTCTTGTGGGACTTTATTTAGGAGACATTGGGTAGTAGCCAACGGTTTCAACAGTAATACTTGATACTTATCTTGCATTTGACAGGCAAGGTTTGAGTGTCCTGGCAGTAGAGTTTCCTTCTTTGAAGAGTTGATTTTCCCACATTGGGCTCAAATAGTGACCCTGGCTTTATTAGAACAACGCTCAGGCCATCTCAGTGCATGGGGTCCAACAGGGAGGGAGAGGCTGTGGACTATGGGCTCCTTGCATGTCTGGGACCACAACAAGATCCTTCTGAGAAAGTACCCCTACTCTCTGCCGCTAGAAACAGACCTACCCTCTCTGCCAACTTCACTGACGTGTTTGCGCTTGAAGGCAGTCACCAGCTGAGAGTGGGGCTCGGCGTTTGAGAAGCAGAGGTTGGGCGCCAGGCTCGTTCCTTCAAAGCACTCGGCAGAATCTTCCATCTCTCCTCATCACAGCCTTGCTGAGCCAGAGCTTGTGTTTCTCTCTCTCCTCCTGACTTCCCAGTGTGCTGTTTGGGAAGGACATGCGTGGAAATCTCTTTCGAGCCCTCGATAGTATTCGAAGTGGAATCTGGTTGGTTGAAAGGATGGGAAGGCAGCAGGGCGTGGAGGCAGAGGGATGAGCCAAGTGACCTCAGGCTCCCTACCCCTGAGATCTGCTTCCTACTGGGAAGAAATAGGGCAGCTGGCTGCCACCCCCGTGCAGGCCCACAGGAAGACGTTCTGCCAGATTCCTCGGCACACAGCTTCCTCTGTTCTCATTCCAGACTCCCTGAAATAGGCTTTAAGAGAAAGCCCTGGGTTCGTGTCAAGCTCACACCCTGTGTAGCCCGCTGCACCCGAGTGCTCCCAGCCCCTCCTCGGCTCTCTGCAGCCCTGACCCACTCACTCAGTCGGCTGCGTCTTTAAGATGCTTCCCGATAAGAGCTCTCCCTTCCCCTGGACTCAGCAAAGCTCTCCAAGGCTCCTTCCAGAGAGCTGCCCCTTTCTCTCTTCCGTGTTCCCACCTCCAGGGCTCCCCCGCCAACCCGCTGGGCTCCTGGCTTGTCTTCTCACCCCCGGGGCTCCCTGCCCCTCGGTGTGCGGTCACCTGATCATGCTTCTCCAGCCTGAACCGCCTTCTGGATTCCGGTCGGCACCCGAGGCCTAGCAGTGACTCCCCTGCTGACCGGAGCTTGCAGAGGCCAAGCCCCGTTGTGCCGGAGCCGGGTTCTGGTTCCAAGGCCAGGGCTCCTTGCCTGTGGCCCGTTCGCAGTACCCGAGGACGGAAGGGAGCAGAACAGAAATGAGATGTGTGCAAAACCTGCCTGTGACTGGTGCACGTCCAGCGTCCTCTCCATTTCCAGCCGAAGCCCGCGAACGTCTTGTCCGTGCCTCGGATGCCCTTGTTTCTCCTTACTGTGATTTCCGTGGGGAACTTGAAAACACCTCTGTGGACAGCGCTGGGAGGGAGCAGACGCCCTTCACAGCTCTCTCCAGCCACGGGGCACGGGTCTGGTTATCCGAGAGGACGCGGGCCTGGGAGGCTCCTTGTGTCCTTTGGATTCCCGGGTCTTGGTTAGTAATCCCGGGGTGGGGGGCGCTTAGCTGTGGCTGAGCATGTTTAGTGGGAATGCGTTCTGCTGGGTGTGTGGCACTGCGCTCATTCCGTGCAAGCGTGCGCACGGCGCTCCCCGGGGCCTGGTCCCCTCCCTGCCCCTCCTGCCCTTTCGGCCCCTCCCCTCTCCCTCCCCCCACCTGCGGCCTTTCCCTTCTGGAGGAGGAAGCCGCCCGGCCAGTTGCAGTAGGCGCGTCCTTTCCGTAGGCGGCGCTCTAAGATCAGGAAAAAGGCCTGTGGCGACCTCGTATGTGTGTCTGAAAACCGCACTGCTACCTACGGCTGGACATTTAAAAAAGGACTTTTATGAAATCTTTGCCTTGATATGCTATCAATTTTTCCAGATGCCTTTTCAATATCTGTCTACAGAACTCTATGAAATTATAGGAAGTCCTACAGCTGGGGGATGACGATGCGGCAGCCGGGGACGGACATCTTGGGCTCTGCTGAAAGAGAGTCAGTCTCCCGGCGGTAGGTCCGCGCTGGGGGGGCCGCCAGGCTGCCAGCCGACTGGATGCAGGACTCCGGGGGCGCGCAGCCGGTGCCGGTGCAGGCCTTGCCCCCTCTCTGCCTTTCTCTGTCCTTCCTTCCAGGCCTGTACCCCCCCCATGGGAGACAGAGCCAGGCGTGTCAGGCTTTGGGCAGTGCAGGGTGGGCGGCTGGCCCGGGTCCGCCTCCCCCTGCTCCACCCAGGGCCTCAGAGATGGGGGGAGGCGAGAACGGGGGTCTGGAGGGCCCTCCTGCAGCCCCCCGGGGTGGAGAAGGGGAAACTCGTTGACGGAGGCTCAGAGGACAGCGCCTTTGGTATGAATGAGAAACGGACAGTCATCAGCCTGGCAGGTGGTGGTGGGGGAGGCCGTGCACCTCCAGGGGCTCCCGACCTCCCACCTCCCTCCGCCGTCGTATTCCGGGGCGTGCAGGGCACCATGACCCGAGAGCCCAACGATGCTGTGCGGCGAGCAGGCGCGGGGGCCTCTGGGGAAGGGTGTGCGGCAGGCGGGCGTGCCTGCGCCAGACGGCAGCGAGGCAGAGCCTGAGGCTTTGAAGGACGCCCGCTGGAGGGAGCGGCAGGGCCCCGTGCCTCCCCTGGGACGCCCGGCTGTCAGAGCTTGGGAGCAGCAGGCCGGCAGGGCAGCCGCGCACTGGGGAGGCGCTGAGGCCCGGGAGCGGCCGGGCGCCCCGGGCAAGGGGGCCCTAGGCCGGGTGGGCAGCCCCTGCGTGTTGCTGTTACGTGCTGACATCTGACAGCGCCTGTCATCTGTCCGTGTTGTCCACCCGCCAAGCCCGGTTCCAGTGGGCACGCAGACGGGGAGGCACCTGCAGCTGAGAGCCACCGCCTTGTGGGAGGTGCGGGAAGTTAAGAAGCTTTTCTTCGTTGCTGTGCAGGGACCTGTGGCCGCGGGCAGTGCTGTGGGGGCAGCGGAGGCAGCGTCAGGCCTCAGGCGGGAGCAGTGGGCTCCGTCTGCCACCAGATGTGCGGGCACAGCTTGGCCCCTGGTCGGCCTGCTTCTTCCCTCCCCCAACTCACTGGAAAGGACTCTGTCAGATGACACCGCCGCAGAGGACAGCTGGGTCCCGCCTGAGGAGGCTCGGGCCTGGTGGTTTCCCCCTCTGCCGTGTCAGTCTGTCAGTCTCAACACGAAGACCTTTGACACCCGCCCCGGAAGTTCCCACACTTACTTGGTTTACAGCGTCTTTAGGCCTAGTAGCTTCTCATGGTGCCCATAGGCCAACACAACTAACAGCTCCATATTCTAAGCAGCTAGGGTTAAATGACTCTGCACATATTAACGTCCTAGCAACTTAATAGCTACCTGAAGACAAACTGAAAGGAGCAACATTTACATTTCATCCTTAAATAATCACCATTACTCACTGATGGGACGTGTGCCCCTGTCAGGCGCCGCACCACGCCTCAGACCTTGAATGCCTTCCCTTTCTCCACATTGATGTTTTGTGTACTACTGTTTATCAGCCACCATAGAAAACCCACCTTCATCAACACAGGACTCTCTGAAGGAAACAGCACTCAAACCAGAGGCTTCCTCCAGTCAGCAATTTCCCAGTGTCTGGCAGTGGTTGAGTATCTCCATGTTTCCTTCCAAAAATTAAAATATTCTGCAGGGCTCTGTGAATTCACTGTGTGCTGCAGGATGCCTGGTAGCTGGCTGGGAACTATGGCCCTATTCTGTGAATGCATCGCATCTCCTTGTGTTGAAGAAAGTAGAATGGGCTACAGGTTGGGATGGGGGCAGAGAATGGGGAGAGAAATTGCTGAGACTAACTTAAATGCATCCTCAGGTGAGGCTCATTCTATAAAGAGGTATTTCTAAGAAAAATCATGAACTGGGGTCTTCCCTGGGAATGCTGAAGACGTATTGTGCTGAGTAGGAATGGGTTGCTCCCTAAGTGGAGTGCGGAGTCTGCAGCGTTAGGCCTGGCCCCACGAGGGCACCTCTCCAGCTGTTCCTGGGCTCATAATTCTCCCCCTGCTTCTTACCCGCTTCCTCCCCCGGCCCAGGTGAGCACTGTCCTCTTCCTGTGTGAGCACAGCACAGAGATGAGAAGCAGGAGCCCTGAACCAGGCTGCCCACCCGTGTGATTTGAGGTAATACCTTGCCTCTGCTTCCTATTCTACTTCTGCAAAATGGGTTTGGTGAGATACTCCTTATCGGTTTGTTATGACACTGAATGACCTGATAAGATTAGGACAATGCCTGTATGATGGATGACAAGCAGGTGGCTCAGCAAACAGCTGTGACAAGAGAGACTTCTGCTGGGCTTACAGTCCAGGGGAAAAGATAAATGTCAAACCACTGTTTGTCCAAACAGTTGATTGATTACAATTTGATGTGGGTTATGAAGACGTGTAATGTCCTATGTGGTTGTGTAACACAGGGATTGAATTTAGATGTGGGTGGTATCTCAGAATTCTTCCCAGAGTAAGTAACACTTGAGTTGGGACTCAAAAGCTACATAGGAGTGAGTTAGGCCTGATCCAGGGGGTGGGGGAGGGGGAAGTATGCTCCGCACAGAAGGATACCACAGCCGAGACCCCGGGGCTCTGGAGATGGGGAGGCCTGGGGGAGAGCGGGGTGGGGGCGGGGGCGGGGGCGGGACCATACAGGGCTTGCTGGTCCTTGTAGAAGAGTCTTCGGTTTCTCCTAAGAATGATGGGAAGTGACTAAAGGGTTGTGAGCAGAAGAATGGCATGACTTCATGGCTTGTGAAAGACCTCTCTGGCTGCTGGGTGGCGCATGGACTCTGTGGGCAGGAGAGAAGGCACAGAGGCCGGGTAGGAGCCGCATGATTGTCTGGGGGAGACGGGAAGGGGCTCTGCCTATGTTGACAGTAGAGAAGGGGGACAGACTGGGAGGTAATTAGCGGGCAGAATGGCCATAAAGGATTGGTTGTGCAAAGAGAGGAGAAGCCAGGCAATCATCCAGGAGTCTCCCTGGGGTGGCCGGGTGGCACGGATGACAGGGACAGGGTGTCCTGGAGCTGGGAGGGGACCGTGAGGGCTGTAGGTGGTGTATGAGGGGACCAGACCCAGCTCTCCAACACCATTCTCTGCAGCTCCTTCTTAGATAACTGAAATTTACAGGATTTCTGCATTTCTCTTGCGAAATATCTAGATACTCATCTGAGGCTTTCACTTTGCACAAAGGCCAGAATATCGGGGATGGAGGATAAAGACCTCCACTGTGGCTTCCGACTTCTCAACTGATCCTAAGACGTATGTGCAGTAATGGAAAACAAAGATTATTGTCACACTGCGCACGAACAGGCCTGTCCAGATTGGCCGTCAGCTCCTCTTTCTCCTCTGTGGAGTCATCCTTCTTCTTTGTATTTAAGGAAAAGAAATGTTTTTGATATTAATTAAGTTACGTGGCAATTTCCTCCCCCTAATTAAAGTGGAACCTTTTCACAGGACACTTTGAAGTGTGGCTCTGTGGATATAAGAAACTTTTCATCCTCCACCAGAGCTCTGTAATGTCTCTTCATATTGTTCACTTCAGTCAGAATAAAACTCTTTCTGATAATGAAGGGAAGAGCATTTAACTTTTTCCAGCTATGGCACAGTCGAGTCGGCCAGGAGTGGGGTGTGGGTAGCCTGCTGGAGCCGTGGCAACAGCTCAGGGGCACCTGGGCAGGGGTCGGCTGGGGCTGCAGGGCTGGGAGGCAGAGAGGGGGCAGAGGTGTGGTGGGAGGGGTGCCAGGAACCACTTTGCTCGGGACTCTGGGACAGTGGCTGCACCCGCTCCTGGCGGGTCGCTCAGCTCCGTCAACCACGTTTTGCAATAAGCTTTGTTCTTGCCACTGCAAGCTGGAGTGGTTGGATTTGGGGTTCTTCTGTCTAATTCCCAGGGGACCGTTTCTGCGCTTCGTTTGGGTCCAGGTGACCTCCTGAGAGTCCCAGGGATGGGAACGTGGGTAGCAGCAGTCAGGAAAGGAAGGGCAGTCAGTCCCTCACCCTGAAAAACTCACCCGGCCAGGGAGACGCTTTTGACTTTCCAAACCCTGCCGGCTCCTTGATTTACTCTTTCCCTCCCTCCACGCCGTCCTCTTTCAGGCCCTCTGAAGGCCCTGGAGGTGGGAAAAGGAAGCCCAGTCTCGTCCCCTCCTTGCCCGGAAACCAGTTTCTCATGAAAACACCCGGGAGAAGCAGAGGCCACTGTTTTTATCTGTGACTCTTACTGCTGGTGTTTTCCCTGTAGGTATCGACAAGCAGTAGAACACACACGGTAGGCAGACCAGAAACAGCCCCGGAGTGTCCACCTTGTTCCTGCCGAGGTGCTACCAGCCCAGAGGGTCAGACGCTTTGATTGGGTCATTGCTGCTTCTCCAGCGGTCTCAGGGTGTCTCCCAAATAGCTCCAAAGCCACAGACCAAAGCAGGTGGAAGAGGATGGGAGGGGGGTAGGGAGAGGCTTTGGGCTCCTTTCTGCTGGTCCCCCTTCAGCAGCTGCCGCCCCCTGTCTCAGGCCTAGGAAACAGGAGCCAGTCCTCAACAGGGGGGCCTCAGCCTCAGCCTCCTGCAGAGCCAGGAGGGGGTGCAGAATGGGCAGAGGAGGGGGGCGGGGAGCGGAGGGCGGGCCCGGGGCAGAGGCGTGGAGGGCACGGGGTTTTCCTGACGTCCTGCAGCTTCATTCAATAACTAACTCAACTCCATCCACGGGTAAGGTGCTGCCCTGGGCGCCAGGTGTCCAGCGAGGTGCAGGAAGGAAGACAGAGGCCCTGCATGCCGGCGCTTCCCAGCCTAGTGGGAAATGGCTGTACGTACACGCAGGCAGGAGGTGTTTGTACAGAACAAATGATACAGCCCAGCAGCGTCAGGAAGGCAGATTCGATGCCACCCTGGGGAGATCGGATAAAAGCCCCCGCGACATATGATTTCAGCTGCCTGGGCTGCCCTGGGGAGAGAGGAAAGGTGGCCGGACAGAGAGGCAACGGCTGGAAGGTGCCGAGCAGGGCGCGTCAACTCTGAAGGTGTTGCTGGAGCTTGAGAGGAGCTGGGGTGGCAGGGAGGGGGGCAGGCAGAGGGGCAGCAGAAGTTGGCGAGGCCTGTCTACCAGGCTGAGGAGGGTGGCCTTCCATTTTTGTATCATGGGGAGTCAGGGAAGACCTACAAGGGGTGGGGTGATGAGATTAGAACATTTTAGAGGAACAATTCTGTTTCCTCGTGGCAGAAGCTCCCCAATCCTTCTCCCCTACCACAAGGCCTGCGTTCCCAGGGATACTTGAACATACTTCAGTGTGCGGCTTAGGAGGGATCCAGAGCTACGGCACGTCCCCCACCTCCTGCACCTGGTCTCTGGCTCACCTGTAGCTGCCCTGTCGATGATTTAAGCAAAGGTCCGGCAAAGCAGGACAAGATGCCAGAATGACTTTGGTCAAGGACCATCCCATCCTTGTCCCTGGCCACGCTGACTTTCATTAGGAAGGTATTTAATGACCTAATCAAATATATAAATGTACAGGGAAATGAGAGCCAAAGGGGGATGTGGTTGATCTGGGAAGGCTTCCTTACAGACATGGCCTCAGGACGGACATCTCAAGGTGGTAGAGACATGATGTGGCAGGAAGTAAAAGGGAGAGGCGATCCAGGGAGACTCCTCAAAGCCCGGGGGGGGGGGCAGGTGTGACGGGGTGGGGGTGCACTGTGCTGGGGAGGAGAGGGAGCTGGGGGTTTGCAATAGGACTTGAAGGTGGAGATGCCATCCGACGGGGCTGTGAGGACCTGGTGATGGAGGACCATAGATTGGTCTGTAAATAATGGGCCACATCAATCCTTCTCCGGTGCTCTTCACCTCCCCTTGCACCCAGAGTGCAGCAGCCCCCCCTTCTTCTGTTCCCTGGGCACAGCCTTGCAGAGGGAAGAGAGCAGACCCCCGGCAGGAAGATCGGAGCAGTCATAGCACCCCCTGCGGCTGGCAAGCGCAGGGAGCGTGTGCTGACTAGGGCGGGTGGCCCTGCTGGGCCGCGTGGTGGAGACCATGCACGGATATTAATTCTGCAGTTAGGACCAAGGGCTGTGTGGCCTGTGCTCCTCTGTTTGGCAGTGACCCTGTACTGGCCAGCTAGGAGCAGGATGGGGTTTTAGATGTGCCCTGAATACCAGGAACTTCCTTCCATGGCTTCATTGGAAAGTAGCTTCTTTGACAAAGGCATCAAAATTACACCCGAATGAGCTGGCTGGGTGGGAGTGAGTGAGTTGGGGGATGGTGAGTTAGCTCAACAGCTACTTTGTATTTTAGTATATAAAATAAAAGCCATCCATAAACCATTTAATATTCAGAGAACCCCTGTGAAGACTTCAGGGTAGATATTATCATACACATTTTACAGATGAGGAAATTGAAGCTCAGAGATGTTAAGTAATTTCCCCCCACAGCTCCGAATTGCAGAGACTCAATCCCCGTCTTCTGAGGCTGAGTCATATGTATTTTCTGCCACAGACATACCTGTGATTAATATCAATTCCTCTCCATCAGGATGAGGGACAGTTTGACTGCTGGGCTCCAGCCCCTGGTTCTTACTGCAGGGCTTCCTCAGGGCTGGGTCTCTAAGGCTGATGAAAGCCAGCCTCCAACGCCAGCCGCAGGAGACCGCTGCAGGTGTCCCAGCCAACCCCGAGACCCAGAAAGAAAACCCAAGCATTCTTAACCTTTAAAAAGATCTCAGCCTGTGGACAGATAAATTAACTCCAGTGCTCTGGGGAGAGGAAACCTTATTTTTATGGTTTGCTTGTTAAAAACGCATAACTCCAAATCTTACCAGAGATTGCAATTAAGATAGCACAGGGCTAAGGCTATGTGGGAAGTATTATTTACTCCTGGCTCCCTGCAAAGTCCAAAACGACAATGGGCTTTTCCATTTCATAACCTGCAGTCTATCTGAAGCCACCTGCCTTTGTACCTGAAATGCTTTAGGACACGTGTTTCTCCTCTTCCTGTATAGCTGTCGCCATGGCTCTGCTGTCCTTTGTGGTCGCCCAAAGTAAGCACAAAACCCAAGTTAAAACAAAGTTTCCAGGGTGCAATGTTCAAGAGACACCAAAACACGTTTCACCATTGGCTTCTCTACTGTTCCCACCTGAGGGGCCCTTTTCCTGTCTTCCCCTTTGAACGCTTGAATTGTACAAGCCCCAAATAGCTCCCTGATTTCCAGCGAAGTCCAAGGAAAAGCCAGGTCACTCTGAAGCAGACTCATCTCACTTAAAAATGTGCTTGAGAGAGAACCATGAGCCTTCTTAACAATCGCTGTTGGAGATGTCACGGATGAGGCACATATTTTCTCTCCTGATCTGCCAGAAGTTAGTAACTCTGTGTATGTGGAGACATCATCCAGATGGTTTAGTTTCCTCTTTCTGGGATCCTTTGTACCTCTTGAGATGAATGATTTGTTTTTTCCCCATTGTCTGTATCTGTAGAAGACACATACAGAAAGTGAGTCTTTTTCTGAGAAGTTCTCTCTTAGCAACTGTGGTGCAGTGAGGGTCTCTCTCAAATTCGTCTCTTCCATCTTAAGACTCATCTGGGACAGTTGATTAATATTCAGATTCCAGACTCCACTCAAGAGTTACTCAACCTGGTGATTCGTATAATCAGTAAGTTTGGAGTCACTGGTGTAGAGGAAGGAATACTCAACAGGAAGGTGGGGCAACTGCATTTTAGATTAATCTTTACTACCTGTTAGCTGTTCGAGATTCATCTAGTTGCTGTGTCTTGCTGGTTGTTAAATTCCTCTTTGTAAAAGAAGGAGGTACTATGCTGAAATGTGTCAAGCATTTTCTAATTGCTTTGTACACATCAACCCTAGAGAGCAGCCCCGAGGTCTCCCAGTAAGTCAGGGGCAGGGCCAAGACGCACACTGAGGTTGGCTGGACTCCTGAACGCACACTTCCCAGATTCTGCTGCCTCTCTAGGTCGTTGATTATCAGCTCTACTCTCCCACGGCTTCGCACAGGCACCACAGGAAAGATCTCACATTATATGAGAAATAAACTTTCCGTGCCAACTTGTTCTCTCTCTGTCCACTGGGTTAATCCCCCAGCCCCTGAATTACGCAAAAATCCTGGACCAGCCCGGTATTTTTCTCCCCTTCTCTGGTGATTATCTGGGGCTGATTTGGCCAAACTTCTAAGCCTGTTGCCCAGCGAGTCCCAGCACATCTGGAGCCCGGCTGCTGTCTCCATTGTGCAGCTGTCTGCAGCGGAGGGGCGGCCGGCGGGGCGCTGCTGCCCAGTGGAGATCCGGAGGCCAGTCTGTATATGGAGCAGCTCTTTATGCCTTTGTGTTGTGGATTTCACTCCCAGTCACAAAGACAACGGGCTGGCGAGTTAGCAGAGCTCACACTGAGATGTGAGTAGCTTTATAACCAGCGTGAGGAACATTTCCACAGAAAAACCTCTTCTTTCCTGGTGGCAAACCTGAGTTTTTGCTAAGGGGTGGGGGGGAAAGCTCTCTCTCCAAGAGCATTTGTGTGGACCCAAGGGCTTTGAAAAATGCTAGAAGATTCTCTGAGGCAAAGAGACACCACCCAGTAGCACAGGCCCCACATTTAGGTTTGCAGACCCACACAGGAAATTTCCAAACGCTCAAGGACGCAAAGCCAATTGGAAGTTTTTTTTTTTTAATGCAGCAAGGTAGAGGCTATTGTTTCGGGGGTGGGGAAGATTGGAGCCTGCAGTGAAAGTGAATGAAAACCCGAAATCTCTGCTGGAGGTGTAGATAAAAAAAACAGAAAATAATAATAAGAAAGCAAAACTGACCAGTCTTCTTTAGCTGCCCAAGGAGAGCAGGGCTCCCGGGAGGAAGGACGTGACAGCCAGGTTGGCGTCTCCGCTTCTGCTCATCAGGCCTCGGTCAGCTGACACTCCCCACAGAAAGCCACCGCTGCCCAAAATGGCGACCCAGGCAGGCAGGGTTCCCGAGTGCCTTCCGCACCAACAGGGGCCGGGGAAATTGTGCCCAGGAGCCAGCCTCAGATTGTCAAGACCTTAGAAGCCTTCTGGTGCAACCCCCTCATTTCGTAGCTGAGGAGACTGAGGTCAGAGGGCATGAGGCTGGTTGTTGCAGAGCCGGGAACAAGACCCCAGGCTTCTGCATCCCCACTGCCCTTTCCAAGACCCCACACTGGTGACCCAAGGGCCCTATAATTACCTGGATGTGGTGATCTCTGGGTAGTAGGGGTTTCCTTTCTATTTTCCACATATTTGATTAAGTAAAGCTCATCAATGATTTATTTTTCTTTAATTGAGGTATATTGCTTTATACCTTCAATTGGCATATAACTTTATATTAGGTTCAGGTCTACAACATAATGATTCAATATTTGTAGGTATTGATTAATCCCACGAGCAAGTCCATCCCTGTGTGATGGTCAGGCGCACGTACTCAGCCCCTCTGTGCTCCCAGAATGCAGTTCTCTTCCCATGAAGGCCACCCAGGGGAACTCTGCCTCCCTGGGTCCTGTCAACGACCTAATTTATTAATTTCCCCTCCCTCCCAGTTTAGAGCCCTGGACACAACTAGAGCTCTTCACATTAGCTGTCAGTGCTGTCATTCATGCTTGTATCAATAATCCTGAGCTCTGACAACTTCCCTTATTTTTAGACCTAAATCCTATCTTGTAATATAAATATCACATTCTAGGCAGGGCAGTGTACAGCAATTATTGTCCTCCCCAGACAAGGTGAATTTCTTGGCCTCGACTCCTGAAGGCAGCACCTGAGATGTGTTCTGATCACTCAGAAGCACTGGGGCAGAAGTTCATCATACCACTAAATAGTGCAGGCAAAAGAGGACACCCGTCTCTTTGGTGGACCACCGGATCCTTCCCTCCAAGAGAAAAATGAAGGCAGGTGGGTCGGACGTGCAGTGAGGGGGCAAGTACAGGGGCTACAGGGGCCCATAAGGCGGGGGTCCACCCCAGAGGAGGGGACTGGATAGCCTTCCTGACCCGGTACAGAGCTTCGTAATTCACAAACGTCTTTCGTTTTCACTGTTGCCCTGAGCCCCACGGAGGCATTTGGGATTTTTATCTGGAAGTTAGACTATTGCATGATGCCATCTGTAATGAATTTTCAGGTTTCACCCCATACAGATGAGGAACCTGGGGATTGGAAAGAAGTTATTGGGACCGAGCTAGTATGTGAATTCAGACCTTTCTGCTCTCCCCCGACACCATTACTTTTTTTTTTTTTTTTTTTTTGTAGATAATTATTTTTTATTGAAGGGTAGTTGACACACAGTATTGCATTACATTAGTTTCAGGTGTACAATATAGTGAGTGATTCAACATTTATATACATGATAATTCTAGGTACCAGCTATCACCGTACCAAGTTGTTATAATATTTTGACTATATTCCTTATGCTATACATTACATCCCGGTTACTTATTTATTTTACAATTGGAAGTGTGTACTTTTTGTTTGTTTGTTTGTTTGTTTGTGAGGGCATCTCTCATATTTATTGATCAAATGGTTGTTAACGACAATAAAATTCTGTATAGGGGAGTCAATGCTCAATGCACAATCATTAATCCGCCCCAAGCCTAATTTTCATCAGTCTCCAATCTTCTGAGGCATAACAAACAAGTTCTTACATGGAGAACAAATTCTTACATAGTGAATAAGTTACATAGTGAACAGTACAAGGGCAGCCATCACAGAAACTTTCGGTTTTGCTCACGCGTTATGAACTATAAACAGTCAGTTCAAATATGAATACTCATTTGATTTTTATCCTTGACACCATTACTTTTTTACTGTGGATTTTCCCCACACCCCAGCAAATTAAGGTGAGCTTCAAAGGGAGGTTCGTAGTTTCTTTCATTGGCTGATTCAACATTTGTTGGGTTGATCATCAGTAGAACACCAGTGACAGGAAGCACGTGTCAGGCTCAGGGGTGTGGCAGTCACCACACTGTGCAAAGGAGGACTTCCAGTGTGCGCCTCCGCGATTACGGGTGGTTATGGATTCCAGGTGGGCATCTGAAAAGATCTTTCAGGGAGGAATTGGTAGATGGGGTCAGAAAAAACACTGAAGCATGGCTTCCGGTTTGCTCTCTCAAGAGAGTTCTTCTGCTCTTTGCCTTCACCCTGCATCCTGCCTTCATGCCCTCCCACCCTCCCACAGACCCCCGTGGCCAGCCTCTCATGAACGTCCCGCACGTGTTACACAGTGTCTTACACAGCGGCAAACACAGGCAGCCTCGCACACTGCTTGACTGGCATTGTCTGTCCTTACCTGCCTCGGTACCCACCATATCCTGGCCCCTGAAGCTCCCCCTCTGTCCTTCTGGGTCCTGGTCTGCTAAGACCGCGCCGTGGGGGGTGCGCACGCCTGCCAGGCAGGACCACTCCAGAACCCTGCTGCCCCCGGGCCAATGTCCCCGTGCCTCCCACAGCTCCTGGCCCCTTCTCTCTGCACACTCAGCAATCACTCCAACCTCCGTGCCACACTTTCCCGGAGCTCCCTCTGATGAGTTTATCAAGTTGAGAGATGACACTATCAATGGGCATATTTAAAAAAAAGGAAAAAGAAGGGAGAGAGGGGAGAAAGCCCAGAGCGTCCCTTGGTGCTGCAAGGAGACATTCTGCCCTCCCAAGGTCGTCAAGGCAGGCGGGGAGCCACCTGGTTCTTCCTTGATCCTCCCACAGGGGGTGCCCCGTGCAGCTCCCACCACTTGCCCTGGGGGTTGGGGGGCCCTGCGCCTCAGTAAGTGACTGCTGGTAAGACAGTGGCCGAGCTGATAATGCCAGCAGTCAGGACACCAGGGACCTCTTACAATTTTAAGATCCAATCAACTTTAAAATATTACCGTCGAAGGTGGATGGGAGCAAGGGCTGCAGCAAACAGTCGATCCTGGTGTATTACTGAGAGCGCAGGCCTCCTGCTCACATATTAATCCAGGATGGGCTGGTGGGGAGGGGGTGGCTGACGAGCACTAGACCGGCCAGGCCTTTCCTAAAACTCTTCTCACAAAATAAGTTCAATTAGGGAAACGCAGATGCCATTTTGTGTATTTGTATTTATTCTTTATAAAAATTCCAACGGTCAGCAATGTAAGAGAAACTTAGAGACTTGTTGAGGCTGCTCTCTGAGGCTTCACCCCAACTCTGCCCCTCTCCAGGGGCTGAAGGTTCTCCAGTGGCTGCCTGGGGCCTCTCTTCCCTGGCACTTGGCCCTGCTTCCCACCATTCCCCCCATATCAGTTCCTTTCCAGTCTCCCTGCAGACTCTGAAGCCTCACCTCCGCTGCAGACCATGGCCTGGCTCCAGGACCTCCGGAATGAGGGCGAGGCTCTCCTGTGATAAATGAAGGTCCTCTGGGCAGGAGGGGAGGTGGAGAGGACAGAAGCCTGTAGTATATGGAGAAGTTTATCCAGCACACGTGTCTCAGAGAACCGTGCCAGCCCCCTGCCTCCTTGGCCCGTGGAAGGTCGGTAACTCCGCAGAGCCGTGCCCCCAGCAGGGGCTTGCGATGGGGCTGCGAGAAGGGCGAAGAAACAGCCTCTTTGCTGGTGGAGTAGAGCTTAAGGCTTGCGGTTAGTGGGGGTTGCAGGGGTGGTGTGTGGAAGGCTGAGGGATCCCGGTCACTCACAGGCTGGCCTCTGGCCAGAGGAGCAGAGAGGACCTTGAGGTGCGGGGTGGGCCGGCTGTCCTGGCCACTCCGCTGAGGGATGGTGCTCCCCCAGGGCCCAGGGCCGCAGCCAGGACACTGACCGCTCTGCCGGCGAAGAGCCCTGGGAGGAGATGCTATTCATGTTCCTGTACGAGTGGGATTACCCATCTCTCCCTCTCCAGTTAGGAGCACCGGTTGCTCTTTTAGATAAACACAAGGACACTTGGGTTTATCACTTCCTATTTGTTTTGGAGACGTTGGTTCTTAAAACTTCCTGAAAAACTGCTATATGCTGCTTTCATACCTCTTTGTTCTCGCCCTTGCCTGGAGTGCCCGGTTTTGTAAAGAACGCCTCTGCAGCCTTTCGGGTTCAGGCCCAATATCACCCGCTCTGCGACGTCTCCCAGCCCTCCTGGGACTGAGCTCTTCATTGCCATCTGGCATTTCCATAGCACTGCTTGGAGCTTTGCTACATCTACAGAGTCATTTCCTGCCTGTCTCTTCCCTGGATCGTCAGCTTCTCGAGGGCAGGGCCCTTCTCTCTCCGCACCCCCAGGTCCTTGTATGGCCCCCAGCGTGCAGCTGATGTTCAGAGTGAGTGTTCGTACAGAGCAAGGTGCACCTCAGGCACTGCCAGGAAGAGGCGTTTCCTTCGAAGCTGTATCTCGTGGTCCGTCCAGCCGCCTTGGGTCGCCAAATACCGCAGCAGCTTGGGCCACAGGCGATCACTAATACCCAACCATTTCACATGGTCCGACCCAATCTGTGACGTAGACACCACCCTCCCGGAGGGAAGGAATAAAAGGAAACCAGCATTTGCTGTGCATCCACTGTGCACCACGTGCTTTATGCACATCATCCTGTTTGGTTTAATCCTCATTTAATTCTAGTACAGGAGAAAAAAAGTAAACATAAAAGAAACAAAATATTTACATGCTGAGGTGGATGGAGCTGTGAGACGGTGCGATGGGAGAAGAGAATTACGTGGCTGGTGAAGGCTTCCTGAGGAGGGTGGGCCTCTCCAGACGGCCAGCGTCACGTCGGAGGGCCTCTTATTTTCGCTGTGGCACCCTCGCCCTGCTGCCCCCCTACAGCTCTCCCTCATGTGTCTTCTGCACTATTCACTTACCATCTGTTTCCATCCTACACTCTGGGGAGGGCCCTCAAGGGCAACGGGTCAGGTTCACCTTTGTACCCCTCTGCCTGACACGCTGCTGTGCTCAGATGCTTGCTGGGAACGTACACAGAGAAAATCACGCAGTGAATTCCGACACGGGGCTCAAGGATTTCTCGGAGGCTCTGTGGCTTCCCCAGCAGGGCACTTCTGCACTGACAACGTCTGGGAGTATGGGGCCCCCCAGGGCTGAGCCGCGCAGGAGGGGACCCGGCAGGGACCTGCATTCCCGAACAAGGGCCGATGACATCCCTTTTCCGTAGCTGTTTCCCTGGCTGGTCAGGACCGCTCTTACAGAGGCCCCCAACTCCAGACTGTACAGTTGCCCCTGTGGGAACCAGAAGTGCAGCTGGTAGGCACATGGCACATTCCTAATCACAGCTACCATTTTCAGAGCACTCCGGGATGGATATTATTATCCCCCTTCCGTAGATGCAGAAGTCATATGCCCTGTGCAAGGTTTCAAGCTAGCACTCCAGCTGTCTCTGGTTTTAAAATTCACGCTTTTAATCACTAAGCTTTATCAGTACAAAATCCAGATTTTGGCTGCTTCCAATTTCCCAGAGTTTCTGGAAATCAACATACTTGTTTAGGGTCTTTGGTAGCCAGGGCAGCAGGTAAGGCCGCAGGTGGCCCCAGGAGCCTCCCCCGGGCTTGCCCCCTGCTCCCAGCCTGCGGGAGGCACAAGGCAGGCATTTTAGCAGCCTGGCCCCGCCCAAGCCCAGCTTCATGCCAGGTCCTGGAGCCTTTCATCCAACTTTCTCCTTGAGGAATTCACTCGTTGGGGTTGATCACGGAGAGAGGCAGGAATCTCCGCCAGCAGAACCACGCTGCTCTCTGTCTTGATTTCCCGCCCTGACTGGTCCCTGAAGACCCTCTGCTGGCATCGGAGCCCCTCTGAACCGGAAGCTCACTGAACATTGCAGATTCAAGCCCATGCCCTCTTGACCCCCGGGATTATGTGTTTTTTCCTTCTTAATTTTTAAGGAGTTGTAGCTCCAAGGGGAAGACAAAGTTTCCCAAAGAGGAGATGGAGGTGGCGGAGAGAACAGCCCTGCATATGCTAAGAGCTCTCTTCCACAATCTGAATGACAGTGAAGACACATCTTGTCAATTACTGCTTCAGTCAAACCAGCTAACCCTCACCAACACTGACAACAGAATGATTTCACATAAAAAAAAAAAAAAGAGTGAGGGAAGGGGGAAGTAAACCGTGGGCTCTAGCAGGGTTCCCACTTCCCTGAGCTGATAGAACTTCCCAGGCACCCTGCCTCCCATTCCCAGGGCTTTGCTGTTCGCAGCTGCGGGAGGGAAGGTGCAGACTGAGCCTCTGTCCCAGCCGCTCTGCTGGCTGAGGGGAGAGCTCTGTGCGGAGGCCCCCCGGAGGAAGCCAGGCTGCCCAGGAACCCTGTGAGCCCCGTACGACTGTTCAACAGGTGTCCCAGCACCGCTTTCTTCAGCCTCCCCAGCCGCTGCCGCTTACCCAGTTGCAGGGCAGGCACAGAGCCCTGTCCCCAGGACTGGTACAGAGTCCTGGGTGTTATGCCCTTTCTGGATGCCAGAGCTGCTATGGGAGTGGAGAAAAAATAAGGTCAAGGGCAGACCCTAGGGAGAGTCAGGGGGTCACCAGAGCTCCTGAGAATCAAAGAGCAGACCAGGGAAGGTGGCGGTGGGATGGAGACAGGACTGGGACGGCGGGGGGACTGCCACTGGGCCGAGCCGGAGCCACAGCGGGAGGGGAGCCCCGGGCACATGCAGGCAGCCTGGGGCGAAGCGGAGGGGAACAGGCACCTGATGACCAGCTGCAGAGGCAGGGGGAGTCCCGGGGGGTGACGGCTCCATCCCAGGGGTGTGCCTGTGCTAGATTTCAAAGGGGTGCACAGAGTCTGTCCCCAGGAACTGTGTCCCTGGGCCCTGGAGAAACAGCTCTTGCCCGTGATAGAGTTTTCATCACAAAGGTCACTGCTGGCTCCTCCAGGCCCATCTGCCTGGACCTGCATTTAGACTCCTGTGAACCCCTAGTTCCAGGCGCTCTAAAACATGTGTCTTACCAGTCTGGATTCTGACCCCCTCTCCATTCCTGACGTTAGGTTTTTGACTTGGTGACCTTGACTTCTGATTTCTTGCCTGCATCCATATGTTGATAAGTCTCTGCTCCCAGCTACAAATGAGCTCTTCTAGACCCAGTGTATTTCTGGTGCTTCCCGCGTTACTACGATTCTGGGCCCAAAGGCAGAGTTGTGCTTTACTAGGGAAACAGAAGCCATGTGATCCCAGCCCTCTGCGGAAGGCCTAGCGCCTCTGTAAATCCAAGTTCACGGTGTAAGTACTCATTATCTTACAGTCATAATTGTAAGATATGATCTGGGTGTGGGAGAAACTTCAAAGATACCTGCTTTGAAGCCTCCTGCATTTGGTGGGACAGTTTCCTTATTATATTAGTTATTTCAAAATAATAAGAGCTACCAGTAATGGACTCTACTAAACACTTTCCATGTATTATCTCATTTAATTCCGAAATAGATTCTTGAGGACGAAATTGCCATCCTCCCTGTCTAGCTTAAAAGACCAAGCTCACGTTGTTGACTGCCTCCCAGCTGACGCTTCTTCCTGCGGGGCCGGCAGCTACTGCTTAGATGTCCCCAGGATGGAGGAACTCACGACCCCTTGGGCCATCCTTCTCCGTCTTGGACATGTCTGGCCTTGAGAAGCACCCCCTCATGTTGAGCTGAAAACCCTCTCCCTATAATCTTTACCCATCGCCCTGGTTTCACACCTAAATAAGACAAAACATGTCTAAATCCCTCCATCGCAGCACCGCTCTCTAAACGCTATGCCCTGCAAGCTTTTCTTGAAATTTGCAAAACATCTCTAGAGCCATCTTTTTCTCGTGCGACTGTTTTTGATGATGCCTGTTGGCTCTGATTCGCTTTCTGTTTGTGGTACCCTAAATGGGGCTCTCGTATCGACGATATATTCTTATGATATATTCTACTGTATTTTCTGGGTCACTACTATTGCATTCTCTCTTGTGCTAAATTTCACAGGCCATGCAAAAGACATATGTGCTCTCAAGCTAAAATTTCATTTCCCTGGAGAAGAAGCAATAAGGCAGTATATTTAGTGAACTGTGTATTGTGTGACTCTGACTATAGATATGACAGAAAATCCAGGAAGAGGGAGAGGAGTAGGCAGGGGCCACTGGGAAGACTTGGTACTCACCCTGCGCTTCTGCGGTGGGTAGCTATAGGAATGGCAGAACAGGGGGGACTCGGGGTGGCACACTGCAGGGATAAATCACAGCTTGCATGTGGAAGATGAGGAGGAGCATGGCTTTGTACAGGGAATTAGGGAAGTTTAGGTGGAGATGAGGATGGGCATCGGGAATCCTGAATATTGAGCTAATGGATCTATGTGTGTGTGGACATGGAATCCCTGAGAGAGACAGAGGTTATTTTAAGGGCATTTCATTCAGTCCAGCTTCTCATATATTTTACTTTCTTTGGCTCAACATTTCTCTGCAGGGCACCTGTGCTAATTTCCATCACCATTCCAATTTACCTCCAGCTGGCTTCTCTGTCTCCATCAGTTTCAATCAGAACTGGTTTCTTTTTCTTTACTTTTGCCCTAATCCCACTTTACCTGAAAAGTGCTGTCTTCCTACAGTCAGACTCCCCGTTTCCCGCCTGGGTTGCTGCTCCGAGATGCCTGCCTGCCTCCGCCCCTCCCCATGCCCCTCGAACGACTGCCAGCCACCCTGCAAATCTAATTTAGCCCTCCTGGCTTAGCTTCTCCCATTGGCTGGCCGTCATCTTCAGAACGAAGGTCACGCCCCCTGGCCACTTTTCCGGCTGCTCCCATCGTGAGCTCTGTACTCAGGAGCACCAGAACCTTCCATTGCTTGGTCACTCCACATTCTCTCTCACTTCCTCGGCCTTTGCATTTGTTGCTCATTCCCATGGGGCACACTTCTTCTCCTTAGTCACCGTTCAATAATGTCCTCACCACACAGCTTCATGTAGCCTGTGAAGGCATTTCCATGGCCCAGCTGAGCTGAACAGGTGACCCTCTGCTTCCAAAGCATCTTGTGGCATTTTGAGAGCTCCCGGGACTCTGGGTGTGAATGTGCACCTCCCAGGCAGGGCAAGAAATAGAAGCCAACTAGGCTCTCTTATCTTTACTGGAAAGCCAGCAGAGACTCACAGAAGCAACCTGGAGAAGCAGGCTTGAAAAATAAGTGGGACGCTAATGAAACTCAGAAGTGTGTCTGCAGGAACCACAGACAAGGTCATGCTGTAGACGCAGCCTGTGACTTGCGCAGCCACTACCAGGAGGACCGGCTGGACCTCCAAATGTTCCCCCCCATGACACAGGAATATTCAGGAATTCCCCTTCATGGCGAAGTTTTAAATTAGGGGATTGCTCTCTTCTATTCTCCAGTCTCCTACTTTTAATTTACAATGAAGTCATTAAAGCGTGCCGCCAGAGGGGGCGGATGGACTGACCCCCCCCACCGAGTCCCAGGAGTGACTCCTTGCTGTGTGATCTCTGCAGACTTGGGAGACCCATCAGGCCGCTCTGGAAGTCCCCCCTGCTTGACACAGTGGTTGAGGGGACGTGCAAGAGGAAGCCGACAGAGTAAATGACGAGATGATGCCTAATGAACAATTTCCAGCATTTTGTAGCTGATAATAATTGCTCACTTAAGTCTCCTGAAGCTTTAATTTGGTAGGTCTGTAATCAAGAGCAGTTTTCTCCCTGATAGGGGAGGCGGAGTGACAGAGAAAACCCGAGGTCTGTGTGTGTTGCCGATCCGGGAGCTGAAGGAGGGGCAGAAAGCCTTCCTGGCTGGGAAACGATGCAGGCGGGATGGAGAGGAAGGCTGGATGTGGGCTGCAGGGGCCAGGGAAAGACGCTAGGAGTTTTAGAGCTGGGATTCACTGCCAGGGAGATGGCTGCCTCTCTCCTGTACTCAGCCTCCCGATCCCCCGTCTGGCTTCCCAGTTAACTGTCTGAGGCTCCACTCAGGGCTGATCCCTTTCAGGGTTATGAGGTCACAAGCTTCCAGAAGGATCCTAGCACAACAGAATCCTGCCTGCACTATTCCATTTGCATATTTCATATTTCCCCTTAGTTCACTGGCCCTGGAGATTCAAGTATGTCTTCTACATTCAAATAGTACCCAACTTCTGGTTTTGGATGAACTCTTTATCCATCTCTCCCATCTCTTCAGGCCCATTGCCCATCTTAGCTGTGGCACCCCCATGACTGCATTGCTACCCTGGAGGGACCCACACAACCAGGGTGTGAGTTCACTGCTGCCATCAGTTGGCATCCACAGAACAGCTGGGAAACCACTCCTTTCTAGTCGGATGGCGCCCTGGGATGTGAACTGTTCCATCTCTGGCCACCTCGTACACAGTCAGGTCTTGCATTCTCCTCAGCGGGCAAGCCTGCGATGTGAGCCCCAGACCCCTCAGCCAGCTCAGCGCAGAACCACACTGGGGTTCACTGATGGGTTTTCAAGAGGGGTCGATACCATGCCTTCTCCCCGGGGGCAGAGGGCAAAGTCGCTTACATGGTGTGATTCGGATGGTACCAGGCTGCCTCTCTCCCGGGTAGCTCTCTCCCACTGTGTTCAGGGCCTGGAACGCCTCCACCAACCAGAGGGAGTGGTGGTGTTGTGAAGAAAGGGCATAGGATTTGGGTTTAAAAGATCCACCCAGCTTTGATTCCTGGCTCTGCTCTTTCTCTTTGTGACCTTGGGAAGGTCATTCAGTGTTCTGGGCCTCTGTTTATTATAGGAAGCAAATAAAAATAATTTGGAAGCTTTTCAAAAATCCTAAAGCTCTGTGCACACATTAATTACTGCTCTTCCTTTATTCAGCCTTTGAAGACTTTTTACTTTGCAGAAGCAAGTTTTAATTTCAAATATCCAGGGGAGGGGTGACATTATATGTATATTAGCTAACATCTTATAGCTTAGAAACTGAAAATAAGTACCTGGAAATGTGCTAGAGTGATATTCTTTTTTTATTTTTTTAATTTGGTATCATTAATATACAATTATATGAGCAACATTGTGGTTACTAGACTCCCCCCATCATCAAGTCCCCCCCACATACCCCATTACAGTCACTGTCCATCAGCGTAGTAAGATGCCATAGAGTCACTACTTGTCTTCTCTGTGTTGTACTGCCTTCCCCATGCCCCCTCCCCCACATTATGTGTGCTGATCGTGATGCCTCTTTTCCCCCCTTATCCCTCCCTTCCCACCCACCCTCCCCAGTCCCTTTCCCTTTGGTACCTGTTAGTCCATTCTTGGGTTCTGTGATTCTGCTGCTATTTTGTTCCTTCAGTTTTTCCTTTGTTCTTATGCTCCACAGATGAGTGAAATCATTTGGTATTTGTCTTTCTCTGCCTGGCTTATTTCACTGAGCATAATACCCTCTGGCTCCATCCATGTTGTTGCAAATGGTAGGATTTGTTTTCTTCTTATGGCTGAATAATATTCCATTGTGTATATGTACCACATCTTCTTTATCCATTCATCTATTGATGGACACTTAGGTTGCTTCCATATCTTGGCTATTGTAAATAGTACTGCAATAAACATAGGGGTATATATGTCTTTTTGAAACTGGGCTGCTGCATTCTTAGGGTAAATTCCTAGGAATGGAATTACTGGGTCAAATGGTATTTCTATTTTTAGTTTTTTGAGAAACCTCCATACTGCTTTCCACAATGGTTGAACTAATTTACATTCCCACCAGCAGTGTAGGGGAGTACCTGTTTCTCCACATCCTCACCAACATTTGTTGTTTGTCTTTTGGATGTTGGCCATCCTAACTGGTGTGAGGTCATATCTCATTGTGGTTTTAATTTGCATTTCTCTGATGATTAGCGATGTGGAGCATCTTTTCATGTGCCTGTTGGCCATCTGAATTTCTTCTTTGGAGAAGTGTCTGTTCAGCTCCTCTTCCCATTTTTTAATTGGATTATTTGCTTTTTGTTTGTTAAGGTGCATGAGCTCTTTATATATTTTGGATGTCAACCTGTTATTGGATCTGTCATTTATGAATATATTCTCCCATACTGTAGGATGCCTTTTTGTTCTACTGATGGTGTCTTTTGCTGTACAGAAGCTTTTTAGTTTGATATAGTCCCACTTGTTCATTTTTGCTTTTGTTTCCCTGGCCTGGGGAGATATGTTCATGAAGAAGTTGCTCATGTTTATATTCAAGAGAGTTTTGCCTATGTTTTCTTCTAAGAGTTTCATGGTTTTATGACTTACATTCAGGTCTTTGATCCATTTTGAGTTTACTTTTGTGTATGGAGTTAGACAGTAATCCAATTTCATTCTCTTATATGTAGCTGTCCAGTTTTGCCAACACCAGCTGTTGAAGAGGCTGTCATTTCCCCTAGAGTGATATTCTTAGAAAAATTAGATGCTACTGAGATGAAGAAGTGGTTAACTCTTTCCTCCGAGGTTCAAAGAAATATCTTGTGATCCCTTCTGTGTCCGATATCCAAAAATAGTAAACTGAAGACAGTGAACCACCCATTTGTATACAGCTTCTGTTTATTTACTAATTGAACAGATATCCCATAAAGCCTTATTTGTGCCAGACTTTGTGCTGCTGACTGGGAATGCAGTGGTAGAGAAACATTCCCGTCCCTGTCCTCATAGAGCAAATAGTCTGTGGGCAGAAGCAGGCAGGTAACCAGCCAGTCACGATGCAGCACGGTAAGTGCAGGGTGACACGGGGATGTGTGAGAGGGTGCGTGAGACGGAGGAGAACGGCCACCTGAGAAGTTGAAAATAGTTCAGTGCAGAGGAAGCGCAAGGCTCAGGGGAGAGAAAGTGGGAGCGGCAAGTGGGATCTGTGTGAAGAGGGATCTGGGTGCCTGGTGAGGTGTCTGACCTTTAGGCAGGAAGCGACGGGTCACAGAAAGGTTTCCTGGAGGAGACCGGCATTCCGTATTGCGTGACTCATGGTGCATTAAAACCACTGTTAGTTTGAGTGCTCGTCCTGCCCACCCCGGGTAGGCTGTGAGTCCCGCGAGACCTGGATAAGTCATGTCAATCACTGTGTCCCAAGTGCCTGGCATCTGGTCGACATGATTTCATGTCAGTGGAATGAATGAATGGAACTATTGCCCCTCCTCGCCTTTCTGTAACTGCTCCTAGAGATGAACTGGGATGAAATCAGGAAGATGCCACGAGAGTCCCGGGGAAACCAGAGGTGGCTGGCCGTGTTGCTTTCTGAGACTTCTGCACGTCTCCTATTTTCTCTCTTCTGGGTCTACAGAAGTCTCGTGCTTCTCAAGTGGACACCTGAGTAAGGGCTAGGAAGGCACTCCTGCCAGGCCGAGGGGGCCTCAGCTGGCTCCCCGCAGGTGCCGTCACCCCACCCCCACAGGCAGGACACCCAGAGCTCCGCAGACCCAGCCTCCTCTCTCTCCTCAACACAGCCGCGCTCAGCAGGGCTTCCCGGGCAGCCGCCATCTATTAACTGGGGTTTGCTCTTGAGATGAAATCTATTTGCCATCTCCGAGCTCAGAGAATTCTGTGAGGCTGTCGAGTGAGCTGTAAGATAGAGGAGACATCTTATCCTGGCAACTATATTAGAGTCCATGATCGCTGCTATGGATAACGCTCATTTTGTAACACCATGGTTAGGGATTTTCATACTGAAACAACGAGTTTCATGTAAAGTTCTGAGACCCACAGCCTTGAGCAGCTCAGTGTGAGAACTAGACAGCTTAAAGCCGCTGCTTCTAGGCCAAGTCCCGGATTGGCTCTTGAATGTCCGGAAAAGTCAAACTGAGGTCTAACTCTGTGCAGAAACCACAGTAAAACTGAGGAATAATCAAAACTCTAGTTAAATTGGCTGTAACAATTCAGTTGTGCCTGGATCATTCAATTTCTTTAACTTTCTCTCCTGTCTATATTACCCTTACTTACCTCGAAAACAGAATACTGATCTAATGCACATTCCTGTTTTAATAAAAACCTATTTCAACAGAAGAATACCAAGTAACACTCGAATCCTCAGAGTCTTTTAATGAGAAATGGCAACATGCAAACCTTAGAATCGCCGTCACTGTCAGGTGGTGAGGTGGCAATTGCCTCAGTCGCAGCCCTCGTCCCCAGGGACCTGTGGCCACCTTCCAGTGACCCTGCTGTGTCACATTCCTGTCTTTCACTCTCTGGGTCTGTCACTTTTTCTGCCCTTCACTGCTTCCCATTGTTTACTTCCTACGTCTCTTTCTTGGCTCTCTGTTCCGTCCCTGTGTCTGTGTATCAGTTTCTTTGCGTTGCCCTCTCCCTCCCTAACTGTTTGTTCCATCCCTTGATCTTTCTGCCTTTCCTTTACCCATCTCTCTGTCTCTGTGCCCTCCCGTGCCCGCGTTCCCCACCTGGCGCCCCTCCCTCGGAGGTACGAAGCCACTGAAGCTGCCCCACATGCCTTCTTCACACCCACAGTGCTAACGCGGACTCCTTGCCGCTCACACTGGAAATAGCTTTTGCCTTTTGTTGCCAAATCAGAATCTTCTCAGCAGTGAAAATGTGGCTTATGAAAGCAAGGGCCTTGTAATTAAATAAATGGGTAATTTCAGTGTTTTTATTTTTATTTTTCTACCCAGGGATTTTCTTAGTAACAGGAAGGAACAGATAGCAGTACTTTAATTTCTATCGATAGAGAAGAGAAAATAAGGGGGTCTATATTGAGGTTTTATTTGGGTATTTGTGATAATTAATAAGAAGAGGAGGAAACATCTGTCCTAGAAATGGAGAAAATGAGAGGGAATATGGCCAAAAAAATCGGCTGCCTCAGTTAAGACTGCTGGGAGAAGCCAAGCTTGGCAAGAGTCCTGGCTGAGTTATAGTTTGGGGAAGAGTTAAGGAAAAGAAGAGTCTCATCAAATGTACCAGAGGATAGCGGGGTCAAGAGGAGGCAGGCTGTGGATAAATGAGACGGGGATGAGGTGTGGCCATTATAAGCTAATGGACACTTGAGGGGAGGGGGCCCAGGCAAAACCAGAGAGCTTCCGAATCAGGATGGGGCGGCGGCCCGGTGGTGGGCCTCCCTGGTGCGGAGGGAATTGGCCAGTGTATCCTGGGCACAGATCACCATCACACTCCCAGGCCTCAGGGGCAGAACGGGAAACGACAGCAGGAGGATGGGAGGCCAGCCTGGGAGCCCCGGAGCCGAGCAGAGGACTCAGGGGTGACGGGGCATCTGCGAACACTCAGGGACAGAGGGGTCTGCTCCCATCAGGCTGGAGCGGTCATCTCACGGAAGACAGGGTTGACAGTGCCTCTACTTTTCTTCCTTTCTCCCTTCTTCACTCCCTCTCCCCTTCCCCCCCCTCCCCCTTCTTTCATGTTTCTGATGGAACTGTAGAGTCCCATCTTTACCAAAAACACCGTGGGCTCCTTGGATGAGCAGACGTCTGTCCCCGGGATTAAGGCATCAGCCCACTGAAAAATAGTGAGACCTCCCTCGTGCAGGGTACCACCTCCCTAACTCCAGATACTCGCACAATCCCAGCCTCACCGTGTGATGCCCGGGAGAGTGTATTTCATCTCTTCCAGAGCTACACTCCATTAAAATGTGAGACACAGGATGGCCTTTAGACTTTGACGCCCTTTGATGACTCAAACTGTTTGTTAAGCTAATTTTCTTAGGTTTGCCCTTCCAGTACTTTTGGTCTCATATTTTATTCTATCTTTTTCAGCAGTGAAATTTCTATCTAGCAAGATCTCTAAAAACCCTATACCTGGTAAGAAGTGAGGAGTTGATTTTGCTAAATATTTACACTGTCATACTTTTTTACTGTATTTGCTTTAGAGGTATTGTGATGTTGTGGGTAAATACTCACATTCGAATCAGAACCCCCAAGTTCAAGTTCAAGACCCACCAGTTTTCCTTGCCATGTGATCTTGGACAAGTCATGTACTCTGTCTGGGTCTCAGTTTGCAACGTTGTGAAAAGTATATTAAGGTACCCATCTTACAGGGCTTCTGTAGGTGCTCAATGCGACTTGTATAAAATTCTGGGTCTGGTGTATAGTAAATGCTCAATAAATAGCTAACTATCATTGCTATAGATTCAGTGACAGTTTTATATAAAGTTCCATACCTATCAAATGCATCGCTGATTTTTGTGTGGAATCATGAGGAAATATTTCATATCTCTTAGAATCTCCTCTACTTGTTAGCGAGAGAAACCCAACTAAATAGCTTTTACTCACTCATTCAAAAACATGCATTGAGTACTTCTATTTGCTGGGAGCTGTTGTAGGTCCTGAGGTCACAGCAGTGAAAAGACAAAATCCTGGGTTTTGTGATGCATACATTCTAGAGACAATCTATAAGGACTGAATTAAGAAAAGAATGCCAGATTGTGAGAAGGTATTTAAATAACATGTGTAGAGCATTACTGAAGAATCTGGGATAACTTAGATTTGCTGGACAGACAAGTCTTCTCTGAGGTATTCAAATGATGAAAAGCACCAAGTCATGCAAACGTTCTGGGCAGAGATGAGCAAATGCAAGCGCCCTGAGGTAGAGAACAAATTTGACAGTTTCTGGGAAAGAAGAACTTAATTATGGTGCCGAGTTGGGGTGGGGGTGGGAACCAGGTCATAGAATCCTCTGGACTATGATAACAAGTTTGGATTCTATTGATTATTGTGGAAGTTATAAGTGGAGGAAAGTAAGCACAAAATTATATCATTTAAATTCTAAAAACAATGCTCCGTATGCTGTGTGGAGACGGAGAAAAAATTATAAGTGGCCAAGAGTAAAAGGAAGGAAACCAGTGAGAAGGCAGCTGAGGGAGGCCAGGCCGGGAAGAGAGGGGATGGAAGGAAGCAGACAGGTGGGAAATTGATTTTTGAAGTCGAATGAGCAGGATTTGATGGTGGGTTAGATGTCTGAGGTACAAGATAGGGAGGGGTCAAGGTGTCTGATCTGAACAACTGAAAATGCAACCGGTGGTGCCATTAATGAGATGGGGGATGGAGTGGGGACAGAAGGGGGACCTGTCCACCACAGCTGAGAGGCAGGGGTATGGCGTTGAGATCAGGGCCCGAGCGGGACATGACTGGTGCATAACTGGTATCAGAGCCATGGGACTACTTGAGATCGCCGAGGAGCGAGTGTAGACGAAGAGAAAAGAAAGTGGTTTGAGACTGAGCCGAGGGGACGCCAAGGCTTAGAGGTCAACCAGGAGAGGAAGAGCCACAGATAAATGGGAATTCGCCAGCTGGGTGATGAGGCCAGTTTTGGGCAAGAGTGGGAGTGACCCCAGGGGCAGCAGGACTCCATCTGCGATGCGGGCGCTGCTCTGTCTCCACCCCTCTCAGCCCTTCCGCCCAGTCCACCTCCATCTATGGTCTGCTGGGCAGGGCTTGTCTATTTGCAGGAAACACAGCCACAGGTGTCTGTGAATCCCACCTTCACAAGGCATGAGAGAAGGAAAAATCTTGCTCCCACTTCATTTGAAGTGTCATAGGGAAGGTCACTGAAGGCCTGGCCTTGGATGGCAAACCCGCCCTTGGACCCAACCGCAGGCCGGGAGAGCAGAGTCACAGAACTGCCCGGCCAGCCCGGGTCTCTGCCCCCCCGAGTCCTGAGAAAGCACATGGGCTTTTCTGGGGGCGAGAGGAGCATGTTTGTGGTTCCTGATGGAATCACTGGCTAGGCAGCCTTTTCCGTGCAGATCTGCTCCCTAATTGTGCGCTTGATGTGTCTAATTCTACTTCCAAATACAGCACGATGTGATGGCCGGGGCTTCGGTTCTTCTTGTTTGATATTTTTGCTCAAGTTCAAATACATTAACTTGCTCTTAACTAAAGCTGAGACTGATGTATTTAAAACATTTCTACTGGAAAGTCAAGTGGCTCATGGAAAAAGAGAGGAAGAGGAAAAGGACCAGGAACCTTCTGCAGACACGGAACCACCTGATTCTGGGGGTGATGTGCTCGCAGAGGGGCCGTGGTGAGGCTGGGCCTCCTTGGGTTCTGCCTCCTTCCACGCTGAGCTGAGGCCAGAGGCAGGGGCCAGCTGGATTCTAGGTAGGCTACCTTGCGACACACTCAGTAATTACCTGGGCAGGAAAAACATGGAAGAGTTTACTTCTAAGCCCGCATACTTCAGGGGACTAAGAAAAAGGGACAGCCCGAATTTGCTAATCAAAAAAAATGATGATATGAATAGCACATTCCGTAAGAGGGGCTTAGCTGGCCTATTTAAGATGCGCCTCTCTGTCCCCCTTTACAGCGGCCATACAAGAGGGCAGTTCCAGGATCCAAAAGGCTATCCCTGCCACGCACCTGATTGCAGTCCACAAACTCGAAGACTCTTCAGGCAGGTTGTTAAGGACCCCCTCAGTGACCCCCAGTTCATGATGGCAGGAAGCTCATTAAGTGTGGGGGAGGATCTCTGACCACCCCATGCCCTGTGTCCCATACTCACAAGATAGGATTCGGAGACTCTGGCCTCAAGGCTAAAAGATTTCTTTGGCATTTGCTAAGGTCTATGGTTTCTCCCCTTTATAACCTTCGCTCAAGAAGCCTCCTATCTGTTGCAGCAAGATCCCAGGGCCCGGATCCCTGTCTTGAAAGAACAGATCGAACCCTCCCTTCCCCACCAAAGGCAATGAAGACAACACCACAGGACAGTCAGTGTGCTGCACATGGCGGGTGGCGGGCCTGTTTGACATGATGAGTCAGTTTGGGATGGTTCCGGGCACTAGTTGTTGGTGATTTTGTGTGTTCTGGCTTTTGATATTCTTTCTTCTATTTTTTGTTAGCATATTTGGGTTGTCACTTTTTATTTGCCCCATAAAACATTTGAGCTTAGAAAGAATCTTCATTTTTGTGCACATGGTAGAATCAGGATGAAGAACAGGAAGCAGCTCAGAAGTGGGTCAGCCAGGCAGTCACCGGGTCGCCATGAGGCCCTTCCTTCTGCCTCCACAAAGGGTTTGCTGCTGCAGATCCTTGGGAGGAAACACTCCGGATGCCAGGATATGGCCTCCGGAACAAAGGCTTCAGCTGAAGAGAACCGCAGACCTCGGCACAGTTCTCATCCCTGGACCCCAGTCTCCTGGCCTGATGGATGAGACCCATGGATGCTGAAGGAATTCGAAGGTGTGACTCCTGTAAGAAACTCTCAAGGGGCGCTCTCCCTCTGGAATACACCCCCTCTCTTTCCCCTTTGGATGGGGGTCCAAGCAGCATGAGAGGTAGGAGTTTAGGTGTAATCTGAGCCGCCTCCTTAGGTATGAGATGAGGCTTCCTCCGTATGATTCACAGGGGTCTCTCCCACGGGCTGAATGAGAATCCTTGGGTTGCTTATTGAGACTTCCAGGGGCTAAAATAAAAGGTGGGGTGAGGGGAGACTTCTTCTCTAAAAGCCTCATCACTGTGACCCTGAAGAGGAGAAAACATGCCAAAAACCAACCATCACAGCTGGTTGGGGAGAGTGAAGGTGGACGGAGTTCTTGGCATGCTGGGCAGATGGGGCTACGCAGGCAGCAGGCGATGTCGGGGATGTGTCAGCAGGTGGCAGGCCCTGCGCCTGGGCCTGGAGGTGCAGAGAGGCACACAGGGTGTCAGTAGGCAGCAAAACCAAGGGCACAGAGGGAGGCCCGGCTGGAGGGCATTGTGCTGCAGGGGCTGTACGGCTGCGGAGTGAAGCTTGTTGGGGTGGCATCCTAGCTCCGTGACCTTGGGGAAGTCACTGCACCTCCCTAGGGCCCAGTCTCCTTATCTGTAGGCTGATTTAACCCCACCATCCTTTGAGAACTGCTGATAGAATTATTATAAAGTAAAATCATAACATGCTTAGCCAGTAGCTGGCACTTAGTAAACGCTCAAAAAACGATAGCCATGATTGTCACAAAAATAAGTAAAAGCCAGTTTAATCAGAAAAAAGACACAATAAAAGAACCACATTATCCAGATTAGCATGGAGACAAAATTGATGCCACACAGCTGGGCTTGAGCTTCTGCAACCCCTCCTGTACATGCCCAGGGTGAGTTCTCGCACCTGCCGCAGGACGAGTCCAGAGGTGAGAACCGTGTGGCCCGGGCCGGGGCTGAAGGAGGTCGGCGGAGGCCGGGCGCCAGGCCGGGGAGTAGGTGTCAGGGCGTCACGGGGAACAGGATGCAGCTTGCTGTCACTTCCTCCCAGGAGGCTGCCCAAAGGGGCAGGCACAGCTCTGGGTGAGACGGCTCTAGCGGGTACAGTGATTTAAAATAGGGCGAGGTGGTGTTGGGAGGGGGTGTGCTCATCTTTTCAAAAGTGGTCAAGCAAAGACGGACCGATGACGTTCTAACAGGAGACACGCAGGTTAGAAGACTGGACTAGCCGGCCTCCAAGGTGGAGAGGCTAAGGGGCCATGCTCTGCTGAAGTCCTGCTTGCTTTTGAGCAAGAAGCTAAGAAATTGCCAACCGAGTTTCAGGCACTTGGTCTTGTCTGGTAGATTTGGGCACCCTTGGGACAGTCACCTTCTCCAGGCTCAGGGAGATGGTGGTGCTTGCGCAGGGCTGTTGGCTTCCCAGTAACACTGGGCTGCTTTTGATCTTTGCAAAAAATAGGGTAATGGTGGTGCTGGGAATTGGGGGAGGGGAGAGGTGGCAGGAGAAGAGAAAACGCGGAAAAAATAGATGGCACCATGAAACCTGCAATTAGTTTCCACCGTGCTGTTTCCATAAAGGAGGCCTCATGCTTGAGATCTGAAAGGTAATCATCTGAGATATCAGAGCTGACTATAAATAGCCAAGCTCCTGGCCTTACAGCTGCACCCTGGGGAGAGGGGCCAGCAGGGAGGTGCCCTGCTGGGGCCCTGGGGGCTAGGGCCACCCTCCCTCCACTCATCCTTATTAATGCCAGCTCCCAGGACAACGAGCATCTGGATAGCTTTTCATGCCCAGCTCATCTCTAATTGCTGCCCTCAGCACGGGAGAGCCTGCTGTAGCAAGAAAAACATCGCAGGCAAAGCCGCTGTATCTGCCCAGTGGTTAGAACAAAAAAGGTGCGATCAGAGGCTCTGGCATCTCCCTCATCCCCTCAGCTGTGTGTCTGGGGGGGCTCTCCAGGTAGCTGCTCCCGGCTTCCTCCCAGCAGGTCAGATGGCTCACCTCTCTGCCACGTCCCCTGGAGGCCTGAGGAGGGCCCAGGCCAGACTGAGTTTGCAAACAGACACTTGAGAATCTCCAAAAACACCCCTTGGAACTGGCTCATTGTCGGAAGACATCTGTGAGCTGCAGCCCGAGCCAAGGCTGTGCACACTGGGTGTGCCGTCCTGGCTCAGAGGGCTTCTCACCTGCCTCTGTGCATCTGTGTGCATGCGCGTGTGTGGGGTGGGGACATTTAGGGGAGCGAGTCCTTACATGCACCTAGCTTAGTCCCTGGGCTCCACTCGCAATGTATCTCACACATACCTGATGTGCAATTATTTGTCAAATGTTGTTGATGTTGTGATGAACAAAACACATTTTCAAGTATGGCTTTTTGTCATTACACTGTTTCTTGATGAACACATCACTCAGCGAAAAGCTGTTTTGATGTGGGAGATTACTAAGTATTTTTAGCATTTGAAAGGAGCAAAACCTTTGGGAGTCATTGCTTATTTAAGCAAAAGTCCACATGAAGCCATTCTAATGGGGCGAGTTTTATGCTGTAGACATTTCAGAAACTTGATTAAACTTGCAACTAAAAATAATTAACAAATACAATGAGCAGAGGGAAATGCACCCTCTCCTGCAGCTTTCTCTGTCCTGGCTGTGTTCGCCATTCCCAGGGAGCAGCGCAGGGCCAGGTGCAGAGAAGGCAGTTGGTTAACGTTTGCTGACTCACCCGCTCCCTGAGCCTCAGCCCTTCCCGGGTCCCCCCGCCATCTTGTCCTTTTAACACTGGGAGCCACTTGGGTAAGATCCGGGGGGCCTCAGCTAGAATCAGATCTTGCCCCAAGTCCTCCTCAATGGTCTTAGTGGTTTGGGGAGGGAGACAGACGTTTCAAGGAATCTGGCTTAGGTCTCCCTCACATAAATCACCCCTCTACTGGGGGGTATATTGCAACATGTATGGGCTTTGGAGCAGAAAAAAATGTGCATGCCCGTCTAGACTCTGCCCATCCTTCGTAACTGACCTCAGGCAAGTCACTGAGCCTCTGTTCACTCGTCCTGGAAGTATACCCACTGCAGGGCTTGGCATCGCAATGTAAGAATTCCTCCTCCTATTCTACTTTCCCAAAATTTAATGCCTCTTTTTTTTACTCAAAAGTACCTTTTTGGGCAGAAAATACAGTCCTTACCTTAAATAATTTATCATGCAATTGGGTGACTGATCCATGCAGGGCCAGCTTCATAGGTGGGCAGACTGTGTAATGCAGGGCCCTGTGGTCAGAAGGGCCTTGTGCTGAGATTAATGCTCTGTTGTTACTGTCTTGAAATTTATAATAGCTTTTGAGCAAGGGGCCCTTTATTTTAACTGCACTGAGCCCACAATTATGTATCTAATCCTGGATACGTGCTTGCATAAACACTTCAAGAAACACATACAATGGCCTTGTCAGCATGACCCAAGGACACACTGGTGTGGTGACAGAGCACAGGTCTCAAGAAGGCCTCCCAGGGTGCTGGGGGAGGTCAGCGAGAGGACATGACTGCCAGTGGGCACAGGAGCTGGACCCAGGCAACTGGAGGTTCCTTACCTGCCCCTCTGTCCTGGGAACCTGTGGTCTGCCCACTGTTCCCACACTAAGGGACTGTTTAAGGACACAGCCTTGAGAGAGTAATGTGCTATTGAGGCCATCTGGACTGTATGCATGACTGAACCCAGGAAAGGCCCCTATATAGACTTCTAAGATCCCGGCCAGGTGCAGGTATCTGTTTGCCCTGCGGCTGCCCCAGACAAGCCTCATTAGCAAGGCCTCTTGCTTATTAGGCCTGCCACCTACCCAGCTGGAGTGGCCTACCTCTTTTGTTGGTCTCTCCTCGCCCTCTGGGTGTGGGACCAGTTTCAGATCTCACCCGGGGAACTCCTGGACGGACATGGGGTTGGTTAGAACACAAAGGCAAGGGATGAAAGGGCTCAAAGGAATCAATCCAAAGCAACATTTCTTAGACTGTTCCAGCCTAACAAAGCAGACCACCTTCTACTTCAGGTAGTCCGGAGTCCAGGGGAATTCTGGGCCCTCTGAGCAGGCCAAGTTAAGGTTAAGTTTACTTTCCAGAAGCTGTTGGTAATCTTGGCTTGGGGGTGGGGGGGCCTGCATGGCTTCATTCTGCAAACCCCCACCTTGCTTTTGATTTCTCCAAAACTGTCAAATTTGTTGAAATACCTGCATAATTCTGCTTCTCTCCACCTGACTTGTCCACTTTTACCCTGACCTTCTACTCAGGCTTCCACATCAGAAATATCCCGCTTTTTCTCCTCTGCCCATATTTAGATCCTGGCTCCATGACTTGTCACTCAACCTCTCTGTGCTGCAGTTTCCTTATTCAGAAAATGAGGATAATAGTCAAGCCTACCTCTTAAGGTTATTGTGAGAATTTAAGATGCAAATACATATAAAGTAGTCAAAATTGTGCCTGCTACATAGGGAAAGCCCAACACGTTTGTAGTTGTTGTGACCAGCTCTCACCCCTACACAGCCCATCTAACCCCATCACCAAGCCCTCAAGTTTCTACCTTCTAAACTGCTCCGTTGCTTTTTTCCTGAATTCTGCGGCAGCCTCAGAACTGAACCGCAAGCTCTAAGCTCACCCTCCCTGCACTGCCTGACGTCGCTCCTGGCATGTCATAGGTGCTCAGTATCCATTGAGTGAGCCAGTGGTTGGATGAATGAATGAATGAATGAACGACTGGTGAATGGAGGGCAGTTGAGTCATGGCTCCAAAGTGCAGATCTGACTGCCTCGCCAGGTGCTGCCGACATTCCCCAGTGCTCTGGATAAAACCCAAACTCCTCCCTGAGGCCTTCTTGTTCTGGACCCTTCCGTTCTGCAGCTGCCCCTCTCCATCCGCACACGTGGCTCCCCCACCGCGCCAGCCGAGCCCCCACCGACTGCTCTCCTCAGAAATGCTTTGTCTGCCTCAGGTCTTTGCGCACACGCAGCTCCCTTCCGTCCGCCCCGTCCCTCTGCTTCTCTCCCTTGGCCGTCTCCTGCTCATCTCCTGTCCCTGAGATTGCACATGCTCGTGTTCTCAGAGCACGTGTGGATGAACCCCTACTGGTCCCTATTCCCCTTTTCCGGGTCAGCCTTTCCTACTAGAATTGAAAGTCTTCCACGGTAAAGACTGTATCTTTTTCATTTTTCTGTCTTCAGTGACTATCACAGTTCCTGACTTAGAATAGACATTTAGTGAATGATATATCTATCAATTAATGCAATATTATTGTTCCTCTATTTTCATTTCTCTAGCCTTTCCTCTAGGCTGTGAGCGCATCAAGGGTAGGGACCATGGCTTCTTCTGACTTACGTTTATATTGCCAGTGTCTGCTGCAGCCAGACCTGCAGAATGTGCTCAATGCATAGTTTTAAAATAAATATATGACATTTCGATCTTTTGATTTGCATCTATCAATCTACAAATACTTATTATGTGCCTTTCTCAGGTGAGATATGCTGTTAGCATAAATCACCAGGACAGACATAATGACAGGCTGGGGGAGAGGAAATTCCAGGCCGAGGGCACAGCATGGAGACAGACGGAGGGCTGTAAGGGAGCGTGGAGGCTTGGGGGATGGTAGGAAGGCAGCTGGGGTGGGTGGAGTGGGACATTAGAGTGAAAAGGGATATTTGGACTCTAATCTACAAGCAGTAGGGAGCCATCGCAAGCTCTTGAGGATGGGAGAGATAAGAAGCAGACTAGGTTTAGGAATAGGAACGCCTTAAGTGCCCGCCTGGGAGTTGAGCAGGGAGACCAAACAGAGGCAGAGGCAGCAGTAACAGGTCGGTGTGAAAGTGGGGGTGGAGAGGGGCTCCCAGGCACTCAAGAGGCTGTAGCTTCAGGGCTACGCAGGTGCTAAGGAGGCAAGGGCTTTGATGGTGAGGGTGTAACCCTGGGCCTCAGAGGCTGTGACACTGTCACTTAGGAGGAAGAGCAGGTTGCCGGGTTGGCTGGGGGCAGTTAGGACACGCGGAGCAAGTAACGACTGGGCCCTGGACGCTGGGGTGGGGGACAAGCAGCCTGGGGAGCATCGCCTGGCGGGCAGCAGGAGTCCAGGCTCCCAGGGAGGGAGCAGTGAAGAGCAGCTCCCGCCTAGGGCCTCTGAAGCAGGGAGGGGTGCCGGGGAGGACGCGGCACCCGAGGGCGCTCAGCCCAGCCTTCCCTCGCAATGTTCACAAAATGTGATCCTTAGTGAGCAGTGTCGGGAAACGCCGAGCTACAGAACCTGACATCTGAGTGGCGGGCAGGCAGGCCAGGGTTTCCCCAGATCAGGCCGGCGCCTCTGCTGGTACCCCCACACGGTAGGAGCCACGATGCGCTGAAGGGCTGAGGACAGAGCTCAGAGAAGCCAAAATACCCTCCCGTCCACAGGCCATCCTGCCCTGGGCCTGGGGGAAGCGCCTGGGTTGGGGAGGGACGCCAGGGAGGGACAGCGCTGGAGAGAGGAGGGGTCCGTGGGGCTGCGCCATGTTTTTCCTCTCCGCACAGTGCAAGGGAGGTCAGAAAGCCCAGGATTTCTGCCACTTGCGAGAACTTACGCAGCAACAAAGATGTCAGCTCGGGAGCCAGCCTGCCGTTTCTGCTTTAATTGGAGCCTCTCTGTGAAGGCTGGGGAGGGATGGGAGGTGAGTGCTGGGAGAGGCAGGCAGAGAGAGGCAGCCACCCAGAAGGAGACAGAGACCCGGCGGAGGGAGAAAAAGAGGCTGCGAGACCTTACGCAGGAGAAACCCCTGGAAGTGTCCCCATGGCACCTCAGGGCCACTCCCCCAGGGTACAGGCTGCGGGCTCCCCCGGGGCAGAGAGGCCAGCATGCAGGCCAGCTGCCTCCTGCACGTGGCTGCACCTTCCTCTGCCCCAGGGTGAGAAATGAGTAGGGGGAGTGGTCTGGAGCTTATTAATTTTCTCTTCCTTCTTTATCATTTATTTAAAAAGTTAAAAAAAAAATCCTTTTTCATTTTCCTCCAGTGCCCTGGCTGCTTGTCAAGCCCGCAGTTGGTGAGGCATCATGGCAAGGCCGGCCCTGTAAAGCCAGGGCGTAGGCATCTCATGAAGCCTGATCCGCCTGCAGGCTCCTCAGCTCTGCAGGTGACCGGGCAGCAGGCCGCCCAGGCCCTCCTGCCCCTCCTGCCCAGGCCCCTGAACCCTGAGGTTGCCTGAGGAACTGATGCGTGCCAGAGGCAGGGTCCCAGATTAGTGAAATTAAGTGAGAGAATATACAAAGGGAAGCAATGTGTGTGTGTATGTGGGTGCAGGACAGAGGGAGGGTACAGTTAGAGCTTATGTAAAATGTGTGCAAAGCTAGCATTTGAGTGTATATGAGGTTTGTTACCTGTACCTTACGTCCTCAATAATCATAAACACATTAGATTTTGAAAGAAGCTTTTAAGAATGGACAAACCCAACTCGCATTTTGCAGATGCAAAAACTGACACACTGACGCTCAAGGAAGTTAAATCCGTCGCTTACTCACAGAACTTGGAGGTAAACGCGAGGATTGGAACCTAGCTCCCTTGACTTTCTCCTCTGGTGCCTAACACAACAGTTCCTGCGGCGTGACTGGTGGGTGGCTAATAATTATCACTTAGTGCTTCCCAAGCACTGCCTACTTTGCATATGCTACCTTTTTATCTCAACAGCAGTCCTGAAAGGCAGGTACTATTATTATCCACATTTCAGAGTTGAGGAAAAACACAGAGGGGTCAAACAAACTGCACAAGGTTGCACAGCGGGTGAGTGGATGGAGCTGAAATACAAACTCAGACCATCTGATTCAAGAGCTTATTTTTACCCACTCTGCTAAGCCCCCTTTCCATAGTGAATTAAAGGGAAGGTGAACAACATTCATGCAATTATTCTCATCCAAAGGCCAAGGACGGACCATTCTCTTTCCAGCCTGCCAAAGCCCCTGAAGTACGGCAGTGGAGAGAATGCTTTGTGGCTCCCTGGTACCTCCTCCCTCGTTTGCCTCCCCCCAGACCACAGGTCCTGCTAACGCTGCTGGAAGGCTGGTCCATGGCTTCCTTCTCCCTTGCGCTGTGGCACGTCAGGTTTCATGCAGGGTTCCTGCTGGCATCGTGGACATGCTGAAATGCATGGGTTGAGCACCTACCCTGTGGTGGGCCCTGGGGTAGGCGTGGGAGGCACGGGCCTCAGCAGGATGGACCCAGTACAGACCCTTCCCTCAAGGGTCTCTTGGTCTCTCAGGGAAGCTAAGATATGTGAACACACAGCTATACACAAGCCAGAGGGACTAAGTCACACCAAGAAATGATGTAGCGCTAAGAGAATTCAGGGGGCAAGAAGTGTTTTGGGATGTAGCCCTGGAGGACTTCATGCAAGAAGTGAACATTGAGCTGGGCCACAAGGAATCAAGCCAGCCTGGCTCTGCGAAGATAGGAAGGTGATCAAATGGCCCTGACCGTGGAAAGAATGCTTGTGCAAAGACTGAATCAAAAGAAATAGAGAGACTCTCTCGGGGCTCCCAGGGATGGGCCAGCTTTCCCCTGAAATGGACCTGCATGCACAGCCTTTGGGTGGCATGCTCTACTTACGGGGGCCAGCACTTTACTGAGAATGTGCCAACCTTCAGGTGGGCTCCCTCTTGTAAACTTCACAGCCACCCTGTGCATCAAGCGCTTCATAATGCTCACTTTACAGATGAGGACACAGATGTCAGAAAGGTTAAGCATCTTACCAAAGACACACAGCGAGCTTGGGGTGAGGCTGGGACTTGACCCCAGGCATTCTGACAGCAGAGCTCACTCTCCAGGTCTCTGCTCACTGGGCTGCCTGTGTGGCCTTTGGAAATGGGTTCCCAGAGGCTGGTACTCAGGAGGGGGTTCAGCCCAGCCCTCACCTGGGAATAAGTGGGAACTGAATCACAGCAGGAAGGAAGAGGCTACTGGCTACCCACCGAGTTAGGAAACCTGGGATTCAGCACTTCCTGCAGGATGCTGTGAAACGTGTATGTGTGTTAATAACACTTTGTTCCCAAAGGTTTCTAGGGGCGCACAGTGCTCATTCCAGCAAACCAAACATGCTCAAGGTGCAGATTATCTGTGGAGCTCTAGTCACACATGCATATCCAGCCAACAGCAGAAAGATAGTGTCCATTTCTAAATAACACCTAAAATCTTAGAACTCTACTGCAAATATCTAATAGTATTACAGGTTCCACCCTGAGGTCTTAGTCCTATAGGGCCACGTCCCTCTCTTCTCCCTCCCTCCCTTCCTTTTCTCTGCTGCCCCCCTCTTATTGTTAGCTGCTAGGGAATCTCTCAAAGTTCCCAACAGCATTTAAGGGGAACTTTAGCCTCCCCGATTTCAGAACCAAGTCTAAAACTAAACTCAGGGGTCCGAGTTTGCACAGCTCAAGGACTGCCGGCCACCCGAGAACATGCCTGTTTCTTCCCTGCATCCTACTGGCTTCAAAGGAAAGAGCAGGTATTAGGGGGTAGCCTTAAGCTTGTCGAGAAAGCGGTCAACGTGTGCTCTTCCAGGCCGGCCCCTCCCCGAGTCTGCTGGCGACACGATGCGGGGTGGGATGAGGCGCGGGGCTGCCTTATCCCCGCTTGTGGCGCTGCTCCTGCGAGGGGGACGGCTTGTCTGGAGGCCCAGCTGTCTCCACCTGGCACCTGCAGCCTGGCAGTGCCTCCCCCCTGCTGCACGAGCAGCCTCAGGACCAGAGGCAGCAGCACCGCCAGCCATGGCTCCCCCCACAACCTGGGCACCTGCAGCCTGCGCAGTAACTCCTTCCCAGCACAGCCAGCCCTCCACCAGGGCTGCAGTTGATGAAATCTGGTAGCTATTTTGAAATTTCCCTTTTAAAAAAAAAGTCCAAACTGATTAGTTGATAATTACATGTTGGAACATCTGCTCTGATTTGTTTTATTCTCTCTATTTTGGAAAATTGGAATACACTGAAGTTTTGCCTTCTGGACTTGCCGGCCTGGCTCTTGGAGTGTGCAGGCCTCCTGCCACGCAGCACCTGGCTCGGCCCACAGCCCAGCTCCCAGGGCAGAGCGTAGCTCTCCTGCCTGAGACAGCCAAGCCTGGGCACCTCCCCACCCCCGCCCTGGAGAACAGAGGGTTTGAAAACTTCCCTCTCTGCTGTGACCGGAGGAGCCTCCGCTGGCCCCACCTGCCTCCGAGGTTTGGAGGTCTGGAGGCGCACGGCCTAGCAGACCTGCGGGCAGATTGGGGGCTGCTGTGGGAAAACCCCGGGGCACACTTGCACCCCCAGCCCATGCACAGCCAGCCACTTGGCGGGTCTCCCTGCAGGACAGCCAAGACGCTGGAATCTCCCAGGCAAGAGGGCAGCTCTGCACTGCCCAGCCCAGGCTTGCTGACGTTGAGAGGTGGGGGCTTGCCCAGGTTTGCTCATGGAGAATGTGGCATCTCAGACCATCACCCCTCCCAACTCCACGTGGCTGCCACTCGAGAGTGACTGCTCAGCGTCCAGGAGTCACTGACAGAGGCTCCGTGGGTCAGGATGCACAGGCCTCTTGTCATCTCTACATCCAGTTAGCATTTCTGGAATGAGTAGAGGTACTTGGGGCTCGGGGCAAAAGGATGAGAGGGCGGGGAAGGGCCTCAGGGTGATCAGACACCGGCTCCCTGTGGGGCTCATGCTACTGCCCCTTCTCCTGGCTGCAGCCAGGATGGCCTTTAAACAAAACACCGCAGATATTATATCACTCACTCACTTTAAACCCTTCAACGGTTCCCTACTGCGTTTACAATAAAGTCCACGCTAAGTCCTTAAGTTGGCATCCAGGGCTCCTCCGGGTCTGAGCCCAGCTCGGCCGGCCAGCCTCATCTCCCTCGTCGCCATTCCCGCCGTGCAGACCGTACCCTTCAGCCCCACTGCATGACGCGCTGTTCTCTGACGCCCCGCGGTTCTTTCTTGCCCGGCTTGCCTTCCCGCACGTCCTCCCCTTTGCCTGGACTCCCCCTTCCTCTTCTCTTCACCTGAGTGACTCCCACCAGTCGTTCAGATCTCGGCCTAGATGGGAATGTCCCCAGCAATCCACCCCTGACCCTTCCAAGCGTCCGTGAGTTTAGGTGCCCAGCCTCTTCTCTCCCTCTGTGATCTGAGGCTGCCTCCACGGTACGAATCAGGCCTCGCCGATGCTGACTGATCGCTTTCCACCCTCCGCCCACATCAAAAGCCTATGAGGACAGATACCATTCTTCACTTCCTGTACCTTCTCAGGCAACTGGCACAGGGCCTCATATACGGTGGTGCTCTATGGGCAACCGTTGGATAAGTGAAGGACAGTCAGTGAACGGACAGGTGAACGCATGCTCCGCGTATTAGATGACATGTCCTCTAATAACATCATATTGGAAAGTACTGGTATGTGTTTATCAGACAGGATAAGTCATGTTATGCTGCAGTGATGAGCGACTCCCGATTCTCAGTAGCTTAAAAAACTAAAGGCTTATTTCCTGTTGCTACCGTGTTTCTATCAGGGCTCCGCAGACATGTTCTGCCCTGTAATGTTCTCACTTAAGAAGGGAAGCTCCACATCTGTGCTTCCCCAGTGGCTGGTACAGGAGAAAGAGGACACAATGAATCTTCCGGCTCTGAAAGTGACACAAAAAATTTCTGCTCTTATTTTGTGGCCTAAACAAGTCATGTGACAACACTGAACTTCAAAGGGGCCAGAGAAATACAATCTGACCATGAACCCAGAAGGAGAACTGGAAATATTTGGGGAACAGCATTAATACCTTTCACAGGAAGTCCAGGAAGAGAGAGTTCACTTTCAGATGCAAATATCTGGTTGGGCTTTAAGAACAGAGTGGTATTTGACTTGGGCCTTGAAGGATGAGTTGGGATTAGCCATTCAGTGCAGTTTGCTGAGCTCAGATCGCACCTGCTGGGCGAACATCTAGCTTTCTTCATGTCCACTCACTACGCCTGTAGCTGCAAGATTTCCTAGGCTCCATGTTCTGAACATTATTCAGATAGATAAGACAAAATCCTATCTTTGAGGGAGTTTGTGGTTTAGTAGGGAAGATAAGTCCTGAATGTGTACAGATATTCATAAAATATGCATGTATGGGATATGTACAATAAAAAGTAGAGCAAAGGAAGAGAAATTACTTGCGTTTGGAGGCATCAAGTGCTTTGCCTCAGGAGATACATCGGATTTCAAGAGGGAGAATTTTAGGATTGAAAGTGGGGAGGGGCTCTCGGTAGACGGACCACAGGGAGGCGTGGGCATTCACAGGGCAAAGCAACTGGGGGAAATGCCTTTTAGGTTGGCCAGTGTCCTGGACACGAGGGTGGTGGGCAATGGGAAGGAATGGGAAATCTCCTGAAACTGGGAACTTGGAGAACTGGGGGAGTAAAGGGCAGAGGAGCAGTATTGCTTTGTTCTCAGAAGAATCTTTCTCAAGGCTCAGCCCAGGAGCTGCCACTGAGGAATCTGACTTTTGGGGGGCCTCTGGCAGGCCCTGCTCCCCATATCTCACAAAGCATCTCAAAGATTCACGAGTGTGCAGCCACCTGCCCCCCCACTTCACCTACAGGTATGGATTTACAACCTTGGGGGCTACCTTCCACGTTTCAACAAGCAGATGATTCCGGGGCAGGTTTGGGGGCTCTGGGGACCCTGCATTCTGCAGCAGAGCCCAATTCAAGGTGTCGTCCCACCCTGAGACATACCCCCACCCCACAGGACTCAGGCTGCAGTTGGCTGGAGCCTGGGGAGGGTAGGGCCAGCTCCCAGCTCTCTGGTCTTCTGGGTTCACCTGCCACCATCATCAGCTTTCTTGTATTTCTTCTTCATGACCTGGTAATTTTTCAGATCAATTCAGTCTCAGGATAATGTGTCCACACGGACTGTTGTGGCGAGGGTGACCGTGGTGAGGAATATGGCAATGGTGATCAGTAGTTTGTGTTTTGTCGGGTTTTATTTTGTTCTTAGTTCTGCTGCTGGGGACGTCTTTCCTGAAGCCAGAGTGTCACACCTCTCACTCACTGCACACTTGGACTCACTTATTTTTCCTATTTCCCTGAAGACCTTCCAACATGTTGAAATGTGTTCTACTTAGATACCGTCCTGCTCTCCTACCTCGTGTTTCTTCCATGCCTCCCTTCTCGCCTTTTATTAGTAAATCATCAAGAAAGTGTTTCCGGGCAAACATCACTCGTGGAGGAATAAAAGCTGGGATGGAGGGCAGAGCGATGCTGAGAAGTAGAGCTGGAGAGGCAGCTGTTGCTCAACAACACACCGCGTGCAGGAGCGAGGGATGCTGGGAAAGAAGGGCCCTGGGGCTTCACAGGGCCACCAGGCTTCCTCGGCGCAGGCCGGCAGATCTAGTAGCTGTGGGACGGGGCCAGACTGCATGCCTGCGATACCCTCGCCCCACAGATGCAATGGATGGTGGTGCTGGTAGGCAGTGCAGTGCAGGGCATCCGCTCCCGCTCTTCCACACGAGGACTGAGGTTCATGACTCAGCCCAGGAGAGTCAGCAGAGCCAGAGCAGAGCCCAGCCCAAGCCACACTTTCCCGAGGTGGCCACACCCATACCCACGGGCCACTGTCCCCAGCACTCTGATGAGTCCAGACCTCCCTTTTCTGCTCAACTCCATACTCGTAGGTGCATGAAATTGATGGTGAGGCATTTCTACCTGGATGACCCACAGACACCAGGCTCTTTATTTTACAGCACATTCTGGTTGCCACTATCTGGACCTACCAAGTAAGCGAACAATAAAATCTCAGGCTTCTTCCAAGCGCTCGCCTTTCCTTGGCACCCACATTCTTCTTTGAAATCTCTCTCAGAGCCTCCTTTCCCCCTGTGGGTTCCCATGGCCTGTTCTGCAGCCCGGCCTGCTCCTCTCTCTGCTAGCCTGCTAGCCTGCTAGCCTCTCTGCCTGCAGGCTCTACCCTCACCGGGTCATCTTCACACTCTAGGATAGAGATTTTCCTATAACTCAAACCAGATCATCTTCTTCCTATGGTGGAACATCTAATTACTCCTTGAAGGCAGATAAGGCTTGGCAGACAGAGGCTGGGGGGTGTCCAAGAAAACTGCCTGTCACGGGGCCTGGCTCTGGGCTCCCCACTCGTGTTTGAGGAATGAGTAAACAGGTGATGAGAATATGGAAGGGCTGCTGCGTGGCCAATGCTGACCCACTCTGAAATTCAGTTTCTAAAACAAGGCAACACTTGATGCTGTTTGACTTAGCTCGCTGGAATTTCATGAGGATCACGTGAGGCAGACGCTAGAAAAGAGCTGCTTAAAGTATAATAACAGGCAAAGGGGAGCTGCTGTTACGGCATGATTTTGGCTGGAGTCTGAGGTACCGTGGAACGTGTGATCTCGGACAAGTCACTTGTTTCTCCTGGACCCAAGACCTCCCCTCCACAGAATGACAGTTCAGGACAAAATCTCAAACCCCTCCTAGTGTTTACCTCCTGGGATTTGATGTCCAGTCCAAGGCTCCATGTGGCCCCGAGGACACTTGCTTATCCACTGCGTCCGTCTGCTGCCCAGCTGCTGCCGGGACCCCGTCCCAGGTTCAGCCTCACCACCCAGGCTTCCCCTCTCGCCAGCTAATAAAGGCCAGAGCTCAGATCTAAACCCAATCCTCTCCTTCCCATCACATATTACACAAGTTTTGAGCAACCATTTAGGTGGTTCACATTTTTTTTTAATATAAGATGGGGAAAAATATAATTAAGGAGCCAATTGGACCTCATTATAGAAAAAAAGCCTTAATTATCCCCAGGGCTGGCTCTGGCGCATACTCATCAAAGGGCCCTGCAGCCCCGCATCAAAGCTGGGCGCTGGGGGCTGTGGCGACTCCTCGCTTGTTTCCAAAGACGTTTTGTTCAAAGGAACAAAAGCTCTGAGTCCACAGCCTGAAAAAACTCTCGAATCCTCCAGCTTGGCTCCTTGGGACCCTGCCAGTCAGCGACCAGGGAACAAAAAATAAGCTCGGACAGGAGAATCCTCAAGGGAACCGAGCTCTCTCCCTGCCCTGACAGAGTGTGGGGCTCGGGGGGTCTGAGATGGAGACTGGGAATTCAAGGACGGGTTTTGCCCTGGCAATTCTGAAATCGGGGCTCTAAACCTCAAGCATTCAGATGAAAAGAACAAACAAAGGGCCTAAATGCAAGTAATACATACCGACAAACAGTGTGACACTCCGGCTGTTCAGGACCATCCCAGTGTGGACGGGACGGTGAGGGCCGCCCCTTCCAGCCCAACCATCCACGCCGACTCCCAGTCCTTTAAGAAGGAAGGCCGACCCTTCACACTGGCACTGGGAGGTCCTTCATGATTTTCCCATCACAGATCTTTCCACTTCTATTTTCCATTGCTCTGCATTCCAGACAAATCATTCACTCCCATTCTCTACCTGCTTCCTGTGCTTTTGGAAATCCCTACATTATTCACACTTGCTTTTTCTGGGAAACTACTTCATTCCATCTTCCTCTTTTGTATCAGCCGAAATCTTCTGCATCCCCCGCCAGCTCTTTCCTCCTACAAAGCTCATTCATTCATTCAGCACATATTGCGTGGGTGGGGGGAGGGGGAGCGAGGGTTCTCCCTTGGACAAGGCTCCTTCCGATGCAAAGATGAGTGAGAGTTTTCCCTACAGTGGAGGAGCTCATATTCTAGTGCTGGAGACAGACACGCATTCAAACAGTTACATTATATTATGAAAAATACTATTGCCAGTGTTGTCTGGCAATAGAAAGTGAGCCCCCAGATGTAATTTAACATTTTCTAGCAGCCATATTTTAAAAAGGTAAAAAGAAGCTGGTGAAATTAATTTTAATAACAAATTTTGTTTACTTCAATAAACACAAAATATCATTTCAAACTGTGGCCCTAGGCACCTTTCAAGCACACAAGAGCCACATGTGGCTAGTGGCTTCCATAGGGGGTGGCAAGGAGACAAACAAAGCATGAATAACTGAAGACACCACACGAAAGGAAGTGACACGGCTAGCCCAAGGGTCACGGAGGCGTCCCAGGGTCTTGTTGGATTAGTGGGGCTCATCTGGTGGAGAAAGGGGGAAGCTTTCCAGACAAGGGGAAAAATCCATGGAAATGCACAAAGGAAGCCAGACAGTGGTGCACCCCGAGAAGCATGAGTTGGTATAAGGCAGACGCATAGTAAGGAAGGTTATAAGTAGGCTTGGAAAGCAGGCTTCATCTGTCCACCCTGAGAACATGAAAGAAATAGGGAGCAGCGGAGGTATGTAACCAGGCAATCACCTGATCTGCTCGGTGACTTAGGGAGATCTTGGCAACTGGGTGAAGAACAGGCCGGACGTCATTCCAACAGCATGCATGGATCTAGAGGGTATTATGCTCAGTGAAATAAGCCAGGAGGAGAAAGACAAATGCCACATGATGTCACTTATTTGTGGAGTATGAAAACAAAGCACAACAGAATGAACAAAACAGCAGCAGTCTCATGAACACTGAGAAGTGACTAGTGGTTACCACAGGGGAGGGGTTGAGAGGGGTGGGTGAGGGGGATAAAGGGGCACAAAAGTTCCTAATCATAACGTAAGGCTGTCACGGGGGCAGTAGTACAGCATGGAGAATACGGCCGATGGTTCTGTAGCATCTTCCCATGTCGACAGAGAGTCACTGCGCTAGCGGGGGTGAGGATTTTATAATGTGGGTGACTTGAACCACCGTGCTGTATACTTGAAACCAATGTAATAACATTGAATATCAACAATACTTAAAAAAAGAAAATAAAAGAATGGGCTGGACATAGTGTAGGAAGGACTCCAGGTGGCCAGCGGGGAGGCCGTGACACACGGATCAGCTGCGTTTCCCAGCCTCCTTTGCACCCGACACTTGGTCTGGAGTTGAGGAAAGAGAATGGCGGGGAGTCATAAGCATTCTTACCCGCTTTAGCCCAGACCCAGTGCATTCTTGTCCACTCATATTCCATTGGAGCTGACGAGTAGCCAGGGAACTGGAGAAAAATAAAGGATTTTTAAACTTTAAGATAAGGGGTAAAGTACGAGGAGGGTGCAGAGAGGGAGTCGGGGACTTGGAGGATGGCAGAGCCGGTCGAGTCCGATGGACCACAGTGCCGGAGCTCGTGCGCACAGGTGTGAGGACGGGGCCTCCGGCACGCGGGGCCTGCAGGAGGGGCTTCGCTGGGACACGGGCGAGCCTGTCCTGATTCCTGGGAGGCTGTCGCTCCAGGCTTACCCCACTATTTCTGCATGGCTATTTGACATTTTTTTGTGCACTGGCCATATTTCCTCACTTAAACTGTGGGGTCGTAGAAGACAAGGAGCTGTGGACTGTCTTGACTTGGCTCCGCCCTCCCCACACACAGCGCTTTGCCTTTTAGATAGTCTATGATGAATTCAGTAATTAATTCCTTTATTAATTCAATAAATCCTCTCATGTCTTATCTCAAAATACACGTAGAGTATGATCACTTTTCACCACTTCGCCTGCCAAATCCTTGCGACAAGCTGCCACCACCTGTTGCCCAGATCGCGGTCACTGCCTCCTCGTCTGTCCCCTTGCTGCCCTCTGCTCTATTTCCGGCACAGCAGACGGTCAGGTCTGGTCCACAGATGCAGGCATCCCTCCTCGACTTGAATTCAAGTGGCGCTCATCTTCCTCAGGCCGACAAACTGCGCGTGCGCCGCCCGCCCTGCCCCCGTTACTCGAGAGCATCTCCTGCTTGTTTCCTGGCCCCCACCCCATGGCGCTGCTCCTTCTCAAACGGGCCAGGCACGCTCCCCGCTCGGGGCGCAGCATTCGCCGTGGCCGCTGCCCTGAAGGCTTCTCGCGTGGCCCCTCCCTGCCAGGCCTCGGGTGTTTCCGAGATGTCACCTCCTCCATCAGGCTTTCCTCCGTCACCTTACCTAAGTTGCAGCCCCGCCGCCTACACTGTCTTATTTTTCTCCTCAGCACCCACACCTCCAGCACAGGAGACACGTCGTCGTGCAGACGGCTTGTTTCCCTCCCTCTTGCCCTGGGAGTTTGTGATGGTTGGAGGCGCAGTCAGGTCCCTAGTGCCGGGTCTGCTGCAAAAGCAGGTGATCCACAAATATTGGCGGAACGAACAAATCAGGACCGGGAGGCCCAGGGCGCCCGGAGAGCCGCCGGACAGGGCGTCTCAGGCAGCCTGGAGTGGGAGCGGCGCACAGCGAAGGCTCAGGGCAGAGGAGCCCCCCAGCTCAGGCTGAGGAGAGGAGTGTGGGAGCAGGACAAGCGGGAGCGACAGGCAGCTCAGGCTGGGAGGAGAGAAACGGCCCGTGGGCTTGCTTGCTGGGGTGAGAGGTGCGAGGCCGGGGTCGGGGGGACGAGATGAGGGGGGAGAGGCAGGCAGGGGTGACGTCGCAGGGAGCTGGTACCCAGCAGGCCAGGCGAGGGGCTCCGCTTGGTCCCTGGCGCAGTGGACTCTGCCTTCCGAGTAGGTCATTCTTGTGTCTGTGAAGAGAGCAAACGCGGGGAAGACAGGGTGAGCTAAGAACCACAGTTTGGAGGTTACAGTGGGGGGGCAGGTGCGAGCTGACCAGGACCCGGGGTGGGGCAGGGAAAGAGGAGAGAAAATGGGATTGCCGAGAGGAAGGTGGAAGCGGTAAGATTTGGAACGGACTGGCTTGGGAGAAGCTCGCCCTCTGCCCCTCCCCTCTGGCTTAGACGCTGGCTCTCGCGCTGGTCGCCCCGAGGGAGACGTGAACACAGATGTAGGGATGGGTTTGCGCAGAAAGGCTGAGACACGGCACATTCGTGTGAAGGCGTCTGGGACATCCTGGGACATGTAAGCTTAAAGCCTAGGCCGGTGATCTTGGCTGGAGGAACAGATTTGGGATTCAGCAGAAGGAAGGTTACAGGGGGGCCCCCATGAGCCAAGCGCAGGGGCGGACACACAGACAGCCTAGGCCAGCTGCCACGAATGGGGCCGACATTGGAGCAGTAGTTCAGGGGAACTGAGGTCACCCCGGGGGACACATCACTGAACGTGATTCCCAAGGGGCAAAGGCAGGCTGGAGGTTTGGGGCAGGAAGGGGGGACGAGCAAAAAGGTCAAAGTGTGACACATTCACAATCTGGAGCAAAAATTAAAGCAAGGAGATTCAGATCCGGGGCCAAGAGCAGCAAACGGGGGACCCTAGAAAGCATCAGGTGGCCTGAGCGAGCTGCCCAGAGGTGGGCCGCTGAGGAAACACTGGTTCTCATACTCCTTCCAGTCGCAGGACCTCTTGCAATTCTGTCTCATACATGACTAATGACGAAAACAAGCATAAACAGGGCTGCTTTGATGGAACGTCGGGGCCTCCTGGCCTTCTCCCTCCTCTGAAAGGCAGGAAATTGCATCCTGCTGGGTAGTGTGAAGAACACTGGCCTTCCTGCAGTTAATGGGATGGGAGCTACGTGCAGCTGGGGATCGCCAGCTCCAGTGCCTGGGGAACCACTTCAGGACCTGGGCAAGCGGCTCTGTCCCCCTGGGCACACGGGAGATGAGGGGCGGGACATGACAGTCTGCCAGCCCCTCCTGCAAGCACAGACTGCTAAAGAGAGGTCAGCCCACGCTGCTGGGCCTCCCTCTCCCCCAGGGCCATTTATCCCTCTGCCCACCCTGGTCTCAAAGCTCTAGGAAATGCTCTCTACTCAGAAAGCACTGCCCTTAACACCTTATTACCTCTAACAATAGCATTTTTACCAGCCTGGTCATATGTTTATCTTCCCTGCGTGATGACTATATTTTCCAAGAAAACAAGCCCCTTCAAACACGCTGCCCTCTGCCAAGCCGGGGAGCGCCACATTACCCGAGGTGGGTGCCGGCATTCAGAAGGAAATGATTTTCTCTCATCTGTCCAAGTAAATCTTTCCCCAGCACTTGTAAAGCTGATTGCTGCCAATTTCCAGCCAGAGAAACACAGCCATTAAGAGGGGGAGACATTAGTAACCAGAAGATAATTCTAACATTGAAGTGGGGCCTTTGCTTTTCCTTTTTGCTGCTCTAGGTTGTGTATTTTTTATTTTTCCAGTGTTCCACCAGCATTTCTTTGTGGGAGGAGGGAAGTGGAATGTATTTGTGTGTGTGTGTATTTAATACATGCATATATAATATGTTTAGATATATGTGTATAACACATCTATACAGGTATATAACGTGTATCATACAAAGTGTACATGTTTATGAGCTATGTATGTATATGCATGCATATATAGTGTGCATACATAATGTATATGCAGCTTTTGTAAATGGGGAGAGAGAAAGAGATCATATGAGAGAAAAAGTGGGGAGAGAGGGGAAAAGAGAGGGAAGGAGGGAGGGAGAGAAGACAGGAGAGAGGGAGAGAGAAGTGCGGGGTTGGGGGAACCTTTGTTTGGGCTAGTTTTGAGTGGTTCTTTCCACCACTGCCAGCCATGAAAGGAAGCCAGGTGGGCACCGGCTAAGCCTCGCGGCCTCTGTGTTGATTTCCGCGTGGTATGCGCCAGGCATTGCCATTTACCTCTTGCAACTCAGGCGTAAGAGAAGGGGAAAAAAGAAAATAAAACACTTCCTCCAAAGAGTGTAGCCACGGGAATCACTGGACTAAGAGCAAATAATGATTTCCTCTTCTGCTTTTTAAGTAAATACTGCTGCACAATGAGCTATTAGGCAGGACAGGTGCAAAATAATAAACTCTTTTTCTGGCCGACCCAGCCCCCACGGGGCGCTGTTCACTGCATCAGGTACTCAATTTTCTTTTGTTATTTAAAAATGTGTCTGTGGATTCCTGGGAAGCTGGGGAGGTGGGGCAAGTCCCGTTCAAGCCTCACAGAGAGGACTGCTTAATTTGTATTTTTGCTTTATTAATGGAAAACTACCTGTTGGCCCCAGAATTTGTCTACCCGGGGAGGCTTTTAATGCATCCGTCCAGTGCAATGGGGTTTGGGAAAAAGAAACCACTCTCCTCGGCAGACCGAGTCTTGCAGGGAGAGCCAGAACAGCTAGTGGAAGCATCTCGGCCTGGCAGAGAGGGACCTGGGCTCCTGGTGGGATTCTGGGCCACCCCGCGACCTCCCCAGGCCTCGGTGCCCTGGTCCATGGGGGGGAGGATAAGGCTCATCTTATCCATTTCAAAGGGCTCGTGGTGAGGTTATTTTAAACTCATGGTAGCTTTGAAATGTCATAATTCCTCCAGAAAAAAAGGCACAGTCATAAGAAAAATGCAAGGGGTTATTCTTAATAATGTTTCTATTCAATCGACTATAATTAATCCTTTCTTGTCGGCTCTTCTGAAAGCAGTTCGTCCCCTCAGATAAAGCCAGACACCCCCACAGAGGCATCTGGCTGGAGGGCGCCTGAGAGCGCATGGCTTCAAGAGTGGGTGACTGTGCGAGGGAGTCAGGCCTCGGCACCAGGCGTCCCTCTCAAGCAGGGCTCACCATCAAAGGAAAAAGTCTGGAGAGAAAACCTAGAGCCTCAAGCAAACACTTCTGAAGATATTTCATTATCCTTGTTAATTGCAAAATATATATAGATCACTTCCCATTTGCCCACCCCTTGTCCTACGGAAACAGAACTGTTTGAACAATGCAAGGTGGAAGGGGCAAAGGTCCTCCCAAGCTCTGCGTCCACACCCTCCTCTCCTTGGTCTCTCATGTCAAAGCGGCGGGAACTTCCCTCAGGGAGGCAAATAAGGTAGATCTTCTGCCAGAGGAGCTGCCTTCAAGTTTGAAAGGTTGGGAGAGTCAGACATGAACCCACGGGTCAAGGCTTCTCTTACCCTTTGCAGAGCTCTGGGTCCATCAGGGGAAAGTTTGAGGGGCTGGCGGAATGGAATGCTCTCTGACGTGCCTGTGAGAGCGTCCTTGGGAAGGCCCGGCTCTCTGGGGACAGCCTCCCTTGCACCGTCCCCACTGCCACCACTCTGTTTGCCCAGCTGGACCCCTGGGTGGAAGAACTGGTGCTGCGAGGGGGTTTGCAAGCCTGGGAGACCAAGGTCTGCATGGAGCCAGGCCGGAGATGCAGCACCTGGCAGCAGGTCCCTGGGACCCCAGGCTGTCTTCCTCCGGGTGAGCCCTGGCCCCTTGCTTCCTTTCTCCTCGGGAGAATCCCAGGGAAGGAGAGCCCACACTGCCTAGGAAGTCACATTTGTCACCTGGTACACTTCGCTCTGTATTTTCTTTTTCCTTTTCTCTTTCCCACTTGGTGTGTGAATAATACATTAATTCTTCAGCATTCATTAAAACCTCTGCCCAATTGGGATGAGCAAATTAGCAGAAACTATGGCTTTTAGTTCACAGGCCAGGTGCATTTTGATGAGAAAAAGAAGGAAGGGTTCAGGGACATGCCCACGGCCTGGGCACCACCTGTGGGGATCAGGCCTGGCCGTGCTGCGGTGAGGAGCTCCGATCACCGAGGGGCAGTGGGTGACGGGGCAGGAAAGCGTGGTGGCCGGGACCCCTGCCATCTTGTGGCAGGAAGAGACCCGCCAACTGAAGATGGGCTTTGTCTGCCTCATGGTTCTGTGAATGAATAGATTTAACTTTTCCACCAACCTGGAGCTCCTGGAATTCTGTATATACGGCCGTGACGAGAGCCCCTTCTGGTGTCAGAGAGCTGGAGTTTAGGTGTGACTCTGTCATGTTCTGCCATGTGCCTTTGAATGTGTCACTGAGTCGCCAAGCCGGGTCCCCTCCTGAGAAATGGACGCAGTGACCGTAGCTACTGCATCAGGTTGCTCTGATGAGACATGGACAGAAACTTGAAAAGCTTCTAACTGGAAACTTGCAAAAACCACAGATGTAGTTAGCAAATGTTTAGCATTATCTCAATCATTTGGGGCTATTATACCGAATACCATAGACTGCACGGCTTAAACAGCAGAAACTTATTTATGGCAGTTCTGGAGGCCAGGAAGTCTGAGCTCAGGGCTCCTGTGCGCTGGATGCTGGTGGGGCCCTCGCCCTGGTCGGAGGAGGACACCCTCTTGCCGTGTCCTCACAGGGCGGCGATCAGAGGGGGGGGAAGCACTCTCGTGTCTCTCCCTTTAAGGGCACCCATCCCACTTGTGGGGGCCTCCCTCTCAGGACGTGGGTAGCTCCCAAAGGCCCCACTTCGCATATCATCGCACTGGGGACTGGGCTTGCCCATATGAGTGTCACGGGGACACGGACAGTGAGTCCACGGCAGCACGTGACCATCCGTGTCCTCGCCACTCCCCAGCGCCAAGACTCTGCTTTCGGACACACTGTTGAAGATATGTTGTAGGATGGCTTCCTCCACCCAGCCTGCTCCTCTGACCTCAGTTCTTGGCGTCAACTGCATCTCTGACAGAGAGTTTCTCGGCATCAAGAAAACCTTGAACGTCCCCTTAGAAATAAGGGCAAAGTCACAAACAACTCATTTATGAAAGAAGATCTGTAAGTGTTCAATAAATGCAAAAAGCCCACTTCAGCCTTGATAGTAATAAAAATGCAAATAAAAACCATTCAACTACACTCTTTATCTTCCAGAATGAGAAGGATTTAAAATGTGATGCCATGAGGGTTTCAAGGCATGGAGTGGAAGGGCTCCTACACTGAGGATGGGCACGCGGACTGATCAACCCTTTCCATACAGCAAGTAGCAGCATGAAGCCATAGCCCAGCCTCTGTGCTCCACCAACTTGGTAAAGGAACGGACACGAGAACCCAGAGATGGATCAAATACACGTAAGAATGAATGTCACGTGAGGATGGCATTTCAAATTAATGGAGTACAAATGGATCATCAATGGACCTCGCTGGGAAACAGCGTAGCTGTCTGGTGAAATACTAAGAGTTCTGCCTCACGGCTTGTGCCGAAATAAATTCCCGGTGGACCAAATATACAATGTGAAAAAGGAATCCCTGGAGGTACTATGAGAAAACATGGGAGCATCACTTATAATCTCAGAGTGAGGAAGACCTTTCTCCTAAGTTGTCTCAAAACTTGTTCCCGTAAATATTTAATTGTAAGGTGATAGACAGGAAAAATACTACTGTGTGAAATTCAGCCCATATTTGTGATGGCTAGGACTGACATTTCTGCAAGCAGACTCATGTAGTTTGGATTTGCAAATAAACAAGTTTCAGTGGGCTGCTTTGATCCCATCGTGTGTTCTGAAATGGCTTCCACATAGAAACACGGCCATCGCCTGGGCAGGCTGACCTCATGGTGCAAAATCTGGGTTAGGCACTCGATGCAGGGAAAATTTTACTGTGCCCCTTTCCTGAATTCCTTGGTTCCAAAGATCTTATGGAGGGGAAAGCATTCATCTGAAAAAAATTGTTTTTTCCTCAATACTTCCCACAGTTCCTTATCTGAAGCCATGGAGTTCTTAATTTTTTTGAAAGGCTAATACTGTGAATACAGACTATTATGAACCACTACCAATACAGTGTGGGGAAGCGTCCTATAATCAAATACACTGCTCTTTCTGTAGCAAACAAGTGAATATTCACAGTACGTGAGGCTGACAAAGCTTCTCATTAGTCCGCGTCAAGTTTTACTTCCACATGAGCTTTGGCATTACCTTTATGAAGATTTGTTTTGTTTTCAGAGTGTTGTGGTTAAGACACTGAGGGCCTATCTAAAGGCCTGTACAAATCAATAAAGAGAAAACAACAATCCATTAGAAAACAGACAATGAAATAAACAGAAATTTATAGAAAAGCAAACACAAATGGCTCTTTGATGACTGAAAAGTTATCAACCTCATTCCTTCTAAGAGAAATGCAAAATAATGCTGTAAAATGCCATTTTTCATGCATCATGAAAGGCTTATTATGCATTGGTGTTGAGAGTGTAAGAAAACACACACTTATATGTTGTTGGCAGGCACATTTTATTTTACTACAACTTCTAAACAGAGCTATCTAACAAGATCAATAAAAATTAAATTAAATATGCAATTCTACATCTAGCAATTTATTCTACACGTGCCCAATCATAGGACACCAATTAAATACATTATGACATAATATACAGTATAATATTACATAATAATTGAAAAGAATGTGATAGATCTTTATGAACAGATATAAAGCAATACTCAAGGTATACTGTTGAGTGAAAAAAAACCCCAAGATTCAGTAAATTGGGTTTAGTGTGATACAGCTTGTGAGAGGGGAAAGGAAAATTTGACAAAATTGCCATTTTTACAGGTAACAGTGTTTATCTTTGAGTAGAGAAACAGTGTGACTAGAATACAGAAATATGAGAAAGACTTCTCATACTTTCTCTTTTGCCCCCTTTTAACCCACATGCTATTGCTAAGGAAATAGTAAAAGATGCTTTATTCACATCATGATTTAGATAAACAATCTTAAGTATCCAACAATGGTGGGTTAGTTAAATAAATTATGATATTTCTATGATAAATGATCATGCAGTTATCAGAAATCAGGTTGCAGAAGAATTTTTCTGAGCATGGAAAATAGAATTGTTACATTGCTAAATTTAAAAAGTAGACCAGAAAATAGAATGTTGCTATATTTGTAACAATTAAAAAGCAACAATGATACAGAGCCATACAAGCAAATATACCTCTGTGAAGACCAGAATTATCCACACTAAAATATTCTTTTCACAATTATTTACTGAACTCTTACTGTAATGGAGAAGTTCTTCAGGATGCTGGGTACAGAGGGTTGAACAAAATGGGTCTGGCTCTGGTAGTCACGGTGCAGAGTCTAGTAAGAACATGCAAAATGAAGAAGGAAACAAAATGATGTGGGGAAGGTTAATAAGAAGCACTCTAGCCTGGCTGATCAGGGAAGAAGAAGTGTCATTGGAGAAATGACATTGACACAGACGTGCAAGGTGATGAGGAGCCAGTCATGTGGAAAGAGGCAGGTGAACGTTGTAGGCAGATGGGGCAGAGCGTGCAGAGGTGGGGAAAAGTGTGATGTGTTCAAATGGGAGACGTCCAGGGAGTCAGAGCAAGGGGTGGGGCGAGATCAGCCCACTGACCGCAGGAAAGGAGAGTGCCGCGGATCAGACGGTCTGGGAGCTACAGTAATGAACTAAGTTTTTATTACGAAGTGCATTGTTTTTAAGAGTTTAGCCGCCATAACTGCCTCTCTTTTGAACTTACCTTCTACTTTTCCCTCCTTCTGCTTTTAGGGTCTTCCCCACTGTCTTTGGCTTCTTGACATTCACTGTGATGGATGTAAGTGTAGATTTCTTTTCGTTAATGTTGTTTGGATTTGTACAACTCTTAAATATGTCCTGAAGTAGTTGTGGAAAATTCTCAGCCATTGTCTCTTCAAACATCGTCTTTGCTTCATTTTGCTTCTCCTCTCCATCTAGAGCTTGAACCCCACAAATCTCAGATCTGTGAATTACACAGGTCTCATCCTATCTTCTAAATCTCTTCCGTATTTTCATTTCTTATTCTTTGTGTGCTTCTTTCTGAGTAATATCTGACTTATCTTCTAATCCACAAATTCTTTTTTATTAGTGTGTCCGTTGTTAAATCATCAATCGAGTCTCTATTACTGAATTTTTCATTTCTAGATGTTCTATTTTCTTCTGTTTCAAATATTCTAGGCTTTCTAAAAAAATAGTTTTCTGTTCCATGAAGATATTTTAAAGTTTATTATTTTTTCTCAAAATACACAAACATAGTAAATTATAAAATGTCTCAGTTAATTTAATCTAACATCATTATGGGTCTGAATTTGTGGTCTTTTTTATGCTGATTCTCCTACATGATGTTCCCTTTCTTCATGTATTGGTATTTTATACTGTGTGCTATTAATTACCACTGGAAAATTATTTCTGGGATTTTTTTGAAGCCTAGGATTATTTCCTACAAAGAAAATTAATGTTTTTGTTTTGTTTTGTCTTAGTTTTGCCCATGTTTTCTCCCAGAGTGTAGCCACAGCAAACCAAATTCACAGCTTTTTATGTGCCTGTCAGTCCATGTGAATTCACCCCACAAATTTACTAGGTCACTTTGTGTTTACTGCTTCCAAGGAGTGGTTCTTCTCTCTCCTCCAGTCTTCTCAAGGCTAGGAAATCTTCCTTGAAATCCCTGGAATAGCGTGACTGCAGCTGAAAGCGCAGAGCCTTGGCGTCCCCATTTTATGGCAGGAGGTACCGTGTTACGTGTCCCACTTTAGAAAGGGTTGGGGTTTGACTCTTTTTGACCCATGAGGCTACAGTCATTTTATCAGGTTCAGAAAATGACATTGGGGAAAAAAAGTCCTCCTCGACTCTTTGGGTTCCTAACTTCACATTGATTTTGATGCAGTAATATCTTACCATAGGGTCATAATATCTTACCATAGCTTTTAGGAATGTTTTAAAAAATTATTCATCATAGTTATTTTCAAAAGGGCTGTCCAAGCCCCTGATTGTCAGAAACAGAAATCTAAGTGTAGTTGGAAACCACTGAAGCTATCATGCAGAAAATTTGATCCAATTCCCATTAAAAAAAGCTCCAAATGTGGAGCCTGGCCTAGCAGGGGACAGTGGACGTCAGTAGGCCGTGTGAAGGGCTGCTGAGTGACCTAGGTGAGGAGGTATGGAGCTGGGCTGCCCCAGTGAAGCGCGCAGTTAAGTTATATATGACCTATATAGATAGGTCGCAGTATATTTTGTAGGTTAGAATAGAAAGAAATTGGGGATAAGAGGATGATGGGGAAGGAGTAGATGGAGACACCCAAGATGACTCTTAAGTTTCCACCTGAAACAACGCTGTAGATGGTGGTGCCATTGAGGGGGTCCTGGGTAGGACAGAAGAGGCCGTGCAAGTAGGGTTCAGGGGTTCTGTGTGTGTGTGACTAAGAGTCCTGTTATAAGCTCATAATGCTTGAGATTTATATGAGACATCCGAGTATCATCATTAATAATGACTATTTCTGGTTAGTAGGATTAGGAGGGATTTTTCTTTTCTTTTTTCACATTCCCACTACTAAGCAGGCATTGAATTTGTTTTTAAGGAAAAATGTTGTTCAAAAGTAATAGCAGACCCTGTTTATCACAAAATCTCTAATTCCTTCTGAAACTCGAAACTGTTTACCTCCATTTTAACATTCTCCTCTGTTTGCACTTCTTTATATTGTGTGAGTGTGTGTGTATGTCTGTTATAAAATATTCTAGAGTCAGAGACCATGTGTGATTTATTTCTCATCACTTCTTCCAAGTTGCTGTCACACTGCTGTGCACATAATAAATGCTGAGTAAATCAAAGTGTTTACACATAGATGACACTCAGTAGGTATTTTTCTCATTGAACCTTGGATCAGACTGGCCATAGGGCATCACCGACCATCATGTTTTCCGTTCAGATCACCTGTACTGGACAGAGCTTATCTCCTCGTGAGAAGGCACGGTGGGGGCTGGGCTTCTGGGGCTCACTGCCATCCCTTCCCTTGGAGCCCCACATGGGCCCCATTCCCCTGAAGGCAACAGTCAGAAAACTGAGCGCTGTGGGGGTGCCTCTCAGGTCCACACTCAAGTGGCACCGACCTTAATACACCTGTTTGCCTACAGGCTTTGTGACAACAGATGGTATGAGAAACCGGCCACTGCTAAGGACCCAGCGTACCATAGCGTGTCTCCCGCCATAATGAGCTTCCTTTCTCTTCCCCGAGTGCAGACGGGTAATGATGACAGTACACTTGACGAACCCTGGAAGAGAATAGGGTTGTTTCCCTCTTGTTTCATTGTCTTGACTATTGCGTAAGTCTGAACCTTCTCAGCAATCCCGAGTGTAAAGCCTGCCACGGAGCAATCTCTTAGGAGCCAGTCGGCCCCCTCGCTCATCAGTCCTGTACGTGCGGGTGCCACCTCCAGGCTGCACCATGGGACGGCCGTGTAGCATGCACAGGTATTTCAGAGTCAGATTTTTCCAGAATAGTAGGCAACATGAACAGTGCAAACCTGGGCGGGACAAAGACCCTGGTCTGCACGACCCTCTCCCGCTCACTTCCCGCCGAGGTGCTTTCCTCTCCGGCTCCACCCAACAGCGTGAACATCAGCATGTTTCCCAGGGTCCCTGCAAGGGGATGCCTCGCGCCCATCCCTCTCCAAAGCTCTTGTTTTGGCAGCTTCCTGGAGGGCCAGCGCTGGTGCCAGGGGCTGTCTGGGGAGACCACCCAGCCGGCCGCCCTGGGGAACACCACCGCGGAGACGCGGAGCCAGGCCCGGCCAGGCAAGAGCAGCCGCTGCCATGAGGCTTTGGGGAGTGGAGACCGGCGTGCGCTCCGTGCCAGCCAGGCACCGAGCAGCATCTGCAAACTGCAAACGGCAAACGCATGACGCAGAGCGGCCTGTTCCCACTCCCCACCTGCTTCTTCATTGTTTTCCCAGGGTATGCAGAATAGATGGCCTGTCTGTGGTTCCTGCCTGCAGTCCTGTCCTCAGACACTCCTGTCTAGGGCGTTATTTCCCCACACCCTGGCAACTTCTGAGAGGCAGAACAATGCCCGGCACAGTGGGGCGCAAGCACAGCAGCAGAAAAGGCGTGGCTGGCTTTTCAGGCTTGTGTTTTACATTCCGAGATCCCTGAACAGAAGGCAGTCGTCCAGGGGTGTGGCTGGGTGAGGAGGGGAGTTTCAGTCGCTGCTGGAACGCCAGGGTTGCCTATCTTGACCTAGATAGAGACCGGCACCAGGCACCGAGATCCCAGCCCCCACTCATCTGCGGCTCCCCCAAGAGCTTCTGTCCAAAGCTCCGAGAGTTCAAGGGGAAGCGGCAGGCAGAAAGGCAAATACTTCATTAAAAGCAGCAAGAGACTCCATTGTACACCCACAGCTCTTGTCCATCAAAGATCAGACACTGGGATCCAAATCGGTTCTGGTTTCAATCAGAGATCAGATACTTAAGAGGCAGCTGGCGGTGTGTATCTTTTCAGTGCTGCAGAAAGCCCGTTTCTCCTGTTTTTGCCTTATTTTTATACCCTATAGAGACCCTCAAGAACTGCCGGTCACCACACACACACACACACACACACACACACACACACACACTCATTATGCCGAGAGGCAGGGCGAAGTAGAGAAACACTTCAAAAGGTAAGCATAGGCTTGAGTTTGAGGTTTATTGAATTCCTGGAGAAAGGTTAGTGCTTGGAAACAACTTCAATCTGGCCAAAGAAAAGGGAAAGAGGGAGAAAAGACATGGAGAAGGAACGACTCAGAGGGAGGAGAGAGACACAGAGAGAGGGAATTGTTAATTTCAATTGATTTTTCTGATAAGGTTTCATATCCTGAAGTGAGCTTCAAATCTGAGAAGTGACATCTGCTGAGATCGCCCGTCAGTGTCTGAATTCTCCTGAATGTAATTAGATCCGAGACAAGATAGAAGGCTCAGTGCGGTGGCCCTTAGGGAGGAAACGGTCTTTGAAAAGAATTATGTTAATCAGACTAGCCTTCTTCTTGCATCTGTTCTGCTGTTATTCTGGGTAAAATTAATAGGTCTAAGGAAGGATCTGATCATAATGACAATCTGGTCTTCACAGCAGGAGATTTTATAAAGGAGTTGAACTGTGCCTTGTTGAGAACACTTAAAGTAATTAGTTACAGGGCTACTCTCTTTCTTTCCTTTTTAATAATAATAATGGTTATTAATGTTTACAAATTAAAGAGCCTTACTCCAGATGAAAGGAGCGCTGAAACGAAGACTGTACCTCTGGGCCTCGTGCCTGGGGTGACACGCTGCCGCCCTCCCTGCCCTGCAGGCTGTTTCCCCGCCCCCTGCTCCCTCCCTCCTGGTTCCCCAGACCCTGCGGGGAGCACGGCCTCCAGCTTGCAGGGGTGGGGCGAGCCCGCCCAGCGCAGGGGCAGAGGCTGAGACTCCTGACCTGTGTGCCAGCGCCTGGCACCCCGGCAGGGCTCAATAGATGCCTGCTGATTGGATGGAAGGAAGGGGGGAGGGAAGATGGAGACAGGAAAGGAGAAATCGATAATAAAGAGAAAGAAGAGAAAGAGGCGAAGGAAAGAAGAGCAAAGGGAAGAAGGAAAGAAGACTGAAAGCAAAAGAGAAAGAAAGAAGAGAATGTAAGTCGGGGCAGGCAAGCTACAGCCTCGGGGCTCCCTCCCGCCTGCCACCTGGCTTTGCACGGAAAGTGCCCAGACATTCACGTGCTGCCTTTATTTAGCTGCTTTCACACCACACGCGCAGGCGTGAGCGGCTGCCACAGATTCTATGGCTCCCAACGCTGGAACACCAACCCTACGGTCCTTACGGAAAAAGTTTGCCAACCTTTGTCATCATCTCTTCAGAGCAGGCCTCCTGCTTGATTTGATCTTAAGACGTGCTGAGGGGGACTGGCTTTTTCAGAGAGAACTTCCCACCTGCATGATGTTCTGAGACCCTTCAGTCAAAACAAGTGCCTCTGAGAGGGCAGGTGACAGCGGCGGGAGAAGAGACGGACGGAGGGGGGCGAGCTGCTGAAAGTCTACCTTGTCACTCTGGGAACAGATTCTAAGAGAAGGGGATGCAGTGTGTCCACCCCGCGTCCACAGGGTGGCTGCAACCGAGGCATGGGACCTGAAGACCCCTCCGTCGCCTAACCGGGTGTCATCACCTGGTTTAATTTGCATGTGTAACAAACAAGGTAGCACGATGCCAGGATGAGGTTTGGACGGAGAAGATTCAGCTCCAAGATCTTCCATTTACTGATTGTCCATCTTAATCAAATCACTCAGTTTAATTAAGCCCCAGTCTCTCCACTTGTGAAATGGAGATGATTGTTCATCTGATTGTTCAGGAAATCAAACTTTGAAACTATGTAATACTCATCCCAAAACCCAGTGGCATAAAACCACAAGCATTGATTCTTTGCTTATACCCCTGGGGTCAGCGGCAGCTCAGCCCATCTGGAATAGGCTCCGCCAGGCTCCGCTCCGGTGTGCCTGATTCAAAGAGGGGGCGTCCTCCACTTTGCACCAGTGGCTTCCCAAGGCAGGTTCTTTTCACTGAGACAGGTGCACGTGAGCCCAAGCCTCTGCTCCACCCGCATCGGCTGACACCCACTGGGCACAGCAAGGAGCAGGCAATCATACTCTTCTCACCTTTGGGCCAAGGTAAGTCAAACAGCCCGGCCCCATCAGTGGGTGGGGTCTATACCCCTCCACGGAGGTCTGTTGGAGGGAGTGAATATTTGTTGACAAATAACTTACCACAGAAGCCAAAGCATTAGCTGGGCGGTGTGTAGTGTAGCCCCGACACTGGATCTGGTGTGAGCCGCCGCCTCCGTGCTGTTCGTGGACCATCGCTGGAGGTGTGACCGGAGGTCCGCTTGCCAGTCTGGTGAACTACTGCCCTTGACCCCACCTTTGCATTTTGTCACATCCAAAGGCAATAGACTGTCAAGTAAGGGAAACTGCACGATTCCTCCAGAAACCCAAATTCATTCATGACAATGTACACAAGAAAGTGTATTATTTAAAAATAAATTTGGATCTCTTGGAAAACACATGTAATAAAGATGCAGGGGGCAAAATGAGCCAGGACTGAAATCAGACTCCAGCAGAAGCTCTGAGGTCACCTTAAATAAGAATGACAGACAGGGCAGGGGGTGCAAATTAATTAATGACACCTTAATTTTTAAACACAGTCTCTGTTCTCTGTGTCATCCTGACTGTCCCCTAGACTGAGGGAATGTCGTGCATCCCGGGGAGGAAGGGGCACAGCCAGTTCCTCTGTGTTTCTTGTGTTTTCTTGTTCTGCCTTCCTCTTGCTCCACGAGAGGTTAAGGATAAGGTTACCATAAGATCAACAGCTTCATAAATATGCAGAAGAAAGACAAATCAACCTGAAACCCAAAAAAATAATTAAAATATAAATAGACTTGTTTGTTTCAAGGATTTGCGATGAATGCTTGACTCAGTCTGAAGATTAATCAGCGATGGGTGATTACACTTTCATCCACACACACACACTCACACACGGAGATAACCCTGGTCCCCTCAAAGCCCCATGAATGCAAAATCCGTGTGGGTTTTCTGGTTCCAGCAGAGGGGAGGTCACCTGAGGCTCCTGCTCCGTTTGAGGGTTCGCTGCATGCCCATTGCTGAGCCAGCAGCACAGGGCGGGTCAGGTGGGGTTTCGCTGGCTCCTGAGAGCTCCTCCTTTCCTGTCTTCTTCCCTCCCTTCCCCTTCTCCCCCCTTCCCGCCCTCTCTCCCTCCCTCATTTCTCCTGCACTACTCTCTCCTGAATTTGACTTCTTCCTGCTGATGGAGACAGGCAGTCTTTCAATCCGTGGACATGTATGATGGCTACCTGCATTCACCAGTCAGGTGGAAAAGCCCTGCCCTTTGTCCCTGTAGGAGCTCAAAGACCCCAGTCCAGAGCAGGTTTTCTAACTAGGGGCAATTTTGCCCTTCCAGGAGTCATTTGACAATGTCTAGAGACATTTTTGATAGTCACAGCTTGGGGTGGAAGTTACTGGAGTTAGTGAGTACAGCTGAGGGATACTGAGGAGCTCCCTGGAGTACAAAGGAAAGCCCCTGGACACAGAATTATCTGGCCCTAAACGTCAATAGTGCTGAGGTTGGTCCACAAGGAGAAATAAAATACAAACGCATTAAAAGGTGACTCACTGCCACGCCATGTGGGGAACAGTCCTGAAACGTACCAGGGCGCTTGGGGTCAGGTGAAATGTGGGTCTTGCTTCTCTCCTTGGCCTCCGGCTCTGTCCAGCACTGCAGGCTCCCAGCTCTGCCGTCCCCTTTGAGAGCTTGGGATTGGATACTGGTTGCAGTCTCAGGAATGAAGCTGATCTCACCAAGCATGCCGTTCCTGGAACCCTCCTGGTAGCCCAGGATTCGGCTGCCTGGCCATCTGTCTGCCCAGCCAGGAGCTCTGCAGGGCACACCTCACTCTCATGTAAGACTTATTGGGAGGGAAAAAAATTCATGTGTGGCATATGAACTGGAAGAAACATGGGCTAAGGGTCTGTGGGTGGGTGTTTGGGGGATGCTGATGGGCAGTGTGCCAGCTTCCCTGTCCTTACTGCCTCTAATTCCCCATCTCTTAAGTGGGGTCCTCCTCCCATCCGTGGTGTTGCTCCGTAAGATACACACCCAGATACTGGAGGAGGGAGAGGGGACGGGCGGGATGAGGGTTAGAGCAGCAGGGTTCTGCCTCGGCCAGCGTCTCCACCTCCTGCCTTCTTCCCTCATTGGTACAAAGAGAACACTATCGGCACTTGATTAAAGGGTCGCAGTGAGGATGGGCTGAGTCAATATGTGAAAAGCATCTAGACAGTGCCTGGCACACAGTAAGAGCCCAGTGCCTCTTGACCATCGTTATCAACTGTCACCACTACTGAGCGCAGAGTCACTAGTTTGCGGATCGTGGAAAATTCTGTTACGTGCCAAAGGCTGGGAGGGAAGCAGTGAGACCCTATGCCTCAGGAATGAGACCCCCTCAGGAGCACCCTCTTTTACCACCAGCCACTGAGCAGGGTTTCTCAGGTTGTTCATGTTCAGGGTCAGGCCATTCTCAGCTGGGTGGGGGGCTGTCCTGGGCAGGGCACCGTGTTTTGCAGCATCTGGGCCTCTGTCTACTAGGTGCAAGAGCACTGTGCTCCCAGCTGTGACAGCCAGTGTCTCCAGACATTGCCCAGTGTCCCCTGGGAAGCAAAGTCACCCTGGGTGAAAACTACTGTCTTAAATGATAGCCATAAAAAGCATTAGCGATTGTAAAACTAACCACGCGTGAGGAATCGCCTCCTTGTCAATGGCAGTTTCCCTTCCGACTGGACGGGATGACATCTTACATGGGCTGCAGGTATATGCAGATGCTTAAAATAGCCCCCTTCTGCCCCACTGGAGACGCCTTCCTGCAGGACTGGCTGGCTGCCCCTCCCAGGCTCTCGGCCTCCAGTTGACCAGAGTTGCCGCGAGGCGGCTGGATAACAAACGTTCAAAAGAGTTAAGTTCCTTTCCAAGCGGAGATAACTGAGAATCTTGCGATTAATGCATATATATTCCACCCAATTATGATGTTAATATAAACATGACTTCAGGAAGATAACAATATAAATATGTATTAGTCAGTAATCGCTTTCGTATTGCTATCCATCTTTCAGTCATGCAGACCTTGGCTTGAGGTCTCGCTCTGGCGTTTTTCTACTGGTGTGACTTTCAGCATGTCACCTGCCCTAAGTCTCAGGTACCTCTCCCATAAGGTGGGACTAGCACCCATACCGTCCGGTGAGGAGCGAGTGGGATAAGCCGCGTGAAGGACTTGGTACAATAGGAGGCACAACAGAAGATTCAGCAAGTGTCCACTGTCATGGCTGCTGAAGAGAAAAATGTAGGTCCAAACTTTTAAAATAAGACTAACATGCAGGCACAGATTATGCCCAGTTCTCTCCATTTTTAAGCACCGTGGAACAAAATCTTGGGTTCCCAACTGTATTGGGTCCCCAACATTCACATCTCCCCAGAAACTCAGAATGTGATCTTTTTGGGAAGTAGGATTTTTTGCATATATGATGCATTAAGATGAGGTCATACTGGATCAGGGTGGCCTGACCCAATGACGTGTCCCTCTACGAAGGCCATTGAAGAGACGGACGCACTGAGGGGAGGCTGCCACGGGGAGACGGGGGCAGAGAAGGGAGCGGCGCAGCTGCAGGTCGGGGAGCCGGGCGGGTCAGCGAGGGGTCTACCCCGAGCCCTGGAGGGGGCGCGGTGCCGCCGGCTCCTTGACTTGAGGCTTCTACCCCGGGACCACGGGATAACCAGCTTTTCTCACTTTAACTGCACAACCTGAGGTTCTTTGTCGGGCAGACCAGGAAGCAAACACGCAGGCTCACCCGTCTCTGCCTCTACCTCTTCCTGGGCAAAAACAGGTCTCCTCACAGGGGTGTTGACTGTCTGCCTGTGACCTCAGAGCCAGTGTCATCCTGGCCTTTCCGCCCTGTTAACGAGCCTGAGGGGGCAGTGACTCCAGGCAAAGCCTGGCACCCCTTCCTGGCCAGAGCAGCGTTGCTGACTCAGAGGCCCTTATCCCGACCTCCTGATGTCGTCATGTTTCCTTATTGCAAACTGCCCGGAACATCACCTTCTTCTCACCTTCCAACCCAAATCAAAGCGCGGCTTCGTTATGCTTGGTGGCCGCCTCCGAAGGCGCATCTCCCCGAATCACCATCTGCTGTTCGTCCCGCTCGGTGGGTCCTCTCCCCAAAATCGGCTGGCTTGCTCAGCCCCCTCAGTCTGACCATTCCACAAAGGCTCCGGGCCTGCGGCAGAAACTGCTGCTGACGCCAGTGGCTCTATGCATGTATGTTGCCAGTTTTCCAGTGAACCTAAAACAAGGTATTCATAGAATCCCAGGCATGGAAGGGTCATAAAGGTCACCTCCTCCGGCGTCCCCCACCCTCTCCTTCCTCCTCTTCAACACACGAATTTTCTCTACAGTATTCTTATCAAGTAGACATCTGGCCCCTGCTTCAACACCTCCAGGGATGGGAAACTCACTTCTTACAACCGTTAGTTTTATCTTCTGACATTTCTACTATTAGGAAGGTCTTTCCTCAGAGTTACAATCTGTCTGTCATTCCATCCACCGGCCCTGGTTTTGCCCCCGGAGCCCGAACACACTAACATTCTCTGCTCTTTCTAGGCTCCCCCACTGAATAACAGTGATTTCAAACTCACTGCCCATGCCCACCTCCTGAATGGGTTATTATTTTTTACTCTAGCCTGAGCTCCCTTACTTTTTCAGTCACTCCATCACAGAATTTAAAGTCTCTGAACATGTCTGTCACTCCCTGTTGAACACATGCCCGCCTATGCATAGCCTCACAGTATGTCCCTAGACGCATGAACGACATTCCCAGTAATTCTAGTAGGAACACACTAGCCTGGATTATACCAGAATTTTTTAAAGACCTAGTTTTCTAGTAGTTTCTTCATCAGTGAACAAGAAACTTTGCAAGTAAAAACACAGGAAACTCTGATTTAGAAGAAGTGAAGGAGGTAGATAAGAGGTAAAGTATTTCATTAAGATATTCAAATAAAGACTTGGAAAAGGTTAGTTGAGAGTCAAGTAGACTTTGGACAAATGTGAAAAAGGAACCGGCAAAGGGACGCCTATGCATTTTATCTTTCTGAAGCACAGACCCAAGGTATCATTTTTCTGCCTCTAAACCTTCAGTGGTTTCTTATTATATTATAAATAATTGCCATTCAAACCTCCCCATGATCGTGTCTTTACCAGCTTTCCCGGCGTCATTTCCTGTAACTGTCCTCTGAGTATCTCAAACTCTGCCCGAACTATGCATCGCAAACGGTAGCTTTGCTCATCCGACCCTGTGTCTTTCCTCATGATGTCCTTACCACCAACACTGTGATTTCTGGTTGCTAAAATTCCGTCCTCCCTTTAAAGTCCAAGTGAAAAGTGGCATTGACTTTGACTTAGAGATTCTTACACATTTTGAGTAATGGTCGCTTTGAAAATCTGATGAAAATAGAGATTTTCTTCAGGAAAGATACAAGTGAGTCAACACAGTATTTGCACCTGATTTCAGAGGCTCATGGACAACCCCCCACCCCCTGGGCCCCCAACCATTCCCTTTTGGCCCATTACTGAATTCTTTTTTAGTTTTAGATTTTATCTTATTTTTTAAAATCACTGAATTCTTAAATCATTACATATCTTTTTCCAAGCACTCATCAGTTAGTGTCGCTGCAGTGAGCTTCCAGAAAAATGTTTCCTTCAGTGATGTTATTGTTAACACATTTTTTATAATGAGGTTCAGTGACCATCAACATTAGGATCTCATGAGCGCTCTGAGTTTACAGAGTGGATATGATTCCAGGCTTCCTAAACCAGAACCTCCAGGTGATGGTGCAGGGGACCTGGAAACACTTCTCTACACGCCTCCATCACTTAGGTACCCCCAAACCTTGGTCTCTCAGCCCCAGGCCTGAGCCAGTACCATGGAAGCAGGTGCCCTTAGCCCTTTTGGTCTGGTGTGGCACGACTGTAATGGGCAATGAGAGAATAATGTCTCCTGCGGTCTTCAAAGGGGTTTCCTTGGATATTTCTACACCAACACCTTTGGGATTTGGGACAGAGAGTGCTGTGTGCATGGAGGGATTGCATCCGAGTCCCTGGGCTGCTCTCTGCACAGCGACTGGTTCTTCCACACTCCTGTCCTGCACTGGTGGAGAGGTTTCTGCTCAGTCTTGGTTTGATGCATCTTAGCATATTTCAGAGGGAATTCCAGCTTGCCCCCTGAGGAGCCTGTCTGAATTAGGATAGCAATTTGGGTCAATGCCTTATTATAATTCTCTGACTGGGATGTTCTGAAAGGTAGGCCAAGCCAGTTTCCGGGTTTGGCGTGTCCATTGCATTGCCTTATTTCACCTAGACAGATGAGGTCTCTCCCCTCTTCCTCTGCATTCCCGAAGGGTCAAAGAATATTGTAGTTTCTTTTCTCCTATCTACAACCTACACATTTTTCAACTTCAATTCTTCCAGGAAGCTCTTTCCAGAAAATTCCAATGTACACTGATCTCTCACCTTCTGAACTACCAAGATCACTTAAAATCTATCCCCCAAATTCCTTATTGACCTGTGATTATATTCAGTCTACTACATATGATAGGATGGGATAATGTGTAAGTTCATGGCTCTGGGGCCAAGCAAACCAGATTCTGAAATTCAGCTCCAATGCTGCATAACAGCACGGCCTGAACTTAGCCCTGGGACTCAATTCAACACATTGAATATAACAATAAAAGTAATATAACATGTACTTAATGCTATTTTTATGAGTATTCAGTCAGATAATGCATATAAAGCCCTGAGCATATGCTCAGGATAGAGTATACTCAGTAAAAGTTAGTTTTATAGAGATGTCTGTCTTATATACGTGAGATTAGGCTAAGTTACGCTCTGGTAACAAGGAACCTCAGAACATGGCTTCCTATAGAAACAAGGGGTCATTTCTCACTCGTGCTGCATGTCTCCACAGGTAGGAATCTTGCTCCACTGTGAGACCAGGCTGACCAACAGGAGCTGTCATCAGAACACCACAAGTCACTGCAGCAAAGGGGAAGCAGATGCTGGTGAAGCCAGAACTGGCTCTTAAACCTTCTGCTGCAGGTGACACACATCATGTGCTCTTGGATTTCTTGGTCAAAGTCACAAGACAGAGTCTGACTTCAGTGGGACAAAAAAGCATAATTCTTCCCCAGGAAGAGGACGGAAAGGAATGGTTTACCTTGTTAGGCTTTCATTTATTTCAGTTTTCCAACATCAGTTATTTGACTGGTGTATCTTTTGTATCCCTCAGAACGTAGCACATAGTAGGAAGCAGAGCCATATTTTATTGATGGGTAGTAGGCCCTCGTCATGTCTCCACATTTTGAGTTGAGTTGAGTGATTGAAGGAGAAATTCCTCAGTGATGCACAGCGAGTGTCTGAAAACGACAAACGTCCATGATGAATTGACAACAAAGGATCATAGATCCCTGTTCCCTCACAACAAATGAAGCCATCCACCTGGCACATATGCTTACCTTGAGCATCTTCCACGTCCACGTTTGTCCCAAGATTTCTTCTTACAGTAATTTTTTACCTAGTTTTCTACAAACTCTATGATGTTGCTGTCACTTTTATGTTTAGATCCACAAGCCCAGCGCTCACAAACTTCACTTCCTCCTGGGCGCTGGCCACAATTAGGACCCTACACCTTCAACTTATCTTGGGGATGAACATGCGGCCTGGGCGTCTGGGGCACCCAGAGATTTAGTTTCTTGCTTTATAAAAGATGATTCTTTATGTAAATAACTAAATGTCAAAAAGAGATGCAGATAGTCTAAAAATCCAAGTCTTTAAAGAAAAGAAAACCTAATCCCCCAGGAAATTTGCAGTATCTAACTAATTCTTCATTATCATTGATCACCTGGCCCTGGTTTTGTCCCCAGCCTTACGTACATTTCTTTCAAGTCACTCTCAGTCTTAAAACTTGGAATCAAAATTCCTTCCCGGGGCTTGTTTTTGGCTCGCGGGCTTCTGGGGTTTCACCAGATAGTAACGTCTCTGGAGTCTTTCTTCTGCCCGCAGCGAATTAAACCTCTGCAGGGAGAGTCTTTTGCTTCTCAAGAGTTTTCTCTCTCGGTTGGCAGTGATCAGACATCCCCCGTGCCCTAAGCCCCAAGTTCTTCCATCTCAGCACCAGGAAGAAATTTCCAGGGGGAAGATCTCTCCTTCCAAGTCCCCTACTTGTAACTTACCTTATTCTCTATCTATAGGGCAGAATCCCAGATGGGGGCAAGGAGTCCTCGAGCCCCTTAATGCCTCTGGTCTGGGGTGGTGGGGGGCCGGTGGGGAGATCAGAGTGCCTCCTGGAATGAAAGGATGCCGGCCTGTTTACTCACCCACTTCACCCACTCTTTCCTCCCTTCCTCCCGGCTTCCTTCTTTCATTCTTATCAGTATTTTGACTAAATTACTAAATTACGTGTAAACCAGAATTTGAATTGAATCCCTTTAGCAACCAGCTCTTTCACAACCTGCTTTTGATACAGGCTCTCTGCTTTTAAAAGCTACGTGCCTCTTTCCAATGCAAGCCTGTAGCAAAATATATCACTGTTTGATGTACTTATAACTATCTTACTTGCTATTACAAGTCAGGAGAGCTAGAACTAAGAATTTTCCACTTTGTTTCTTATTATAACATCCCCAGACAATAATATATTGCACAGCACATAAAAGGTCTCCAATAAATAATTGTGGATGAAAGCATGAATGAATAGCATGGTAATGAATAGGTACTGGACCCAGGCAAACTTCCTGAGTTCAAAACACAGTTCCACACTTACTATGTAACCTTTCTCTTCTCTGCCTCAGTCTTCTTATCTGTGAAATGGGCACAACAACACTTGGCTTAGTCAGGGTTTAGCTGCAGATAACATACAACAATGCAGGTATTTTTAGCAGAAAAGGATTGACTATAGAGACTCAATTTTGCCTACAAAATTGTTGAATGATGGGAGGAGCAGGCTCCGGGATCAGCCTCTACAAATGGACTGACCCCATAAGAGAACCCTACATCTGCTAGTCAGAGAGCTGGGGAAACAGGAGGGCGCTGTCTCAGCTGTGGAAATCAGTAATCCAAGGGTCAGGAGCCACATGAATTGTTGGCCTTAAACCTTCTGCTGCCCGCAGCCGTCCGGAAGCTATCGTCCCAGTTGCTGACTCCAGGGTCAACTGGATCGCACTGGGAAAGTGGATGGCTCACCGTCCTCTCCTCATCACCCTGCCTAACTCACTGGAGAGCTCAAGTTTCAAGAAACCTGACTGGGTGACCCCAAGTCACATCCGAACTGCACTACAGAGCATTCTGGGAAATGAGGGATATAGGAGGGAGATATTTTGCTAGGAAAAATTCTTCGATAGCAGATTGAAGCGAAATGCAGGAGGCCAAAGGGCAATGGTAGAAGGAGGTCAGTAAACAAAAGTTATCTCTGAACTGGTCTACATTAAAGTAAACACAGCATTGGAAAATTAGGGCCGAACAGAAGAGAAATGGGGAAATTTCAGGTGAACAGCATGGTGAAGTTGTCTGTACTGGTACAAAGACGACCTCCTGTCTCCCTAAACATTCCTCCCTGGAGCATTTTTCTACATGCAAAAATGCTGAGTGTGAATAGTTTTTCTGCCTGAGTGTGTGTCGGGGGAGCAATGTAATTGGGAAAAGGGATAGAGTTCCTCATGTGCACTGTCATGGTGTGAAATAACAACCTGTGTGGGGCTGAGAGATAAATTCAAAGATGATGGCAGCTTAGAGGCAGATTAACCATGAAACTGTAAGCCTCTCTAAGAATTTTAGGACATACTTCCCTGGGCCATGGGATGGGCAGCGGAGACAATCTTGGCTAGAATTTTTTAGGGACACAATGGTCCATGTGTTGATGTCTACTTATACATTTACACCTTAGGAGAAAGGCCTGGTGGGAGATAATCCAGCATGTCAGTAGTAGATATTTTGCTGGTGGGGTTACATGTGCCACTGGGCAGGGGCAGTTATGATGGGCTCCCCGTTCTCAGCAGGATTACTGCTTCCTGGGGAGCTGTTGTGGGGCTAACAGGTAGGGGCTTCTTCCCTGAATACCGATGTACCTGCGGGATGAATAGCAGAGGGCTCCTACCAACTCTGGAGGGACTGTGGCAGCCTAGAGAAGCCTCAGGCAGCCACTCACAGTCAGGACGGGCTTCTCTGGTATCCAGAACACCTGCCACCTGCATCCGGGGTGGCATAGCTGGGACAATTCTTTGCATGATGGCACCAGACCCTCTCAGTCAGCACCAGCCACTGCAAGGGGCCTCACGGTCAGTCTCCCAGGCTTGGCAACTAGAAGGTCACCAATTGTCCTGGGGGGCTCCTAGGAGCCATGGCCCCCTACTTTGGGGTTCAGCCTCACAGGGGCAAGCCTCTGGGGGCCAGGATCAGATCCTGATATTTTTCAGCTAACCTTGTGAGATGCGGGCATCACTCAGGATGCTGGGCCACTGTATCCACTAAGGTCAGCTAGCGTTAAGGCCTTAGAAGCAACCAGCTGGTCCTGAGGATGATCCTGAGACCTTCAACTCATGAGTGAGCAGCTCAATTAAAGCTCAAGTACTCCTCCTTTGTCTACTAGTTCCTTGGATCTTGGAGAAAAAATTGTCACCTCACTTGCATTTCCATGTTACTTTGTGCGTACTTCATTTATAGCATTTATTACACTCTGTAAAAGTTTTATATATCTATAACTTACATTTATGTATTACAAATATATATAATGCAAGATAATACTATATAAATATATGTAAATATAAGTCATCTATACTGTAGCGATAGATTGACTGGTTTCCTTATCTTTGCTCAGAAGAGTGTGAGCCCCCAGGGAACGGGGAAAAATCACTGTCCACCGATCTTAGAGCCTTGCATGTAATGGCCTCAGCCACTGTTTATGAAGTAATGATTCCTTTATCTGTTCATTCAACAAGTATTTATTCCATATCTGCTCTGGGCCAGGACTGTACACGGCTTTGGGCACGCAGTCATGAATAAGGCAAAAGCCACCCTCCACGGAGCTGGCCTGGCGCACCGTCACGTGGTGAAGTCGACCGTGCGCGGAGGCCCTGAAGGTGACTGGTGGCAGCTGGAGGGGGCGCTGTTTCAGGGGTAGGGGCTGGGAACACCCCCGTGGGGTGGTCGCGTTGGCACGGAGGCTGAGGGGAGTGAGAGCCGTTCTGAGATCTGGAGGCGGCCTGCTGTCGGTAGAGGGAGTAACGGGAAGGGCGGCTCTGAGGTGGAGGAACCCTGCCTGTCCCGGGGCCAGGAAGGAGGCAAGGGGGAGTGGGAGGCGGTGGGAGGCTGCGCTAAAGGGACCCCCAGGAGCCCGCTGATCAGGGCCTTCCTTGCAGGCTGTGGAGAGGACCCTGGCTTCTGTTCTGAGGGAGGGGACAGGCTGTTGGAGGGCCTTGAGCAGGGGAATGATGTGGTCTGATAAAGTGCCACGTGAGGACTAATGGAGAGCATGAAGGGTCGAGGCCGTGAGCAGGGCCCGTTAGAACAAGGCGACGTCGGGGATTCAGGCTGGTGGCCCTGCCCTGGCCCGCGGAGGCCCGCAATGTGCTCAGGTGCAGGACACGCTTGAATTCCCGTTTTTAGGCTGTAGGGGTAAGCAGGCCCTTAGCTAGAAAAGAGTTTAGGGCTGGGAGCATGGATGGCCAGTTCCCAGCATTACCACGGAAACCTGGGCAAGGAATAAATGGCAGACAGACGGGCAGGTGGGGGCATCTGGCTGCCCCTTGAGGCAGGATGGGGAGGACAGTGGAGGCTGGGTGCTGGAGCCCAGGACCTATCCTGCCCCACCTTGCACTCTCCCCAAAGCCCCACCAGGTGGTGAAGGGCCTGGGGTCCTGGAAACAAAAAGCCCTGAGACGCTCACCATGCCTCCCCAGGGACCCTGTGCCCAGGCCCAGGGTGGGGAAGGAAACTGTAGCAAAACTACGCCTCCCCTCCCAAGCCAGGCCTTGTTCTCCAGCGAGCTGATGGGATGGGGGCAGGAACGCGGAGGTGCCTCCCTGGGGAGACAGGACACCTGCTGTGTCCCAGACTCTCTATGAACAGCTGCCTGTGCAGTTTTCTCGTGGAAGCACAAACCTCGGGGCTGAGCGCCCCTCCCTGAGCCGAGACCCCCAGCTCCTGGGCGCCGCTTTTATTTACTTGCTGTCACTGAGGGCTGCTGGGAATGGCAACTAGAATGCTCACGTAAAGACGTGAGGAGACTCGTTCCACTGCCATCCTAGTGCTCGTTAAAAAGCACGGAGAAAAGGATGCCAGGCGGTGATCCTGAGCAAACCCGGCCAAGAGAGTGCAGACGCCCACACGGAAACTGCCAGGGGGTACCGATGGGGGTCAGAGGCCACATGGCTATGCCTAGCAGCCCGGGCTCTCGGGACGCTGGACAGCGGCCCCAGAATCCCCCCACCTCACCTCACACACCTCCTTTGCCAAACCCCTTTTCTCCCGTGGCCTCGACGCCCTGCTGCCCAAGCCACGTTCATTTCCTGCACGCCTGGCCCACCTGAAGGGCCCCTCGGCCCCTGCGGAGTGCACACGTGGGCCCACCGTCACGAAGCCCGCCCTCCCTGGGCCGGCCCACGGAACACTGCCTCCGGCAGACACAACAACGCCGCGCACAGGGACCACGTCCTACTCCCTTCAATCTGTGGCTGTGCGCCCTTTCACGGCTAAAGGGACTTTGCAGATATGACTCCACGTTAAGGACCTTGGGACGGGGAGACTATTCTGGATTGCCTGCATGGGCCCAGTGTGGTCCCATGTGTCCTTGTGAGAGGGACGCAGGAGAGTGAAAACCGGAGAAGTGAGATGTGAGGCCAGAGCCAGGGGTTGGCACGACATGCTTTGAAGATGGGGCGGGGGCCACGCGGTCAGGAAAGCAGGCAGCCTCTTCCATACAATGAGGGAGGACACAGATTCGCTCCTGGTGCCTTCAGGAGGGGTGACGCTGCACCAGCACCTTGACTTCAGAGCCCTGACCCCCAGGGATCTAACAGGGACCGTGGTGCCGTTTGAAGCCACCAAATCTGTGAGGGTTTGTTGCCGCGGCTGCAGGAAACCAGCCCTCTCTTCTCCCTTTTCCAGATGTGCTGCTGCCAGTTGCACGCTGTTGCAGGCCCAGTTCCTGTCTCCTCGATGGCTGACACCCCCAGGAATTCGGGGACACAGCTTGCTTAGCTTTCGTACGTCCTCAGGAGGGCTTGGCACACATGTGCTCTGCAAAAGCCTGGAGATGGGACCACAGCGGGATGCAGAGGAGCGTGTGTAAGAGCAGCGCCCCAGGGCTGGGTGGGGGGACCTGCTGGGACCCACTCCATCCCCACCTGGCTGGCTGACGGTGTCCTTACATCCAGGAGTTTTCTTAGGGCTTCTATGGTCCAGGCACTGGGCTTGCTAGGTCTTAGGGGATGCAACGGTGAGCTGAACTGGGAGGGTTCATTTTACAGGAAGCTTAAAGGCCAGCGGGAGAGACAGACAGGCAGTAACAGTGACCTGGGCCATGGGAACCCAGCAGAGGCAGCTCAGTTGGTCTGTACAGTCAAGGAATGCTCCCTGGAGGGAGTGGCACTGAAGGTGTGATCAGACGGACGGGTAAGTTAGCCAGTGGAGGGAACTGAGAGGGTAAAGGGATGGGGGCACAATGGGCAAAACAACACAGAGGACGATACTTGTACGCCTGTGTTCATAGTGGCATTGTTCACAACAGCCAAAAGGCGGAAGCGACCTAAGTGTCCGTTGACATATGAATGGATAAACAAAAGGTGGTGTACTTACTTCTCACACCTGCTACGACCTGGGCGAAGCTTGAGGCTGTTACGCCAAGCAGAATAAGCCACCACAAAAAGGACAAACGCTGCAGGATTCCACTCACAGGAGGTGCTGACGGTAGTCAAATTCATGTAGACAGAAGGTACAGCAGAGGTTGCTGGGAGCTGTGGGGAGGAAGGCCGGAGGGTTATTGTTTAATGGGCGCAGAATCTCAGTTTTGCAAAATATAGAGAGTCCCGTAGATGGGTAGTGGGTGGGCGCACACACGTAAATGTAGACTTCTCAGTGGTGAAGATGGTAAATTTTTAAATATTTTACCACAGTAAAAATTGATTAATTAGGCGCCTGCCCCCCACCCCCGCCACACACAGAGGCTTGGAAGAGACTCGTCCCTCTGGACACAGTCGCTGTGATCATCGCCGAGCACCTTCCAGCTGTGCAGGGAGTAGGACCCGCCTCCTGCCTGGGAGCCCCCACCGACGAGGCAGAAACCCCGTAAGCCCCCGGCGGAGCTCCTCGGCCCACCGCGCTCGCTGTCCTTGGAGGTCCTCCCATCTCCTGGTGCAGGGCTTTGCCTCCGACCCACCGGCCTCTGTCTTCTTTAATTTGGTGTCTCTACACGAGCGACGCCACAGAGCTGGGCCGTCTGATGGGCGAGCCATGCCGCGGACTCTCCTGGGCGGAGCAGGCCTGTCCTTACTTCTCTGGAGGTCTCCGGGACGAGGATGCCTCTAACGGTGTCTCACTGCGATGCCCGCCGAGCGAGTGGCCAGCTCGCACAGGCTGGGATGGCCCTGGGGCAGCTGCATGTTCTTCCATGCTGCAGTCAGGGGCTCCGTAAGGTCTCCTCCAGCCCAACTCTGCCAGTTGCCTCTCCCTGTAGGTGGTGGGGAGGGAAGGGGCACCCTTTCAGGGCTCAGACCCTTCCGAGCGGGCCCACAGCAGAGGGACAGGACACGCAGTCTTACAGGGCTCCTGTCTGCTCCCTTCTCCTGCGAGCACCATAGACTCACCGGAGGAGGTCGGGGGTGACAAGGTGGAGGCGGCTTCCAGGGCGGCCTTGCTCTGCGCTGGGGTCTCCTGTCCCTCCAGCCCTCCGACGCTGTGGCTGAGCCTGGCTCCTTACCAGACTCACTCACTTAGGGGTTTCTCTGCCCACTCTCTCTCCTTCACTCGTTCTCCCTCCCCATCCAGTCCGTCAGGTGGCTCTACGAAGCTCCGAATTCCAGATAAAGTAAAAGGTCGGACTACTTCCCACGGAGCGCCCAGGCCCCAGGGAAATCAGGGTGTTGCTGGCATCTGTACCCGAGTTCCTGGACATTTCATGACAGCTGCAGTGGTTTTCTCTGCCCAGAGCACAGGAAGGCCACCAAGGGGCTGCTGCTGAACCTCTAAGTTGTCAGAGTCTAGTCTCAGCCAGGCCACCCTTTAACACCAATCCATCCTACCATCTCACAAGTGTTTTCTGAGCACTTTTGAGCCCATGATGCATGAGAACAGAGGCAGGAGAGATCGAGTGCGTCTAGGGGAGGTTGTTGAAGAGAAAGGAGCAGAGGTGTGGTGAGACTCATGCCTTCTGATGTCCCTGAGCGGCATGCATGGCAGTGCAGGGCTCTGTTATCACCTGTCTCATTATTGTTCACACTCACACGTTCTACAGGCCCCGCCTCCTCCTGAACCACAGGACACACAGTCAGAAGAAGATGGCACGGCTGGTGGGACAACACTGGCCCTGGAGCCCGAGGCCTGGGTCCACTCGGGTCCTGGCACTTAACCAGGGACCGCTGGCCTCTCAGCAGGATGGTGTGATGCTTTTGGGGAGACTCATTACCCCCAGTACCTTCTCTGCCCACCTTCCAGGACTCCGTGAGCGCCGAAGGGGATGGTGCATGAGGAACTGCCTCACAGGTGTCTAGAGCCCTGGAAATATAAAATAAGAATAAAAAAGATAGTAAAACAATACAAAGAATATTTATCATAAAAAGAATAATGATAAAGGGTTCAGCATAAATCAGTGGGCCTGTGAAATGGCCGATTACTATCTTCCCAATACCCACTGTGGCTATTTGTCATGCCAGAGAAACCTTAGTCTGGGGAGAAGGTCCCCAAACCCACATGTAAACATCTGTCGGGTTATGAGTCAGGGAGAACAGGGGATGCATCCTCACACTCAGCTGTCAGGAGGTTCCCTAGTGACGTGAGCATCCATTGCCCCCAAACTAAATAAGTTTTAGAATACCCATTATGTCAGATTCTCATTGAAAGCCAGAGTCCACAGACACTCACTTCTTCCACTTGAGCAATTCACCCCCTTCTAGGGCAGTGTTCCTGTAAGAGCAGACTTGGCCCCACTGCTCCCCCCACAGGCCTGAATCTCCCACTCTGTTGTCCCAGAGGGGCTCCCCCACCTGCTGCAGCGAGATGGGGGCATTGCAGGAAGCTCCTGGGAGAGGGGGGCGCTCCCAGCACCCCCAGCCGAGCGAGAGGGCTGTCACAGTGAGGGCGGGAGGCTGAGTGGGCCGGGCAAACCTGCATTGCAGGGAGTTGTTGGATTAGACACGGAACGCGGAGATGCCGATAAGATGAGGAGCCCTCGCGGCCCGAGTTACACACCCTCCCTGCCGCAGGTGCGTGCGCGGAGCCCTGCTGGAGGACCACCCGGTGTGGGCTTCCCTCTCCTTTCCCTTGCAGCGACCTGGACTCCAGGGCTGCGGAGGGAGGGAGTTAGGTGTCTTTTGTTTGGGGAGGGGAGTGGGAAGATCCTGACCCTTAAGTCCTTATATGGCACCTGGGTAGAAACCGGGGAAATCAAGGGCAGCCAGCACGTGTGAAGTGTAGGGCCAGCGAAACAAATGGTGGGTGACCAGAACCAGCAGCTGAGTAGAGCTGTGTGGACAGCAGAGGTAGGAGGTGTAGACGACGGCTGGTTAAGGACCCGCAACAGAAGCCTCGCCTTTGCTGACTGCCAGCTGCCAGGTGTGCAGTCGGGTAAGGGTGGGTTACGGAGCAGAGCCTGGGTGTCAGCCCCCGTCGGCACCCTGGGAACCCCTTACATAAAGTTCTGGCTCTCTGGCTCTCACTATCCCCGCACCCACAGCCTCACACAAGATGCCGCTGGCTGCTGGCAGTCTTCACAGTCAGCGCCCACTGCTCAGATCCGCCTGGCGAATGTGCCTATTGCTTGATGTGGAGCTGACCTGAAGAAGAGAAACAGCCCCCATACCGGGAGCAGCCTCATGCTTTATCACCTCCTTTCGAAAGCCCATAATGACACTTGACTCAAGGCTTGTATTGTGTTTTATTGTTGCTGATATTAAAGCCTGATAAGCAGTATCCTAGTTAATTTATCATTGGCCTTCACCTTGCACTTTTGCAATATTTGCAATTTTACCTGTCCCAGTGCCCAGAAGAGAATAGCAAATATCTTACTTTATTAAGCACTTTATGGACAAGATTCAGAGGTACAAGACCTGGTATCTAGTAAGTTTTCAGCATTAGGGTTTTAGAAGTGGCTTTTTGCATATGTTGGTGTTCTTCAGGTTTCTTTTTCAACCTTGGCAATTTCTCCAGTCTAGGCTTCCTTCCTTTTCTCAATGTCCAATTTATGTACTTGCTACTTTCAAGAATATGCTCCATAGAAGGTACTCTTCCACATGTGAACTACAGTAATAAATAGAACCACTGACGTTCCCTGTCCTCACTGGGCTTTTGTTCTATGGGTAGAGACCAAAAACAAACAAGATAAGGAAGTAAAGCATCTTGTAGTGGATGGCATCATGTTATTTGGGGGAAAAATAAAGGTGGGAGTGGGAATACAAAAATGTGGGGGCAGAGGATAAAATCTGAGATGTTGGTCTAAAAAAACCTTACGAAAAAAGTGGCATTTGAGTAACGACCTGAAAGGAAGGGAGGAAGCTGGCCATGGGGCTCCCTGGGGGAAGAACATTCTATGTAGAGAGATAAGCAAGTGCAAAGGTCCTGGAGCTGGAATGTGCATCCGAGCGACAGCACGGAGATGGGTGTGGAGGGAGCAGAGATGAGGAGGCAGAGGGACATGAAGTCCCAGAGGAAATGGGGAGTCAGGTCACGCTTGGCTCCCTGGGCCAATGCAAGGACTTGGTCTCTTACCCTGAGGGGCACTGGAGCATCAGAGGGTTCCGAGCAGGGTCATGCTGACTGCAGTACTGACAGTAGAGCGGGAGGGACCGAGAACAGAATCAGGGAAAACAATCAGAAGCTAATGCAGTAATTCAGGCAATGCATTCGGTGGCTTGGACCAACGTGGGGGCAGTGGGGGTGATGAGAAGTGGTTGAATTCTGGGTATATTTTGAAAGTAGCAGTGAGAAGATTTTTTTCTTTGGGCAGAGCAAATTTGGTGAGTGAGGGAAAGGGGAGAGTCAAAGGTCACACCAAGACTTGAAGCCAGAACCCAGGGAAGAACGGAGCTACCAGAGGTGCAGAAGGGAAGGTTCAGAAGACCGGGTGCTCTTGTCTGCACATGCTGGCTCTGAGGCCTGTCGTAGTCCAGTAGACCAGGCAGGCGGTGGGTGTGTGGCTCTGGGGCAGAGGGCAAGGAGGGCATCAGGGTGATGTTCAAAGCCACAAGACTGGGTGAGTTCCCCTGGGCAATGTGTGTGCGGGCAGAGGAGAGAAGAACTCTGGAGGCTGAGCCCCAACGTGCCCCAGCAGTTAGACTGGCAGATGGAAGGAATTAACAGCAGTGATGTTAGACAAAGCAGATGGGAAATTTAAAGGAAAACCACTGGTATCCTGGAAACCAAGTGAAGGAAGTGGTTCAAGGAGGAGGGACTGGTCGGCACAGACATTGCTGTTCTCAGGGCAAATAGTGTGAGGGGCGAGAAACGGCTGTTAGGTTCAGGACGATCTCAGTAAGAGGTTTTGATGAAGTGGCAGGAGAAAAATCATCCTGATTGGGGCATGTTAAATAGAGATGGGAGGAGAGAGATGAGAGAATGCGAACAGACAACGCTTCGAGGGAGTTTTGATGTAAAGGGAGAGAGAACAGCGGAGGTGGCTGTAAAAGGAGGGGGGTCAAGGGAGGTTTTTTTCTAAAAATATGAGAGAAATCATGGCATGTATGAATGCCAGTAACAATGATCCAGAAGAGAGGAGAAAGATGATGCTTGGAGAGGAGGCGAGGAAGCTCTGGGTGGGAGCGAGCACGGGCAGAGTCCCAGCTCCTTGGGTCCCAGCACGGGGAGGCAACTTTCGGCCCAGGGTCGCGGGTACTCCACGCTCCTTACCAGACAAAGGGCAGAGTTTGTGCGTTTATATGCAGATGACTTTTTGCCCACAAGAAGGCACGGCAAAGAGAGACATCAGCTCCCGGGATAGAAAACTGTTAGAAGTCTTTGGCCGCTGAGAAACCATGCCCACCACACCAGGACCCATGGGGCGGAGGGGTGCATCCCTGGTTAGAAAACGTGCTGATGAGGCAATTTGAATGATTTGGGTAGACAGAAATAAGGCTAGCACATGAGGATTTCTGGCTGTTCGTATCTATCTCTTCCTGCTAATCTGATATGAGTCAGGACAGCAAAATATTTCCTTATACTAGGTATTAACTAGCGGCTTGTTTTACATTACAGATGCAAAGGACCTGTTTGACCAAGCACACAGTGCCTGGGACAGAGTGGCCACTCCCTGCATGCTTGTTAAAGGGATGAACACAGGGATGCATGACAGCATGAATAAATGCATGGCAATCTTACCTTGTACAAAGCTAAGCCACTGATTGCTCCATATGTTTCCTCCTGCTTTAGAAAAATAATGTAGAATAGTTGGCATATCACAGGCTTTGGAGATGGAGAAATATAAATTTGATTCCCAGGTTGCATCTCAATTAGGTGTGTTCCTTAACCTAGATGAGTCTTATCTGTAAAATGGGAATAGCAATAATACCTCATTTTAGAGCTATTGTGAAAATGAAATCAAAGACTGTCACATGCCTAGTAAAATCCCTGACATGTTAGATATTAAATAAATGTTGGCTTCAACACAGCTCTGCTTAATGACCTTGTAAAATTCACTGACTTCTGCAACGTCTTTAAATTTTCAATTTGAGTCCACCCATGGGATAAGGAGTTCCAGAAGGTTCTCACCAGCTGTGTCCTGCCTCTTTCTTTGAACATAAAATGTCTTTAAAATTATCCCATAAAATTATACCCAAACCTCTTCCTCCCTCACTCCAATTTGGTGATTAGTTCTTACATTATGGGTGGTTTCTCTGTTATTCAATTTGCCTTTTTAAAAAAAATTTGCAAAGTCCTGCTTTCCAAATGGCTGTGAGATGGAGATTTGGGGGTCCTGTTTTCCTTCAGTGAGTCTTCACCCCGGAACACCTTTCGTGAAGACACTCTGTGTAAAGGGAGGTGAGCTGTAAGGTGCAGGGTCCCTGACCGCACCCCTCCCCCAGGCCAGCTTAGAGAGACGCACCCCCCAGGCCAAGGAGGGGGATTCCTCTGTGGTTTCTTTACTCCCACCAAATCGCGTGTGACTAGAGAGAGATTTGTTTGACATCTCTTTTCAGACGAGGTTAAGAACCCTCTGCAGGGGTTGCTGCCGACATGAGGGATGCTCTCGCAGAATCCTGAAGAGGCTTGTCATGAGCCGTGTTCCTCAGGAACCTGGGGCCACCCGCACAGGCTGCTAAGTAATCTGAGAGGAAATAAGCTGCTTAGAATCAGCAGTCCCCATGTTTGTAACAACCAAGAAAGGATGGTTTATCCCCAAGGAAGCTTTGGTGGATAAGAATGCGATAAAAATGGAGGGGAGGACATGCAGGACCCTAGGCAAAGAAATAGCTGGCGTGGGGGCACCGTGACCAGAGGAAAGTGGCCGCGTCCCGGCTGGGGTGGGAAGCGTCTTCCCCCTCCCACTTCACCAACACACCCATGCGCCTCCCGTGGGTACAGAAGGCCCCTCTCTACCCAAATCCCTTGATTTCATTTCTCACAAAAGATGGAAATTGGTGAAGGGAAAACAGATTAGTGAGAATGCTTGATATCTTGATCTGGGTGATGGTTACATGAGTGTGTACATGTGTCAAAATGCATCAGGTTGTACACTAAGGTCCGTGTATTTTATTGCACACACCTCCACAACAACAGAAAGGCCCCTCTCCTGAGACACCGAGCTCTGCTCAGGCTGCATGCACCGTATTTTTGCTCTAAGCCAACGCTCTCTAACCCAGGTGCTGCCCAGCCTGTTCGTGCTGCATGTCTCTCTGGCAGCATTCTGAGGGGCCCGCCACAGGCTCCCCGGGGTGGGGGCTGCCGCTCGGGCCTCCCTGACCCCCGCAAGTGCCGACAAAGCAAATATCTCACGGGACCCGGTAGCAATCTGCACAGACCACCCACTGGGGTGCTATCCCACCACGCCCTGTCTCCACCAACTTCCCCTGAAGAATGTGGGTTCAGAGAATGGAACGAAAGCCCCGTGGAAATGCACACAGTCAGTGGGACAAAGGATTGGGGTCCAGGAGAGTGGAGGACCATAACACCACCTCTGATGGTGCTTATAGATTATTAATACTTTTAGGCTCTGGCTGATTGTCTTACGTGGCCTTAGCTCAGCTTTGATAACAACCATGGGACGGATGAATGTCGTCATCCCCACTGTAGAAAAGGTGGAGCTGAAGCATGGAAAGGTTGGGTAATTTGCAAAGTGACATGAGTAATAAGTGGTGATCCTGGTATTAGATGCCCATAAGCCTATGTCCTTAACTAAGCGACATGAACACTTTGTAAGCAGGAAAGGGACAGAGTCCCGCCTGAGGGGGGCTCCCGGGGAAGTTCACTCTGGATTCAGCGAGACCAAACAGCAACAGAACGCTGTGGGTAGAAGGGTTTATGCCAAGCTTTATTCTGACAGTGGCAGGTCAGTCCCGGAATCACGTCTGCCTCTAGCAAGTTCTCCATCCGTCACCGTCTCTGCCTCGGGACAGAGCCCAGGGTGGAGCTCTCTGTATAGTGACACCAACAATTAGGGCTTATTGCCTGTGGGTGTGGAAGCATTAGCCCAGCAGTGGGCCAATTATATCATCCAGTAGATTAGGGTCAGGGGAGGATCCTGGCCGTAGGAGCTTCCATTTTCCCTACAGACGGCATGGAGGTGTGGAGGTGGTGGGTAGGTAAGCACCGCTTACCCCCAACCGGGAGATGACTTGCCCGCAGCCCAGCTGTAGGAATGAGGACCTGGACAAATAAGATGAGGAGTTTCCCCTCTGCCTACAAAGCCTACCTAGCTTCTCCTCCAAGATGAGGGGTGCACAAGCACTCTGCAGCTGCAGCTCATTTTTTTTTTTTTACTTTTTTTTTCAGAATTTTTGTTCTACAATTTAATATTTCAACCTACTATTTGCAAACAAAAATAATGGTTTTATCAGATGAATGAAAAAGTTGGGCTAAATATGAAAAATCTGCAGAGATACATTAGCAAACATAAAATATACACATACACAAAACACCCCACATGCATTTATGCCAATGGCGATTGGCACAAATACTCTTAAGAGAAAGCAAGTACATACTATCTCAAAAGAAGCACTTCCAGTTAGCAAGGTGTGGGCAGTAGGTCCCAAAATACCAACATAAACAAACTGCAGCTCATTTTTAAGAGGTCTGGGGGGCTACCAGCCCAGCAGGATGGGGGTGGTTGAACACTTGAAGAATCTCATGTTCAAAATACAAGGTTGTGTTTATTCTCAGTGAGCAAGGAGCACACAAATACTGGCAAGCTTCCCGTGGGAAAGCACCAAGGCCCCCAGGCGCCCCTCCTTGGCCCTGGGCAGCTGAACGCCCGTCCTTCGCCACGCCGGCCTCTCCTGTAGCCTCCCGCCACTTCCCTCCGCCCAAAGGGGGACTAGCAGAGATGGGAGCCTCACGTCCCGGCTCCCTGAGAGTCCGACTTCGAACGAGGACCTCTCAGCAGACTCGCCCTCCCCATCCTGAGATGGGGTCTCGGGGAACTCACCAGGATTTCTAGATGGGATTGTTCAGAACCAGAGCACAGGGAATCCTTTCCAGCCAGCAGCACCTGCTGAGGACAAAGGCGTTGTCAGCAGAAGTCGGGCCTTCCCCAGCTCAGCCCCGAGTTAGATACGCAGGTTGAGGATCCTGGCCCGGCTTCTAGTGACTCACGCAGAGCACATCAGCCTGTGTGTGCAGCATGGATGGAGGAACGTGTGAGTCAGACTGGTGCTTCCGGCGAGGTCGCAGTCCACACAAGCTGCTTAGAGGACAAAGCTGGGTTGTAGTATTTATCCCCAAGAGAAGCTCCTTTTATGATTCTAGAAATAACCTCAATCTGAGGGGAGTTTTGTATGCAGTAAGGAACAATGTGACACCATGCTTTTCACAGTCAGTGTTTGAGGTCCTTTTTGGTTTATTTCCGGTTATGGCTCCTATACAAGTGATGTCCAGAGGCCTGAAGCATTGCTGTGCACTTGGCCACTGATGGGACGCTCACCCAAGCCGGGATCATCGGGCACCCATTCTTATGAAGGGCACAGACAGCGGCAGCCAAACTGTGGGTCTATTCAGAGACTCCCTTCCCCACCGTGCCCAGGTGAGCACACGACCACCTCCAGGTCGCACCCAGCACTGCTCTCAGGCAGTCTGGCTTCCTGGCTCATTCTGGAAGAGGCTGGCTGCTATGTCCCCAACTCAAACACCACACAGCTCTGCTCTGTGTCCTCCGGGGGCTGCTCAGCAGGCCGTGCTGCCGCCGGAGGGACCTGGGGTTAGGGAAGCTTTGAGGCAGTCTTGTGAGACCTGATTTACACAAGGCAAAGAGCTTCTACTTCGGGCATGTCCACAGGCTGTCCTTCGGGAGAAACTGAGAGCATATTACCTGGAGGAAGGGGGTGGACTGCAAACCCAGAAAAAGAGCATCTCTGTCCCTCCCTTCAGCCAGGAGGCCGCGATAAATAGATACCAGGATCAAAGCCCAGTCAGTGTCAGGAATTAACTTTTTAAATTTCAGGGCAGGGGCAGCCTGCCAGGGGATCTGGCACCAAGAGCCCTCACGCGGGGCCACCCCCTTTGGGCAGGGAACCCTGGAGTGCCATCCCAGCCCCTCCTCTGCCTGCCCCTCCTTTCACCTCTCCTCCTCCTCCCCTTGGCTGGCAAAGCGATTCCTTGGGACCCCTAATGCTGTCCCGGCTGAGCCGCGTTGGCACACACCCCAGGCAGGAAGCGGCGCTGGGAGGCTATGCCACGTGAGGGAAGGCCCAGGGCATGTGCAAGGGTGGGGGTTGGAGAGGGGGGTGCATCAGCTACGCCAACGAGGGCTGAGTGTGGCAGGCCAGGGTGGGCTTCAGTGTGTCCGGAGCAGAGCAAGTGAAGTACCAGGCCCGTGCTGAGGCTGATGTGCCCATGAGCAGAGATCTGACGCTGTCTGCTGGGACAAGGGAGGCTTCCGTCAATCAGGTGAGAGATGCCACCCCGACCCTGCTCAGCAAGGCAGCCAGCATTCAGAAAACAAATTTATTTTCTGCAAAAAATAGTTGTATAAAAGGACTTTGGAATAAGTCTGTCTTAGCAGAAAGAGGTTTAGGATTCAGCCTGCGCCCACCCTTGGTGCAACGTTCCCCAACCCCTACCCCCCGACCCCGGGCTCCCAGGGTCTCCCTAGGGAAAAAGTGGAATCAGCTTCTAGGGAGCGGATCACGTCTCCACCCGCAATCACCCGCACTCCTAATGCCCGCAAGCCACGCCCATGCCCACGCCCCAGGGCATGACCACGCACACACAGGCACCTACTCATTGATCCGCGGACCGCAACCTCCATAAAACATCTGAAGAATGGGTTTTTTAGCTGTGGACCGTTTGGCAGGCTGATGAAACCATGAACCCCGCAGTAAACTTTTTTTAAGCATGTAAAATAAAATATATGCAATAACAAAGGAAAACAATTAGACCAAAGTTCAGTTTTCAAAATATCTTTAAAACAAATCTGTGGCTTGGTAATATGTGTGCTTCCTTATCAACGCTTTAAATAATATCTAATGAAGGACCTTATAACTCATATTGTAGTGACTATACATGACATTTTGGGAGCTATAATTCAATTTTATGAAATAATTTAATTTCAGGGCAGGGGCAGCCTGCCAGGGGATCTGGCGCTGAGAGCCTTCACTCGGGGCCACCCCCTTTGGGCAGGGAGCTATGAAATAATATGAAAATATCTGTGATTGCTAATTGATAACAAAACCACCGAAACTGTTGATACCACCATGGATTGTTGCATATTGGAGAAAAAGGCATATTTCAATTAGAAGTCAGAAAATATAAAGATTTAAACTTTTCCCCCATTCAAGTTCCTGAATCCTCTGAATTCCTTCTATGGGTACTTGGAGATTCAGGGAGTGCCAGGTTAGCAGTTGCCTCAGTTTACCTAGGACATGTACTCATATAGCAGTATGCACACGCATTCATTACACTCACACTTATCCACCAGTTCACACACACGCACAGACACACACCTCTAAATCCCACCTCAGAAATACCCAGCCAATGTTCTCATGTTCAGTTGAGTGAGGGTATGTGTTTAACATCGGCTCTCCAGGTTAAGAAAGGCCCTGATCTGCAGCCGTTGCTAAGTTCCGAGGTGTGAAAACTACCACCACGGCCAATTCCAAGTTACCAGGAGAGGTCACTGAGTGTGAAGCTGGGAGGGGATGAGCAGTACCCCACCTTCCCACCAGACAGATACAAGATGGCATAGATTAGAGTAAAATGTACAATAACCAGGAAGGGGTGAGCTTTAATTATTACTTTTATTTTTATATAATTTATGTATTTGTAAGAATATGCAATTATGTTTTTAGTAAGGGCTGATTTTAATAGCCATCTTGCAAAATTCCTGAACTTAACAAACAGCTCTCACACACTGTTCCAGCACGCCCCTGATATTCCTGTATATTCTTGTGCACACCAACCCCCCAGGTTATTTTCTACTTCTGTACATATCCAGTCCCCACTTATTCACATGTCCCTGAACATCCTCTCCACGTGACACTCACTCTAGCATGTACCCACAACACTCCTATCTGCCCATGTTCACACACAGTTAGCTGTCTGTGCATACCCCTGATCTACAACACATGTTGCTACATCACGCAAACATTCATATTTCAATTCATAGATGCCCTCAAACTCATATGATGCCAAGTGTATAAATACAAACACATACCTCAGATATAATACACTCACTCACATACACCATGCTCACACACCCTAAATCCCTTCTCATTCAGACATACACACCAACACCCTGCTGTTGTTCACATCCATACCCAGATTCCCAAACCTGTCAATGAGTACGTCCATCTCATTCAAATGACCTCAAGCACTCATGTAACAGTAAAGGTGACTTCATTGCACACATATTCAGAAACCCATGATCTTTCTACGTGCCCAGTAATAAACACGCAACTAACCTCCATCTATGCATATGTACCTACCAACCACATCTGTTATTCCTATGGCCTCCTGCATTCAGCTCCCCCACGTGTCACCTGTACACACCACTCACCTGGCTGTTGTCACACCCATCTGCACTCCTCCAACCGCCCACCCAAGCACAGGGGACAGAAGCTGGTCCCTCTCCACGGGAAGGCTGCACTGGCAGAGACTGAGGCTGGCTGGGTGACCTCGGGCTGATCCATCAGGAGAGAGCAGGACAGCAAGTTGGCCAGGGTGCCCACTGCCTCTGCAGAGTGCAATCCATCAGGGTCACCACTTTTGTCTTTTGACCACTGATGCCCTGAACTGCACATCCATTAAAGCTCTGCTAGCAGAGGGGCTGGGACACACTGGGCTGTGCGGCAGGGGGTGGAGAGGACCACGGAAGTCATTTGTCCATTGCCATTGACAGCCACATCTGACTCTAAGAAAATTCCCACATTCATGGAAGAAAGGGGCTCAGTGTTTCTCACAGTTTGGAGGCTCGAGGAGGCATGTAACGCCTCGGGAGTGTTTACACAGCAGGTGTGTCTCTTCTCTTCCCGTAACGGGGCCCTGGGTCCTGAGAGGACACAAAGCAGGCAGGAGAGGGGTATGTGATGGAGTCTGTAGGCAGTGGGGTGAGGTGGGGCTGCAGCCACAGGTGAACTGGGGCTGGTCAGGGTGCCATGTGAGGCCTCCATGTCGAGTATCGGTCCCGCTGGGCCGAGCCATCGTGGTGCAGGCCGGGAACTCACAGCTCACAACTGAGAGCCCACACGTGCTTGGTCACTGAGCGGGTGCTGGAACCAGGCTTTCTGACTTCCAGCTGGGGATTTTCCTCAAAGCAGGTGTTCAGCAAGGACTTGCCAAATTGTGTCAAGGCCCATGCAGGCCCCGTGAAGGCATTCATCTCCCAGGAAATGCAGCAAGTAGAGCACCCTTGACCAGACCTGGCTCAACTCCTCTCCACCCTGAAGTCCTGGCCAGCGAATCCGGGGGCCCTGCGTCCCTGCTAGCTCCACCTGGTTCCGTTCCTAGAGCAAGATGACCTGCCCTATGCAACCACCCGCCCTGTCAGGGCAAGGCGGGAGGGGGAAAGAATTTGAGGACCGGCTGTGTTACAGACTGGCTGAGACCCTGGAAAATCCTTAACCTCTCTGAGTCTCAGGCACCGTAACTGAAGATGAATTGTCTGTTCCAAAGGAACTTCAACGTTTTGGCAGCAAGAGACTCTAGGAGGCTTGTGACAGAGCAAGGCCACGAAGTGAGGACATGTCACCTGTTAGCTGGGAATGACAATGCCTGCAAAGCACAGTAAGGCTGATAAAAAGCCGTTATTATGTCTCCCAAATTGAACAAGGCACTGGGAGGGGGTTAGAGTGAGAGAGAGAAATAAGTCTGACAGGCTCCCTGCCAACAGACTGCTTACTGTCTAAGAGGAGCAAAGGTCCCTGGGCACAGGCCCCCCTTTCCAGGCTACCCTCAAGTCAGTTGACTTTTGAACAGTTTTGTACAAGGCACCATGAGTGAAATGTGAGACCCAGGGCTTACCTTCAGGCTTACTGTGCAGCCTGAGAGAAGGGCAGGATCAAACGATGCCCCTGAGTGGCTCAGGGAATGGGATTGGGGTTCAGAAGAGGGAGCGGTGGGCGGGAGTAACCCAGGAAAGCTTCCTGGGGCAGGAGGACTGAGTCAGGCACTCAGGATGGGTAAGAACAGACTCACCAAGGAAAGAGATTTGTGGCTTCGGCAGGCTGTCCTCCAGGACAGGTGGAACGACTGTGGTCCCGAGCCAGGGAGGTGGGAGCCCCGCCCAGCATCCTCCAGTTATTCAATACCCTGCACCGCAAGCTTTGTGGGGCCCCTGCTTTTCGACATGGGAAGGTGGGGGGTGTATCACTAAGGACAGTCCCTGCCCTCAGGGTGTCTGCTCTCAGGGAGAAGTCAGCCTGGGCGGCCAAGGCCTCCGCAGGTGGAGAAGGGCTGCTAGAGGCAAATGCCAAGTGCCAGAAACAAGGAGCTGCCATCTGCTGCTTGTCCTGCTGGGAGGGGACAGGGGAGGCTTGGTCAGGGGAGGAACCGACAAAGAACATTTCTTCAGTGTCCTGGGCGCTCGGCGCTGACTGTATCTGTTACCCCATTTGCCGACTGCGGATGTGAAGCAGGGGAGTAGGGAGAATCGGTTCCCCTCACTGGGAAGTCGAGAGGCGGAGCTGGCACAGGGGGGCCAGTGTCAGGCTGGGCCGTCGGGACTGTCTCACTGCGTCCGCTTGCCCCTCCGGGACTGAGCGCGGAAAGCCAGCACCCCTGCTGCCCCCCACGCCCCTCTGCAAGAGGGCCAGGCCCCCTGCCCTGGCTCAGGACGTTAGTGAGTCTGCCTAACCTGCAGCCGGGACTCCTGGGCTTGCACGGAGCCTGGCGAAGGCCCATTTGCTCAACACATCATGGGGATTAGAATTCATTAATGCACTACAAATTAAGGTATTAATAACGGCTGCGGAGTTTAAAGCGAAGCCAGGGAAGGAGACCGGGGAGGGCTGCCCCTCCTGCAGCGCCCGCCTCACCGCATTGTTCTGGCCCCAGCAATCCCACGCTCTTTAATATGCAGCGACAGCCGCAGCAGTGACCCCAGACAATAAACAGGGCCTCCTAGTTAAGTATAATCTGCCCAAAGAATGCCCTTCACCCACGAAAGAAGGGAGGTTTTTAAAAGCCTCGCCAGTGGAGGAAGCCTCATTTGCTCGCTCATTTAGCATATTAAAAGGGTATTATTGCTGCAAACAAGAAATATAAATGAGGCCTGGGCAGGAGCTGCGATAACACTCCTGATTAAAGGTGCGGGGTAATGATGGACACGGGGGCCGAATCCGTTACTGTTCCCCAACACGGCAGGACCCGGCTGCCATCACGATAAGGGCATTGAGCTCCGGCTGGACCAGGCGCTGGCAGGGAGGAGCAGAGCGTGACCAGCTTCTGGGAGGCTGCCCACCCCAACCCCGGCGGGGGGTGCGAGACGGGGTGTGAGGCGACCTCCGAGGGAAGGACCCCAGTGAGGTAGGCTGGGGCAGCTCCCTGAGCGACCACAGTGTCCGTCTGCATCTCCTGCCAGCACCTTCGACTCGTCCACTGTAAGTGCCCCTGCCGACAGCAGAGGCAGGGTGAGCTCAAACCTAGTCCTGGGGGAGAGTCTGCAGGCAGCCAGGGACAGAGGGAGGGTGGGAGCTCCTGGCCTCTCTTATGCCCTGGATAAAGCCAATGCCGGAGAGGAGCTGGCTTGCGAGGCTGGGCTTCTCCTCTTTGAGCCTGCACCTGTCTGTCTGGGGAAGACGGGCACCTTGGCAAAGCCATGTGCAGATTTAGAAGGGAAATACAAAGAAACGAAGAAACAAATGTGAGACTCAAATTTAACAAAATCAGGGGCAGGAGGTTCTGCCATGTGTGTGGTACAGGAGGTGGGTGAGAGGTGACCAGGACACGAATCCAGCCCTAGGGATTCACCATGTATGGAGGGAGGTGGGAATGACTCACAGGAAACCAACAGGCACGGCAAACAGTTTTAAGAACACAGAATATTTAGGATATAAATGATTGTTCATAGCAGAAATTAATTCAATTCAGGATTGAATTGAATGGATGTAATTGCAGAATTAAAGGGCGGAGTTGAGTCACCCTAAGAGCTATAGTGCTGACCCAGCCACTTTGGGCCTGTGCTCTCCTCGAGGACAGGGGCTTGGTTGCCCATCTCTGTGTCCCCTTCACTCAGTACAGTTCCTGGCACGTACTAGATGCCCTTTGCTCTGCACACAGCTTCCTCTTGCATGGCGAGAATGTAGAGACATTTCCCAGCTCCCCTTGGAGCTGAACTAGAAGCATATGACTAAGTTTTGGCAAATAGGGACACGCGTGGATGTGACATGTGACTTTGCCCCAAGGCTCAGAAGAGACGACTCACCTCACACTCACCTGTATTCCCTGCCACAGCACCCTTGGCCAGTGAGTTATGGGAAGACGGAGGGAGCCTGGGTCCCTGAGTCACTCGATGAGGGGGCCCCCAAGCAGCCTACAGTAAACCCTTCAGCCTTTTGTCACGTGGCACAACTGAGCATTAGGGGCTTACATATGGAGGCCTCAGAGTTATTTATCCTGACAAATAAGTGCACTACTTAATGAATGTTTGTGGAACAAATAAATGAATATTCTCCTTTAATTCCCCCAATTACTTTAAAGTAGATATGGTTATTTCCTCTTGACAGATAAGAGCTTTGGAATTCAAAAGTATCAGAACTAGAAGTTAAATTTTTGTCTTCAAATTCTGTGCTCTTCTCACTATATCTGGCTGCCTTTCAACAAAATATAGTCTGATGTATACTGTATGTGAAATTTACCAAAGGCCACCTCAGTGAACAGAGGTTAGGGACTTTCCAACGAGAGGGTCCCCTGTCAACACTGCCATGAGGACAGGGCTGTGGTGCTGTTTGCTGCTAGGGTCGCCTGAATTCAAGCACCTCAGTGGGAGCTCGGGCCAAGTGTTTTCTCTTCTTAGACAGGGAGGGAGGGAACAGGGGGCTTTTATCACTCCATTTCTCAGCTTAGGAGAGAGGAATCTCCTTCCCAGAAGCAGATGGTCAAGAATAGCCTCCTCAGAGAGGCTGACCCATGCTGACTTTTGCATCTTTCTATCTAAATAGATTTGTCAACCACCCAACACTTTCTAAAGCTCTGGAGCCTGGCCTGTCTGAACTTAAGACGCATGGACATAAACTGCTGAAAGTAAAATACTTACTATAAATAAAATATATAAGGTAATATGTTCTGTAATAAAAATAATTTATAATTACATATATAATACATTATTTATAACAAAATGTAATATATAATCATAAAATATAATGTAATAAATGCTAACAAGCTGACTTGTCCTGTGAGGCCCCTGCTCTGTTCCGCCTCCACCACAAGGAAGGCAGGGTGTAGGGGGGAGAAGACCTCCACCCCAAGCCAAGAGCAAAGGTGTTCAGCACACAGGGGAAAGGGACTGGAAATCAATCTCACCTCTAATACACCTAGTCTTGACATCGTGTATAAGCATCAGCCACGAGGATTCTGTACTGTTACCTGCAGGACTAGATTGTCCTTCGTCCCCATTCCGTGTCTTTCCCCTGGATCTCTGGCGATTAGGACATTCAGCTCAGCTCGAGAATAAGCATTTATTGATTAGACGATGTGCCAAGCATGGTGCCAGATGCTGGGGACACAGATGTGACTCAGAAGGGTCAGTACTGCCCACACCGAGCCTGGGTTACACGGAGCTCCCTGTAACCCTGGGAAGCAGCCACCTTTCTCTAGGGCTGCCATTGACCGGTGTTCCGGCTGCAAACACGCTGCTGTTCGTCGCTCCCCTGGTGGGTGAGTTCCCCTGAATGAGAAGCCCTTTCTCTCCACTCCCCAGCTTCCCTCCGGGACCTGTAGCCATAGACACAAAAGCTGGACAGATCCAGAGAGATTGTTGTCAGCCAAATTCCCCATCCCAAAGACGAAGAAACTGGGATGCAGAAAGGAAGATGGCCTGTCTAAGGCTTTTCTACAGAAACTAGCAAGATGACTCATGTGTGGCTTGTTAACATTTAGGCCGGAAGATGTACTAAAGCCGGTTAATAAATTAATCCAACAGATGGACTGGTAGAGACGGGGGTAGGGAGCAAAGGCAGTTGCTTAGGATGAGCTGTGTTTAGTACATGGCCCTCTGGTCCCCTCCCTGACTCGTGTCCATCCTCTATTCCACTACCTTCCTTTTGTTCCAGGTCCCCTCTGATTCTCACTTGTGAAGCAATTTGAGTGCAAACACCATGGGGAAACTGGAGCCTGGGAGCGCTCCCCTGGCTGAGAAATTAGTCAATCTAATTACCGTCTCATACTGGCTTGTCTCAGTAGAAAGGGTTGCCAATGGTCTGTCAATGACAGACGAGGTGAGTGTGAAAGAGCTGCACATGGTTGGGGTCTTAATTCTGTGAGCTGCCTTAAGGGACATGACATTCTTTCCTAGGGCTGTCACACTGGGTCACTGCCGCCCTGACACCCTTGGCTCAGTCCACGCGCTGCTCTGTATTCCCACGGCAGACAACTGGGCTGACAGCTCACTCACAACTGTCCCCTGCTGGCTCCAGGCCAGCTTAGTTGTTATCTCCTCTATGATGACTTCCCTCACCCCCCTACCCCTGCCCAGTCTCCATGCTACCAAATCTGTACCTCTCTCCCACAGCACTCACCACATGGCACTGCCACTCTGTCCCTGTGCCTTCCCCCCACCAGCCTGACAGCCTCCTGAGAAAGAGCCGGTGCTGTCCTGATCTTTGTATCCTGGGCACTTGCACAAGTCTGGTGCACGGTAGTTACTTAATGAGTGTGTTGAAATCAAAGTAAAGTTCAAGTCAATTCCCTGTTTCTAAAGTTCTAATGTTTCACCTGGATTTGTTCTGAAAGGCTAGAATAGGTGCCACTGGATAGCCAGGTGTTGAGCTTGGGGTTTCCACACGCAACATCATAAACCTCTGGGGCCGGCAACTGGTCTACCCTTCCACAGCCATCCAGGGCAGAAGCTAGATTAGAGCACAGCTCCGACTCCACGGCCGCCGCTTCTCCATGCCCGACACCCTGCCTCTGCTGACCCAGCTTGCCCTGCTTACAAGCACCTGCTGTTTGAGAATGTCACTGCTTTCCTGTTGCAGTGAGAAGACTCTGATTTTCTGGGATGCTGTAAAGTCACCTGACACCTATCCTGGACTTAACAAGTTCATTTCCTGGTGACATCTGCACCTTCTGTGTTTTAAAAGCTCCGCTCTCAGATGAGCCACAACATCACTGCTCAACGTGCCCGGACTGCTCTGTAGGGTTTCACACAGCCTTCTCTTGGATTCTGGGCCTTAGGGTCTCATGAGAACTTCCCTCTCCTCCCCTCCCTCCCCTCCCCTTCCCCCGTCCCCCTCCCTTCCCTTCCTTTCCCTCCCTAGAGATCAAATAGAAGGTTTTACCTGCGTGGCTCATATAATTCCTGGGTACTTTGATTTACCTATTTCCTACTGACTACTTAATTTATTTAAACTTTCTCTTTGAAAAGTTTATAGAATTAGGAGTGGTTCAAGATGGGGGCTAAGAAGATTCTGAACTCACCTCCTCCCACAGGCACAAAAAATATACAGCTACAAATGGAACAATTCCCTCTGAAACAAAACATAAGAATTAGATGAAAAGCTACTTCATAACAAAGAATGAAAAGACCACATCGAGATGGGAAGGAGAGACAGAGCTCTCCACCCTCAATGCAGCAACCCCCAATCAGAAGATATCTCACAAATACAGAACTGCTCCTTGAGGAATGAAGGGTTTGTGCCCCACATCAGTCACCCCAACCCTTGGGACCTGCACTGGAGAGACAAGTCTGGCTTTCAAAGGCAGCAGGCCTTACATCCAGGAGAACCATAGGACTGTAGGGAATGGAGGTTCTGCTCTTAAAGGGCTCATATGCAGACCCCCTCACCCCTGGACCCAGGGAAAAGCAGCAGTTTGAAAAGAGCCGAGACCATATGTGAAGGAGATTCATCTGCTAATCTCAAAGCATCTACCAGAGGGGTGAAAGCCCACTGGGACTCTTTCCAGGAACAGAGGTGCTGGCACGTGACATTTCTCTGTTATCTTTCTACCTTGCTAGTGCCAGTGCTGGCAGGTGCTATTTCTGCATTCCTGCTCTAACCGTCTAACACCTGTGCCCCATGTGACTACCATGACCCCACCAGAGGTGGCAGTTGAGCACTCTACCCCTCATTCCCACAAATTCCCGAAGCCAGTGGGCATGCACAGTCCACAGGGGATAGCCCTTGAGTGCTGGGTTCTGGTGCCAAGAGGAAGGGTCTTCTGGGCCCCAGGGATCTGAAGCAATTGGAAAGACAGCTGAGAGACAACCAAGAACTAGGGCAAGGTTAAATGAAAATGTTCATCTTCTACACAAAGCCATCCCTTCATGACTGGGAGAGTTATCTGTTTTGTTTAACACGTAGACACAAACACAGAGTCAAGCAAAATGAGGAAACAGAGGAACATGTTCCAAACAAAAGAACAAGATAAAACCCCAGAAAAAAGCCTTAATGAGACAGATGAGTAATTCATCAGTAAAGAGTTCAAAGTAATGGTCTTAAGATGCTCACTGAACTCAGAAGAGTGGATGAACACAGAGAGCACTTCAAAAGAGAGATAGAAAATATAAAAAAGTACTAAAAGGAAGTCAGAGCTGAAGAACACAATAACTGAATTGAAAAATATACTACAGACATTCAACATCAGATGAGATGAAGCAGAAGAAAGGATTAATGATCTAGAAAACAGGGCAGAGGAACTCACCCAAACAGAATGACAGAAAGGAAAAAGAACTTTAAAGTGAGAATATCTTAAGGGACCTATAGGACAACATCAGCAGAAGGAGAAGAGAGAGAGAAGGGACAGAAAACCTGTTTGAAGAAATAATGGTTGAAAATTTCCCAAACTGGGAGAAGGAAACAAACATGCAGATCCAGGAAACCTAGAGAGTTCTAAAGAAGATGAACCCAAAGAGACCCACACCAAGACAAGTTATAATTAAAATATCAAAGGTTTACGATAAAGAGATAATCTTAAAGCAGCAAGAGTAAAACAACATGCTGCTCTCTACAAGACCATCAGCACATTTCTCTGCAGAAACTTTGCAGGCTGGAAAGGAGTGGTGCAATATACTCAAAGTGCTGAAGGGAAAAAAACTCTGAACCAAGAATTCTCTGCTCTGTGAGATTATCATTCAGAATTGAAAGAGAGATAGTTTTTCAGAAAAGCAAAAGCGAAATCAGTTAATCACTACTAAACCATCCCTACAAGAAATGTCAAAGGGACTTATTTAAGCTAAAAAGAAGGGCACAAATTAGTAACAAAAAACATATGAAAGTAAAATCTCACCAGCAAAGGCAAATACATAAAGGAATCTAAGCACAACATTACAGTCAGTCATCAAACCACCAAGGAAGAGAAAAGAGAAGAAAAGGACAGCGAGGACCTACGCAACAGCCAGAAAATAATTAGCAAAATGGCGGTAAGCATGGGTAAACCTCATTTTATTGCATTTTGCATTATTGTGCTTTGCAGATTTTGTATTTTCTTTTTTACAAAGTGAAGGCATGTGGCAGCTCTGTATTAAGTAAGTCTACCAGTGCCATTTTTCTAACAACATTTTCTCACTTCATGTCTCTGTGTCACATTTTAGGAATTCTTGCAATGTTTCAAAAACATTTTCATTATTATTAGATTGGTGTCTGTGATCAGTGATCTTTGATGTCACTGTTGGAATTGTTTGGAGGCTCCATGAACCATGCCCACAGTGATGGGGAGCTTAATCAATAAGTACTGTGTGTGTTCTGCGCTGCGTCACTGCCCAGCCGTCTCCCTCTCTCCCTCCCTCTCCGCAGGCTTCCCCTCCCCGAGACACAGCAATATTGGACTTAGGCCAATTAATGACCCTACAACGGCCTCTAAGAGTTCAAGTGCAAGGTGAAGTCTCACATCTCTCACTTTAAATTGAAAGCTGGAGACGAGTAAGCTTAGGGGGGAGGCACATCAAGAGCCAGGATAGGTTGAAGGCTAGGTCTCGGGCACCACACGGTCAGCCAAGTGGTGAAGCAAAGGAGAAGTTTCCAAAGGAAATTAATAGTGCTCCTCCGGTGAACACACAAATGATAAGCAAGTGAAACAGCCTTATCGCTGATATGGTGAAAGCTTTTGTTATCTGGAGAGAAGATCAAACCAGCCGCAACATTTCCGTAAGGAAAAGCCTAGGGCAGAGCAAGGCCCTCACTCTCTTATATTCTATGAAGGCCGAGAGAGGTGAGGAGGCTGCAGAAGAAAAGATGGCAGCTGCCAGAGGCTGGTTCATGAGTTTGAGGGAAGAAGGCGTCTCCACCACAGAAAACTGCAGGTGCAGCAGCAGGTGCTGACGGAGAAGCTGCAGCAGGTTCCCCAGGAGATCTGGCTGACATCACTCCCGAAGGCGGCTACACTGGACAGCAGATTCGCAGTGTAGACCAACAGCTCCTGGAAGAAGATGCCGCCTAGGACTTTCATAGCTGGACAGGAGAGGTCAGTGCCCGGCTTCAAAGGACAGGCCGACTCTCCCGGGAGGGGCTAATGCAGCTGGCGGCTTTAAGCGGGATCCGTGCTCATTTGCCATTCCAAAGCTCCCAGGGCCCTTAAGAACTAGGCTGAATGTGCTCTGCCTGTGCTCTCTAAGTGGACAGCAAGGCCTGGATGGCAGCACATCTCTTTACAATACGGCTTCCTAAAGGTCTTAAGCACACTGTTGAGACCTGCTGCTCAGGAAAGAAGATTCCTTTCAAAATATGAGTGCTCACTGACAGTGCACCTGGTCACCCAGGAGCTCTGATGGGGATGGACAATGGATCCATGTTGCTTTCATGTCTGATAACACAACATTCATTCTGCAGCCATGGATCAAGGAGTCATTTTGACTTTCAAGCCTTATTATTTAAGAAATACATCTCATAAGGCTAAAGATGCCATAGATAGTGATTCCTCCAATGGATCTGGGCAAAGTTAATTGAAAACCCTCTGAAAAGGATTCACCATTCTAGATGCCATTAAGGACGTTCGTGATTCATGGGGAGGGGTCAAAGTATTAACATGAATAGGAGTTTGGAAGAAGTTGATTCCAACCCTCATGGGTGACTTTTATTTATACAAAAATCCAGAGGAGGGAGTAACTGCAGGTGTGGTGGAAACAGCAAGAGAACTAGAATTAGTCACTGCAGATGGGACTGAGTTTTTTTCCATCTCATGATAAAATTTGGGCAATGAGCAGCTGTTTCTTATGGATGAGCAAAGAAAATGGTTTTTTGAAATGGAATCTGCTCCTGGTGAAGATGCTGTGAAGAGGATCTAGAATATTCCATGAGCAATGGATGAAGCAGCAGTGGGGTTTCAGAGGACTGACCCCAACTTTGAAAGAAGTTCTCCTGTGGGTAAAATGCTGTCAAACAGCATCATATGCTACAGAGAAATCATTCAGGAGAGGAAAAGTCAGTTGATGTGATAACTTCATTGTCTTATTTTAAGAAATCACTGCAGCCACCCTAACCTTCAACAACCACCCCTCAATCAGTCAGCAGCCATCAAAGTCCAGGCCAGACCTGCACCAGCAAAAAGATTATGACTTGCTGGAAGCTCAGATAATGGTTAGTATTTTTTAGCAATAAAGGATTTTTAAAATTAAGGTATGTACAGATCTTTTTAGACAAGATGCTATCACATACTTAATAACTTCCACATAGTATAAACATAGCTGTTATATGCACTGGGAAACAAAAGCATTCGTTTGACTCTCTGCATTACAATACTTGCCTTATCGTGGTGGTCTGGACCTGAACCCGTGATATTACGTTTGCCTGTACCAAGAACTCACACAGCTTGATAACCAGAATGAAAAACCCCCAAACAATCCTATTAAGAAAATAGCGAGGGAGTCTGAATATACTTTTCCAAAGACGCACGATGGCCAACAGACACATGAGAAGATGCTCCCCATCGCTAACCATCAGGGAGATGCAAGCGGAAAGAATGAGACATCGCCCCACACCTGACAGAATGGCTGTTCTCAGAAGGACAAGAAACAATATGTGTTGACAAGATTGTGGAGAAAGGGAACCTTCATACCCAGAAGACGGGAATGGTTATTGGTACAGCCATTATGGAAAGCAGTATGGAGGGTCCTCAAAAAATTAAAAATAGGGCTACCATATGATCCAGCAATCCCACTTCTGCATATTTATCCAAAGAAAATGAAAACACCAGTTTGAGAAGATATAGATACCTCTAGGTTCATTGCAGCATTATTTACAATGGCCAAGATATGGAAACAACCCAAGTGTCCATCAGTAGGTGAATGGATAATGATGTGGTGTACACACACACACACACACACACACACACACACACACACACAGTGGAATATTATTCAACCATAAAAAAGAAAAAAGAATAAAATCTTGCCATTTGTGACAATATGGATGAACATAGAGGGTATAATGCTAAGTGCAATAAGTCAGACAAAGACAAATACCATATGATTTCAATTGTATGCGGAATTAAAAAAAATGAATGAAAAACAAAACAAAACAGAGCTTATGATAAAGAAAATTGACTGGTGGTTGTGAGAGGGGAAGGGAGTGGGGAGTGGGCAGAATAGGTGAAGGGGATCAGGATGTATAAACCTTCCAGTTACAAAATAAATAAATCATGTACATCATGGTGACTATAGTAGTAATAGTGTATTATAAATTTGAAAGTTGCTAAGAAAGTAAACCTTTAAAGTTTCATCTCAAGGAAAATAAAATTTTTCTGTAATTTTGTATGGTGACAAATTGTTAACTAGACTTATTGTGACCCTTTACATTGTATATAATTGTCAAATCATTATGTTGTACTCCTGAAACTAATATAATGTTGTAAGTCAATTATACTTCAGTAAAAAAAAGGGAGAGTAAATCTTAAGAGTTCTCATCACAAGGAAATTTTTTCTTTTCTTCTTATAAAAATTATACCTATGATTAAGAGTCATGGTAAGTTTTCAGTCATCAAGGGACTATTTCTGTTCATACTTTCTTTAGGCACCAGGCAGTCTGACATTTTCCCTGTGGATCTCAAAAGTCAGTGGACATAACATACACGTATCATCTGAGAATAGAGGTTCAGCAAACAGGAACAACATTAGGGATGGGAATGGAAGAGCAGGGTGGGCAGGAGAGAGACCAGGAGGGAGATACTGGGGGAAGCTACAGATTGAAGGACTCCCTGAGCAGAGGCCAGAACAGTGGCTAGAGTGTTGGGAAAGAGAGAAAGGGCCTTTGGGGTCCTTCTGGCATTGGAGAAACACAGAAAGAAGAGGAGGTTGCGACTGCCGGCGGGAGGGAGGTCATGGATGTTGCCTGGTGAATTTCCAGTTTCCTGGGTTGAAAATTCTGCTGGATACTGTGTCCTTGAGAACACTTTCAATTCAGGGTTGGGGCGCCAGGAAACGGGTCCAAGGGAGGTGGAGATCATCTCAATCCATTTGGAAAGGAACGCCAAGAGGTTTTACATACAGAGTGAGTATATTCAAGGGAAGGTAAGAAGCTTAGCAAGAACCTGGGGACCGGAAATAACTATGGAAAGTACCTTCACTTTGCTAACAGACAGGACTGTTCCAGGTGATGCATTTTGCCCTTGGATACGGGACTCCATGTCCCAATTAACCTCTTGATGAGGGATTTCTCTCAATTAAGTTTTAGCTGACAGGTAGTAAAACCTGGACAACAGGCAAGGACTGACTGACAATTGGAGAAGATGAAGCCATTAATCCTCCCTTCCCTCCCCCCGGTGTATCTCTCCACCTCCTTCTTACCAAATACCCTTGGTCTCTGAATACTCATTTCCAGTGCACCTTCTACAAAACCTCCCCTGACCTCTTCTTCCTGCTTCCATGAGGATAAGACCCTCTCTTCTGGGCGGTCATAGCACACCGTGCACATTCTAAAAACTGCCCTGAGCACGTTACATGACAATCTCTCCGTCTCCTCCACCACACTGCAAGTACCTTACGGGGAAGATCCCTGTTTTACTCAAATACTTGGCCTTCATTTCTAGCACAGTGCCTGTTACACAATAAATGTGAAACAAATATTTCTGAATGAATGAATAAAGGAACGGTCTACAGAACTGTGAGTGAAATCCAGAGGTGCTCCACCGCCTCATGTTTCAATACGGGGCCTGGGGATGGCACAGGCATCTGTAATCTTCAACTGGGGGACTGAAGTGGCTCTTCAGAACGTGGCGGGCTGGGATGGGTGTCTGTGCTCTGGTGTCCCAGCTCTGGAGATAGTGACAGGAGCTACCTCACTGTGCGCTCATGAGGAGTACGTCACAGAGCCCGTAGAAAGTGCTCAGTTCAATATCTGGCACATAGTAGGTGCATATTAAAAAGTAACTGTTTTTAAAGGTATAGGGCTTTTGAAACACCAGCCATTCCCAGGGTGACAGGCACTTGTACACTCACTGGAAAAAGAATTCTGAGGTCCTCCTGTATATCTAGGGCTGCTCTTGTTCTGTGAGCAATGAAAGACAGCTCCTTTCAGGAGCTGAGTTAGGGCGATGCTTACAATGAGAAATGTCGTAAGATTATTTATTGCATGGGCAGCATGCCGTGAACACAAGAACCCTTGGGGCAAGCCCAGGAAGCTTCCAAGAGGCAGGGATGGACCGATCTGAGTAAGAGGAGGTGGTCTCAAGAGGGAAGAGCTGGCAGAGGGCTGAGGGGAAGAGGATGCATACAAATTACACCACAGACAAGTGCATATGTCTAAAGGGTGGACTTGCACAGTGACCTGCAAATGGCATGGCGTCCTGATCCCAAAATTTGGCTCTGTGCCGTCAGAGAAGGGAGGCAGTTATCAAGACTGTGCAAAGGTGCAGGTGCACACAGTGTATAAGAAGGTGGCTCTCAGGTGGCAATTTTAGATCTGGAGGAAGAGCTCAGAACCGATCCAGTCACAGACTGCACACATATGCCCTTTCCTCTTCATCCTGTCCCCACATCTTATCCTTATCTGGATTTTTGGGAGGGGAAGCGGATGGGCATCGAGACTGCACAACCTGTCTTCACACTACGCCTGCCCCAGAGGCCCTGCCTCTGCCCAGTCCCTTCCAACACAGGCCACGACCTTGAACTCAATCACCACTGTGCACTGGAGTGGCCGACTCAGAAGGGATCAGGGCAGGCAGCACGAGAGACTGAAAGAAGGAAAGAGCAGGTGGACAGAAAGAAAGATGGTGAGAAGCAGAAAGAGAAGTAAGAAGAGGACAATGGGAGACGTACCCTGTACTGTTTGGGGCAGGTACAAACGGCAGCACGGACCTCGGTGAGCCAGCTGACTCACCATCACCCAAGTTTCTGCCCTTTTCTTCTCACCTTCCGTATCTATAAATGCCTGGGGTCACCTGGAAAGATGCTCATGAAATCTGTCCCTTAGTTATTCGTGTTTAATGAGTGCTGTATATTCCAGGTACTGTGCAGTTATTGGCATCATAAAAGTGAACAAGATAGATACAGTTTCTGGCCTTGTTGTAAGGCACCCATCAAGTACTTTTTGAATTCAAAGCTGAGGCTTACACTAAGCTAGGCATTGCAGAAAGTACAGAATGATTTCAAGAATATTCCATATTCTCAGAGAGCTTACAGGCTGCCTGGGGAAATAATGTACCTGAGTGAATCGTCCTGTCTGAGTAACTTGCCCTCGGTGATCTTCTGTGCCCCTGGACGCTGGTGTCTGTCCTCTCCTAGCAGACTTAGGTTGCAGTGTCTTGGATGGTTGCTTATCTGCTTATGCATCTATTTATCTTTTCCTACAAAAGGCTTGAGTCAGTTATGTTACTTAATATACTGCAAAACTCTGACTTAAAACAGCCACCATTTATTTAGTTCATGATTCCAAGGGTGGAGATTTGGGTGGGGCTCAGCCGGGTGGCTCTTCTGGCCTTGACTGGGTTCACTCATGGTCGGATGCCAGTCGGCCAGCAGCTCTGCTTCTGGTGGGTCTGTGGATTCTGAGTAGGACATGAGAGGCGACAGGGCACCATGGGCTGTAACCTCCTGGCAGGTTGGGCCGGACTTTGTTCGCCTTGGCAGAGTTCTTCGAGAACCAGTGGACATGTGCAGTTTGCTGAAGCCTGGGCTCAAACGGACACATCACCACTTCCGCTGCGTTCCGTAGCCAAAGCAAGTCACGGGTCCAGCCTGAAATTAAGGAGTAGGAACATGGACTCTGCCTTTTGGCAGGAATTGCTCCAAGATGCATTTCAAGGGCAAGGATACAGGGAGGGATGTACCAGAGCCATCTTGCTCTTTCTCTACCACAGGGCCTGCTAAGCTTCTCCAGAGAGGCGCTACTTACACATTTAATATTCTTAGAGCTGAGGAAATAGCTTGCCTTTACTGATGCTATAGGAGCAAAAAGCCAGTCTAGGGAATTGGGGAGCGCCTTCCAAAGGAAGGGCATTTAAAGAATAAATAAGAGATAGTTAAGTGGAGAGCATTCTGATAAGAGAGCACTGAATGTGCAACTGCAAGTTGGAAGGATCCTGGGATGGTCCAGGAAGAGAAATGAGGAGCACGGTGGGAGACGGGCTGGGCTGGGGTGCACCGGAGGCAGCGGGGCTGCCGGGCTTGGCAGGCGTCACAACTGAGGGCCTCGTAAACCTGGATAAGGAATTTTGACATTACCCTAAGAGCAATGGGAAATCGTTAAAGAGTTTTAAATAGGGGAGAGAAATGATGAGGCTCATGATTCTAAAAGATGGCTTTGACAGCAGTATGGAGACTGGATTAAGGGAGACGAGAGTGGAAGTAGGAATAATAAAGCCCTATTTTAAATTTGCAAATACCTCTGGCAAGATTAAAGGGTTGTCAGCTCCTTACACTTTCAGGGCATGATGCAGGATGGAGATTTCCTGCCCCCCCAACTCTGAGCTGCATGGGCAGGAGATCTGTTTAGGAGGAGGTGAACGGAGGTTTGTGGGGAGCACGCTCGGCCTGCCAGCCGGGTGTGCGTCCTCCAATATCGCAGACAAGAGGAACAATAGGAAGTTCATAGATTAAGATTCTTTTTACCTTTCTATTAGCAGAACTAATCATTTGCCTTTAAGTAAGACATTTCATTCTGATTAAAGTAATCACCATAAAAAAGTGAAAAGAAATTAATTTCCAGAAGGACTTTCAAACTTAACGGGGTTTCATTTCCTGTCAGGACTGAGGTTAATCCAACTCTTACATCTGCTGACATCTAACGGCAGCTCCTACTGTGTGCCAGCTCCTACTGTGTGCGAGCTCCTGCTGTGTGCCAGGCAATTTACACAGCAAGCTGGTCTTGTATGGGGGTTGCAACAAATGCCTTAGGTAGATGCAATCATTCCGTGTCACAGGTGAGACTCAAAGAAAGTAGCCACTTGTCCAAGGAGCCACATGGGTAAGGACAGAGCTGGGACGTGAGGCAGCTCCTCTGGTTCCCTCGTCCGCAGGGACTAGTGACACCTTGCGACGCGCCAGGCACAGGGTCAGGCCCTTGTGCGTAATCTCAGTTCATTCCCCCAGCAGCCCTTTGACACAGGTGCTGTCATCTCACTCTACAGATGAGGGAAGTGACGCTCAGGAAGGGCACGTAGCTTGTCCAAGACCACACAGCCAGCCCTAACATCAGAAGCTGAGGTCTTTTTTTTTTTTTTTACATTTTTTATTGAAATATAGTATATAGATAATATTACATTGGTTTCAGATGAGCGACTTAGTGACTCACCAGTTATATACATTATTAAATGCTCACCGTAAGGATGGTCACAGAAGCTGTGTTTCTGACCATAATTCACTGACCCCCGTGTTCCTCCAAGTGCAGCACACTTCCATGAACGCGCTGGGCTTCTCGTCAGTAAATATCCCTTATCCATCTCATCCCCACGCAAACAAAGCTCAGAGCCAGGGATGCAGCTCGCCCCCCACATTTTCTTTCCATCTCCCACACCCAGTGAGCTCCTGGATGGCGGGGCCTGCACCCTAGACGCTCCCCACTGCGCCCAGCACTGAGCAGGGCCGCTTCAAGCCCGGGACTGTGTGCGTCTCTGCCGGCTCTTCCCGAGGGTGGCATCGTCTTTACTCATATGCGGAAATGCTCGGAAGCTGAGCTTTCTGAGTGAGTTGTCCTGACGAGCTGGATGGGCGGGGAGCCTTCCCCTCCAGCTGCGCCCTCACGGGGATGGGCTGACGCCACTGTCAGCACAATGACCGGCAGGCCAGCCTCTCCCTCCCCCGCCCAGAGGTGCACTGAGGAGCCGGGCTGCAGGCGGACGCTGCTGTCCCCCGTGTGGTCACTCACCAGCACGAGAGGCTGGGCTCCGGCTCCTCAGGCGACAACAGTGGGCGGAGTGATGACCTGCTCTGGGAGAGGCGAGGACTTTCCCACCAGGAGACATACGGGGCCGTCACAGTGACAGATGAGCCCAAAGGCCCCTTCCCCACCATGCTGGCCTAGTGGCCTAGACTCTCACCCCCCGGGTCTGTCTGTCCCTTGACGCTGATTTGGGATGGCAGGGTGGTGGGGGGAGGAGGCGTAGACCATGCAGCCAGAGAAGGAAGCCATAATACACGGTGGTGGTGGGGATATGACAGGCGTGTCAGCTCTGTAACTCCCATGGAAAAGCCTCGCACCCACTTTCTTTATCTGTAACACGAGGGAGCTGGAGTTAGACTCCCACCTCTAGCAATGCAGTTTCTATCATTTGTAAAACCCACTATTGCAGGCATGGTGGACAGTCCTGGGCTTGAGGTCAGAAGATCTGGGTTGAAAGCAAGCTCTTCCCCTACTCGCTGTGTAACTTTATTTAAGTTACTTGACCTCTCTGAGCCTCAGTTTGCTCATGTATGAAGTGAAAATAATAAATGTGCTTCTCACAAGATTCTCCTAAGCATTAAACAGACAGCGTGTACATGAAGCCCTTAACACACTATCTGGTACAGAATAGGTGTTCCGTAAGCATTTATTGATTCTGCTCTGAATGTTGAATGAGGTATTTGTCATTGAATGCTTTTTTGTTTGTTTGTTTTTTTAGATTCACAAAATTCTTTCATTTTTTTGAGCAAAGAGATACAGATAGACACACAAACAGTGGAAGCCTTTGATACACTAATCTCGGGACAAGACCGATTAAATGAACAAAAAGACTGCTTCAACAACATAATTCATAACATAGACCATATATATGTGTGCAGCCTCTAGGTATCTATCTATATTCTTCTCTACCAAAATTTATATCCTGATAATAGAACATGCACTTTTTCTTGGGCAAAAATGAAATCTTTGCAAAAATGTTAGTAATACACTAACTCACAAAGAAAACACCAGTAAGCCTCAGAAAGTAGAATTATTACAAACCAATCTTTGTTCATAATGTAGCAAAACTGTATTCATAAAATCAAAAGCCATAAAGCCCTCCCACATGCATTTTTTTTCAAGGTTGAGTTCCCACTTACTTATTTATTTACTTGTCTATATTTGGCATTGAAGTATAGTTGACATGCCGTATTGTATTAGTTTCAGGGGTACCACAGAGTGAGTGATTGGAGGATGTTTTTAAACTGACTGCTATGGAGTTTGGTCTTGCTGTGTGGCATTAGTCTAACTACTGTATTAGTATCGTACTGGTTTTGGTATGAAAATGGGTAGAAATGGGAGTGTCTCTCTAAGGTGTCCTTCCATCTTTAAAGACCATGCCCTCCAACCAGAAAGGTCGATTCTTAATAACCAGATGTTGTAGCCATCTGGCAGGTGCTGGAGCCCTGCCCGCCTCTGCCTGTGTCTCCCCACCGGGCTGTGCAGGTGACTGTGGGCCTCTCCTCCACCCAGGGCAGAAAGGGGCTGACAGGGAAAGGGGCCAGCACAGGGCATCAGCAGGGGCAGGAGAGGACCGTTTAGAGGGCAGAGAGGCGGCTCTGTTCTGCCAGTGCCGGGGGTCTGTGCCTCTCAGGATGAGTCTGTGCACAGAGATCACCCCAAGTCCAGGGTCCAGCTGGCTGAGCAGCCCCGGCAGGGCTGAGAGGTGGGGGCCAGAGAGGCTCGGTGAGGGAAGAGGAGAAACAGGGAAGTCAGACACGGGGGATGTGGATTGAGGGAGGAGGAGGGGGAGGCCATCGCATGCATCCTTTCCTGCCCTGAAACTCCCAAGGATCCGGGGCTGGTGTGAGAAAATCCAAGCTCCGCAGCCTGGGCTCGGGCCCTGTACACAGGGGGGCAGCTCCTGCCATGCCCACACACCTAGGCTCCAGCCCTGCTGGCTGGCCCCAAACAGGGCCCCAGGAGCAGCATCTTCAGGTCTCTGCTCTTGGGGCTTCTTCTAGTGGAAAGTCTCCTGCTCTTCCTTGTCCTAGAAAACTGCCAGGCACCCTTGGGACCGTCACCTCCTCTGGGCGCCTCCCCGGAGTGCCTGAGGCAGCCCGGCCCTTCCCTCCTCTGGGTGACCCCGGGCCACGCCCGCCCTCCGCAGCACGGTTCCAGGACTCTTCCCTTCCCTTCCCGTCCCCCGGGCTAGATGGAGCTCCTGCAGGGCGCCTGCCTCTTGTCCATTTTGTACTTGAAACTTGATGTTTAACGAGGACTAGGGAATGGAGGCACAGGGGACTGTAGCTCCAGGCTGCAGGGGGTTTCAGCTCCGGGCAAGTTCACTTTGGATTTGGTGAGACCAAACAATGACAATGGAACATTTTGGGTACGAAGGGTCTCATACCAAGCTTTGTTCTCACGGCCTTAGGTCCGTGCTGGAATCACACCTGCCCCTTGCAGTCTGCAACGAGGAAGGCCACCCCATCCCAGGGGCTGCCTCCACTCCAGCCTGCGTTCTCCTCTCCCTTAGCACCAGGCAGGGCTCTTTTTATAGCAACACAGGCAGAAGTGGGTTATCTCCAGCTGGTGCGCAAGCACGCACCCGTATGGTTGGCTACGTACGGCGTCGCTGCATGGACACAGTGAGTAGCTTAGGATCGGGTGAGGATCCTGGCCATGGACCTTCCATTTTCCCAACAGGGACAAAGGAGAGGAAGAGGAAGGGGTAAGAGAAGAGGGGACAAGGCATTAGGAAGCAGAATGGGAAGGAGCAGGAAGGAAGGGAAGAAAAAAGACCAAGGTAAAGGAGAAAGAAAAACGAGGTGACTGAAGGGAAAGGAGCAGAGAGAGAAATCAATCCTGAAGGCCAAGAGGGCACAGAGGAGGCGGGCATCTCCTCACCCAGGCCTGGACCTCAGGGCCTACTTCTTCCCGCCCCAACCCCTCCCCAGGCACTGCAGTTAGGGCCTCGCTGGGCCCTGCCCATGTCTGGGGCACCAGTGAACTGGGGTGACTGCAGGCCGCTGTGCAGAGGAAGGGTGGCTTCTCACAGTTCAAATACAGCAGGTCCCATTGCAGGGGGACTGTGTGAGCAGCGGTCACTCACACTCCCTCCCTGTCGTCACCTCCTCCAGCCAGATCTGTTTGGAGAGACCCCAGTGGAAAACTAGTGGCTGGGATCTTTGTGGGGCAAGCTCAGGCCCCAACTGGTCTTTCTCCCTTCCTTGGGCTGAACTCCACCCGCACTCCCCAAGCACCTCCTCTCGCCCTGTTTCCAGTGGATGCTGCAGCTCTACTGACTGGCATTCTAGGCACATGTGCCCCCAGGTAGGGTTCTGGGTACCCAGCAGGTGCTCCGGGGGCAGGGCTTGCCTGGCTCATGCTGTTTTCTGATGAGGGCTGGACCATCTCTGCCAGGCAGTACCCACCCCCGCCGAACAATCAGAGACTGGCTGCTCTGAGGGTGGGTATTATGTGGGTCTAGCCATTTGCGATCAGAGTAAATATCATTGGGGAGGGAAGCGCCTAGCAGCCTCTCTGTGCCTTCCTCTCTCAGCTTCTCAAGGGAGGCTGGTGGGGGCTGGCCTGAAATAAGTGGCTCTCCAGTGAACTCCAAGGCCCACTCAATGTGCATGATTCAGTCCTTGTGCCCCAAATCTTCTCCCTGATGCCCTCTCTGCTGCCAGCCGTCACCTTCACACATACAGCAATAGAGCCAGTGTTCCTCTTCCTATTCGAATCTTTTAAATGGAGGGAAATATACACTTATGTGGGCAGAGGATGCCAGGTTGCTCTTCAGGGCTTTCTGCAGCCTCACTCAGGCGGGAAGGTGCCAGGAGGCACGGGGACTGAATCGTGTGTGTGCGGAGAGACCAGGGAGCACTTCAAGAGTTCTGTGGAATTCCTCATCTTTCTGGAAGACAGACAGAGCAAATGTTTTCTTTCTAACAGGGGCAATGGGGTCTGTTGGAGAAGAGGAAGGTGGAGAATTAAAATCCACAAGGCTCGTTTTAGCCTAGGGCCAGACCTTCACCATTTACTCCAACCTTCCCTTCACTGGGACTGTAATGAGCTTCAACTCTCTTGCTTCTGCTTCTAAGCACTGACATGGCCTATATGTGAATGGGAGCAAGAAAATAAAATAATAAACAAGTCGCGAATCACTCCAACCTAGAGAGAATCATGACTCCTAATGAAGATTGGAAATTAACCAGTGAATGATGTTTTTCAATGTCGGCACAGAGAGAACCTAGCTGATTGGCCCTCGACCGTCAGCTCTGAACAAAGGCAACACCTTTTTAAATGGGAGTGTTAACTGGCCTGTGATGGAAGGTGATTTAATGCCTTAGTCTCCAGATGCCCAAATTCTCCTTGAAACTCCCCTCCCTCCTGCCTCTTTCAGGCACCCCCAGAGACCTCCATCCACTTATTCACTCATTTGCTGCATGTTTCCTGAGTGGCTGGGAATAGGACACCGAGAAAACCTCTGCAGGCCCCTGTCTTTCTGAAAGCGTAGCTTGCAGGGAGGTGAGGGGCACAGAATGCGCTTGGGACTCAGATAACGAAGCTCTCACATGGCTGGCTGTGGGGTTTGCTCCTTACTTTGTAGACAATGAGGCTTTTTGAAGATCTTGACGCAGGGGGTGGCACAGTCAGTTTTGCTCAACAGGAGGCCACTCTGAGCTCAGGAGGGAAGGTGGGCTGCAAGGGGCCGGCGAGATGGGAGGCAGAGGACCAGCCAAGAGGCGGTCAGGACGGTGCAAGGAGAGAGGGCGGCAGTGGGAGGGCATGCCCAGGGCAGGGTGGGCACAGAGGAAGGGAGCCAGGCCATTGCCTTGGATACAATCATGACAGGCGTGGGCAAGCGAACAAAACCCGACACAACACACTACCCTCCCACAGCTGTGTTTTATTCAGCTATTATTAATAACTGATTTGATTCTTTCCATTCCATTTTACAACCCCTGTCTCCTGCAATTGTCTGGGCCTGGTAACAATTTTATTGGCGCATAGGAGGCACATTATAAATACATTTTATATTGCACACTGTATTTTAAGCAAATTTGAGACACTCTGATTAGGTGCCTTCCCAACGATAGCCTTGTTCAGACAGATAATTGCGTGCTGATTTTTTATTTTATATTTTATTATATTATTTTTTTTTCAGCTTTGTTCGCTCCCCCTTGGCAAGGCTGCAATCTTGCATACACACGTCAGTGGATAAAAACCCTTGAAAATAACTCTTCAGAAGAAATCTAATTTACTTTTTAATCTGGTTCGGAAATTTGCCAGAAAAATTTCCACCGACAAGCACTGCCATTTATTACCACTTATCACACATGGGCTGTTCTCTCACTCCTGATGGGGCTGACGGAACAGGGGAGGAATCTTCTGATACATTATTTATTTGATACAATCCCACCCAGATAGGATCTATGGGCAGGAGAGGGTGAAGTTTGACCTTATCCTCTGTCTAAGGGAAAGTAAGGGGTGTTCCCTTTGGCTTGCTCGAGGAACCCCCCTCTTCCCATGCCCTTGTGAAGACTTGGCTTCCCTTACAGCTTTGGAGCTGCCACCCCACAGAGGGCCTGCTTTGGCTGCTTTCTTCCCCTGGGATCTACACCACCCACCACAGACTGCTCACCCTGATTCGGTTCTGAGGGAGCCCAGAGTGGCGTTTAGCACAGGACTATGCAAGCTCAGTTTGGGGTGGCTCCGTATTGGGGAGATAATGTCCGTATAGGCCGCTGGTGACCTTGGGCTGGGAATTAAACCTCCCCAGGGTTCCTATCTGCACGGGGATCTCCACACCCTGTCCAGCTCTCATGGTCCGTGAAGCCCGCCAGGCCCCCTTGGGAAGGACAGGGGGCTTGGGGCAGGGGACTGGCTTTGCTGCTTCCCAGCTGGCTGGTCCTTAGCAGGCTGATGTCTCTAAGGCCCTGTTTCCTGATATGTCCATGGGGGTGATAACTTTTCCCGTGCTGACCTCATAGGCTCATTATGATAATAATGAATATGGAAGCTTTGCAAACACCGAAGAAATATATATACATATAATTAATCCTGAATTGATTCATTAATTAGTGAAAGCCCATTATGAGATATTTGCAGAACTCGCTCAGAGGGAACACCGGGAAGGAATTCAGGCTGGTGGGAGCCAGGGCTCTTCCTACGTACCTATCGCCCACGGCAGGTGGCAGATACCCCGGGCTAGCCACAGGCGGAGGGAGACCTCTGCTCTCCGTTGCTCAGCGCCTTTTGGCTGATGGTGCCTGACACTTCTGCAGAGGCCCTGGAGCATCCCAGAACAGGGATTTGGTCTCCACCTTACCCACCCCCAGTTTCCTGCAAAATTATGAGGGAGAAGGACCTTTGAACATTGGACAGAACACGGTTGAGATCTTGGTGGGGCTGTGCTTACACTGAAATCTGTGAGAGTTTACTTAAGCTTCCTGGGCGCCCCCCTCATCTGTGAGATGGGAACTGGCATTCCCTCCTGGGCTCTCTGTAGGGGCTGGTGCAGTGTGACCCCCGGTGGGCTCACCCACCCGCCATCAGTGCGCTCAGTTCTACAAGGCCCTCCCTCTTACAGGCCGTCACCACCCTGGCACCGGACACCACGGCTGCCCTGCAGGAAGGACTCGGGCAGCACCTGCCAGATGGACGGGTGGATGCGGTGCACTGCGTTCAGGGTCACGAACTGAAGGAAATGTGCGTAATATCCTTGGCCTAGAAAGACAGAGTCTTGAGTCCTAAGCCAATGTTGGAATATTTTTTCTCCCCAAATCCACCTACTTCTTTCAGGCTTCTCCCCACTCTTGCTGTTGCCCCTTCTATTCTCTAGGCTTCCAGAGTGTTCCATCTCCCCGGCCCTCACCCTCCGAGCTTCTCTCTCCTCAGCCGGTGGGTTGGCAGTGAGGTTTTGCCCACAAAACTTTCTCCCGGTCTCCCTGCATTTTGTGTTCCCCTCTCAGAGCTATGCCTCCTGCGGGAAGAGTAAATATAGAAAAATGACAACATGTACATTAACGCTCGTTAGAATGTCATCATTATACTCGGCAAAGTGTCTGCCGAGGGGGTCCCTAAAGGACACTTAGAAGCGAAGCAGCTGTCCCAGATCGGTTCCAGCTCACATCTCGAAGAAATGACATTGGACAAATGCAGTATTTCTGGCTGGAGGGAGGCGGGAGGGCAGGGCTTCCTTGGAGAAGGGGGAGATGGGGAAGAGAAAGACCTAACACATTTCTCAACCCCTCAGCACAAGAGCGACAGACCGACAGCATGAGACCACGTGGAGCAGGGCAGGCTTCATGGCTGGAGTTTCTTTGCTCAAACCGAGAGTTTACAGTCTTTGCAAGGAGGTGGTAGGCGAAGGTCAGACCTCCATCTCTGACCAGTCTCTGAAGAATCACCTGCTCTTCATCCAAAGTGAGAAACAAGCTATGCTATGGGATGAGAAGAGCATTATTCTACTGACTTTACTTCTAGTAGTAACCAGGCAGAGGTTGCTGAGGGAAGGGGAGGCAATGTGGGATCAAAGTTCTGACTCTATAAGGCTACGACAGATGATACCAACTAATGTTTCTCTCTCTCTGTTCGTCCGCTTGTGACCCTGAGCCTGCAAAGACCCTACATGACACACACTCTTGTCAACAGCTGGTAAGTAATTTGTGCAGAACTCCAGGCCTGGGCCAAGTATCATAGTTCCTTTATCCCACTACTCTGAAAAAGCAGGTGACAAGGTTTGTGAAACCTTGCAGAGATCATGTTTTAATCTAGGTTTTATTTTTGTCACACAGAAAGACAATTTGAACCTGAGCTATACAAACGCTACCCTAAGTCCGATCAATTCGCAGCACCTTGGGTTTGCACAGCGCGGTGTGTTCCCACAGCCTCTCCCATGTGCCCTTTATTCAGTTCTTGTTGCTCTCCTGTGAGATGGTCAGAGCAGGTATTATCACCCCCATTTTGCAGATTAGGGAACAGATGAAAGCCTTCAGTTATACACACATAAAAACACATGCCTCGGGTATTAAAATGCCCCCACTCCTTGGGAGGATGCCTTCAAAGGAAAGCATCATGAGAGTCAAGGCTCTTGTGGACTCAGTGAATCCGTTTATTCGACCTGCTGTAAATAACCATGTCCGAGGCCTTTAACTGCTTCAGATTTAACTCCTTTCCTGACTGAGGCCTAGCGGCCCCCCACCAAGCAAGGGAGAATGAGGTGAGCTCGGTGCTCTCTGGAGCCCGACAGCCTCAAGTTGGGCTCCCAGCCTCGGCTGGACCCATCAGCTAAGGAAGCTTGTGGTAAGGGGGCAGCACGCAGGAACCCGGTTTCTGGAAAAGGGTGTCCTGTCCATCCTCATCCATGGAATAGGAGGCTAAGCCCACCACTTCCCAAGCTCCTGGTCTGGCTGGTTGCTGTGCAGACCTGGACTGACCACAGCATCTCTGTTACGTGGCAGCTTCATGGATAAATTCCAGAGAAAGATCCCGGGTCTGATCAGATTTCCTGCAGTTCCTTCTCCAGCCCCTTGTATATGGGTCCGAGTATGTGCGGACACACCCACGCAGCAAATGCACTCCTGCACACACACCCTGCCTGCCACCCCCTCCCCTTTTCTCAGGACTCAGAAAGCGGACCCTGAAGATTCATTATCCTTAGACTCTATCGCCTTTTCCTACCGCGGCTCAGCACTGGCTGGGTGGATGACTCCTTCGAAAATCTCCTCGCCATCCCTTACTGAAAGTTCTTCTGTCCCAGGAGGAGCAAAGCTGTGTGCTGGTGCCTGCCTGGGAATCTTACGGTCCCACGAGCAGGTCAAGCCACCTAAATTCCCTAAGCATCCGCCTTCTAATCAAAGCGGGCAGAGTATTGCTGTTGCTGCTATTGGGGTTGCTGTGAGGATTCAGGGAGGTAAGACGTGGGAAGGCCTTGATGTGGTGCCTACATGTACATTGCCCCCATTCCCAATCGCAGCGGACATTATGGGGAGCTCTGTCCTAGAGCCATGGGTGACGTGCTGTGGGGCTGCTGAGGAGAAGGGCGCCGTGGCTGTACACAGGGGCCTTCAGCCAGAGAAAAAGCAATACTTTGGGCTTTATGTCAGTGGAGAAGATGCTCTTACTCTTACTGGAGTGCCCAGGAGGTGAGGGGGAATCCACTCTGAGCCACAATCGTCAGCTCCTCAAATGCGCACCAGTTGCTGTAAGCAGAGATTGGAATAGTGTGGTCTTTGCATTCACAGGACAGCCCAGCTGGGGAGGCAGCACAGACTCGAGGGAGAAGGATGTGCATCTGGGGTTAACACACACAGGAAGACAGGTCTCAGGGAGGGAGCATGGGCTTTCTGCATGGTCCTTTGTAGAGGGGCAAATCAGTGGTGGGTGGGGCAGGAGGGGGGTTGGCATAGACTGCATACAGGAGATTTTTCAAAGTTCTGTTTGTGGTTATTGGGAGGAAAGGAAGACAATGATCAAGATTTAATGAAAGTAAGCACTTTGATAGCTATAGTATTCATACCAGAAATTATTTCCCTTCTTGTGTTATTAAAATAATTTTCACTAACAAGTGGGCCCCTGTTCCTAAAGAGTATGTGAACAAGTCAGTGAGGGGTAAGCCCCAATTCTGAGCTAGGAATCAGAGGGGGTGAACTCAGAGAAACAGGTCTCCAGTTGATGTAGGAAGCGATGGAAAATGTTAGAACGAACCTGGCCACAACAGGGGGCTGTTCTGACGCTCCTCTTGCTTGTTCACAGGATGCCTGGGGCCACCCCACTCCCCTCCTCCTCCTGTTACAGTCATGTCCGTTGCAGCCACGTCTATGCCAAGAAACACCACCACATAGAGTGTCTCGCCTTGAGACCATGAGTAGGGGATTAGAGGGAGTGGGCAACTCTGCCCCTTTAATCAATGGATCTTATTAAATGAGTCTGTTTGGAGAGCTTAGGGTTGAACACTTTCTTTCATGGGTAAGGCAGGACTGGGAAAAACTATTGTCCGAACCCCTCTTTTCTCTTGCTCCCTCAGCCAGCCATCTGGAAAGGTGCACGGCAGATCAGAGGATCCCGAATGTTGGCTGAGTAGCTTGGACAGAGTTCAACAAACTGAAAGCCAGATTACAGGACGGCTTTCAGAAGGTGGTGGTCGGGGTGGATATCAAGAGGACAGGGGCCCTTCTTTGCAGCAAAAGCTTTGTTGTGCAGAAAGAAGGGCTTTACATGCATGCACAGAAACACACGCTTTAGGCGAGTAACAAAGAGGCATTTCTGCATTGTGACCCCGCCTATTTGGTCGTGCTCACACAGAGAGACAGTCACTGATAAGGTCCCTTCCTGCAGCCCCAGGGGTTAGAGAGCGCTACCCTTTCTCGGCCAGGGTTACTGAAGGCCACCATATGCGAAGCTGGACAAGGTGTGACTGCTACCTACCAGGCAGAGTGGGTGTGGAAACAACAGCCAGTCACCTGATCGGAGAAGCACTCTTGCAAAGGTCTGTACAAAGGATACGTAATTCTTGCTGAGGCAAGGAAGAAAAGGAAATGATATTTAAGGAGGTTCTTGAACAAATAGTAATTCATAGGAGTTTTTAAATGGAGAAGAGTCCTGGGCCCACTGGGGACCCGTTCCTCTGCCATTTGCATGTATTCACTGTCCTTTGGTTGGGGAAGTTATATTTGGGGTAAAAATATAGTTCTTTCCCTTCTCTTGAGGGTGTACGTCCCTCCTACCAGGAGTTGGAAGGCAAATGACTGTACAGCGGCTGAAATTTCCGGAGAGAGAAGAGCCATTCTTTACTCACTTCTCCCAAGTAGGTGTGGCCCCCCCAAGTGGCAGGGGATCTTCCTGTTGTTGCCACTGGAGTTCTCATTCTTATTTTTCTCAGAGTGTCATGTTATCACATCTCTTTTCTATGCTTGCAGGAAGCTGCCGTTTGAATTGATCCCTCTCTGGAGCCCCCAGATGGGTGCTTTTCTTTCTCGTTCTCTCTCCGGTGTCAGTATCCGAACTGTGCACTAAATTCCTCCACGCTCCCTTGTGGCTTACAGCGAGTGCCTCCTGCCATTCTTTTGTTCACTCAACAAATATTTATTGAACACCAACCATATGCCTGCTCTGGGAGCCAGAAATACAACAGTGAAGAAAACTAAAATATAAGTCCTTGTCCTTACGGACCTTACAGTTTGGTGGGAGAGAGAGAAATACATAATTACCCAAATAAAGACATTGATATATTGTCAGGCAGTCGTACATTCTTAGGAAGGAAAACTGCACGGTAGGGGGATATTCAGAGTGTCGGGCAGTGGGCAGTGAGGTCAGGAATGCCTCTCTGAGGAGGTGACATCAGAGCAGAGAGTGGAAACATGGAGGAGGGACAGTGAAAGTTTGGAGGAAAGGTGTTCCCGGCGACAGAGATAGAAAATGGGACTATTCTTGGTGTGGGTGATGAACAGAGAGAGAATGTGGTCAGAGGGAGTGATCGGCGGGCAGAGCGATTGCTGATGAGATCCCCGGGATGAACCAGGCCTCTCGGGCTGTGGAAGGACTCTGGGTTCTGGGCCAAGCAGGGGGAGAGGCCTTCGGAGAGCTCTGGGCAGAGGAGAGCGTGCTGCACGTGTGTCCTCGTAGAGTCCTGCTGGCCGCTTTGTTCAGAAGAGATGGAAAGAAGGCAGGAGAGGCGGCTGCGTAGGAGGCTGATGGGGTAGATTAGGTAAGGGGTGGTGGTGACTTGGGCCCAAGAGGTGGTATGGAAGGAGGTGACAAGGATCCAAAGACGGGTTTTGATGGAAGAGTCAAAGGACCTACTTAAGGAACGGGTGTGAAGAGAGAGGGACAGATAAAAAATCGAGGACTACGTGGCTTTCAGCTAAAGCAACGGAGCACATGGCGGTGCCACTGACTGAGACCCGAAGGCTGAGGGGGCGAAGGGACCGTGCAGGTGGCATCAGGAAAGCAGTTTGGTTTGGGGGGTTCCTTAGGCACTCAGGGGGCGATACTGAGTAGTCAGGGAATACGGTCTGATGACTTCAAAATGCTGGGTGGTTTTAGGGAGAAGGAGCAACAACTCTGGGCACAGCAATGAGGGCTGGGAGGGCAATGCCCCAGGCCCCCATCCGGCAGGCGAAGCACAGTCGTCAGGAAGACCGGGGTCCCGTCACAGCAAGAAAGTGGTGGAGCCTTTCAGATGTGAGGCTGAGGACCCAGGGGGCTTTATCAGAGGTGGAGCATATTCCCACAGGGCTGTGGGGTTCAGGCATCAGTGACATTTGTGGGCCTCCCAGGACCAGGACACGGATGAGGAAGGAGCCTCAAGACAAGTGCCATGAGTCGGCTCCCCACCCCGCCCCTCACCCCAGCTGTCTCTCCACAACACGGTTCTGAAGTCTACCACCGCTGGTCTGTCTACAGTGCTTGGGACAGTGATGGCTGAAAAATACAAGGGAGAAGCCTCTGAACAATCTCTCACATCCACGCCTTCCAGGGCACAAGTCCTGGGCCGCTCAAGGTCATGTGGGCACTGAATTGATACTGAAAGTTCTGCTCTTTAAGGGCTGTAGGCTGTTCTCACTGGTTTGTCTTCTTAAATGCCCCAAGGCAGGTGGTCTCCCCTGCCCGCATGAAGGAAGGGAGTGTGGTCACCTCAATTTCTACTCTAGGTGTTGTGGACAGCGGTTGGAAAAAAAAAGGCCACTAAACCTAGAATAGCTTACAGAAGAATTATAAACCATAGGCAAAGAAACCTACCAATTCTAGGCAGTGAAGGATGGACCCCCACACATAGGTCAGTCTGAAGGGGTTCAGAGAGAAGGGCGCTCCCTGGATGTCCAGGGTGGCCAGGAATGGCTCATGGAGAAGGTGGGCCTCAAGGGGCTCCCCAAGAATGAGGGGCACTCACTTGATCCCCTGGAGCGTGGACAGGGCACCGCCTGCATGGATCTGCATCTACCAACTCAGTAGTGTGCCTCTGGGTGAGAAAGAACCATTTACTCCCTTATCATTATCCTTAATAATTCTAAATCAGGCTGTGATGGAAACCAACCCAAAGCTCATTTCAGAAGGATGTGGAAAGGGGGAAGCAGAGGGAAAACAAATCCATCTTCTCAGCACAGAGACGAGGGCCGGGCTTGGGCCAGAGCTGCAAAGAGCAATCCTTTCAAGGCTGAGCCAGTTTCTCCAGACATTCAAGTCAAGTAGTGATAAAAATCCCACCATTCACTGTTATATTAATGGCTTCTCCACTATATGCAGATAGGTAAAAGCATCATTTCTTTATTTGCATTTATTTTTCTATTGCCTCCAGCTCATGGATTTCCTCCCTTATCTGCCAAGAAATGTCTACTTCTAAGGTATTCTTTCATTTCCGCATGCCATTGGCTGTCAAACGACTTAATAACTTGCCCATCGTGGAAGTCAAATATAGTTTATTAAAAATGCATGTATGCCCCAGTTAAGATGCCCTTTGGCGCTCTTCAGACCTTGACGACTCTGCCTCAAAGCTTGGGGACACAGAGTGGCCTTGGCCAGCCAGCTGCACTGCCCAGCTTTGTGCCCCACTCTGCCCAGAGGACGTGGAGTGACACAGACAGGGGAGGTGGGAAGCGTCCCAGGGGCCGCTTGTGGACATGAGGAAGTGGGGCCCAGGCCTGAGAACCCCAAGGGCTGGCCAGGTCTCCAGGAAGCGTGAGCATGGGGCTGGGGAAGGAGGAGGGATGGCGGGTGGCCTCTCAGGAGGAGGAGGCATCAAGGCAGGATGGGCTGCGTCAGGCCGGGGCGCTGGAGGGCGGAATCAGGCCTGCGACGGCTCACGCAGCACAGCTCCGTCGCTATGCACAGGGGCTACTGAGGCGTCTGCAGCCAGGAACTCAGAGCCCGAGCACTGCTGTGGCTGAGGACGAAGCCAGGGGCCTGAGCAAAAGACACAGAGGGAGCTGGAGTGGGCTTTCCTCTCACGGGCCACAGGGACAGACAGCACGAAACCGGCCATCAGGGCACGTGCACCCTTCCCCAGAACTGCCCTAGAGCGGCCTCTCAGCCTCCCGGCCCGGTGCACTGGCCGCTCCTGGTCTCCTGGCCGGAGCTCATGGCTTCAGCCCTCCCTTCATTCCTGGTCTGTACGCAGCAGGGACAAAACACAGCTACAGGTGCCTCACTGCACAGAAGCCCTTCATCTCCTTGCAGCCCCTACTCTGTCCCCCTTAGCCTCCTGTCCTTGGTACTAACTAAGCCCCCAGTGCCTCCGTGACAGCGTCTGTCCTTGCTCTCTGGTACATCGTTCCTGGTTTTGCACATCTTGGTTACGAAGCGGTTCGGCACTCGGTCCGCTCGGGAGCACCCTGGCCCGCCCAGGCAGGTGGAGAGGGCGCGTTATTCTGCACAGGAGGACACCGAGCAGGACTCGGCCCGGGGAGCCCCCGAGGAGGCCAGCCAGGCCGACAGCAGCCACGCATTGCTCACTCCACGAGGAGAGGGACTGAGGTCCCTCCAGAAGAAAGGGGGAAGCAGGCTGTAGGAGCAGATCAGGCAGAAACAGGGACAGTAGGAGAAAAATAATGAGAAAGCCAACAGAAGGAAGGAAGAGGAGAGAGGGATGAAGGGGGAGAGGAAGAGCCTCGCGGGCTGAGCACAGGAAGAGCCGGGGAGGGCAACGCCAGAGGCCAGAGAGAACACGAGGCGGGAGGGACAAAGGGTGCGGGGCCTGGGAAAGGGGCTTGGTCACTGGCCGGCGTGCACGGGGGGTGACAGGCTCAGCCCGCTCTGCCCCCCGAGAAGCACTGGGCCGCTGGTGACCCCACCACTGCACAATGGCCAGAGGCCAAGCACGCGGAAGAGCAACGCACCCGGAGTCCTTTGCCTTGAGCTTCCTTGTCACCTGGGCGGGGAGACAGCTGGGTGCTGGCAATGGCAGGGCCGGTTCAGGCGCAGCTCCTGTAACAAACCTCGGGAGAGGAAGGAAATGAGGACACAGTCAAAGGGACACGGGAGGGAGAAACAGAGGCAGGTGCCCAGAGAGAGAGAGAGAGGCAGAAAGACAACCAGTGACAAGTCAGAGAGCCGGCAGAGAGGCTGATAAGGAAGGGGACAGGGACAGGCATGCCTGGGAGACTGGGAGAGAAACTGAGATGGGGAGGACAGGGAGAGAAGAGGAGGGCGAGGGAGAGGAAGGAGAAAGAGGGCGAGGGAGGACGGCACGCAGCGTGGGGTCGGAGAGCAGGAACGGAAGGGGTCCTGATGTTGAACCTGCCAACACCTGAACCTGCTATTCTGCTATCAGTTTTTCATCCATCACAAGACAAGTGCGGAGCTAGGCTTCAGTCCCGTTGCTCACGGAATGTCCCATTCTCGTCTGTACCAAGGGCAACTCGTCTGCATTTCTAAGCGGTCCAGATGCAGTTGGAGAACTAGAGTGAGGAGAGGGAGACGGAGGCGGGCACCCTGCACCCCACCCCACTGAGGGCGGAAAATAGAGCCATTCAGTGATGCCCTGCGGGGCCTTCCATGTCAGTGTCACTCCCGGGGGAAAGGAGGCTTGCTGCCTCCCGAGGCATCTGTCGTCCAGGCGTTCTGGGGCTGGCCCTGCCTGCCTGTAAAACCACCCTTCTACCACCTTTATTTCTGCCAAACTCCGGGCCAGAGATCTGGCTGGGCCACCACGGGCCTCATGCCCATGATGCTTGCCCACACAAACAACAGCTTGGAGCTCCCCGAGAGAAGCCAGGGCTGAGCTCAGTGGATGGAGGGGGGCCAGGTCTCCTGGGTCCCCAGTCGTCAGGAACGCCCCCCGGGGCCTGCAGCCCGTCAGTGCAGAGCCCGCAGCAGGACTCACCGAGAAGCGGGACAGAGCGGGGACGAGGCGGCGGCGGAGGCGGCATGCCCCCCTGCGCCTCTCCCCAGAACGCAACGTGACACGAGACGTCGGGAGATGGCAGCGAAAGTTCAAGGGAAAGACGCACAGTTATTTATGGCGCGGGCATCTGCTGTCAGACCAGAAACAGAGACCTAATCTCAGGCAAATCCAGCAGCTGTATGAGAGCAGATGGGGAGGTGTGTGCGATGCTCAGTCCTGTTCAGCTCTCAATTTATTATTATTCTGCATCTCCAGATCCACCTCCAAAGCAGACATTTGTCCTGGCAGCGGTGCCAGGAGCCCCGGGACGGGGAGATGCCGATGTCCTCTCTCTGTATGGGTGGTTAGTTCCACCACGTGGCTTGGAGCCTTCTGTGTGAGAAGAGAAGGGTATGGTGAAATCCAAAATGGAGAATTCCAGAAAGGGAACAAACGGAAAATTCCAGCCCAAGAAAACTGTGGGCTGAATGCAAATGGGCTTGGCCTGGAAGTCTGGAGAGGAAGGCTGCAAACTGCTGCTCTACATTACAGGTGACCTTGGGCAGGTGACCTTGGGCAAGTGATTTTTCCTGTCTGGGTGTCTCTTTCTGCCAAAGGCTTGAGATGTCATACCTGTATTCCCAAGGGTCCCCAGAGATGCCTGCCTGCCCCGCGTGTGATGGCAGGAACACAAAATTTGGAGTCAAGAGATCTGGTCGGAGTCCTAATTGGCTGAGGACCAGTCTAGTCAACACCCTTCTGGGCTGACTCTCAGTAAAAGGCATAAGGGCACAGGGGAGTTCGGCAGGCCCTCTCCGGCTCTCAGAGTCCCACAGCGCCGTGAGAAGACAGCCTGGAAATTATCAGAGGACAGTAAAATGATTAAAGTCTGAGGAATTCCGGGCAGCTCTGGCCCATAGTAGGTCTTCATCTATGTTGGCTGAGCCAATGAACACAGCCTCCAAAGGTGATTCCTGGGTCCCTGGCTTCTTGGCTGCAGCCTGGTCATGAAGTGCGGACTTCCAGTCCCCAGTGGGGCAGATACACACCTACTTGCCCCACTCACCCTCTGGACTGCTTACCTATCTCCCTGGGCCTTCCACATTGGCATAAGCCTGCCTCCAAAGGCATTTTCAGGAGGGGCAGAGGCAGGAGGAGGAAGGGGGCTCAGTGTTTGGCAGGACTCGATTCCAGTCCCACCCCTGTACTGACTGCACTGCCTTAGATCGTCTTGTAAGAGGGTGCTGTGATCCCAGGAGACGCCTTGCTTTTCACACTTGAGACGCACTTTCTCAACTGAAAATATGTGTCAACAAGCTCTATATGTTTAATCAAAAAGCAGAATTAAATCCCCAGCCTGCCCGGATTCAGTGTGATTCAGAAGCAGCTGCCATAGGCCGAGCCACGGGGCTCAGCACACCTTCTGTGTGATGCGTGGGGGAGAGGGACGCGTGGACTTTCCCCTGGGCCTGACTGCAGGCACACTGATGGGTAAGCCCGGCCCCAGGAGGGTGACGTGCCTCCTGAAAACTGGATGGTCTGATGTCATAATAATGGTAAATAAAGACTGGAGCGAACCTTCAGGTAGGCAGATGTTTTGACTGGACGCAGGTGTCTCTGTCTCCAGGGCCTGAGGGATGGTGGGTGATGGCAGATCTGCATTTCAGCTCCCCTCCCAGGGGCTGCCAGCCGCAGGGCCTCCTGTGCGCCCCACCTTCCTGTCACAGCCATCCTAAGGCATCAGGTTGCCAGGCAGAAGCAAGACCCCACTTTCCCCTGCTTCGTCCCTTCCCTGGGGTATCCAGCTGGAAAGGAGGAGAGAATACGGTTGGCTGCCCCTAAGTAAGGCCTGTCCAGGAAGGCTCGGAGGGGCCTCCAGCCTGGAAACTGGAGGTCTGTCCACAGCCCAGCCACGCCTCAGCAAGGAGAGGTCAAGAGCTAGATCCCAACCTCCAGGCGGCACAGCAGAGCCTCCCAGGGAGACGGAGTCCGCATCTGGTGAGAGGAGCGGATGGCACCCCTCCTCGGGCCTGGCCGGCCTCCTTCGGCGGCCGGAGCCCTGCAGCTGAATCTGCCCATGTTGGCACCTGTGCGCAGCTTTACACCAGCAAATGTCTGTCAGTGGACTAATTATCATCAAGGATAAGAAATTAAGAAGTTATGCGTGTGTAGACACTTCTGTTCTCATACTAATGGTTTGTTTATTGTTTAATGGTTTGTTTTGTTTTATTGATGGCATCTGTCCTCCTTTGAACCTTGCAAAGTAGGAATCGGACTTGCACATGATATTATTCGGGTCCCCCCTGCCTCTGCTACGGCTGACTCTCTGTCGCTCCCAGTGAAGGTAGCAGTCATTGCTCAAGTAGAGGGGTGATGGTAGGTCGATAGACGACAGGCAGGAGTAATAGGGCCCCTAAGTGGCGAGAGCTTTCAGATCGAGTTCATTGAAGGGACTGATGATGTTTGGCCTGGAAAGAGAAAGTTTAAGTGGGCCGTGATGGCTGTCAAGACTAGAATCACGCCTTTAAATCTATTTTTTAAATTGTGAAGTATAATATACATGCAGAGAAGTATGAAAAATAAATATGTATACAGCTTAACCAATCTTAAAAAAGAAAATCACGTCACCACCACCATCCAGGTCAAGATACGTAACAGCGCCAGCCCTCGGTCCCCTCCTTGCGTCTGCTCGGCCGCCGGTCCGCCCTCGGAGGGAGCCACCCCCTCACGGTTCTGTCTTTGAAGGGAAGCAGTGCTTTTAAACTTTGCTTATAGTTTATCACCTAACTCTGAAACCCAAAACTGAGTTTACTTTTGCCTGCTTTTGAACTTAAGTAAGTGGAAATGTATGGTGTACTAACTTCCTTTGCACAACACTGTGTTTTTTTAAGATTCATCTTATAACTACGGTTTACTTTTGTGAGTGTCATTGGCCTTGTATGAATATACCAGAACTTATTAATCCAAACTAATATTAGTGAATATTTGGCTATTTCCAATCTGGGTCCGTTAAACCAGCAAAGCTGTAGTGAGCGTCCCCCTCTGTGTGTCCTTGCACACACAGGCGCCCACGGGTATATGCCGATGAGGGGGTCTTCCGGGCAATTTCTCATCCTAAGCTAATCAGGCGACGTTAAACACTGCTTCTCAAACTGTTGCGATTTACCAGCATAAGCAGGGGTAAACTTAACCGTGCGCCTCACCTTTTTGCGTACCGCCTGTTGTCAGACTGGCATTTCCCACCAGTGCAGTGAGGATGTAGCAATGGCCCAGTAACATTTTAACCTGAATTGCATAGTTATTAATGACGGTGCGTGCCTTGTGGCCTGTTTATTGGCCATTTATAGGGCTCGGCAGTCTCTCGCCCATGTTTTCATCGACTTGTCTTCTCGGCTTTTGGAGGAATCCCTGACACGCTGGAACTGGAGCCCAGATGGACACGTGCCGGCCATCCTTCCCCAGTGCGGGAACCACATGCCCGTGTAGAAATGTAACCCATTCTACATATTTATGGGGTTTTTGGATGAACAGATTTATAACTTTTATGCAATCAAGCGTGTCACTCTTTTAATTCACAATTAACTCTTCCTGTGTCCTGTTTAAGAAATTCTTATCTAAAGACTCCCAATTCCAAGGTGAGGTTTCTATATGTATACTTAGTTCTGGGAGTAGTACTCGTATCCAATACATACGGCACAGACCAGTGTGTTTGCTGCCATGAGGAGGCATGTTTTTAATACAGAGAAGATTTTCTAACATTTCAGACTAGCCAGTCATGAAATGGGCATCTTGCTCCCTATTACCCAGGAGGTTCCAGAAAAGGGCAGGAGAGAACCCCTCAGGTTTGCCATAGGGGAGGTCGGCTTCTGTGGTTTATTCAAAGTCCAAGCTTTGAGAACTCGTTAGTAATAAAGTCTACTTTCATAATTATCTGTTATAGCCAGGTGGGTGCTAGCCACGCGGCAGGTCACTGAATGCTTATGGAAGTAAATGGACACGGTCGCACCACTTACAGTATGTCTTACCCTTCACTGCCCGGCCCCTGGGCTTCTCTTCCCTCTGTTATCTGTACCTAGTTCCGAGCAGCGCACCCCGGAGCTGCTCGCTAAGGTCACAGGCGGTGTGGACGGTAGGGTTTATTCAGGCCAGCTCCGTGGGTGGTGGTGCCTGGAGAGCGGGACCATGGGGAGAAGCAGCAGAGGCCGAGTGGCGGGGCCTTGATCTGAATGTTCCCGAGATGGACCCCTGCAGGGAGACCAGCCCAAGGACACCGGACAACCAGAGGCCTAGCCCTGAGCTGCCCGGGCCCCAGAGGACGGAGCTGGAGGCGGGCAGTGTGGCCTCTGCTGACGCTTGGACAGCAGAGGAGATCAAATCCTAATCCCCCAAACTCAGACTTTTCCAGGGATGTTTGTCTCCTCCTAATCCTCTAATATTTAAGGCAATTTCAGTCCTGTTTGAAGAGCCTTCCCAACAGTTTGAATGTGGGGCCTCTGGAGGGACGGAGGGAAGGAGGGGAAGGGGAAGAGGAACAAGACGGAGAGTGAGCCCTGGAGAAGGGGGGATCCACAGGAGGGGGCTTCTGCTCGGTCTCTGGGAGCGTTGGGGTGGGCAGGGGGAACAGGCAGATGCAGGGGTAAGGCCAAGACCAGGCCCTCCCTGAATGAAGTGACGTCACTCATTCATTCATTTCATCAATCAGGCCTTCAGGCAATACAGTGCATATTGAGCACTGCGTGAGGCCGAAGCTATACTGATCCTGAAGAAGTAAATACCAGGAAAATAATGATTACAAAGGAGAAATGGGGTTCTGTATAGCTGCCCAGACTTGAGACCAGCTCAGATGTGTCTGTAGACAGCTGACCACAGGTTTGCACGCTATTTTTACCATAGCACCGATTCCGGCCTTCTCTGCCCCATGCCCTTTATCTCTAGAGCCCCTTGACTCCTCCTCCATCAACTTGGACTAGTCGAGGCTGTAATGACACCGTGCTGGACTCACCCAGGCCAGAGTCAGCCCACAGCAAGGAGCCTGGAGGGAGGAGTCTCCCAGAGGGTGAGGGGGTGGCTCTGTCTGGCAAGGTAAGGGAGGGTCGAAAAACTGTCTCATCCTTTATGCCTCGCCTTGTTTCAACAGCCAGGGAACAGAGCGCACCTGTCCGCAGGGCATCCTCACTAGGGAGCATGTGCCTGTTTCAAGTCATCAAGGGGTCCTCTCCTTAAGCCATACTCTTTCTTTACATGTTTAACTGACATAGATGATAGATAGATAGATGATAGATGATAGATAGATAGATAGATAGATAGATAGCTGATAGGTAGGTAGATGAGTGGATGGGTGGGCAGATGGACCAATAGCTCAATCTACCTTAGATTGATGGAGGGTAGGTTAACTTCTAGGATTTTAAAAGACGGAAGGTAGGAGAACAGGAAAGATGCTTTTATGACTTCACAGCACGCAAAGTACCAAAGCATCCTCTTAAGCAAAAACAAAAATGCAAAACATCTAAGCAATCGTTATAAGAGGAGTGCAAGCAATAGACGCACAGCTAATGCAAAATCTAGTGAGAAGATCCCTCTGGGCGCAGGGAGAGAGACACGAGGATGGCAGGCAAGTGACCACCAGTGTAAAGGCTGCCTACATTCCTTTATGCTGGGGCCAGCACACAGGCCAGGCTGTCACTGAGCAAACGCTTATATTCTAATTAAAAGACGTAGGGGGATCTACCAAGAAACGTTTGCTTAAGATCCCCAACTTTAGTGTAAAGTCATGGTATCTTAGCCCGTCTCAGTCAGTAGAGGCCTGAGTGACCTGGGGCTGCCCTTCCACATCACAGGCCCCTCCATCCTCAGCCGGACCATGCAGATTAGACCACGATGTCCCTGCAGCCCCATCAACCTCTCACTGTTTCTGATACTGAGCCAGAAAAGCACCAGAAACCTCCAGAGCAATAAGCAAAACTGGCATCTTGCCACATTCCCACGGCTCCTTCCAAAGGCTTCTCCAGATGGGACCCTTGATGCTTAATAAGCACCCAGAGCAGAACTGGAAGGCCCGGGCCCTTCCCAGCAGCCGCGTCAGCACCGTGCACTCCTGAAGGTCTTCCCGGCATCTAGCAGTGCATTCACGTGGCCATTTTTATTTCTAATTTTCAGCAGTAGGATGTTTTTATTTCCTTACCTTAGAGAAGTCCCCTGGGTCAGCTGCTCTGTGTCACATTCCCTCACCTCCCACGGGAGCCCAGTCCCAGCTGCCTCAGACGCGCCTCACCCGGACATCGCGGGCGGCACGTCTTTCCCCTCTGTCCCGGGGCTTCTCCAGGGCCCGGGAATGGAGGCCGTGCATGGCCCAGCCGGCGTGAGCTTCCCGCCTGAGGCCCCCGCGGCTGCTGCTACCAGCCCCTGCGCGCTGTCTCCGGGGGCGGCTGGTAAGTCAGGGTTTCTGGTTTCTGCACTTACTCGGACACTCGTCCTCCTTCCTAGAACGTCCCGAGCCACACCCCTTTTACCTGCTCAGCCAACTCCCCTTTATTTTCAAAATTCAGCCCGAGTCACCTTCTCCTGCAGCTTTCTACCCTCCCCCAGCCTCGGGGCGCCTAGTTCGCCTGCTCCTTCTCCATGCTTCCATGGGACCGGTGCGTATTTTTATCACCTAGTATTTTAACATCTCCGTCATTAGGCCGTACGCCCCTTTAGAACAGTGATAGAGACTTCCCGAATGGTGCCGTATGTAAATACTTAATAAATGTTTGTTGAATTGATGAACAAATGACTCATAAGGTTGCTTTGAGGATTAAGCAAGATAACTTATGTCAGCTAAGGTCGCTCTGTCCTCTGACTTTAAATAAAATTGATAAGCTACTTATCTCACATTCCACAGGATGTCTTCCCAAGATTCCCATGAATGTCAGAGGGCTTAAATCTTCATGACGCCTTCAGCCTCTGAATTCTTGCATCTACCCTGCCTCACTCCCGTCTCACTGCTGTTCGTCCTACTCACTGGTGCCCTGTCTTTGGGACCCAGTCCCTCTCCTTGCTTCCCCTCCTAGTTGAACATAGAAGCCAGTTGTATGTGCAGCAGACACTCAGAAGGCTTGGGAGGATGACAAGGGTATACAGCTCAACAACGCAAACAAGCTAAAATTGAATATGAGGTTTTGCATCCTTAAAAGGCCTTGAGCCCCTTGATGGGGAATGTCTCACCTTCTCATTTGTCAACGGGCCCCAGCCTCCCACGGAGCACGTGGGACCTGTACCCTTTCTCTCCCCCTCTTCTCTCAAATCTGCTTTCCCCAAACCCACATTCCTGTTCATGTCACTGTGAGAATAATTTTGAAATGTTTTAAGTCAGAGCAATGCATGAATTAAAAAAAAATCAAATAGTACAGACATTCTTCTAATGAAATCAAGACTCTCTTCTCCCACCTTGAATCCTACTCCCCAGAAGGAACCATGTTACACCATTTCTGTTGTGAGGCTTCCTAGTGGCTCCTTCCCTACGCTACATGGTATATTTATTCCTCCATTTCTTGATTTATTGACTGCAGACATTATCTATGGATTGCCCACTATAAAAATATAAAGATTTACACTCACGCCACATTATGTTCAATGTCCTTTCTTCTCAACTTTTATGCTCATTGTTTTTTAGCTCTATTACTTGCAATTATCTTTTTAAATAGTACATGGAAATATATGTCTCGTTGCATGTGCACCAGGTAGTATTTCTTGCCTTCCTGCTCCACAGAAGGACTCTGAGCTCACCTCTCTTTTCCTTCTATTTTCTCCCTTCTACTTATGTCAGCTGTACCTGTACTTTTCCATTATCCAGACTGACAAATACACTCTGTGCTGCTCGCCCCCAGGTCCTCCCTGCATGATGTAGGGGGCATCAAAAGTCACTTCAAGAACCAGACTGCCTGTGTATATGAGTCAGCTGGGCCCTGAAGCTAGCAGGAGAGCCTTGAGGATTGTAGTGACTAGGAATGACCCATCCAACTTAAAGACATTCAGGTTTCCTTCTTTTTAAATCTGTATATTCAGATGAGGCTCATGTGAAGTCTGTGTTTGATCCAGGTGACCTGTATGTAACTGCTCGTCTAAGTTATTTTGGAAGTTGAATGCCAGGGAATGGGACGGTGAGCGGTGATGCCCACCAACACCCCACTTGCTCTCTTCCATTTTCCACTTCCACACCTAGCAGGGATGGGGCTAGGACCCGTTCAGGCAGGGAAAAACGGGGTGAGTGATTTTCAGGTTGAGCTCCTGAACACCCAGTGAAATTCACTGATCTCCCTATTCCTGCTGCTGTAGCCGAAGCCAAATGTTCTGGACGTGCAGCTCCGAGGTGGCGGAGCCTCTGCTGCCTGGGTCCCTGAGTGGCTGTGGGGAGCAGCGGCCTGTGCTGACCTGCTTAGGCCATGGAGGGTTACCAAGAAATAAACCTTCACATCAGTGAGAGTCCCTGGGGGTTGGGTTGTTACCTCAGCACAACCTAGTCCACTGGTACTTATCTAGCATTGAAATGAATATTTCCCTGAAATGGTATTTCCTGCAGAGCCAAGAAATGAGTTAGAGTCATGTTTCCTTCTCAAGACCATGAATCAAAGGCAATGATTCTTTTGCCACTTGAAAAACATTCTTGCTATGTTTTGGGCCAATGGTACTGTGAAGACATTGAAATAGACTTGGCATTGAAACCACAACCCACTCAAAGCAAGGGAGAATCTGTAGCCTAAATTCAACGAGGTTAACTACGTGATAAAACAAAAAACATTAACATTCTCCACAGGACTTAAACCAAGACCCAGGGACTCAAAACCTAGTATCCAAAGTGCCCAGGATACAGTCTACATTACTCAGCATATGAAGGATGAGGAAAATTCTACTCCTGTGGGAAAAGACAATTAACAGGCACCAAATGCCAAGAAAACACAGGTGTTGGAATTATCCTACAGGTAAGAGGACTTGAAGCATCAGGTATAAAAATACTCTAATGAATAAAGGGAAACACTTCTGAAAGATAGATGAGCTCATCCAAGCAATAGAAAATAAAAAGAATCAAGCAGAAATATAAAGAAATCAATATAAAGAACTGAAACACAAAGCAACAAAAATTTAAAAATCACTGGCTGGACTTAATAGTGGAATGGAAACGACAGAAAGAGTAAGTAAACTTTAAAACAAATCATTAGGAATTATTCTAACCACATTATCCAAATTAGGGGGAAATAATGAACAGAGCCTAAGGTGCTCGTTGGACCTTGATTACAACTTAGTTCTGATATTCATGCCACCAGAGTCCCAGAAGAAGAAGAGGAAAAATATAGAGCTGAGAAAGTATTTGAAGAAATAATTGCTGAAAATTTTTCCTAATTGGATGAAAGACATAAACATGCAGACTGAAAGTCAGCAAACCCCAAATAGGTTGAGCCGAAGAAAATTCACACCCTTAAAGGTCATAATCAAACTACTGAATGCTAAAGACAAGAACAAACAAACCGTCAGGGACTGTTTTGGGCCATCATAGAGGCTCCCCTCTACCCTCTCCTCCTTCAACAATTTTCAGAGAATAGAACATAGTAGGTCCCCTCAGGGCGGGGCTTGCCCACCACTGCACCCCCAGCACTGAGCCTGGAGAGTGGAGGAGGGGCCTCAGCCCTCTCCCAGCTAAGACCCAGCCTCAGTGGCTTAGGAAGGCATTTTGAGCTGAATGGGATCCATGTCCGTAGGGTCATCCCAAAGCTGGGGTGGAGATGTGACTGACTCTGTTTATTCACTCCTTTTCATTAGCCGACATCCACCTCCTTCACCTCCTGACAGCTTCTTATGAAAGAGGAGATGCCGGCAGATGTCCCACGGTGTGACACTATGTACCAAGGAAAGTAAGATGACAGGACAAGAGAAAGAGAACAGAATAAAGTAAGAGCAGAAAGGGAAAGCGTCCCCAGCAGAGACATTATTTAAAATAATAAACAAACACTTATTAGCCAAGTACTACCGTGCACCAGACACTTTCTCACACTTGTTCATTTAATTCTCACAACTTTTCAAGGTAAACATTTTTTCTTCCTGTAGTTCAGAAAACTGACATTCACAGAGGTCAAGTGACTTGCTCAAGTTTCCACAGCTGGTAAATAGGAATTCAAGGTGAGGCTTTCTAAGATCCCTTGGTGTTCTTTCCATGCTGGATGAAGGCAATGAAGGGTGGGAGAGCCAGTCTACCTATACCAAGAGCTGGCATTACAAGGGGTGTGCTGTGCGGATGGTTGTTCAGAATTCAATGATGGCTGCAAAGTACACAAGTGGGGATAAGGTACAGCTAATCATGCTCCCCTTAAAGAAAACAAAGAAGAGTTTACAAAGACCAGAAGAGAGACCATCTCATTACCATAGAGTCACACTTGGAATCAGCCCTCCCCCTGGAAAATCTCCCTCTTTGAACTCAGACTTGGCTTTGTATGACCTTGACTGAGTCCCAAAGTTACAAATGAAGACTTACACCTAATGAGAAGACTCACAAGACCACATTGAAGATCCCCAGGAGAGTTCTGAGGATGGCATGAGCAATGACAGCCCTCTTGTTAGACAGAGGAGACATCATCGCTTGGGATAACTAAGGGAAGCAGGGACAACACATCTTTTTGTATGTAAAAGTTCTGAGGTGTTTGTTTTTAAAAACATTCAATTTCCTTACCACAGAGCCATACATCCAAGCTCATGACATGAGAGGAAATCCCTGATTTCTTTCTAGAAGGGACTGAAATTGGAGGGAGGTTGGTGGGGCTGGGGAGGAGCAGTTGTGAACGAAGACCACCTTCTCTATCATTCTGCAGGGCCTCTGTAGCCTCTCCCAGCACACACACACACATGCACACAAGCACCCCCCCCCGCCACCTACCCAAATCTGAAGACATTATCTGTCTTTCCCATTCATGGCAGGTGTCTTCTTATAAATTTAGGGGCCCTTCTTCATCCTTCCACTTCCCCTGACACCCGTCAATTCTGGTAGAGCCCCTGAACACCCCCACCTAGACAAACTCTGGGCCGTCAACAGATGCTTGGAAGGTCTCATCCCAGGACTGAAGGAGACCTCCAGGGGTCGTGGCCTTCCCCCTCCCCTTGCTTCCGGGGGCTCAGCCCAGCCCCCTCGCCTCTGTCCCTCCAGCCTCTGCTACCCTTGGTGCTGAGTTCCAGCACCTGGATATCATTTCCTTGAATCTCACCAGATGCAATATGAATTTGGTGCTGAGACAAGGGAGAAAATGCATCTTAGTATAAGTAAAATACAATGATAAATACAGTAAATGACTAAGAATCTTCTTTTTAAAACTTAGCAAAAGTTAGTAGGCAAACTAGTTTGGGAACCATTTATAAAATGACTGCTAGATAGTAGATACACCATGAATCTGTCACTGTTTTGTTTGTTTCAATTAATTTCCCCCATTATTCTGGACCCCCCAACCACTACAACCCTCAACATTCAAAAATGACAGAAGAGCAGAGGTCAGGAAACCTTGGTACACGTCTGAACTTGGCCTTCGTCAGCTCACAGTGTCTGCATACAGAGAATGAAGAGGTTGGACTGGGTTATGTCTAAGTCCCCGTCCAGCTCTGTTACTATGAATGATATGTATGCGCGGCTGCGACAAAGAGCTGAGCAGCATTGCAATCATTAGGTTATGCCATCCCTGTCAGGAAGAAATGCCATTGCCTCCTCATCGGGGCTGCCACCGCCACCTAGCTGTGCAGAGAACGCAGGGAATCTCACAGTTGGCAGGTGCCTTTGCTTAACTCGGAGCTCCCAGGAGCTGGCTGTCAAGGGAAGCTCAGAGTTACTGCCAGTCCCTTCTGAATTGCTAATACAGCACAGCTGCTGAGTCTCTACTGGAGGCTTCCCTGCTGCTGACCCCATCAGGGGCTGCTGCCATTTCGCTGGTGCACCATCCTCCCCAAGCCAAGAGGTCCTCCCCAGTGCTAATGGCATTGAAGGTAAAATCGCTGTCTTGACAAATGGGGTTCAGCCCCTCCAGCCTCCCAGGCTCAGAGCGCCAGTCAGATCCATCTCAAACATCTCCTGCTTGCATAGGGGCCTCAGGCTACTTGGGCCAAAGCGCTGAGCTCTCTCGGTTTCTGGAGAGAGGTGCCCATCCTGTGGCCCTGTACACAGCCTCTACGGTGACCCATCCATGAGCATGATGCTCACTGAGAGTGACAACGAATGGCCTGGGATAGGGCACCGGGGGCAGGAAAGGTGGGGGTGGGGGCAGTGGGCACTATTCTTCCCATCATACTTTTTAAGCTGGAGAGGAAAGCGTCCACCTCCACATTTGCCAGCCCCTTGTATGTGCATGGCTTGTACAAGCTGGGAGATCAAGGGACAAATTTCTAATTTGGAGGAATGGGAGACAATGCAAATATCAGAATAATCACAGTGAGGCAATCAATGTAGTAGGAAAGAGAATTCATCAGGAGAACAGAGAGGTTTGAATGCACAAAATGGAGATCCGTGATGAACTCCCCCTTTCTGGGAGCTCTGCCGCCCTGTCCCCAGTGCCGCCCTGTTTCGCAGCCCCTTGCCTGTGCACGTGCTCCAGACGCTCTTCTCCTGTTTCAGATATTACCTGGCTAATGAGGAAGGAATCCACGCAAAACGCTTTTGGTCTATGACCCAACCTGTGGAGAACTTGCAGCTTCCCTCTCGCTTCAAGCGGAGTCTGCCACCTCTGTTTAGTGCCATCGCTGTTCCCACACACACCCTTTGTAGTGTGACTTGATACACTGTTCTGAGTTCTATTTATGGTTTGTCTTCCCCACGAGTCAGTAGTTCATTGAGTACAGGGGCTGTTTATTATTTCTTTCCTTTCCACGGCATGCAAAAAAGCTCACAACTATTCACAGAATAAATGAGTGGGTGAACGAATGAATGAATGAGGAGCACATGCTCTGGATTTTTGCATAGATTCTCAGCCCTGAGCTATGTCACAGTCACATGAAAAGCTGCTAGGTAAAGGTAACACTCACTGTCTTACAACGTGGGTCCGATCTTATAACCCATTTCATTATCTATAGTGGGAACACCAGCAACCCTCTAGCTTCCGAGGAAGAATTTCTCTCACTCTGAACAGTGGGACAATCTGGCTGCCTGGCTCTGAGCAGTTATATGACATACTCGACTCCCATAATCATCCATCAGGACTGATTTGGGAGCCAGTAAAAGAAATACATCCATTAAGCCAGTGAGGAGTCTCAGTAACTGCCCTGTGGTTTGAATAATCAATTGCCATTACCCAACGCCCAATAACCAATGGCGATGAAGGCATTTGCTGCCCCCTCCTTGCCCCGCCTCCACCCCAACTGGATTTAATAAGATGGCTCATGATACTCCGTCTTCCGAGGCAACCCATGAAAGCTTCATGATCAAGTGTCCCTCGTCCACCGGATGTCCCCAGTCAGCTGAGGAGCGCTCACGGCTGACAGCAGGCTGCAGGCCTGGACCCCTCACTCGGCAAGCCATGCCCCCCGTGCCCACCACACTTGCGGGCGCCTCCTCCGTGAGCTCCTCTCAACTCAGGAAAAACACCCATGTCAGCCATTTCTCCCGAACAAGAAAGACCAATTTCCAAAATGCTGCCTGTCTTCCATAACCCTTCTTCCCTCTTTCCTGAAGCACGATGTAACCTCTCCCCGGCAATATAATAAATATTTCACTTTCAAATCCTGCTTCATTAAAAGAAGCCCAGGAGGGAGAAATAATAAGGTGTCGCTTTACAGCCCAAATAAAACAGTGAAAGATATATTCTATAATTTATACACCCGACTTTAGGTTGAGATAATTCATACATCATTTTCAGTCAGGCACCCAAAATGGTGCTGTGTCAGCACACTGAATGACAAATAACTTTTTGTGTTATTTTATGCCTTTCAGAAACACGCCCTGGTCACCGTACATCAGCACTAGGCTGTGTCCTAGTGTCTCGGCAGCTCCTCCTGAGTCGTCCCCTTTCCTGGGCAAGGTGACCTTCCCTCCTCGATACAGAGGGAGCCCCTTGGCTGCACGTGCAGAACATTCTCGCAGGCACAAAAGCAGAGCTGCCCGGGAATCAGCTTCCCTGGAGCCATTTCTCCCACCAGTATTAGCGCGGCTTCACTGTTCCTCACCTCTAAGGAGGAGAAAGCTGCAGAACCCTCAGTCGGATCCTGATGTGTGGCTTTTCTCCAATAGGAATACAATCTTACCTGCGTAGCCCTGTGCAGCTGGGGTTTAGTGGGAAAAGCATCAGCTTTGGGATGGGTGACGGGAAAGTGCGCGTTCAAATCCCGACCTCTCCTCTTACAGGCGGGGTATTCTTGGCAAGTTGTTGAATCCCTCCAAGCTTCAGTCTTTGCACCCTTGAAAGGGGGATAATAATAACAATAGTTAGACAAACAGAGATTGGAGAATTTTAATGGGGGGAAGCAATCATCAAATCATAGTGTGGCTTGACTGTACACTTGCTCTCTACAGAGTAACACACATTCATGACACAATGCGTAGTAATGTGCACACGGATATATGCTAAGTGTACAATTAATGTACACACACATATACACATACCACAGACATGCTGGGCACGGGGCTAACACTTTAGGTGGATTATCTCATCCACTCTCATAGCAACTGCCTGAACGTGGCACCACTGTGCTCCTCGCTTTACAAAGGAGGACCCTGAGGCTTGATGGCTGAAGCAATTTGTCTAAGATGATTAGGTTTGCATAACAGGTTATTCAGAAAATGATACATGGTTTCTGTTTACAAAGCCTTTTCGTAACATCCCGTTTGATGCTTATGGTGGCACACGGAGGAGAATCATCCTGAGAAAACATGCCCACTGACTGCCCCCCCCCCCCCACTGCCAGGGCCTTGCTGCCCTCATCACTTCAGGAGCCCCTGGGCTCAGACCAACGGTCACTCTGCAAGGTCCTTGGACTCCTTCACGTCAAGCAGGTAGAGCGAACATCTGCCTTTCTTGGCCAATCAGCTTTCTATTCAGCAGATCTCTGGCTAACCCCATTTGTCCTGGGAGGGACCCTTATTGAGGCTAATACTCTGTCCCACCCAACGATGCCCCGCAGACAAAGCTAGCCTCTCTCTGCCTGGAGGACCCAGAAGGCCCCAGCAACACTTCAGGCTGTGGGGCTCCAGCAGCAGAGGCGTCAGGCAGACACCCCAGTCTGCCAAAGATCTGTTGAGAGCCCCTCATGCATTTATCATTCCTTATCCAGAGTGGGTGCTGGAGACCCAGAGTTTAAGAGAAGCAGGTTTATGTAACTGCCCAAGGCAGAGCTGAGGTCTCCCCTCCAGTGCAGTGTGGACCTCCCCACCCAACCCCATCCAAGCCTCCACAGTTGCAGTTCTGGGAGTCCATGTTCAGAGACAGTAGGAGGAGGAGGAACGACAATATCGGCAATAATAATAAAGGGCATGTGCTATACGTCAGGTACTATGTTGGATTCTCTCTACATATTAGTTCATTTAATCCCTACAACTACCGTACGAGGGGACAGCAATCCTATTATTCCCTTGTAACAAGCTGAAAATAATAAAGACTTAAAAAAGTAATTATCCCGTGGTCCATCCAGTGCAATGGAATAGCATGCAGTGCTAAGACGACATGAGCTATCAAGTCATGACAGGACCCGGAGGAACCTTCAATGCATGTTGTTCAGTGGAAGAAGCCGATCTGAAAAGGCTGCACTGCATGATTCCAGCTTCATGACATTCTGCAAAAGGCAAAACTGTGGAGACGGTAAGAGGATCAGGGGTTGCCAGGGGCTGGGGAGGGGGTGGGTGAGACGGTGGGGCCCCGAGCCTTAGGGCAGTGGGACTATTTCGTGTGACACCAGAATGGCAGATAAATGCCATTATGCCTTTGTCAAAACCTGCAGACGGCATGACACCAAGAGAGTGGACCTTAATGTAAACAGCGAGTTTAATTAGTAATAATGCATCAATATTGGTCCAGACTAATGCGATTTGTTATTAACAGGCGAAGCTGTGTGTGTGTGGAGAGGGGAGGGGTATATAGGCACTCTCCACTTGCTGCTCAGTTTCTCTGTAAACCTAAAAGTCTATCATAAAAAACAAAGCAAAACATAATATAACTTCCCAAGGTCATTTGGTCTATAACAGGGCAGTCAACATTTAGACCTACTTTTCTGACTCCAGATCTCATGCTCCTAGATTTTAAGTAAAAAAACTCAACATGCCTTAAATTTCAACCCTGAATCTGTGTTTCAGTTTTCTCATCCCTGAAATGGGAATAAAACCAGTAATGCCTCTCTCCAGCCCCGTACTCAGGAGGTGCCCACAAAATGGTTTACTGTAAAGAATGGGAAATTTTTTGTGTGAATTAAAGTACTGTGCAAATTCAAGAAATGGCCATCATTGATCTGAAATCCTGCCTACCGGTCTATTAGAAGGGCCTGGTTCTCTGGGAGCGGAGCCACTGCCCAGCTCCCATCACGGGAGGCTGTGTGCAGGGTTCACAGTCACCCCCCACCCCCCATTCCTGGGACATGGGTCCGATCTGATTGGACGCCGAGTAGGGGCTGCGTCTCCTGGCACCAACGGGACAGCCTGGGGATGTAGAAGCTGTGGGCTGGCAAAGCTCTTGGAGCAAACAGGAGAGAGGACAGAGGGATCAGAAGGCTCGTTTGTCCTAACAGCGATTTCCCTGTTAATAAAGTAACCCTGTGTAAACAGCTCGGCTTCTCAGAGCTCTTCGTCAGTGGGAGAGGGACACCTGCTGATCAGTCGGGACCACCGGGCTGCAAACCCGGGTGAACTGCCACCATGGAAAGAATTATTCGTGACTCAGCGCAGCCCCTGAATCACAAGGACAGGACAGGCAGGAGGGAGACGCTTCTCACCACATCTGTGGGCAGAGCAGCAGGCTTGATCCTGGGCAGTGGTGGGCCAGGGCGGGGACACCCCCAAGACCTCTGGCCCGAAGGCAGGGTGGCCCTCAGCTGGGAGCTGCCTCCCGAGGCTTGCTGGAGCCAGCCTCCTGCAAACGGCCTACAGAGGACCCTTTGCCAATCCCCAGGCACAGGTCTAGGGCAGACAGGATCCTGGTTCCTGGGTCTATAACGGGAAATAGCCCAGATGGCCCACAGAGCTCCAGCCTATTCAACTTCCCTGGGTTCTGCCTGACCACATCAGGTTCAGCCGCCCAGACTGCTGGCTGATTCCTGGTGGCATGGTAGTATTCAAGCCACCAAGAGAGGGGCAAGCTCCTGTGTCTCTGCTCCAAAAGAGGGGACCACAGTAAGCCTGGGACCTCCTCCCTGGAACCCGGGAAGGGAACTGGGAGAAGGGGGTGGCGTTCAGGCCAGTCTGGCCATCAGCTTGCTGTGTGATCTGAGACCCCCACCCCCACCCAGTGAGGGTTAAGCACACTGACCTCCAAGATGCCATCTGGTTCTAAGAGCTCCAAGTATGTGAGGGGCTTCTCTTAACGAAGCATGCAGATATTAAAGCAATTTTAAAACCAATATGGTGAGCAACTGGAGTGGAAATCATCCCCATATTGATACAACCTTCCCTTCCCCAGTTGTTTTTCTTGGCCCCTGGAAGCTGAGATATGATATTTGCCAGTTTTTTGAGATTTCACAAAAAGATCTTATTTCCTATAAAGACAAAAGACATCTTTTAACTCCTTTTTTGCATTGTCAAAGGTCTGGAATCCTGAGAGAGGGAAGCTTCCACCTTCCAGGTAAAAAGGACATTGTAGAAGAGAATCAAACCCACCAGCACCCCCTTCTTCCCTCCGAGTAGAAGCTTCCAGATCCCAGGCAGTGCTCCAAGCCCCGGAATTAACCCCCATTACGTTGCATAGCAGCCAGCCTCGAATACATACAATGCAGGCCGAGGGCTTTTTGATGCACTGACACAATTTGGTGAACATAACATATTTCTTTCTTTCTTTTCAGCCGAGTAGCTCCTACCCTTTTGTTCCGATTCTTTTATGGCCGCTGCACCCAGCCCAGCTCTCACTGTATTTTCACAGAGACGGTCGTTTAAAAAAAGATTCAAGTTCTCTCCCCTCCTTGGAGGATCTGCATTTTAACTGGGAACTCTTAAAGGTTAAAACCTTCCACATCAAGGAATGAATCTCTAAGGGTAGAATCCCAGATATTAGGACTGATGGGAAACCTGCTAGGACACACTCTTCTCAGTCAACTCCGCACAAGGATCCTGTTCACACGGCCCACTTGTGAGACTTTGGAAAGACAGGCTGCCTCTTGCTTAATAAAGAAAGCCGTTAGCTGTGCCCTCCTCTACGTCTCTTACATCACAATGAGAAGGATCTGGTTATACCTGAAGCAGGTCCCAGCTGGAAGAAAGTGAGCTCTAGATCCAGGGTGGGACCACCTCACTTGACAATCCGTAAGCCCCTCTAGATGAGAGGGTGAATCTTCTCTGTAGGTATTCATTCATTTAAATAAGAATGAAGGTAAATGGAGTATTACTTCCACAAATAATGATTGGGATCCAAGTGTTCCAGAGGCACTATGTGGAAAGCCAGGTAGGCAACAAGGAGTAGAGACGGCAGTTCTGAAAAAACCCCCACAGGTTAGGGTTACTGTCCTTGAGGAACTCACAGTCCAGCGGCCTGGATGGCCACAGACACGGGGCACCATAAGGTAAATGCCCTATGCACAAAGTGCCCTGGGAACCCTGAATGGGGCCTGCTAACTCCACAAGGGCGTCAGGAAGAGCTTTGAAGAGACGTTTATTTGAACTGCATTCTGTAGAATGAACGAGAGGAAGGAAATGAGCAAAGTCTCCCCAGACACAGAAACCACAAGCAGCACAGGGGCACGGAAGAGCATGGCAGGTTCAGGACCACAGAAATAATTTGCTCGACTAGAGTGATATGTTCCACGTGTCTCTCCTTTCCCCAGGCAGATACCAGTGCAGGGGCCACGGACACCCAGCAGCCAGTCTTCTGCAGGAGGCTGACCAAACAGAAGCAGACTGAGACTGTGGGTCGGGGATGGACTGCGGCTGGCCTCGAGGACCGGGCTGAGTGTCACGAACGTCATCTCAAGCCATCGCCCTCACAAAGGTAAAGGCAGCTTCTCTCCCTCTTCTCCCACAAGCATACCGCCAACAGCAGAGGGGAGTGAGCAAAACCGGACGACTAGAGGTTTTCAGAAGTCCTTGCTGCAAGAGAAACGCCCTTGGGAGTTTTGTTCTTATCTTTAAAATTCTTGCCAATTCTGGTTTTATGCTATAATATATTTTCATTAAGTGATTGTTTCTTCAGTTGCTTCCTAGGGAGTAAAACAAGGACTTGCCACATTCTTCCTGTGTTTTCCCTTATGCCACACACAGCCAAGGCCTCTCGGTACCCCCTAGTCCAGGCCGAGAGGCATGGTGTGCGGGCCCAACGGTGTGATGCTCAGATCTGAGCACAGGAAAGGAGGCAGTGGGAAGGGAATGAGGCCAAAGGCAGGGAGACCAGGTAGGAGGTTCCGTTGGCTAAAAGAGCTACACGGATAGAAATGAGGAGGAAAGAACAGATACAGGGAGGCTTTCCGTGCAGATCTGACTGAACTTGCCACCCGTCAACCATGGAATGGGGGACAGCAAAGTCCCAGACTCCAGGTGTTCTCCCGTGGTACTTGCTGTGGTCACTGGGGCTGCACAACAAATGGTCCCTGGCTTTGCAACTCGAAACAACCATTCTATGAAGGCCACAGAGTCTGTGCATTTGGGGTCCGCAGGGGCAGAGCAGGGGTGGTTCATCTGCTTTGCAGTGTCTGAGACCTTGGTGGGGACACTTGAAGGCTGGAGTGATTCAATCACCCGGAGGCACCGTTGCTCCTACGTCTGGTGATTAATGCTGGCTGTCAACCCGGACCTTGGTTGAATTGTGGACTGGAGCTGCAGGGCCTGGGCTGCTCTGGGCTTCCCCACAGCATGGCGGTTGGGTTCCAAGGACAAGCACCCCCCGGGAGCGAGGGGGGTGGCCATTTTACCTCGGAAGTCACATAGCATCCCTTCCATGGCACTCTCTTGGGGAAGGAGGCCACCAAGTTCTGCCCGAGTTCCACAGACTGTCGGGTTCACCGACTCCACCAATGGATGGGAGAAGCCTCAGGGTCACCCTGTAAGAAGAGCCTGCGGAACGGAGACCGCGTTGTGACCCCCAAGGACAGTCTGTCACGTGGTTTACTGGGAAACCTTCCTGTCGGTTTTCACGTACAGTCGTAAGCCCGCCTTGTGAACTAGCAACTCAGTAAGTCCTTACTGGTCTCCCCTTTGCCTTCCTCCATGACATGTGGCATCGTGCCTCGTTTGCACAAGTGTTTAGTGAGAATTTGTGTGATGAATGAGTAAACGAATGAGAAAGGGGCTGCCAGAATGTCCCCATGGCACCCGACACAGACGCCCGCCTGGAGAAGCTGCAGGTCCTTGAGGGGAGGCTGGTTTCACGGCTGTCGCGTGCCACCTGTGTGCTCTGGGCTGATCCGGCAATCCATTACGTACGTGCAGCCCAATTATGGTGTGAAGGTCTTGATCCTTGTGTACTTCAGTCTATCGCGGGAGATTGCCACGATTAAACAAACTTACCTCCAGGCAGGCAAGCTTCTCAGGGGCTGGGCTAGAAGAGAAGCGTGGAGACTGAGAAGCCGCCCCCTCTCAGGTCTTCTGGGAGGGCCTGCACCTTGGAAGACGTCGTCTGTCTCTCCCGCACAGCCACACATCACGCGCTCATGCTGCATCCTGCACCCGGAGGCACAGGGGACCGCGCACGTGCACAGGCACCGGCGGGGCCTCTCTCCCTGCCCATGGGCCGCGGCTGCCCACACGCGCTCTCCACGAAGGGCCCCGCTCCCACAGCCGCCGCTGCCAGTTCCCGCCCCCCTAATGGAGATTCAGATAATCTAGACCAAGCAAAACTCAGTGAAGTCTGAAACTAACTAATCAAATACGATTAGCTCCTCTCAGCCTGTGAATGAACCCTTTTCTTGTAAAACCAAAGACTGGTTCTTATTTGGATGCTGGTTGTACATTTAATGAAGAGAGGAGAGGGTTGCTTGGAGTGGCAGGAATAGGTTAGTATTTTCGAATGATTAGTAATAAATTGGAAAACTTTTTAAAGGGCCGCTGATGTTTTTCCTTTAGCCCCTGAGCCTGTCCTTTTTGGAACAGCTGTTAACCCATCAGTATCCAAGCTGGAGATAAGGGGACCCCTCATCACGGGGAGACCTTGGGGTTTGCTCACACCCTCACATCCTGGAGGCTGTGGGGACCTCAGGGCTTTGGAGGAAGAAGAGAATCCTTGGTTCCCACTCTTCACCCTCTGGCTGTGGCAGAGGAGGTGCTGCTGGCGACTGGTCGCCCAGAGCTGAGGTCTGGGGGACAGCAACAGAGTCCTTCATCAAGGGCGAATGCGGAGAAAATAATGTGCTTTCTGCGCACTGAGAGGTCCAGGCACATTTGCAACGTGCTCACGTATTCCCTGGTTTGGCAGCGCTTACTGGCAAGTGTGTTGCACCAAGAGCTGTACTAGTCTTTCCTCTGCTCACTCACAGTTCAGTGGATGGCAACTGAACCAACGAGCTGGCTACTGACTGACGATCCTACAGGGTGCAAGGAGTGCAGAGCCGGGGCTCCGGGGCCGGTTCTGAGGTTTGAAGCCGTTTCTGGGGGTTGGTGAGGGCCAAGCTCTAGGTGAGTCAATCGTGTGTGTGTGTGTGAAACAGAGAGAGAGAGAGAGAGAGAAAGAGAGACAGAAAATGCTGGTAGAGGATGGGTAGGGGTCCAGCGGTGGGAGAATGGTATTAGGGAAGTAACTGCACAAACATAATAATATCAAAAGCAATATAAAAACACCAGTGGGAGTAGTAGTAATGGGGCTGCTGCCGTAAATTCCTGACACCGTGTAAAGTGCCCCCTGTAGGTTGCTACCTTTCATCTTAACCATAAATCTAAATTCTCTCCATGTTATACAAAACATAACCAAGTCACACTCTGATTAAGGAATTTCCCCAAAGTCCTCAGGGAGGTTGGAACGTAAACCCAGGAAGGTAGCTGGGCCCCATGCTCAGCCACCAGGCTCTCCTGCCGGCACATGAGGCACTTGTTCTTTATTCTGTAAGCAATTACAGGCATGGAGGATTTCAGGTGTGACAGAGACACAGTGAGATTTATGTTTTAAAGGCCATTCTGGATGCCAGGTGGAAAGGGATTTAAAGACAGTAACACAAGAGGGCAGGTGACTGGTTAGGAGGGTTGCCAGCCCCAGGTGAGAGAACATGAGCATCTAAACTGGGGGTTGGGTGGGAAGAGAGGATCAAGTCTGAGAAATGTTTCCGACAGAGCCTTGAACGGTATTAGTGGCTGTTGGCAAGTGAAGGGTGCTTGGGCGGAAGGAACCTAGGATCCCCAGATTTATGATGAAGGGGGTGGAAGAGCCATTAAGCATCTAGAAAATACGGGAGGCAGGGTAGGCGTGGGGTGAGCAGGTGCAGGGAGATGCGGAGAGAGAGAGGTGCCCCTGAGGCCGCAGACCCTAAGGCTCCGAGTGCTGTGGGATGGACATGAGCAGGTGGTTGGGGTGAGTGAGCCGGTAGGGCTGGAGACGCCGTCCACACACGGTTGGCAATCAAAACCACGGGAGGGAGGGGATCGCCAGGGAGGGCAGGCCGCGGGGGAAGAGGAGGCGGCCCGGTGAGTGCCCACGCTTACAGGGCAGAAGCGAAGAGCAGCTGGAGCTTTCGCCTTGGGAAAGTATCTAAGAGGCAGGAGGGGAACCCAGAGAGGAACCGGAACCGTAGAAGCTAAGGGAGCGGAGTAGTTTCGAGGCGAGAGTGGCCATGATGCCTGATGATACAGTGAAGTCCGGAAAGAGAGGGACCGAAGAACGTCCCCCTGGTTCAATGGCACGTGGACCCTCAGGGGCCTCTGCCAGAACAGCTCGGCGAGGCCGTGGGGCGGGGGAAGGGAGGGGAGTGAGCTAGGTGCCAGTGAACGGAGTGGGAGGCATCACAACAGGCGACCTGCCGAGCCACTTAGCTGGGCAGAGCTGGGCAGAGGGCCTGGGACCGAGGGGGGCTGTTCAAGGATGAAGAGAAGGAACAGCAGGAAGGAGTTGGTGACGGAGGAGAGGAAAAGGATAAGGGAACGAGGTCCCAGGCTGATGGAAGAGGACGGGATGGATCAAGAGACAGTGGGGAGGGGCTGCCAGAAGGAGGAAGGACCCCCCCCCCGAGAGCGGCGGTGGCCTGAGTGGGGGGTGGGCACAAACCCTGGCGGCGGGGCACTGGGACGATGAGCCATCACTGCGGTTTCCTAGCTTTTGACATGAAGGAATGAAATGAGTGTGAAGGAAGAAGATCGGAGGAAGCTCGAGAAGAGAGGCGTGAGGGCTGCCCGGGGACAGAGCGACTGGCCAGCCGTGCTGCAGGGCTTGGGCTGTCCCTTGGCTACGGGGCTTCCTCTGGGGTTTCTCAACGATCCAGGTAGAGGAGCAAAGGCAGTAGACCTTGGTGGGAGGCAGCCGGCAGGTGGAGCACACGCTCGAGTCCACCAGACGCATCAACACCAGGCCGCTGGGGCCGCGCCAGGCCCTACCTGTCGTGTGCATTACAGGAGTGAAGGCATGTAAGGCGCCCAGCGCAGCGACTGGCACATGCCCTCCACAAACGCTGGCTATGGTGCATAGCAACACACTGGTGACCTCCCAGTGTCCCTATCGCCAGTTATAAAACCTGTTATCCTTCTGTCCCATGAAATAAAGAAAATGGAGACATGGATTAAGCTGACATTTTAACAGGAGAGTTTAAGATTAAGCCCAAAGCAATTTCCAACAGGAAGGCCTGTGAAACCTGCATAAAGGCTCTTAACGAGGATGACAATATCCTGGGTGAAATGAGGACCAGGATGGGTTCTTATGTGCCTGGGGAGGCGCGACGCAACCCTTTCTGGGGGCAGGGAGCGACCCCCAATGATGGGGTGGGTCATTTCGTCTCCACATGGAAAAAGCAAGGTTGTCCCATGACGTCAAAGCCAGTCTTTTAAGAAGAGCTGCCTAGAGCACCGAGGTGAGAACAGGCGGAGATGGAGATCCATCAGGCGCGCCGGCTGCGTGCTCGGGGGTGGTGGCTTGCTGGCCCTCCCTGATGGAGCCCGACCCCGCGTGCTAGGAACCAGGTCCAGAGTCAGCAGTGCCACTAGCTGTCCAGCGGCAATCAGCATTCCAGGCTTTCCAACACGCGGTCCGAGTTTTGCCCACAACACCGCGCTGCCATTTCCCAAACACAAACGTGCAAACGTGGCACTGATGAATGAGGCCTGAAAGCTGTCGCAGACCCGGCAAAGCATCAGATTCATGAATGGAGGCCCTGTTTCCACGTCCAGGCAGGGGGGATTCATCGTGTAACATAAATAAGCCAGAGCCTAGCGCAACCCTCGGCGAAAGCCAGGTGCGCAGGGGGCCCGGGCTCCCGTGTGAGATACCAAGTGTGCGGTTCAGGCTTACTTGAAGCATGTAAAGGCCCGAGGGCCTACACGCGGCACCGGCAGCTTTCCGAGAGGCTGCGGCAGTTGCAACAACATTGTTTGGCGCCAGCGTCCATCAAGCACCCAGGGTGGTAGGCCCAATTATAGAATTAACATCACTCACATCCGCTCAGCCAAAGAGAAGCAACTACTCTGTAAGGACCTGGGCAGCCAGACGCAAACGGAGGGGGGACAGGCCTCTAATTGCTCTCATTTTTTGCCCAGCAGCGGGGTTCCAGTCTCAGAAGCTCCCGAGCAGATGGAAGGAAGGTAGGGGTGGAGGAGGAAAGGAAATCACTTCACTCCATCAAATGCCTCCTTCCACTCTGTGTCGTCTCTCTCCCTCCCTGTCTCTTTCGGTTCCTTTTGTTCAATCTATTAATGTTTCAAGTCTTTCTACACCCCCAGCCCCACCCCCACCCCCAGCCCAGTCCACCATAAAAGAGCACGAGTCAGAGAGATCTGGTTTGAATCATTCCCTCACCTACTAAACACTGTGTGATCTTGGATGATTTACTTAACCTCTCTGAGTCACACTCATCTGAAAACAGGAGCTAACACTCTAATATTTGCCTTGCAGTGACATTCTGAAAAATAAATAAGATGACAGCTATCAACAGCCTTCGCACACCGTACCTGCCCTGGGCACGCCTAAACTCTGCTGTGGGCTGGGGTCAGCCTTACCCTGAGGTTCAGATGAAACCCGCCTGGACCTCCAGCCCCACTTGTAGGGGGAAACCCAGAAGTCTTTCCGAGGCTCCCAGGGGAGGCATTTACTAGTTCAGGCTGGGACGCCTTTTATTATCTAAAGATAGTCACCCCTTTCCATTCCACACTAACACTGGAAGACACCCCAGTTCCTTCGCTGCACCCCAATGTCTCTCCGTGAGACCATGGGCGCGGCAGGCGTGTACCGCCGTGTGCAGGAACGGGGCGGTTTGCATGGCAGGCCGCCAACCCCCTGACTGATCGTGACACCACTGACCTAATTTGATGGCCTCCCACCCACCCCCACTCGGGGTCTCCTCGCTGGCTGGCTCTGCATGTCCGGCCTCTGGCCCCCTGGCCCCCCCCAGCACACCCTTTCCCCTTTCTGCTCACCCAGTCCCCAGATTCCTGTGCATTTCTCACACTGAGCAGTTTGAGTTCTCCCTTATCTTGCTTGTCTCCCCATCCCCAGCACAGAGCCTCACCTTCCCCATCCCAAACACCCTGTCAAAGTGTTTTACTACACAGAGTGGCTCTCTCCCCGGCAGGAGGTACGTCCTCCCTGCTGCACGTGTCCCCAGTCAATACAAGCCAGCGGCCCTTTTCTCCTTCATACTAAACAACGCCTTTCTCGGGCCACCTTCCCCTCCAATTACCTGTCCCACCTCCAGCGAGACCCCCGGGGGAGCAAGCCATCCCCTCCTTGTGCTCACCTCTCACTCACCTTCAGTGATTTGCTCCCACGGCCATCCTGAGACGGCGCCCTGCAAAGTCAGCTTTCATTTGCCGAATCCAGTGACCTTGGTAACTGACAGAGTTGGCGATGAACGCCTTCTGAACCTGGTCTGCCCTGTGCCACCACGGCCCTCTCCCCGACCCCAAGTGTTCCTTCTCCAAGGCCCCTGCTGTACCCACCTGGGCGTGCGGACGCGGCCTTTCATTGGTCACCCTCCTCCCTCTCACTCTGCACCGTCTTCCCAGCCATCTCATCCATTGCAACAGCTCAGCTCCGAGAGGCCGCGGAGTCTATGTGTTTCTCTTTCGCCATGATTCTCTCCAAAGCTCACGCACATGCTTGCAAGCGCCTCCCAGAAATCTCTGCCTGAATGAGAGCAGGTGAGTCCAACTTGCAAACCCATCCCATATTCACCATCCCCTCCGTCCGCACTGCCAAGCCTGTTCTCTGGAACTGCTGCCTTGGTTAGGGAACCAGCAGCCCCCAGCCCTCTCCTGGCATCCATGCACTCACTCAGTAAACATTTACTGGGCCTCTCTCCCCAGGGCATCTCATTCATTCCCATGGCTTTAAATAACGTCTAAATGCAGACCCTCCAAAATTTACATCTCAGCCCAGAGCTCCCCTCAGCTACAGACCCATATATCTTGCTGCCTACTCAACATCTTCTTCTCTTATTTATCTCCTAGCTACTCAAACTTAATATGTCCAAAATAGGATTCCTACCTGCTCCCCACTGTAAGACTGGTCCTTTCCCAATCGAACTCGTATTAGCAAATAGCACCTCCAAGTATGCATTCACTAAACCCCAAAACACATGGACGCCACCTTGATTCCTCCCTCTCCCTCACCCGCATAATTCAGCCTTTTAGCAACTCTTCCGATTCCTTCTGAAATAGATCCAAAATCTATCCTTTTCTCCCCACTTTCACGGCCTCCCCTGTGACCTGAACTATAATCAGCTTCTCAGGTTCCAGCAGCGTCCTGAGGGGTCTTTTGTCCTGATCTTGCTTCTCTCCAAACTCATCCAAACCTTGAACGGGGAAACTCTTTGAAAAACATAAATGGGATCATGTCTTTCTCATACCAAAAACCCAGCACTGGCCTCCCATTTTTCTTAGAATAAACTCTGAATTCCTTATCATGTCCTGTAAGTACTGTGGTCTCTCTGAAGTCCCTTCATTCTACCCCTCCTCGGGTCTCTCTGTAATAACTCGACATCTTTAAGCCCCTCAAAGAACAAGCCAAGTCCTTTCCAGCCCTGAGACTTCCTGCTTCCTGTTTGCTGCTGGTGTGATGGTTCCCCAAGGTCGTTCCTTCTGGAGTGTCAGGGCTCAGCATGACGTCACAGCCTCACGGAGCCTTCCCAACACTGCCGGCCAGGTTTGTCCCCACTGACCCAACATGACCTCTTCTCGCCGCACCCTGCACCTTTCCTTCCTAACATCTAACCACTTCCTGGGTGTTTTCTTGCTTGCTTAGGGCCTGTTTCCTCCTTGAGGGCAGGGACGTCTGCTCTGTCAGCCTGGATTCCAGCACTGAGAACACTGCTGGGCACATGGTAATTGCTTACTAAAATGTGTCCAATGAATGGCTGGTTGGGAAAATAAATCTTTAATATGCAGGAAGCATTGGATAAGGTACAGTCCTTACTTTCCAGGGAAGAGCCAGAGCCACCTGGTAGAAAATAAACTCATAATTATAATACGGAGTTATTTCTTCTGTGAGAGGCATGAACAAATGACATGGAAATGCAGGGCCAGCCAGCCCTGCCCGGGGGATTTGTGCAAGAATTCACAGAAGCTGACAAATGGCTGGGAAGGGAATGATGCAAGACAGTATATTTGGTAGATTTTAATTTTTGTGTGTGACTGACAGGATTGAAATTGAAATATATCCTTGCATTTTAGCTTTACATAAACTCAGGTAATCACCTGATGCTGAAGATAAGCCCTGGAAATTTTGAGGATCCATGTAAAATACAGTCTCAGTACTTGTACCAAGATAGTTCATCTGTTGGTATGTAAAATACTATCCCTTCCTCACCTCCAAAAAGGCCGTCCAAAGATTCTACCCAGTCCAGTGTGCCAATATTACGACCGCAAAGCCACATGCTGCAGATATCAGCAATGGATTGAAACAAGGACAGAACAAGGCTCATGTCATACAACCACCTCTTCTTAGCATATATGTGACCGTCCTCTCAGGCTACAGTGGGCTGCGGTAGCACATGACCCCCAAACCTTAGTGGCTCCCACACCAGAGGTCTCACTTTTACCGACGTTACATGGGTGTCGGGCTCGCCTTTATTCCCGGACCCAGGCTGAAGCTGCAGCTCCCACCAGGGACATTTGCTCTGGAGGCAGAGAGGAGAAAGAGGCGGCGGAGCCCGTGACAGCTCTCAAAGCTTGTTTGAAGGCAGCTGACGCCACTAATGCTCACGTTCATTAGCCAACACCAATCACGTGGTGAGGACCCACATCACGGAAGCCAGGATGCGAAATCCCTACAAGTATTTGGTGACAACAATACAAGTTACTCTGATGTAGATAATTCAAGATCATTGCTTACATTTCCAGGGCTGCAAGAATGCTGAGAAATACATGTGAACTAAATAGGAGACGCACTTAGAGACGGGACCAAAGCTGATATAGTAACCGATGAAGGAAGCAGAAAATACACCAGCAAAGCCACATATTTCATATCTTCGTGGAAGACTAATCCTCAGGAGCCAGAATTTAAGGTTTCCTATAAGATTTCAGTGTGTGACCTCTGTGGGGACAATACCATGGTTTCTTCTTTAAGGCTAAACTTCAATGAATTTCAATCCACCAATAAGAAATATTTACCCTTTTTCTTCAGAGTGCATACTTTTGGGTAACATTAGAAGCATTTAATATAACTGCATGTTTTATTAACTGGAAAATATTGCAGATAGAAGTTTTTGATTGGCTCCAAGAATTAGAAGGCTTTCTTTGTATGTGATAGACAAACTTAAAAAACAAATTTGGGCCTAGTTGCAGCAGCTTCTTAATCATATCATTAAATTATTAAGTGCACATTTATATGGACACTTTAGAGAGGGGGCAGGGGCTTAGCATTTAAAGCAAAAGTGAGCTAAAGCTCCTCAATAGCAGAAAACACGTCTTCCATATTTTTGAATCTCCAGCAGTTAGCATAGTGCCTGGTATCCAGTAAGTGTATAATAAATGTTCCATGCTAATCCTTATTTGAAGAGCAATTATATTAGATTTCAAAATGTTCATTCAACTTGACCCCAAAATTCCAAATTTCCAAATTCACCCTAAGGAAGTAATTGGAGATATATAGGATGCTTATCACAGCCTTATGTAAAATAGAAACAGTATTCACAACCAAAATATCCAACAATAGAGTACCAGTCAAATGCATTACAGTAAGTCATATAGTGAAATCTACATGACTGTGGAAAACCATGTTTTCAAAGAACATCAAATTGTATGGGAAAATAAAATATATTAAGTAGGAGCAAAAGCAGTTCAGAAACTAGTAGGTACAATAATATTTAATTTTAATAAAATGCTTATATAGTATGTGTACAAATATATATATCCACGCATACATACATATATACATATCTGAATGAGACAGAGAAAAAGTGTCTGTTACAAGGAAAAAACACATTTCTTGCAAGTCCCTTTTGGCTTGTAAAGATGGGGGATCCTTTGCCTGCAGAGGACAGAGACATGTAGGGGTGTGATCAGAGGAGAGGCTGGAGCTGGGGACCACGCGCTGTATAGCAGGACTAACAGAGCGCGGGGTCGAGGCAGGTGGCAGCGGACGGGAACTAAGGGCGCGCTGGAGAACTCAGGTGTCTAACGGAGCTTTTTCAATGGAAGTTTTCTGTGCAAAATGTATTGCATCCTTCTGCTTATGCTCCCTCTGAAAACTTTGGCCGCATCTTCATTCTTCTCTTCTACTTTGCAAAGGTAGAGTTGTATTGAGGGGAGGTGTCCAAGCACTGACTTGCTCAGGAGCAAGAAACAAGGGTCCCTGAGAGACCTGGCTGTGTCTAGGGCATATTTATGGAAGAAAACGCACCAAAATATTAAAGTCATTAGCTTTGAGCTGAGAGAGAAAAAGGTGATTATCATACCCTTTTTGTTCTTTAATAGATTTTCCAAATTTCTGTGATGAATATGCATTACTATTAAAATCAGAAAAAAATGTTATTTTTTAAAAATAAATTGATGTCGAACAAATGAATAAGTGAATAAATCAATGAATAAATGAATTAACTGATTAGTGGAGTGGTTGACCTGGGCAACAGAAGCAGGAACAGGATTCTAACTGACGAATCTGCTTGTTATTATTTCCTGCTGTGGGCATTAGTCAGCCTCTGTCTGCAGATGAGACATATTTTTTTAAAAAACAACAGAAAAATACTCCTCTGATGGAAGCAATATTTTTATGCCCTCTATTCTCCAACATTTGCACATATCTCTATCCCAGCCAACCTGGGTCATGCCTGAGGTGCCCCTTATCTTGTCCCCGAGGGTCTGGGGCCGCTGCCCCCAGAATTCACCAGCCCAGAATTCTGTGAAAATCAAAGAAAAGAGGCAATTGATGGAAGAGGCAGCATCTACAAAGAAGCCTGCTGCTGGCTTGTTTTGAAATTTTGTGGCTCTGTGTTTATATGGCTGTGTAATGCCAGCATGTGTGTGTGTGTATGTGTGTATGTGTGTGTGTGAGACACGAACAGGTATGAAGTCGAGGCGGCAAATTGAAAATATACTGAACACACACATGGACCCTGGAGCAGTGCCAAACCACACATGTTGAACGTGTCAACAAACTGTCTGATTTGTTCCTGTCTCGCAGTGTCAGGAAGGGCTGGAAGGCAGGTGCCCTGTGCTGGACGGAACCAACAGGGGCTTCGATAGAAAGCATATTGTTTGCCCATATGGGCTGGTGGAGATGGCATTTAGGTGAGGATCGGGCCACCTGCCAGGCCAGGAGACAAGCGGCCTGCCCCAGAGGCCAGGAACCCAGGCAGAGGGCGGCTCAAGGGCACAGCGAGCTTCCCGGAATGTCTGGGGAGGAGTCGCTGGGTGGACCCTCGGAGAGGAGAGGGAACGAGAAGCCTGCCTGACAAAGCCGGGTGTTGGTGCGGCCGCCGCTGGCAGGAGCCTGGAGCGGGAGTGGGGTGTTCAGCTGCTTTAGTCAGGGATGGAGGTTGAACAGGCCGCAGAAGGCACACCGACGGCCGAGTCAGGAGCCGGGAGTAACTCAGCGAGAGCCCAGCTCCCCAGGCGACGGCCGAGTCTGTTTCTGGCCTGGCCCTATGGGGCCAGGGCTGGGCTGGGGTCATGGCACCCCTGGCCTGGGGACTTTCACCTGAACAAGCACAAGCCACAGCCTCTGGGAGGTGACCCTGTAGCTAGCTCCTCCCGCCGTGACCCTGAGGCACCTGGGGATCACCAGCAATGCCAATGTGCAGAGAAAAGACCCCGTGCAGCTGGGCACAGAGCCGCTGTTCGTGCTCACGGTGGAAAGGGAAGACACCTACTCCTGGCCCTCTAGTGGACCAGGCAGGGGAGAAGCCCTTTAACTCCTGCAGGGGCCGAGGACTGGGCAGGGGACACCATGGGGTGCCAGTGGTCAGCAAGTCTGATAAAGGGACAAACAGGTGACCAGCTGACAGGGCTCAGGCACCCCTGTGTAGGCTAGAAAAGGGCATCCTCCCTCCAGTGAGGGATGCATGGCTTGACGGAGAGGAGGGAGGGATGGATTCAGCCTCCCCCTGTCTCGAGGCTGGGCTCCCTTGTTCAGGGGACCATCTGCCCCACCATATGCAGCAGCCATGAAACCTAGCCTTTGATAAACAAACTCCTTAGCCTGGCATTCCTGGCCCGCTGCGAGCCAGCTCCGTTCTGCCCATGCAGCCCGGTCTCTCAGACCACTCGCCACAAGCCCCTCCCATAGAAGGCAGTGCCTGGCTGCTCTGCAATGCTGCCTTCACATCCTCTTGTTTATACTTTTGCTCCTTCTGTTCTCTTTAGTCATAATGTTCTAACCCATATCTTTGCCTAGCAATAACCCACACATTTTTAAGGTCCTGCTCAAATACCAACTCCTCCAAGAAGCTCCTCTGGTTGCTTCTAAGTCCAAGTGATCTCATCCTAATCTGAGCTCTTGCACCATTTACCGGTATGTCCTCATGTCATCGTTTTGTCTCCATTTACCTCCTCCTACTCTGTACTGTAGTTTTAATATGTTTATTATCTTCTCGAGTAGCCTGTGAGCCCCCTGAGGGAAAGCCCTGTTTCTTACTAAATCACATACCTGATAGCATCAAAGTAGCATATACAGGAAAGACGTCCCATAGTTTATCTCACAGGGAGCGTGCTGGGCAAAGCAGGTTTAGATCCCAGCTCTTCTCACTGGAAGACAACAATAGCTAATTGTCACTTATTTTTATATGTGTTAAAACTGCTTAACTTGTAGGAAGTTAATGAATTCTAAGTAAGTCTGGGTAGGTTCTGGTTTTATCTCCAAGTGCAGAACAGGAAACTGAGACACAGAGAAGTTAAGTATTGTGCTCAAGGTCACCAGCGAATAAGTGGCACAAGTGAGACTGGAACCCAAACTCCACCTGCAGCCACCTGCAGGCCGTCTACGTCTATGACTGTCTGATGGACCTTGGGTGTGATTGACTTGATTCCCACCTTCTTCATCTGTAAAATGGAGATGATATTAATACTTACATGTGTATATATATATATATAACAATAATATATTATCTATGTAGATTCCTGGAACATAGCAACTCTCTTGTAAAGATAGTTACCATTATGAAATGTGTGTCGCATGTAGGAATGTACTCACCTAGAGTTTTATATCCAATAGAATTGTAATGCAAGCCACAAATTGCAAGCTACATGCTATTTAAATTTTTCTAGTACTCAGAGAAACAAGGGCCAAACCAAACACATAAAATCAATGTTAATATTTAATTTAACCCAATATAGTCAACATTTTATCATTTCAAACCATTATCAATATAAAAATTATGAATGAGATGTTTTACATTATTTCTTTATAGTAAGTCTTCAAAGTCTGGCTTGTATTTTACATTTAGAGTGCATCTCACTTCAGACTAACTGCATTTCAAATATTCAAGAGCCACGTGGCTAGTAGCCACCAAATCGGACAGCACAGATCTAAGAGATCTAAGAACAAAAATCCTCTCCAAAAAATCCTATTAGGAAGTCAAACTTCTGCTGTTTGAGTTATGATGGATTTTCTCTTTTCAAGAGCTCATCATTAAAATGTAAATACCTCTGCGAAATACCAATTAATGGCAAAGCCAGGGCGGATGTTGCAACTCAAGACTCCCTGAGATGCTCCGACACCACTTTAAGTGGTTAAAAGTGTGACTCTCAGAGCTGGACAAACCTGAGTTTAAATTGTGACTCCGCCTGCTGCAATCTGAGTGACCTTGGCTGGGTCCTTTCACATAGCTGAGCATGCTTCCTCCCCTGGGACGAGGCACTAACACCACCTCACTGGGCTGAGTTAGCACCGAGTGGGGGGCCCGCGTAGGCACTTGGGGAGCCTCAGTTCACGCCCTTTTCGCCAGACCTGCGTCACTGCACTGCCCTCCCCTGCCCCTCACAGCCACAGACACCCTCCTAGGGCTTTGCCCCTGTGAATCACCACTGGGGGGCCCTGCTGGCCTGACCCCCACAAGGATTTGCAGTCTTGATTCCTAGAACACGGAGCAGCAAGGGAGCCCCAGAAAGTGCAGCACGCTGATAACGGTCATCTCAGGGCTAGGACTCCCCCGAACGTTCTCTGGCCCAGGAGGACGCGGACTCTCCCTGGCGTCTGGTCTCAGCCCCTGCGCCGGGCCTCCAGGTCTGTCTGCTCCAGTCAGACCCGGATGTGGGGCCCAGGCTGAGAAGTGCACTCAGCCTCTGGCCCCGCCCACGAACACCTCTTCTGATTTTATGCCTTTTGCTCCCTCCCGCTCTGGGGCCCAGAACTTGTTCAGTTAATCTTGTCACAGCCCGTCCCTAGATTTTGCCTTGTTCCAGCTGTTACAAGGCAAAGGCGAGCTGTGAGGAGGGGCCCCTGGAGGTCCAGCCAAGCGGAAAGGGTCTGGGAGGCCAGGTCCCCAGGGAGAGTGTTATCCAGAGCCAGGGGTGGGTTTCTGGGACAAAGGGAAAAGCCATAGTCGAGAGGGAAAGTCCAGGAAAACGGGGAAGCTGCTTGGAGCCAGGAAGACCGCTTGAGGACCCAATGGCATGAAAACAGCCTGAGCAGAAGTCTGGGCCGTGAGAACCCAGGGAAGGATGCGTCAGTGGGCCAGGTGGCCCAGGAAGACGTGTGCGTGGAGTCTTAAGGTGGGAGCTCCTAAAGCCCTTGCTGGTTTACCAGGGCCGCCAAACTCCTTAAAGGCCTTGCAAATACCTCTGCCCACGTCGTGAAAGCACCTGCCACTTCCACCTGGACTCGTGCCCGCTGAGGCCAGCCACGTACTGAGCCGTGGCTGCTAAATGAGCGTGCATGGCGAGCCACCCTGAACCCACTGCCTGTCCCATCCCGGTCCCTCCCAGTCACAGCCTGGTCAGGTTTGCTTTGATACCCAGGCCACGCCAACCAGCCCTGAGTTATGACGTTGGGATGCTCACTGTCTAGAGATGATACACTGACCAGCTAGGAGGTGGCACAGAACAGCAGTGAAGGCTTTTAGTGTCAGAAAAACCCAAACAGAAATCCCAGCTCGACCACTTGTTGTATAATCCTAGCCGAGTGGTTTGATCTCAATTTTCTCCTCTGAAAAATGGGCGTAAGACGATCTGTCTTACAGAGTTGCTGTGAGATGTGAATGAGGAAAATGATTCATAATTCTAAATATATATAAAATACATCATTACATGTAAAGGACATTTCAACACCTTGCACCGAGGAAGCAACCAATGGGACCTTTACTAAATAAATAAAGGAGTGTCTCTGGAGCCTCACCCAGCCCGGTGCAGGCTGAGCCAGGCATATTCGCCATCTCCTTTCACACGCTTTCTGTGCGGTCCCTTCACTCCGGCCACGCACGCCCACACGGAGTCCCAGAGCCACCCTCGTGCTCTGCCACCCCTGAGGCTCTGCACATGCCCCTCTCCTGCTTCTGATGCTCTCTCCCACCCTCCACACACCACTGGCTCCCAGTCCCACCAGTCAGCCTCCCCCCACCTGAAAGGCAGGGTTCCCCTCTGCACACAGACTTCTCGGGCAGATCTCTGTTCCTGGTGCTGTGACCGGTGACCAAAACTGGGAACTATGCTGTGCCCTTTACATACATGAGCTCACTTAATCTTCAAAAGCCTATGAAGTGGACTATTATTAGCTCTGCTTTTCAGATTAGAGCTTGAAGCTTCTCTGCCTTAAATACCTTGTCTTAGTAAAACCATCTGTGTGAAGGGGCTGAGATTCCAACATGAAGTCACATCACTCCAAAGCCAGGGCACCTGACCATGCCACGCAAGGAGAAATGAATGAATGATATAATCAAGCTCCAAAAGGTAGAGAGTAGTGGAGGGGAGATGTATACCCTCCAAACAATCACTTGTAGGCTTTTTTTTTTATTTTGGTATCATTAATCTACAATTACAGAAAGAACATTATGTTTACTAGGTTCCCCCCTTCACCAAGTCCCCCCAACATACCCCTTCACAGTCACTGTCCATCTGCATAGTAAGATGCTGTAAAACCACTACTTGTCTTCTCTGTGTTGCACAGCCCTCCCCGTGCCCCCCACGCACTATACATGCTAATCCTAATGCCCTCTTTCTTTTTCCCCGCCCTTATCCCTCCCTTCCCACCCATCCTCCCCAGTCCCTTTCCCTTTGGTAACTGTTAGTCCAATCTTGGGTTCTGTGATTCTGCCGCTGTTTTGTTCCTTCAGTTTTCCTTTGTTCTTATACGCCACATATGAGTGAAATCCTTTGGTACTTGTCCTTCTCCGCTTGGCTTATTTCACTGAGCATAATACCCTCTAGCTCCATTCATGTTGTTGCAAATGGTAGGATCTGTTTTTTTCTTATGGCTGCGTGATATTCCATTGTGTATATGCACCACATCTTCTTTATCCAGTCATCTACTGATGGACACTTAGGTTGCTTCCATTTCTTGGCTATTGTAAACAGTGCAGCGATAAACATAGGGGTGCATCTGTCTTTTTCATACTGGAGTGCTGCATTCTTAGGGTAAATTCCTAGAAGTGGAATTCCTGGGTCAAATGGTATTTCTATTTTGAGCATTCTGAGGAACCTCCATACTGCTTTCCACAATGGTTGAAGTAGTTTACATTCCCACCAGCAGTGTAGGAGGGTTCCCCTTTCTCCACAACCTCGCCAACATTTGTTGTTGTCTGTCTTTTTGATGATGGCCATCCTTACTGGTGTGAGGTGATATCTCATTGTGGTTTTAATTTGCATTTCTTTGATGATTAGCGATGTGGAGCATCTTTTCATGTGCCTGTTGGCCATCTGGATTTCTTCTTTAGAGAACTGTCTATTCAGCTCCTCTGCCCATTTTTTAATTGGATTATTTGCTTTTTGTTTGTTGAGGCGTGTGAGCTCTTTATATATTTTGGATGTCAATCCCTTATCGGATCTGTCATTTATGAATATGTTCTCCCATACTGTAGGATACCTTTTTGTTCTATTGATGGTGTCCTTTGCTGTACAGAAGCTTTTTAGCTTGATATAGTCCCACTTGTTCATTTTTGCCTTTTTTCCCTTGCCTGGGGAGATATGTTCATGAAGAAGTTACTCATGTTTATGTCCGTGAGATTTTTGCCTATGTTTTTTTCTAAGAGTTTTATGGTTTCATGACTTACATTCAGGTCTTTAACCCATTTGGAGTTTACTTTTGTGTATGGGGTTAGACAGTGATCCAGTTTCATTCTCTTACATGTAGCTGTCCAGTTTTGCCAGCACCATCTGTTGAAGAGACTGTCATTTCTCCATTGTATGTCCATGGCTCCTTTATCAAATATTAATTGGCCATATATGTCTGGGTTAATATCTGGAGTCTCTATTCTGTTCCACTGGTCTGTGGCTCTGTTCTTGTGCCAGTACCAAATTGTCTTGATTACTGTGGCTTTGTAGTAGGGCTTGAAGTTGGGGAGCGAGACCCCCCCACTTTATTCTTCCTTCTCAGGATTGCATTGGCTATTTGGGGTCTTTGACGGTTCCATATGACTTTTTGAACTATTTGTTCCAATTCATTGAAGAATGCTGTTGGTAATTTGATAGGGATTGCATCGAATCTGTATATTGCTTTGGACAGGATGGCCATTTTGACGATATTAATTCTTCCTAGCCATGAGCATGGGATGAGTTTCCATTTGTTAGTGACCTCTTTAATTTCTCTTAAGAGTGTCTTGTAGTTTTCAGGGTATAGGTCTTTCACTTCCTTGGTTAGGTTTATTCCTAGGTATTTTATTCTTTTTAATGTTATTGTGAATGGAAATGTTTTCCTGATTTCTCTTTCTATTAGTTCATTGTTAGTGTATAGGAAAGCTACAGATTTCTGTGTGTTAATTTTGTATCCTGCAACTTTGCTGAATTCTGATATTAGTTCTAGTAGTTTTGCAGTGGAATCTTTAGGGTTTTTTTATGTACAATATCATGTCATCTGCAAATAGTGACAGTTTGACTTCTTCTTTACCAATCTGGATTCCTTGTATTTCTTTGTTTTGTCTAATCGCCATGGCTAGGACCTCCAGTACTATGTTGAATAACAGTGGGGAGAGTGGGCATCCCTGTCTTGTTCCTGATCTCAGAGGAAAAGCTTTCAGTCTCTCGCTGTTCAGTATGATATTAGCTGTGGGTTTATCATATATGGCCTTTATTATGTTGAGGTACTTGCCCTCTGTACCCATTTTGTTGAGAGTTTTTATCATGAATGGATGTTGAATTTTGTCGAATGCTTTTTCAGCATCTATGGAGATGATCATGTGGTTTTTGTCCTTCTTTTTGTTGATGTGGTGGATGATGTTGATGGACTTTCGAATGTTGTACCATCCTTGCATCCCTGGGATGAATCCCACTTGGTCATGGTGTATGATCCTCTTGATGTATTTTTTAATTCGGTTTGCTAATATTTTGCTGAGTATTTTTGCATCTACATTCATCAGGGATATTGGTCTGTAATTTTCTTTTTTGGTGTGGTCTTCGCCTGGTTTTGGTATTAGGGTGATGTTGGCTTCATAGAATGAGTTTGGGAGTATTCCCTCCTCTTCTATTTTTTGGAAAACTTTAAGGAGAATGGGTGTTATATCTTCTCTGTATGTTTGATAAAATTCCGAGGTAAATCCATCTGACCTGGGGGTTTTGTTCTTGGGTAGTTTTTTGATTACCGATTCAATTTCGTTGCTGGTAATTGGTCTGTTTAGATTTTCTGTTTCTTTCTGGGTCAGTCGTGGAAGGTTGTATTTTTCTAAGAAGTTGTCCATTTCTCCTAGGTTTTCCAGCTTGTTAGCATATAGGTTTTCATAGTATTCTCTAAAAATTCTTTGTATTTCTGTGGGGTCCGTCGTGATTTTTCCTTTCTCGTTTCTAATTCTGTTGATGTGTGTTGACTCTCTTTTTCTCTTAATAAGTCTGGCTAGAGGCTTATCTATTTTGTTTATTTTCTCGAAGAACCAGCTCTTGGTTTCATTGATTTTTTTCTATTGTTTTATTCTTCTCAATTTTATTTATTTCTTCTCTGATCTTTATTATGTCCCTCCGTCTGCTGACCTTAGGCCTCATTTGTTCTTCTTTTTCCAATTTCGGTAATTGTGACATTAGACTATTCATTTGGGATTGTTCTTCTTTCTTTAAATATGCTTGGATTGCTGTATACTTTCCTCTCAAAACTGCTTTTGCTGTATCCCACAGTAGTTGGGGCTTTGTGTTATTGTTGTCATTTGTTTCCATATATTGCTGGATCTCCATTTTAATTTGGTCATTGATCCATTGATTATTTAGGAGCGTGTTGTTAAGCCTCCATGTGTTTGTGAGCCTTTTTGCTTTCTTTGTACAATTTATTTCTAGTTTTATACCTTTGTGGTCTGAAAAGTTGGTTGGTAGGATTTCAATCTTTTGGAATTTACTGAGTTTCTTTTTGTGGCCTAGTATGTGGTCTATTCTAGAGAATGTTCCATGTGCACTTGAGAAGAATGTGTATCCCGTTGCTTTTGGATGTAGAGTTCTATAGATGTCTATTAGGTCCATCTGTTCTAGTGTGTTGTTCAGTGCCTCTGTGTCCTTACTTATTTTCTGTCTGGTGGATCTGTCCTTTGGGGTGAGTGGTGTGTTAAAGTCTCCCAAAATGAATGCATTGCATTTTATTTCCTCCTTTAATTCTGTTAGTATTTGTTTCACATATATTGGTGCTCCTGTATTGGGTGCATATATGTTTATAATGGTTATATCCTCTTGTTGGACTGTCCCCTTTATCATTATGTAATGTCCTTCTTTATCTCTTGTTACTTTCTTTATTTTGAGGTCTATTTTGTCTGATACTAGTATTGCAACACCTGCTTTTTTCTCTCTGTTGTTTGCATGAAATATCTTTCTCCAACCCTTGACTTTTAATCTGTGCATGTCTTTGGGTTTGAGGTGAGTCTCTTGTAAGCAGCATATAGATGGGTTTTGCTTTTTTATCCATTCTATTACTCTGTGTCTTTTGATTGGTGCATTCAGTTCATTTACATTTAGGGTGATTATTGAAAGATATGTACTTATTGCCATTGCAGGCTTTAGATTTGTGGTTACCAAAGGTTCAAGGTTAGCTTGTTTTCTACCTTACTGTCTGACCTCACTCGCTTATTGAGCTGTTATAAACACAGTCTGATGATTATTTCTTTCCCTTCTTTTTCCTTCTCCTCCATTCTTCATATGTTGGGTGTTTTGTTCTGTGCTCTTTTTAGGAGTGCTCCCATCTAGAGCAGTCCCTGTAAGATGTCCTGTAGAGGAGGTTTGTGGGAGGCAAATTCCCTCAACTTTTACTTGTCTGGGAATTGTTTAATCCCTCCTTCATATTTAAGTGATAATCATGCTGGATACAGTATCCTTGTTTCAAGCCCCTTCTGTTTCATTGCATTAAGTATATCATGCCATTCTCTTCTGGCCTGTAAGGTTTCTGTTGAGAAGTCTGATGATAGCCTGATGGGTTTTCCTTTGTAGGTGACCTTTTTACTCTCTCTGGCTGCCTTTAAAACTCTGTCCCTGTCCTTGATCTTTGCCATTTTAATTATTATATGTCTTGGTATTGACCTCTTTGATTCCATCTCTTGGGAATTCTGTGTGCATCCATAGTCTGAGCAACTATTTCCTCCCCCAGTTTGGGGAAGTTCTCAGCAATTATTTCTTCAAAGACACTTTCTATCCCTTTTTCTCTCTCTTCTTCCTCTGGTACCCCTATAATGCAGATATTGTTCCTTTTGGATTGGTCACACAGTTCTCTCTTAATATTGTTTCATTCCTGGAGATCCTTTTCTCTCTCTCTGCATCAGCTTCTACGCGTTCCTGTTCTCTGGTTTCTATTCCATCAATGGCCTCTTGCATCTTATCCATTCTGCTTATAAATCCTTCCAGAGTTTGTTTCACTTCTGTAATCTCCCTCTGGATTTCATCCCTTAGCTCTTGCATATTTCTCTGCAGCTCTGTCAGCATGTTTATGATTTTTATTTTGAATTCTTTTTCAGGGAGATGGTTAGGTCTGTCTCTGCAGATCCTCTCTCAGGTGTTGTCTGAACTATCTTGGTCTGGACCAGATTTTTTTGCCTTTTCATGGTGATTGCAGTGGCTGTAGGCAGATTGCGGGTGTGTCAGCTGGGAGAAGAAAGTCCTTTCCTGCTTGCTGGATGCCTTGCCCTTCTCCGCTGCCTGTGATGGTTACCCGCCCTCCTGGAGCAGCCACCGGGTTAATCTCCTAAGCTGCTGTGGGCGGGGTGTCTGTCAGAGCAGCGCAGAGCCCTGTGGGGAGTGGCAGGCATGCCAGGGGTGCTCCTCCGTGCTAGTGGCAACCCTGCCAGGCAGCTGTGTGGCAGCAGCAGCCTTTGGGTCTGGCCCAGGCAGCTGTACGTTGGGCTGGGATTCCGGTCGGCTCCTGGGAGCACGCCTACTCCCTCTGGCTCCGCTGCGGGTGCGTGCAGGGCTTTTCCATGCAGGCTTCTACAGGGCTCTGGCTTCACTGCTGCCGGTGCCCGTGAGCTGCGCCTGGCTGTTCAGTCGTGCTGCTGCGGGCTAGCCCTGCGGGGCACGGATTTGCTCTTGGTTCCTTCTAGTGCTTCCGCCCCCAGCGCGTGCTCCCACTCTCCCACTACTGGGCCGGTGTGTAGGGGTCCACGGCAGTTGGAGGAATGACTGGCAGGCTGCTTTGTGTAGTGAGGGGCTTCAGAGCTGCACTGCCTCCCTGGAGTTTACGGCGCCTAAGGTTTCCCAGGATTCCCAGCTGATGGCTAAGTGTGCCGGGACGACTTCGTCCAGCTATGGGGTCCCTGTCTCTTTAAGACTTGCAGAAAGCACTCGCTTTTCTTTTGTCTCAGGGGCGCCGGTTGTGGGGACCTGCCCACAGGTTTTGCTTTTCCGTTTCTCTAATATCCAGCACCCCGTGCACCTTGTGTCTGCGCTCCGGTGCGGATTTCTAGAGCTGGTTGTTTAGCAGTCCTGGGCTTTACCTCCCTCCCCGTTCTGACTCCTTTCTTCCCACCGGGTTTTGGGGTGGGGGAGCGTTCGGGTCCCGCCTGGCCGCGGCTTGTATCTTATCCCCTTCGTGTGATGCTGAGTTCTCGCAGATGTAGATGTATCCTGGGTGTTGTACTGCATCCACTGGTGTCTCTTTTAGGAATAGTTGTATTCATTGTATTTTCATAAATATATATGTTTTGGGGAGGAGATTTCCTCTGAACTACTCACACTGCCATCTTCTCGTGACCCCCTTACTTGTAGGCTTTTTAATGCATATTTATAATTGATGATATATATACATTCTAGATGGTGAAATACTTTATAAAACAAAAACTCAAAAGAGAGATAAAACACTGGACAGTGGCTTTCACTATCACCCCACATGCAGAACACCTGCCTAACCCCTCAGCTGTCAGCCCACCACCCTGGAGGACACAGAGCAGGGGTGGCAGCCGCCCCCTGCCTTCCTCTGCCTCCTGCCTGTGGAGGAGGTGCGCTGCGGTGCTGCAGAAGCCAGTAAGGAACTACGCTCTTGAGAGGTCTAGGCCCAAGTGGGGGGATGCTGGCTGGCCAGCCCACCTCCCAAGGAAGGGGCGGGAGAGAGGAAGGAAACATCTGGAAACTGCGACGTCTTGTTCTGGACCTTGTGCACATGAATGATGCACTAAGACAATTCTCTGCCTTATCATAAATTCTGCAAAGTCATGAACTTCGCAATCTCCGAAGCTCAGCGCTGCATGGGAGCCACTTATCTTGTGCTGAAAGCAATATAAAAACAGATGGCAAAGAGGGCGTCAGGAGATAAATCAGCAGCCTGGCTGCCAGGAATGTGCGGACAAACCTACCCTGGCCAGACTCTCCACCCTCAGACAGGGGGCCTGCTCAGCGGGGACACCCCCAGGGTGAGGCGGCCAGGCTGGCAGAGAAGGTGGCTGCAGGCCGGGGCAAGACAGAGTCCCGTGGGGAAGGCAGGGAGGAAGGACACCTTCCTAGGCAGCCTTGGGAGAGCGGCCAGCCCTTTGCCAAGGGAGACGGCAGTGAACAGGGACAGCTTGGGGCGCTGTCCACCAAATGGCAGCTGCGACCAGAGCTGCAGCACCGTCGAGGCCCCTTCCTTCAGTCCCACCCTGAGTCCTCACTGCAGCTCTAAGATACCTGCTTTTACAGGCAGGGAAGCAGAGGCTCAAGGCTCTGTCCTGGTCAAAGGTCACAGCAGACCAGAACCTGAATCAAGGCATGAGGACTCCAGTGCCCTGTCACCCCATCTTAGGGTCGGGTTGGCCTTATCTGACTCTCACCATAACTCTGTGAAAAGGAGGAACAAGAACGGAAACAGGACTCAGGGTTTAAGGGCCTTGCCTGAGGTCATAAGGCCAACATGCTGCTGGGCCCAGCAACACCCAGCCGGTTCTTTTCTACCTCCCAGGCTGCAGGTCAGCCCGACACGCCTCCTATAGCCCAGCTCACACCCTGTCTTTGCCCTGGAGCAAAAGTGATCGCCCTAAGACCCCTGCCATACCCATGGCTGCTGGGGCCAGGCCCGAGGCAGAGCAGCAGAGAGGGGAGAGGAAGGAGAGGAAGGGGCATCAGGGGACAAGAGGCAGCAGAGAATGAGAGATGAAGACAAGAGGCAGATGGCAGTGTGCCTTGGTGGGGCAGGGGTGAGGACCTGGTGTCCGCAGGGCCTGAGGGACTCGGAAGTCTCCGGGAACATGAGCCATGGAGCCGGAGCACAGGGGCACGGCTCCTCTGTCCTCAGCAAAACCCCCCAAGTGCCCTCCTTCCAGGACTGGTGAAGAGCTTGCTTGGCTGAATTGCTCCTGGGCAGCACATACGTGCTCAGTGGGCACACCCGGGGCTCAGCGAGGGCAGCGGCTGGTCCCAGCAGGCTGTCCCATGACGAGGCGCATCTTCAGATTGGCACAGGCCCACAGACCCAAGGCCTGAAGCACAGACGGCTGGTCAGGACTGCCCCTCCAGCAGGGGGTGCCGCGGCGTGCAGGGGCCAGGACACAGGTGGGCATGCAGCCCGGCCCCAGCGCCGACCTCTGACGCGAGCTGCCTTCTCCGGGCCTCCTGGGCCCCAGGCTCTTCTGCGGTCACGCAGGGCTGGTGCGGCTCCCCAGGACCTGGAGGCGGTGACGGATCGGGAGCCCCCAGCACACACCTAGCTCTGGGCCCTGGGTCACTGTTCACCTCCTCCTCCCACATCTCCTGAAAGTCTCCCTTTTCCAGTGCCCCTCAATCCTCCTCTGAAGCCCCTCACGGGCCCTCCCCACACTGCTCACGCCCTCCCGCTGGGCCCCCTCAGTGCTTGGCCCTGCCCCTTGCCAGGAGTTCAGAGATTGCAAGTCTTTAAATACTGTATTTCTGTCCCTTTGCTGGAACTTCCCCAGGGGAGAGACCACACCTCCCGTCTCCTTAAAACCTCCATGGTACCTAACAGTCCAGGACCCTCTGGGTTTGGGCTGCCCGATGGTCCACGTGACCCGACATCCCCTCCAGTCCTGGGTGTCCAGCCCTGCTCTGCTGAACATCCTGCCTGTCTTCACACTCACGTCTTGTTTAATCTTCACAAAAATTCCAAGAAGTGAGTCTCTCCCTCTCCCCATGAGGTAACGAGGAGTTTGCCTAAGGCCAACGGATCCGAAGAAGTCGAGCTGGGATTTCTGTGTTTAACAACAATAATACTAATGAGCACACAACACATTCTCTCACTGGGGGGTCTCTCAATCACCTCATGAGATGGCTACTATTATTATCACCCATCTTACAGGTGAGGAAACTGAGGCACAGAGAAGTCAAGCAACTTTCCCAAGGTCCCATGGGTACTAAATGTTTGCACCCAGGCCAGTCTGACTGTAGCCTGAGCAGGTACCTGAAGTCCGGAGGCTTAGCCCAGGTGAAGGTCTGGCTTCTGGGCCTGGATTCAGTAGATGCACACAGGGAGCAGTTTGCCAGGATTCCAGATGCATGTGCTTTGGGGGCTCTCTGCATGGACGGGTGGTTTAGGGAAGGATTCCACAGTGTCCAGCCTGCCCAGCCCTCTCCCAGGAAAAGACACTAGTTTGGAAGCAAAGCAGAGACACACCAGATGTGGGGAGGGGCTGAGATGAGACTGCATTTCGCGCAGGCATGAGACGCCTGCTAGCGTTTTTTCAAAACAACCCACCCATCCCCAAAATGAGCAGGCTTAGAGCCACGGCTGTGCCGAGACAATAATCACTAATCACGTCAAAGTTTCCTTCTAATCAGTTCAGTTGTTAGAGGAAGAAATGCAGCGGGCCTGTGCCAGGAGGGTGGCTGTTCATCACTGCCACATGCCAGAGGGGCTGCAGGGTGGTGCCCACGGCCGCCCAGCAGCCTGCCTCTCTTGGCACCACTGGGCACTGGGCATCTGGGACAAAGCCTTCTCTGGAAGCGTCTGTCTGCAGCCTCCCCAAATCTGGGGCTTCGAGGGGCTGGAAACGCAAAGAATGGAGTCATAGGAGGAGTGTTGCCTCTGAAGTCAGGCACGTGGAGTTAGCACGGCTCTGCCACATAGAACCTGGCCTCTTGGAGGTGTGACTTGACGTTGCTGGCCCGCCAGTGCAAAAGGGAAATTACAGACAAGTGGTGCCTCCCTGAAAATTTCTATGCATCCTTCAAAGCATAGTTCAACCACCCCTTCCTTTGTGACCCCTTTCCCACGGAGCATCCCATCCCTTCCCTGAATTAATTGTCCCTCGTCTGCGTTTTACTCAAATATCTGCCAGGGTACTTATTGCTCTGTGGAAGGATTTGTCATTTGCAATTCTGTCCGTTTCCTACACCAAGAGCAGTGGAGGGGACAAGGGAGACTGCAATGTTTCCATAACTGTGGCCCCCACACCAGCCCACCACGATGCCTGGCATGTAATGGTTGCTTATTAAATGTTTGTTGAATGAATAGTGGATGCAGACTAAAAAAGTGGTATGTGTACTTGGATCTGCCGTCTGTATCCCCCCCCTTAGCTGGTGTAGCTGCCGAATGCAAAGCCTTTCATGGCCTCTGGCTCTCCTCGCACCATCGTCATCAACAGGATCAGCCATATGCGGGAGATGAGAACACTGGATGACCAGCCCAACTGGCGCAAAATTTCATCACGTTTTCCAGTTACTGGCAAATGCACAGATTCTACTTTATTCAATCTAGACTAAACCCCTTTTGGGGGAGACTTCATTAAGTGTGATGGAATTAGCTGCTGTTAATTCCCCACCACCACCCAGATCTGCTGATCCCTGAGCACAGCCCTCTCTCAGCCCCTCCTCCACTGATCATACCCCTCCCGGTGTGCAGGACGGACCTCCCTCTTCTGGGATGTTGGGTGGCCCGGGCTGTCAGGCAGGGAGCAGTCCTGGGCCTGCGGGTGGAGCTGGTCCTCTGCAGTGAGACCCCCGGCAGGAGGGCTGTCCGGCGGGTGAGCGAGACAACAGTACAGTGCCTGCGAGGTGCTGTCGCGAATGGTGTCCCGTGAGCTTCGGCGAGCTATGCGGTGGACCCTCGTTTCATAAAATGCAGATGCTGAGGACATAGCAAGGCCCAAAACCTCTTCTGGCACTAACTCTCCTCAAGGGCAGCAAAGGGCGGGTGGATCCGCTGCCTTTCCTCATCACTACCCCGCCTTCAAAAGGAGGTGCCCTCTACCCTGGTACCCACACCCAAGTTTCTGACCTCCCCAAGTTCTCATGGCTGGAGACCCACCCAGTGCCTGAGGACCTTGGTGAGAAGCCTGCGGCCTGGTAGGTTGGCCTGGGCATGTGCAGGGGCCCCTGTGATCAGGTGAATTGTGGGCCCCAAAAGGATGTTGAAGCCCGAATCCCTAGTCCCTGCCAATATGGCCTTATTTGGAAATAAGGGCTTTGCAGATTATCACGTTAACGTGAGGTCATCAGGGTGGGCGTTCACCCAGCAGGAAGGCCTTGGTTTGTTTTTCTAATGTCCTTAAAGGAAATTCGCGCACAGACGCATGCACACAGGAGTGCCCCATAGGAGAAAAGGGGGAAGGTGGCCACAGCCAGGGAGGCACAGAAGCTGGGAGAGAGGCCCAGTGCAGAGCCTCCCCGGGACGCGGAGGGGGCAGGGCCTGCTGACACGGCCTCCGACTTCCAGCCTGCAGCTCCGTGACACAAGGAATTCCTGTTGTTTAACACTTTGAGCACGTGGCACTTGGCAACAGCAGCCCCAGGAATCTAGCACAGCTTCTGATCGAGTCCCCCAGGTGGGGAGGCGCCTCTGAAACAGAGGGGCCGGTGCACAGCACGGTGGAAAGGGTGCGGAGGGCGCTCCACAGTTCCGTGGGACCTTCCGTGGCCACAGGGGTGCCGTGCAGAGCCCGGGCTTTGGGACGGTGTATAAAAAGCCCAACTCAACGTAAGCTCCCGAGCCAATAAATTGAACTTACTGGTAATTACTACTGTGGTTATGATTGCCGTAACCATCAAATCAATACCAGAGAGATGTGGGGGAAAGAGGCAGGTCTGGGCCCTTCAGGGAGGCCTTGCAGCAGCTTCGCCCCCCTGCCCGTGGCCACGGCCCCAGCGTCCGGCGGGCTGGCGCAGTGCGGGGGCCGCCCTCGCTGAGCGGTGTCCTTCGGGTCCTCTTTGGTGGGAGCGGGGGGGGGGGGGGGGGGGGAGGTGGCGCTGATGATTCATGACGCGGCTGCTGCGGCGCAAGGACTCCCGGGCAGGTTATGAAGCCATCCGTCTTGAGCTGAGATCTTCCGGAATGCTAGGGGCAGCGAGAGAAGGCTGCAGGGGCCCGGGGGCGGGGGTGCGAAGGACCTTGCGGAGTCGCACGGGCAGCGCGCCAGAAGGAAAAGGGGGCGCATCCAACTGGAGTTGTCAGAGACATTTGCTGCCCCCACCTCTCTGATCGCAGCTGTGTCCCCATCCCCCACCCCAGCCCACCCCAAAACGCGCACGCACGCGCGCACACACACACACACACGCACACACACGCACACACACTCGATCAGCCACCCCCAGGCCAGTGTGACCCTCAGAAATCTGCCATACTTGCCAGTGAACAGGTAGGTAGAATCATTTGAAAGCTGGGAAAATCTTGGACTTTCTCAACCTCGCAATTGACACCCTCCTCATCTGATCCCAGAATATCTTGCCAACTGTTTCTCCTGCTCTTTGCCCACCCGAGCCCCATCCCTCAGACCACTCACTGCCCTCTGACTCATTCCCACCCCCTGTGCCCACGTGTCACCCCTGCTAAGAAGGAGCCTAGGCTTCAGAACCAGATGTGGCCCCCTAGGTGTCCCAGCAGGGAACAGGGCACAGTGACAGCAAAGTATTTGGTGGGGGGGGGGGAGGCTTCCATACAGGGACTGCTTGCAAAAGTGTGGGCAGCCTTAGGGAAACCAAGAGGTGGGGTAGCCCCTCCCACCCCCACCAGGAGGGGCACAAGAAGCAAAACGAGAGACTTTCAGAAGAGGTGTGCAGCCAGCTTGTGCCGACCCTGTGAGAGCCCAATGGGGAAATTAATATCCCAACCACATCTCCTCCAGTCATCTGCCGGGACCTCCCATTGGCAAAACCCAATAGATACCGAAGACAAGAGTTAGTTGATGAAATTCCTAAGTCTAATTCTCTAGGGTATGAAGCCAGATAAAGGAGGTGAAGAGAGGATCTGGCTGAGCAAACAGAGCATATCCAGCTTAAGGCCTGTGATCAAATTCCAATTCTTCCCTTGCTGTGTGACTTTGGATAAATGACTTAACTACTCTGAGTTCCAGCTTCCTTATGTTTTTTAAAGTGGAGTAAGACTTTTTGTGAGTATACCATTTGAGAATAAATAGGGTAATATACATAAAATGCTTGTCACAGTGCCTGGCACAGTGTACATGCTCAATAAATATCACTTAGTAGGCATTTTTAGTCTTACTGAAACTGCACATTAATTCCCATCTCTCGTTAAACTTCTCGCTTTTCCTTTATTTGCTCTTTACAGGGTTTCAACAGCAATTATAGTGGCACCAAGAGATGTTTTCTGCTGTTAGATGACTGTCATACTTAGAGTTTCTGACTTCCAGATGAACACATTCAGGTTTTCCTCTGTATGTAATTTTTTGTTTGAATCTTTTATTCTTCTGGAGTTGATTGTGTTGTACGACAAGGGTTGTAAACACAGATGTACGGGCAGATCGCGTATATGGGCCTGGAAGTTTGCAAATAGGAATAAAAACGACGGGGTGGGGCTGAGGCTGCAGTGGTGCACGGCCTGTGGAAACAGGTCCCTTAAAAGAGTAGATACCCTGGAGCTCAAGCCACTTGTTCATGTAACAGAACACGGACCTTTTTTTAAAATTAGTAATTAAAAAAACGATGAAATATATGTAACAAAAGTTTACCATCACAACTATTTCACAGTGATCTTTTCAAAATTACAAATCAGATCATATCATCCCACTACCCGCAGCTTAAAACCCACCAATATCTCCTCTTTGCCCTTAACAATAAAACCCAAACTCTGCTGTGGCCCGTGGCTCCTGCCCGATCTGGCCACCCCAGCGCCTGAGATGTGGGAGCTCCATGTCCCGGCCCCGCTGACCGCTGTGCACCGGCTCCCTTCTCTTCCTGGACCCATCAGGTCGGTGCTGTGTCAAGTTGTCCACAACCCCTGCTTCTTTTCCCCTATGAATCAGCTCAGAAATTACCTTCCCACAGAGGACTTCCCAAGCACCCTGTTTAAAATGCACATGTTAATATAAAATCTCATGATGTTGAAAGGACAGAAATGAACCCAACTTTTCTACTGGTGACTTTTCAGGTTAAACCACCCTGGATCAGACCACCAGTCTGTAGCCACACAGGCAGACAACCGCTAGCACTCTGGGCTTCTCCTTCCCTGATGACCGGCCAGTGGCACCAACTCCATTTTTTTTTTTTTTTGACAATCCACCACTACTTAACTGAAATGCCACCTTCAGCATATTCTAAATCCTCATAATTTATGGGGGTTTGTTTCTGGATTCTATATTTCTATTCCTACTCTAGACCCAAAATATTTAGATTATTTCAGTTTTGTAATATATTTTAATTTCTGATATCTCAAAAACCAATTCTTTATTCATAACTTACTTCACACTTTTCCTAGCTATTTCACACTGCTTCTTTTCTAGAGGAAACTTAGCATTATTTTAAATTCCTCTTAAAACTCCTGTTTATGTTTACGGTGTGTTTTACAATTTCATAATGAATATATACTCTAACTTTGGGAAGATGATCAAATTACAAAGTTTAATCATTTTATGAAAGATCAGTATATTTTTCTACTTATTCAACTTTTGTTTAATAAATTTCTTTAGAGCTTCAGGCTTCTCTTCACATAGACACGACATACCTTTTGCCATATTTATTCATGGATATTTTATCTTCTTTGTTGGTTTTATGAATGGAAGTTTTTCTTCCATTACATTTTATAACTGGTTAGTGTTAATATAAAAGAGAGCTATTGAATTTTATATTCTAAAATTTTTCAACCCGCCATTTTGCTACATTCTTTTTAGTTGTTAATAGCTTTTTAAGTGCTTCATTTAATTTTCCCAGATTTACACTCATATCTAAAGATAGTATTTTTGCAACTTCCTTTTCAGTATGTATATCTTTTTCCCAATATGTACCTCATTGTCTCAAAAAAAAATGTGAATGACTGGGATGACAGTGGGCATCCTTTCCTTATTTCTAATGAAAATGCCTTTTTACCTTTTAAACATGTTGGCTTTAATTTTACGTGAAGGAAGTGAACCCTCTACTCTGAATTTAAATCAGGAATAGGTTGCATCTTGTCAAATGTGTTTTCATTCAGCATCTTTCAAAGAGGATTGTCCTGGTTTGACTGCCCTGCTGCTGCAGGACGATCCTGAAGCCTATCGGGCGCCCCTCCGGGGCTCCAGGGCCCCCCCACCCCAGGCAGGCTGCTCACTGCTGAACAGTGGCTCACACACATGTCCCCCGTACCCCCCGCAGGGGCTGTGACACGGTCTCCTGGACCTTTAAGGGAAGTTCCTAGAGTTCTATCCACGTCCGGTAAGATGCCCCAGGCCTGTGGTGATGTCATTGCCTGGCTGGCCAGTCCCCGAAGGAGGCTGCCTGTGGAACTGGGGCTCCCCGGTCCCTGAATACTTCCAGGGCTAATCTCCCCAGCCTGCGACCCTGTTTACTGCCCTTCCCACTCCTCACGTCCCCCCTTGGAAATGTTCCAGTCCAAATGCTATTCAATCACTCACCTCTCCAGACCCACAAGACCCTTCACGTGCCCTGTGGAACTCATCTCATCATTGGCAAAATGCCCTCCAGAGGAGGCTGAAGCCCTTCTTTGAAGGCTCCCGCAGGGTCTGGTTCACTGAATTCTGCCCCTGCCCTGAGATGCCGCTTCCCAGGAGCGCCCCAGTGGTGGCCCTGTGATGGCAGCCCTCCTGCCACAGCCGGGCCCATGGGTGCGTTCTCCCCCTGCCCGTGGCTGCTCTCAGGCCCTCTCTCCTCCATCCTTCCTCTGCGGCTCCAGCTGCCTTGAGGCACATGTGTCCGCACACGTCTGTTGGCCTCCTGCTGCGGTTACCTGTCCCCCTGGTCACTTCCCTGGGGTGATTCCCTTGGCTGACCCTGTCGTTCTCACTTCATCAGACACATGGATGGTTCAGACAGGCCCCCGTCTTTGCACAGCCTTGAACCTCACTTTCACTGATGAAGTGAAATCACTCATTTTCACTGATGCAAGGAGTTTCCCTCCAGTTTCACTCACTGCCTTCCTTTCGAAATCTTCTCCCCCTTCCCTCGTGCCCTCTCCTTCCTTATTTCCGGCTTGGATTCCAAACGGCACCTGCAGGGTTGTCTTGCTCTCCCCCTTGCAGGTACCTTCGCTCCCGGCTCTCTCCCTCTGCTACGTTCACTTGGCAAAGCCCCAGTTCTCACTGCTCACCTGCCCCGAGGCATGAGCTCCGGCTACTCAGATATTTAGCTCCATTTCCCTAATTCCTTACCGCACTTTCCAGGAAAACTATTTCACACGATGGCACAGTCATCCCGTAACATATGTGCTATCCCGAGTAATAGAATCTAGTTGGAGAAATGACTGCTCAGAAGTAAGACTTCATTTCCCAGTTTTCCTTGCAGATTGGTGCAGATCTGTGGCCAAATTTTGCCCATTGGAATTTTCAGGTGGCAACTTCTGGGAACTTTCTTTAAAAGGCTGCAGGCTCCCAGCCGGTTGACCCCTTCTCTCTTCTTCATGTTGCTGCTTGGAACACGGATGGGACAGCCAGAGCCTCATTTCAGACCCTGAGGGTGAGGACCGTGCCCAGGAATGGGGGCGTGGACAGCTAGAAAGGAGTTAGACTGCAAGAATCCATGGGGCAGAGCTTCCACATCAGCGCAGAATAGCCTACTTCCAAGTTTTGAACTTATTTAAGACACTGTTATTTTGAGTGTCTGTTACTTATACATGAATAAAATCTGAACCGACGCACCAGCTCCTTAAGCTTCCAACACCCCCTTTTCACTTTTTACTCTCAACTGATGATCTTGCTTCTTATTTTGCTGAGAAAATAGAGGCAATCAAGACAGACTTTCACATCCACCCACCACCAAACCTATCGACCTGCCTGCATCTGTGTGTACAGCCTCCACCACATCTCTTGACGGCGGATGAGCGGAATTGCTCCTGTTGCTCTGCTCATGCTCTGGGGCTCACCTCCCCTACCCAGGACTTTGTTCCTGCAGCCACCCTTCTCCCTCTTGCACCACCAACATTTTCCATTTTAAAGGATCAGTCCAAATAAAAGAAAAACTGCTTCTTTCTCTCATACTTAAAAAAACAAAACAAAACATGAAAGTTCCCAGCCTCCATACCCTTCTTCAGCCACTTTCCTCTGTTGCTTTATAGTAAACCCCTCCCTTAGTACGTCTGGTCTCAAACTCTCCTCTCCTCCCATTCTTTCTTGAACGTAAGTCCGCCAGGCTTTCGTCTCTAAGATACCATGAACATCCTCTCGGCAAGGTGGCCACCACCTCCACTTCCCAAACCCAAGAGCCCCTGCTCGGTCCTCATGTCACCTGACATCTCCGCATCCAGCACAACTGACTGACACCTCCAGCTACACACATCATCTCCCTGGGTTTGGAGAGACCTCTTTCCTATAATTTCTTCCTGCTTCATAGGAAGGCTGCTCCTTCTCCATCTCTTTCCTGTTTTTTTTCTCATTTCTGTGACCTCCACGTGACCACGTGTGCTTGGACTCAGGCTACAGACTTCTAATCTCATCCATTCCTGTTGCTCTGGCTTGATCTGTATACTGATCACTTCTGGTCTGCTGTCTGTAGGTCTGACCTCTTCCTGACCTCCAGACATATGTCTAACTGTCTGCTCCACATCTCCAACTGGATGACTACTAAGCATTTCAAACTTAACACAGCCCAAGTCAAACTCTTGAGGATGTTAGCCTCCTGTAAGGAAGAAAAATCAGACGGACGTAAGGACAGCCCTGTTCCCTATTCCTGGCCTCAGATGGACACGTCCACATCGGCACTGAGCCTTCCTCCCGAAGGCACGACCATCCTAGCAAATGGCTCTTCCAGTCAGCCAGCTGCCCAGGCCAAAACCCATTCGTGACTCCTCTTTCTTTCCCTTTTTTGACGACCTTGTTGACTCCCCTTCTAAACTGTCAGCAACTTCTGTCGACTCCACCTGAAGAACAAGGCCGGAAACGAATCCCTTTCCCACCTCCATGACGACTGCCTTTGTCCCCGCTGTTACTCCTTATCGGGACAGGTGCAGGGACGCGTAGCTGATCTGTTCCCTGACTACCTGTCTGGCCGCACCTGTGACCCCTCTGCCCATCTCCCATGGGCCCCAGCCGCACCACCTCCTTGCCGGTCCTCCAGCCTAAGCCCGCTCCTGCCCAGGGCCCCCGCCCGTGCGGCTCCTGGTGCCTGAAAAGTTCTTCCCCCCGATTGTCACACTTCCCTCCCCCACCTCACTTAGGGGTCTGCTCAAGAGGCGTTTGTCAGGGAGGCCTTCCCCCACCATCCTATCCAAAATAGCATCCCACTCCCTCCGTCATTCTCAATCCCTTCTATTGTTGTCCTTTTCTTCACAGCATTTGGCACTGCCTGATACCATATTGTTTACAGAGCCCTTTCTTTATTGTACGTCTCTCCCCACTGAAAACGTGAGCCGTACAAGAACAGGACTTCGCCTTCCCGGCACCCAGAGCAGTGCCTGATGATGGAGGCAGCCATGCATCCTCTTCTTCTTTGAATGGGGAACCACGTGGACAGCAGATGGCCTCAGCGACACGTGGCTGGGAGCAGAGAGAAGCTGGTGAGCAGCCCCCCGCGACAGGACAGCCCTCTGGCCGGGAGCTGTGGGGAGGGGGCCCTGGGCTCCTGGCTGCCTCGGGGCCAAAAGGAGCTTCGGCCTCCCTGGCCTGGGGCACCAAGACTTGCACAAGTCTTAGATACCAAGACTCTTGCTTTTCTTGGAGTTTTAGTAGATTTTCTTGAGAAAATGTTTCTTCATGTGCTGTACGCCCTCAGGACCATTTCCAGAGACTTTGAATTTTTTTTTTTTTAATGATTTTCACCAATTTGTAGGGCAGCTCCCTGGATCTCTTCACACTTTTATACCACAGTAAACGTATATTCCACACGGGTCATCCTGCCTTTATCACATGATCCCCGAGGGCTGCTCCCCTCGCTGGAGAGTAGTTAATCCTGGCCTTCAGTGCGTCACCACACTGCTGTCTGCGCAGGGCCCCTCTGTTGTGATATATTTCCAAAAATGTATCTCCTTTAATTCCAGTTCTAACCTCACAGGCAGTCAGACTATTGTGTTTAAGGATTTTTTGTCTTTTGTGTCATGTAAAATGTGCATTGATTGCTTTATCCATCATCTCTTTCTTTCTCTTTCCACCTCACTCTGTTCTTAGGACCCAGCCATGAATACACCCAACGTGCTGTTTTTTAATGCTGTGTGGAACTCTGTCTGGGCACCCATCGCACCTGCCCACCCACACTCCCAGCAAGGGACACCGGATGCCTTTGACTCCCCCACCACAAATAACATTGCAATTGATATCTTCGCTTGGCCTCCTGTGGATCTGAGTAAGAATCTCTCAGATGTATTCCCCCAGTACTGGGCATGGAGGTGGTTGTATGTAATTCGCCTCAGTGTGCCCAGACCGCCCTCAGAGGGGCGCACCTGCCATAGCCCGCTAGCCATGCACAGGCTCTGAGAGACCCCCTTCCCGCCAGCGCTGGGCATCAGCCCGATTTTGCCAGTTTAATACATATAAAGTAACATATCATTGTTGTTTTAATTTACATTTCCTTGATCACTAATTAATTTCAGCATCTTTTCATTTGCATATAGTCTGTAGGTCTTTTCCTCTGTAATTGCTTGCTTGTGTTTTTGCAGCTAACTTTTTAAAAATGTAATATGTGTTTGGTGCCATGTTAAGGACTTTATATTTTCTATATCATTTAATTCTCATAATAACCCTGTGAAACAAGTAATATTAACTTCTTTTTTTATCAAGACTGTAACTGTGATCTAGAAAGTTTTAATTGCATTCCCAACGTCATATGTATTTAATTAGCTGCTGAGCCACGACTAAACCCAGATCTCTTTGGCTGTCAAACTCCTCGCCTCTACCCCACCAAGGCCCTGTCCCAGCAGAGGCACCCCTTCTACCCCACCAAGGCCCTGTCCCAGCAGAGGCACCCCTTCTACCCCACCAAGGCCCTGTCCCCAGCAGAGGCACCCCTTCTACCCCACCAAGGCCCTGTCCCCAGCAGAGGCACCCCTACCCCACCAAGGCCCTGTCCCCAGCAGAGGCACCCCTTCTACCCCACCAAGGCCCTGTCCCCAGCAGAGGCACCCCTTCTACCCCACCAAGGCCCTGTCCCCAGCAGAGGCACCCCTTCTACCCCACCAAGGCCCTGTCCCCAGCAGAGGCACCCCTTCTACCCCACCAAGGCCCTGTCACCTGCAGAGGCACCCCTTCTACCCCACCAAGGCCCTGTCACCAGCAGAGGCACCCCTTCTACCCCACCAAGGCCCTGTCCCCAGCAGAGGCACCCCTTCTACCCCACCAAGGCCCTGTCACCTGCACAGGCACCCCTTCTACCCCACCAAGGCCCTGTCCCCTGCAGAGGCACCCCTACCCCACCAAGGCCCTGTCCCCAGCAGAGGCACCCCTACCCCACCAAGGCCCTGTCCCCAGCAGAGGCACCCCTACCCCACCAAGGCCCTGTCCCAGCACAGGCACCCCTTCTACCCCACCATGGCCCTGTCCCAGCAGAGGCACCCCTTCTACCCCACCATGGCCCTGTCCCCTGCAGAGGCACCCCGATATTGACCGATGCTTGAGCAAGGCAGCTGGAGTCTTTCTTGTGGGGGGAGGGCTAAATACACTCATTTCTTTGATGGTTATTTATCAAGTACCGTGGTAGGTGTGGAGAGTAGAGAAAAAACCAGGCAGAAAGGTTCCTACTCTCAGAGGTTTTAGGGTCTATGGGGAAGATGAATACTAAATAAACATGCGCTGATTCATGAATTACAACTGTGGTAAGAGTCAGTAAGCAGTGCAGGTGGACCTAATCAGTTAGGCTTTGCCAAAGGCGGGTGTTTAAGCTAAGATGAAGCAAGAGGCACAGTCAGAGCCCATGAGTAGAAACTCCAAGTCAATGGAACCATCGGGGCAGAGCTGCAGAGGAGGCAGAGGCGTGGGGCAACTGCTGCTGAGTCGGTATTGGCACAGCCACCCTGGACAGTGATTCGGCGATTCCAGTAAAGCTACCAAGGATGCACTCCACAGTCCAGCCACTGATTTTCTACCCATAAACCCTAAAGACACTGTCACGCGTACGTACAAAGATGTCACCTTTGCAGTGCTTGTAATGGTAAAAAACTAAGGGAAAGAAACAAAAAGTTCACCAACAGGGGAATAGCTAAATTGTGGTCAAGTCACACAAAATGGAAAACAATGCAATAGTTAAAAGAGTGAGCTAGAGCCAAGTGTGTTAACACGGACACATCCAAAAAGCACACTATACACACACACACACACACACACACACACACACACACACACACACACACACACACACACAATGCAAGAGATTTATGCAGATGGGAAACCCAAAGAATATTTGAAGTAGAAGCGGTATAAAAGGCACTGGCAGGGGAGGGAGAAAGTTCACAATAGATGTTTTCTCTAAAACGGAGGATAAGGAATGGGAGATAGAGGAGAAAAAAGGAACTTCAGTGTTATCTGTAACATTCTACTTATTTTATCAAAAAATTTTGAAGCAAAAAGTATAAAATAGCATTTAAAAATTCTAAATGGTGGGTACACTGATGGTAGTCTTATTTTCTGAACGTTAAACATTTCTTTAACATTTTAAAAGAAAAACATGTATACAAAAGCAAAATACCAAGTTTCGTTAGTATTAACTAAATACCAAGTTACGGTATTAGACATTAAAAATGGCATATTTTGAATGTTAGTTTCCTATATTGAAGCAATTGAAAGAACATCTTTCCAGTAGCAATTCTATGGCTATGGATGGGTATCTACCCCTTGTATAAGGCGAGGCATTGAACTTGTGGAATGTAAGCTTTGGCATTTGTTAGGTTCTTTTGGGGTTTGAAAATGATCTTCATGCAACTCTAATAACTGTAGCTTATTGCGCTGGACAAAGGAAAGAACTAGGAATAAGTCATTTGGTAAATCCGGAACACCACAGCTGTACCCCTGTTAATAGGGGCAGCCTTTAGAGGCCAGCATCTTTCCCTGCCTCCCCTACCCCTTCCACCACTGTTCGTCTGCTGGGACACCCAGGAAGATTAGCCCCTGACATGCTGCCCTAAAGCTTAACACTAGGGAGAACTATCGGTATGAGTCTTAGCAAAAATGTTTTTGATCATGAGGCGTTCGCCATGCAGCAACCTGGTCGATTGGACTCAGAAAGGGAAAACCAGCAACAATTTTTAAGCATGAGGATTGCAGTGGCTTCTTTCGTGTCCTTCCAACACCACACACTCCCTCCCACCGGATCTGGCAGGTGCTATCCTCTCTCATGTGTGTGACCCCTTCCTTGATGCGTCAAGATTAGCAGTGCTCCCTGAAGACCCTCAACTTACTTAAAGTTCCTATAAACCTAGGTCTGAGTTTCTCATCGAAGGGATTTGAAGAGTTACAGGTCCTCCAAAGAAAGGCACTAGGGAATGGAAAAGAAGAAGAAAAGAAAAATCATTATCAAGTCTGTGGTCATTTATAGCTATTTAGTTTTGAGGAGATAAAGTTGTTGGTTGGTAGAAAACCTGAGATGATGAAAATTTGGTCCAACAATTCAATTTCTGCCCATAAAGCCTAAAGACACTGCCATACACACTGTGACAGTTATCCCTCAACAGCCTCATAAAGTGAATTGGCTAGAGGTATTGATCTATTTTGATGCTCTGGGATAGTTTATACAGCACAAAGATTATGTGTTTCTTGAAAGTTGAAAATATCCCCCAGTTAAAAGTCCCTGGATTGAAAAAACAATCCACTGGTCAAGACTTCTTGAAAAGGTGAAATGTTTATATATATCTCTGAAATAACTATAAAAGTCAATAATTAAAATTTTCCTCATGGACTTGAGCTTTCCTCATGCATTTGGTGCTTAAAAGTTTCTATTGTGTAAAGATTTCCTAATTCCTGAATCCACACTTTTGTTCCATCTTAATCAAATGAGGTACATCCTCAAATATTTTTTTTTCAATGAAGAATATTATTATTACCAATAATAATAATAAGAGCTAACATTTCTTAGAGCCAATAGATGTGCAAGACATTCTTCTAAATTCTGTATGTGAATTAGATCTTTTAAGGCTGAAAATAATGCTTCACTGACATTGGAATTCTATGCAAGGTACTTATTATTATTGTCCCCAATAATACTTATTAAAATCTGTGTAGTTTGTAAGACCGTGAACATCTGAGAATGTAAACAAGAGGCCGGGGTAGATAACTCTTGAACCAGCAGAGCAGCTTTTCCCACACAGGAAGTCCACATAGAAATTCCCCTATTGGTTTTAGTACTTAGTTTTGCTAAACTAAAGGACGGAAGGGTTTTTGTCTCTTGAGAGCAGCCTGTCCTTCGGTGGTCATGTTGCTAGTGGTTTATTTTGTTTTCCTGCAGGACTGCTCGTGCGAGCAGCACGGCGCACTTGCCATGGCCATTTCCCAGGACAGGGCGGGCACTTGTGATCTGCCTGTTCCGACTGTTCTCACTTTCCGAGAGTTTTCTTCCGTTCTGCCTTGTTTATTGCTTCCTCTGTGCTCAATGTTGATTACATCTTGAAGACACTGCAGAGCTCTGTTCTCTGTCTTCCGCATCCTTGCTCTTCTCTTTAAGACTGTCTGCAATAGAGAAGTTTTTTTTTCTTTTTTTTACTTTAGAAGCATTGCTCTTTTAATTTCCCAAAAAGTCAAATCTCTTCGTTGCTTCCGACGGGGTTTTTAATTCTTTCTATTGCAATTCTCGTACCCTGAGAATCTTCCCTTAACTCAGCCCATTTTCTTCATGGCACATATCCTTATTTAATCCTCCCATCCAAACTCGCTCTTCACCAGCAGCTTTCTGGTCCTATTTTAAGGAGAACATGTCTTCCCATCCTGATGAGACCAGCAGGAAGCCCGTGTTAGTTGGGGTGCTCTGGGTTGCACACAGTATGAAACCAACTTACGCTGTCGCAAAGCAGCTTGGGACCATTTTGAGCAGAGCTCCACTCCAGGTGTCAGCGTTTTTCTCCTTCTGCCCACTGCCACATGTCAACTTCCTCTTCAGACTGGCTTTCTGAGGTGGCTGCCAGAAGCGACCAGAATGTCACACTTCATTCCATATATACACACAGAGAAAGAGCATCGCCTCATAACTATTGAAAATAAACCCTAAGCTTCACTCTGATTGGCCACCTTTGAACCAATCACTGTAAGAAAGGAAATGCATGCACTTACTGGCTTAGATCTCTTAAAGCGGCCATTGGATATGGGGACGGGATCATGGTCCCCCTGGAGGGGAGGATGAGGTCAGCCTGGGGAAGGGATGGATAGCCTAAACAAAAATCTGAATACGGTTAGGAAGGGAAAGGAGAGCCAGCTGGAGTTTGTTGAGATTTGGTCTAGGTCTTGGTTTTCTGTAGCACAGTGGGGGATTTGTCTGAGTGTCTGTCTGGTACATACCTAGGTATTTTCATGGACAATCACAGGTGACTCTCCTTTTCCCTCATCTCCTCACCCACTCCTCACCCATAAGTGAGACCTCCAGGCAATATCTCCAAAACATTTCCTGAATCCGACCAATTCCTACCATGGCTCCTGTTTACTCCAGTCCCACCCGCTGTCACTCCTTACCGAGATCGTGACAGCAGCCACTTTGACACTCCGTTCTTCACCAGGCAAACAGAATACTCTTTTAAAGCAGAATCAAAATTATCCACTGCATTTAGAATAAAATCTGAAATCTTAATGGGAGTATACAAGACTCTCCATAAAATGGATGGCTTTTTGCTATATTCTAGCCACAGTGGCCTTCTTTTGGTGCTGCCTTGATTTCCACCTCTAGACCTTTGCACTAGCTGTCCCCTGCATCTCATGGATGTTCCCGGTGGCAAGTTAGAGAGACTTCTCCTGACCACCCCAATGAAGACCTTACCCATGCACCCACCCCACCACTCTACACTCTGTGTTCTTCTTGGCATCTCTTGCCAATTGAAATTACCTTCCTTATTCGTTTATGTGTGTAAAGTCTTCAGTAGGGCAGGACCTGTTTTTGTCTTGTTCACCTCTCTGTTCCCAGCACCTACAATGGTGCCTGGCACTTAGCACTCAATAAACATCTGCAGAGTGAATGAAATAAATGACTCAGGACAGATTCTGTGAGAGGCAATTGGCTCTGTGGAGCCAGAGGTTCTTCCTCTCTATTTCTGAAGTGCGTTGGTAAGGGTTGGAGGTGGTAGAATGGCAGCTTACGGTTGCATCCAGAGAAGTAGGTGGCGTGCCCAGAGTCACATGTCGAGGCAGGAGAGACAGACGGGCTAGAATCCAAGTCTCCTAAGCACCATCACATCCCTCTCCTTTCGCAAGAGAGAACCCAGCCCAGGGTGAGATGACCAGCCTGTGTGCACAAACAAGGGCCAAAGGAGGCTAGACAGGAACTCTGATTCCTAGAGCTCATTTTCCAAGGGTAAGTGAAGTATATAAAAGAAATTGATATGAGGCTCTCCAGAAGAAAAATAAATAAATCAGTTATAAACAATTCATATAACAAGCCCTGGACAGCTCATACATCTTTCTAGATTTATTAAATCTCATTTCAAAAGTTGGTTATAAATCAGCCAACAAAACCCCTTTTCAAATTGTCTCCAATATCCTCCATTGCTGTTATTTAGAAACTTAACTGCTGTTTTCACAAAAGACATAACCCTTCCCAGGGACTTCGACAGCCAATAACCCTGGCTGATTTAGCCTCTCCATTTTGGCAATGGGCTTGAATGAGCCCCAGGAGACTAAGACCCAAAAGGCCGGGGGAAGGATGGGGAGTCTGGGAGGGCTGCCAAGAAGTGAGAGAAGGCAGGGCGAGCAGAACACACTGCCTACGATGCAGAGAAGCGTGCAGGGCGCCCTGGGTGCACCACCTGCCCCGTGGTGAACAGCAGGAACTTTGCCACTAGGCAGATCGGAGCTGCAGTCCCTGCTTCGCTACTTCTTACAAGTGTGTCTTGTAAAACTCTTTGAGCCTTTGTGTCGTTGTCCGAAATGGGGAGCATCGCCTAAATCCTTGTGTTGGGAGCATTAAATGAGATCATGCATGTAAGGCACTTAGCTGAGTGCCTGGCACATGTAAGCCCTCAATAAATACAATTTCTCTGGGGCCCTCCTGTCAACCACACATCTGCTCTCTCTTGGGACAGTCAGCCTCCTATGCCTCTGAATGAATTTATAGTAAAGCCTCATTAATTTGGACCTTACTCGTTTAGCATTTATGATAATTCATCAGTGGCCTAAGCTGAAATTTATTTTATAAGTGCTATAAAAAAAAAAGTAACGGAAGTTGGAACAAATTTATGGGGAGCCTGTTTAAGTTAATGAACCATTCACTGTTACTTTAGAAATAGTCATTTGCATACAAATAATTGATGTGCTAATTACAAATGATTCTTATCTACACAGGAAAGCAGAACTCCGATTCAAAGTATAGTTTAAGTTATTGAAAATAAAAGTTGTTTAAGAATTTAATTTACTAGATGCTTTTAAGAAATTGATACTATTTTAAGAGAAGAAATTAGCACTGTATGGCCCATTTTCAATAAAATTACCTTGTAGATTCAAGTATTGGTCATATTTAAGGGAAAGTTTTAGCCCAGCTCTGCTCCAGCGCGTCCAGAGCGGGGGGAAGGGAGACTCGCCGAGGAGGATGGGGCTCTGCGCAGGCCCCCACTGCTCGGGGAGCTGTTTCTTTGCCATCAGAGGAAGACTGGGTCCTACAATTACAGCCTTCTCAGTAAATAATGACCATTTCGCCACTGCTAGAGCCTCCATAATACATTTTATTTTTATTCTGATAAAAACTGACATTTTTTTAAAGGCTTTTTAAAGAAAACAATTCATAGCTCTTCTTTTGAACTGGAGTTGTTAGGAGTAAAGTAGGTAATGAAAACACGTAAACCCTGCTCATTTAAAAGCACTGATTTGCAAGGAGAGATGCAGGGGTAAGGAGAAGAAGAAGCCGTAGGTTGAAAGGAACATTTGCCTGCAGGGGAGCCGTCCATCTCCACACCTGAGCCCCTGGGGAGTGGCCTCTGCATCCAGCAAGCCCCCCGGCCAGAGGGGCTCCTCAGGAGGGGGACACAGGGGCTCAGGAGGCCGGGCGAGCCCTTCCCTGGGGTTTTCTTCACACAAGAACCAGGAGAAGACGTCCTTCCACTGGAGTAGCAAATCTACGGCCATGGGAGCCTAGAAACTGCTGGTGGCCAGGTCCTCAAGGAGGGAGGTTCTTGGGACCGAAAAGAAGGAAAATGACACAGCAAGATGTGGAAGCGATCACTGCAGCGAGGAAGTCCGGCGGGGGCTCCGGCAGCCCTGGGGTCTTCAATGCTGAGACCACGAATTCCACCTCTTGCCTAAACGAATTCTGGCTTTCTCTTATCTGCATCAAAAGCAGACCTGAAGAACACACTGGAATTTCTCATATCTAAGCTCTAAAGTGAGAGAGAATCCTTGCTTCCCATGGTACTTCTTCAGATATTTGAAAATATGCATTACGTCCTTCCTAAGCTACACCCACTCTTTCCCAGGAAAAGAGCTACAGTTTTTCCAACTATTCCTATTGTGCCACGGTTTCCGGGCCCCTCCCTAGGATGGTCACTCTGCTTGGGGTGTTTTCTAGTTGTCTGTGATCACCCCGAAATGTGCAGACACAATAGGCAAGGTGTCCTCAGCTGGATCTGATCAGACTGGGCCACACTCTCAGTGCAGATTCTTCTTTGCTAGAAGATTCTCATTCAACCCAAGGTAAGGTCAGTATTTCACACAACTCCATTATTCTTGGCTAAGTTTGAGATTGTGGTTATTCTGAATCTCCAGTTTTTGCGTGAATTACTGCAAATTCAGGAATCCCCAGCCCCACAGTTGTGCAATGAACTTTTTCAAATTAAAGACTTTACGGTTTTCCCTGTTTCATTTCATCTCCCATTGTTAACTTTGTGCCCCCTCCTAAGATAATTAAAAATCGAATCCTTTCATCTGTAATATTAATCATCAGTCCTCAATATGGGAGAATCGACCTTTCTTGGCTAGAATCATAGACAGGACTATTGGGGTGCCATAGGCATGGCCTCTGCTTAGCCGTATGGGTCTTTAAAAAGTGAACCTCTCTGCCAGCTGGGCAGGGTGACTGGTATCTTCTCACCATTCCAATTGACAGAAACCAGAGCTGCTTGATCTTGCATTTAATCCTATCCAGTATCTATTAAAATTCACTAAAGCTGGCTAAGCCTCATTTCCTTGAGAGCCTATCAGGTTTCGGTTTCATCAAAGTCAAGTGTATTTAATTAACACAATCCAATTCATTCTGGACGTGGTCAAGCTCTCCGAAAGGTACTCAGTAGAGCTACTGGTGTTCTTAAAGGAATTAACCATGTGATACAGAAGACAAAAATAAGTAGGCTTTATACATGCTCTTACTACCACCTCTTTTGCATACAATTGAATAAATTACCTTTTGTTATGAAACATTAATCCTCTTTGCTAAGTGGAGTAATTCCCTTCTCAGATTCAACCTGCTAAGGGATGCCTGGGGAACCGAACCTTAGCCGTCTTATACGTGCATAGCGAGGGGACGCAGTCTCCTGCAGGGGACTGCCCATTTTGTGAGGTCAAAGTCTGGCCCTTCCGGCCCAGTCTGGGGCACCTATGTCCCTCACTAGGTGTCCCCCTGGCACTCTGAATCCCAAGAAGAACCAGACATTCGGCACAAGGCTGCACGTGGGGAGCCCCGGCAGTTACAGTCAAATTAACCCATCAGGAGTGTGTAAGGAACTGGGGTGACCAGCTCAGCCCCCGTGCTCCTGGGGGCTTCTGATAACGAGTTAAACGGCAACTCCCAAAAGGTGCGTCTGCGTCCTAATCACCAGGCCTGTGAACCTACCTATACTTGCAGACTGAATGACACCAAATTTTGGAAAAGGGTGTTTGCAGATGTACTAAAGTGAAGGATCTTGAAATGAAGAGTTCATCTAGGATCACCCGAGTGGGTCCTGGGTCCCGCGATGGATGCCCTTCTAAGAGAACAGCAGAGGGACCCGTGACACAGGCAGAGGAAAGGGGACCCAGAGGAGAAGCGGCGTGAAGATGAAGGCAGAGCTTGGAGTGCCGTGGCCAGCAGATCCGCGTGGAGGTGAGGAGGGCTCCCCAGGGCCCCGGGGGAGCAGGGCCCTGCCCACTGATTTCCGTCTCCCGGCCTCCAGAACAGCAGGAGGGTAATTCGAGTTGTTTTAAGCCACCGAGTTTGTGGGACGCTGTGATGGAAGCTTCAGGAAACTAACAACACTGTCCCCAGGCAGCTGAGCAATATCTGGAGAGAGTGTGGTGGTGCTTCCAACATCGGCCTCCAAAGTGGGATTTCATGATCAGCCTCCAGCTGCCCTGCCTGTTGCCAGCAAGGTCAGGGTGAGAGGCCGCCCTTCACCCCCTCACTGAGCCCTCAAAGGCTGCCCACTGCCAGCCCTTTTCCCTGCTCAGCTGCATCTCAAATAGCTACAGATTTGGGGAGGGTATCACAGTGAGTCCTTGAGGGGGTCTCCCTAACTCCTCAGGCTGTGGGGAATGGGACCAGCTTCGAGTAAGAACTGAGCCGGGCAAGCTGCCGGCTGCCCAGAACTCAGTCAGTAAAGACCCTTATAACACAGGATGAATTAACTGCAAACACGGGGTTGTTTAACCCAGGTTTTGCGCACTCCTAACATCCATGCCAATATGTGAATTTGTTCCTCTCTTACCAGAATGGATAAACTCATTAAGAAGAAATAGAGAAAACTGTATTTCCACACATCTCTGTTGGGGTCTTGCTCTTTTTGCTTTTTGTTTTTCATTTTTTTCCAATGCATATGAAACACAGGCTGGGCCAGTCTATTTTTTTTTTTTGTAATTTCAGCACTCACTGTTTGAATTTCAAAATTCTTTCCTCTTTTCTGATCATTCCTTTCTCAGAGCACCCGATTTCTTTTTTTTCTATGCATATAACATTATCCTGACTTTCTCTGATAGATACTAGTATGTTTTGAAGGTTTGATTGTTCTGTTTTGTTTTTTAGAGACTTTTCTCCTTTGAAATACTCTTCATTTTCTCCAAGATCTTTACTTCTACTTATTTGCTTGATCTTTCTTGAGTTGCAGGTTTTTCTCAGGGACTTACAATAATGTGGTGACTTGTAGTAATGGGGCCACAATGTATCTTACAGCCCACGTGCTTCTCTACAATGTGATCCACTCTGCCATCAAGAACGTGGGAAGACCCTGTGACTGATGGGACCAACAGGAGAAGGTGGGAGTGCGTGTGACAGTTGTGGGAGTGCCTTTAACTGGATCAGCATCTTCCGCTTTCTTTCTCTTGGAATCCAGCCTCCATGTGACACGCGTGGCTACCCTGAGGCTGCTGTGCTGGGAGAAGACCGGGCCACGTGGGGAACGGCCAAGGAGGAGCAAGGCACCAGCCATGTGACTCGAAGGCTCTTGGACGCCCAGCCTGCCAGGGCTTCGGACTCCACCCCGCTGTTACCCGACCACAGCTGCATGGCAGCCTCCATGTGCGAACCACCTGTGTGTGAGCCCCGACAGCCTAGAGAACCCCAGGTGCTAATAACAAATTGTTATTTTAAGCCACTAAATTTTGGGAATCTTTGTCAGGTGGCACTAGATCACTTGAACACTCGGTTTCCCGTTTCTATTGAAAATGTGCAACTATAAACACTGATTGGAAGCATCTGGGCTCAGCTTCTTGGGCTGGTGGCCTTCATCCTGAAGGTGTTCATTGACCCTTTTCTTTGAGAACTTAAATACCACAATGTGGAGGGTACCAACACCTCTGCTACTTGCCCTAGTTCATTCCAGATAATTCCTTAGGAAAGAACCCTCTGATGTTTTGCTTGGCCTGAGACTAACTGCGTGCCTGCTGCAGTCTCCTCTTCGGGCCGTGTGGAGGCAATGGAGGGGAGGGACACGGTGTGTGAAGCGTTCCTTATATACACCTTAGCTCTGCTTCCAGGCGTGATTCCTGCTACCTGCCTCGTCTCGGTCCTTAGGCTCCGGGTCACTGAACGGCAGACACACTCTCTTCCCTAGTGGCGTCACCCGGGAGGGTTTTCCCAGCTTCACTTTCTCCTCCCCACTGTTTCTCAGTCATGACTTTGTGCTCGGCTTCCCCTCTTCCAGAAGTGCGTGGGGATCTTTCTCTGGTTAATGGAACATCTCCAACTCTGTTTTATTCTTCTGCATGCATGGAAGTGGGGTTGGGGGTGAGAGAGTATTCATTGTTCTATTCCTTTAAAATCATTTTAAATTTGGTTTTAGATCATTTAAAATTCAGTTAAAAATAAACGTGCTCACTGTACATTCTAGAATCTATATTTTATTTAAAACACTTTACTGTATCTTCTAAGAAGTTTTTTAGACTGATATTTGAAAACAAATTTTCTTAAAAACTAGAAACAAAAAATACACTGAAAATTTAGATTCCACTTCCAGTTTAGATACAAAATTTTGCGAAAGCAAAATTCTAACCACCGAGACAGACCAGATAACATACAAAATCATAAATTTAAAAACTCCCTCAAAGAGGGAGAACACAGAGACTCCCAAGTGAAATAAATTCCAGAATATTAGGGGTCCTTTACAGGAAAGAAGAGATGTGCTGCTCCTCTCATCCCTGCTGAGATGCAGGAGGAGGAGAAACCCACCGCGGTGGGGGAAGGCGGACTTTGAAGGACAGTCTGAAGAACCTGTTAAGGCCGGGGGCGGACTGGCATGATGCACCGGAATCCCGATGAGCCGGCCCACCGAGCAAGCCCACCCCAGATCCCACGGTCTTCACAGGGCGTCCAAAGGAAGAGGCAAAGGGAAGCTGAGAGATCTCCTATGGGACAAGTGGTGGCCCCACCAAACGTGAGGCATATGCCGTTTGAAATCATGGGGAGGAAGAGAGCGGAGAGAAATAAAGCCCAAACATGCTACCTTCTCAGGCTAAAGGTAAAGAAAGCAACTAAAAGAGCCGGCACCTTGAGTACCTAAGCCTTTAACCTAAGGGGGCGGAATAGAAAGATAGGCCCCCAAAGACCCCAAGGCACTCACGGCTTCCAACTACCAAAGCCTGGGCGAGAGGCACAGGTCTGAGAGACGTCACTCTGCTCATCTCGGGTCTTCAGAAAGGGAAGAGGCGCCGCCCCGGGGAGGCTGAGGGGCAGAGCAACAGGGCCGGAAGATGCCATCACCAGACCCAGAAGGCAGAGACTTAGACTCATGAGCAAACAGGGACCTCCAAGCCAGGAGGTCGGGCTGCAAATCAAGGAGAGATCCTGCACAGCTCAGAAAGCTCCTGTTGGTTCTCAGAGCTCAGGCACTATCAAAGGAAATGTCCTGATTTCATCCTCAAAATACCTGAAGCCGTGATGAATTGAAGCAAACAAGACCCACAACAGAAACCAGACCCAATTCCACCTCAGGGCGAGTGGCCTCATGTAATAAAGGGTGAGGCCATTCCTGAGCACAAATATTATTTGAGGTCCTAATTTTTTTTTTAATTTCCATAAAAAATTTTTTTAAAAGCTCACAAAAGTAGAAAGGAAAGAATGAAAATGAAACCCATAAACAAGAGAGTAAATAGTAGTCATAGAAGCAGACACAGAGATGACCTAGAGGACAAGAAGGACTTTAAAATAACTGGTAAAAATGCTGACAAATTAAATGTAAGTGGATAAGATGGAATGAAGAGATGGAACATTTCAGTAGAAACATGGAAACTATAAAATAGAATGAAATAAAGATGCAAGAAATCAAAATATAATATAAAAAATGAATTCACTAGATGGGCTTAACAGCAGAGTGAACACAAATAAGGAAAGGATTGGTGAACTAGAAGATGAAGAACAAAGAAGCTAACTAAACTGAAATAAAAAGGTAAAAATAAAGAATGGGGGAGGAAGAGGGCATTCAAAATCAGTAGAGCAATATTGACAGTCTAATACATCTAAATGGACTACTAGACAGAGAGGAAATATTTTAAGATAAAATATCTAAGAACATGCTCCTGGGAAACAGTGATCAGTTCTGAGATGCATACCGTTAGCAGTATTAGAAAACTATTTTAAGCCTATAGGAATCAAGGAATATTGTGCTCAAAGCCTTGTGAATAGTCTACTCAAGGGCAACTTTCAACAACTAAATGACTGGAGAATCTTGGGCAAAAGGACGAATGGTGAACACTGCATATATTTAAGTATATACAACTAAAGCTAAAACAATGGTGAAGACAAAGGTGGAGGAACAGAAGGCAAATGTCATAGGTTCTGAAAATGTAGAAATAACCAAAATGGATAGAGAAGGAAAAGAAAATGGGGAAAACAGAGTAAATTCACTGACTGACATGTGGACAGTAAGAAGGAAAAAGAAGATATCATGTAAGTCTTTAAAACCAGCAGTAATTACCATGCAAGCAAAAAGGACTGAAGGCATTAAAAGTTATTGATATGGAGGTAAATTCCAGAACAACAAAAACTTCCTTCAATACCAGAACAAGTTTTTTTAAAAGAACAAAGAAAAATGTCATATAGGGAAAAAAAATTAAATCAAGGAGACAAGGACAGACAGCTCAATTTTCTGACACTTTGCAGAAGAGAATAACCAAATGGCCAGTAGACATATGAAGAGATAGATGCTCAACAGCATTGAGTTGCCTATATAATTCTTCAGAATATGACTACAATTTAAACACTAACAGTACAAAATATGGGAAAGACTGGGGAGTAAATTAAAATGATACAAACTAAGAGTGGGTGTGTAAATTTATACAACTACTTTGAAAATCTAGGTAAGCAGTATCTACTAAACCTGAGTATTTGCATAGTCTATGACCTAGCAATTGTGCTCCTGGTACATATATAGCCAAAAGAAATACATGCATATGTGTATATGCTATGAATATGCATATTCATAGAAGCTTTACTTACAGTAGACTGAAACTGGAAACAGTACAAACATTTCTCAGTGGAGAATGCCTAGATAAAGGGTATTCTATCCATCACAAAGGAATATATTACACTCACAGTGTATACCTAAACACAGTCACATCCAAGACATTCATTTTGAGCAAAAAGATCAGACATAAAAGAGTACACACTATATGAGGCCATTTATGTGAAATTCAAAAGCAAACAAAACTAATTTATAAGGCTAGAAGTAGAATTGGAGAGACATTGACTATGAGACAATATGTAGGATGCTTTTCAGGTATTAGTAATAGTATAGATTTTGATTTAAGTAGTAGTTACCAGGGTTTGTCCACTTTTAAAATTCAACCACGTAAAATTTGTCTTCTTTAAATATGTCTAATTCAAAGAAAAACTTTTTAAATTAAGACTTAAAATAAATGAAATTCCCACTTAAATAGCAAGAACAAGAACAAAGTAAATAAAAAGAATGCAGAAAGAAGGAAGTGATAATGATAAAACCAGAAATTATTGAGGTAGAAAACAGAAAACAGTGGAAGTAATAAATAAATAAAAATTGCTTCTTGAGTGAAAACAATATCAATGTAATAGAAAAAAATATCACCACCTAATCTAATCAATAAAAAGGAATAAAGCACAAATATAAAAGTTAATGATTAAACTGTAGAAATAACCATAGAAACAGAGGAAGCAAAAATAAGGGACTACTTAGGATAACTATGGAAATAAACTGGAAGGCTAAATGATATGGATAAATTCGTAAGACAATGCAATTCACCAAATTTGACATCAGTGAAAACACAGAGCCAACATAAACCAGTTCCTATAAAAGAAACAAAGTCATCATAGAATTATACTACATCAGGCCCCAGTGATTTCACAGGTGAATCCTATCAAGCCTCCAAAGATCAGCAAATCTAAGTGCCACTTAAATTGTTTCAAAACACAGAAAAAGAAAGATCTGCTATAGACTGAATGTTGTGTCCTCCCAAAATTCATGTGTTGAAATTCTAACCCCCCAAGGAGATGGTATTAGGAGGTGGGGCTATTGGGGGATAATTAGATTGTGAAGGCAAAGCCCTTAAGAACAGGAGCAGTGCCCTTATGAAAGGGACCCTGGGGTCCCCTCTTCCCTTTTTCTACCATGTGAGGACACAGCATGAAAATGGCCATCCACGAACCGGAAGCAGTCCTTCACCAGACCCTGAATGTGCTGGCAACTTCACCTGGGACTTCCAGCCCCCAAAACTGCGAGATAATTTCTGTTGCTTATAAACTACCTAGTTTATGGTATTTTATTCTAGCAGCCTGAATGAACCAAGACAACCTCCAAATTCTTTTTACAAAGCAAATATAACATTTCTACCAAAACCTGGTAAAGATAGTGCTTCATAAATTACAAACCAATGTCAGTTATGAATATTGATGTAAAAAATCCTAAATAAAATATTAGCAAACAGAATTAAAGATCACATTAAAAATGGAGAGAGAAAATATATCATGATGAAGTAGGATTTATACCAGTAAGGCAAAGACAGATCAATATTAAGAAATCTATATAATTTACCATATTAATAGAGGCAAATAGAAAATGAATATGATTTTCTCTAAAGATCCTGCATATGCCTTAGATAAAATTCCATACAGAATCCTGGTAAAGATTGATGGATACTTCCTTAATAACATAAAAAGTGCATATCTTGGTCCTGAAGCTAGACTCTTACTGAGCATGGAAACATTAGAGATATTCCCCTGAAAGTCAGGATCAAGGCAAAGTTGCTCACCATGTTTTTAAGGCATTAGCCAATGCAATCAGATAATCAGACAAGAGAAAACATTTAGACATCTGTGAATTAGAAGTATATCTATCTTTATTGATGTGATAATATACCTAAAAGCACATATCAAAGGTATCAAGATAAATAATAAAATTCTTAATTAAGATATCAAGATACTAAATTAACATATAAATCAATAGCTTTCATATATCCAATCAATAATCAATTAAAATATATAATGAAGAATACTCAGTTTACAAAAGCAGTGGGAAAAATAAAAAATTAGGCTTAATAAAATTGTGCAAAACCTGTGTAAGGGCAACTTCAGAACATTTCTGAAATCACAAGAATAAATTTGGACAATGGAAAGACATCAGTTTTCCTTGGATGGGGTGCTACACAGATTACTGGTCCCCCAAATTGTCCTAATCTTACAGCCTGGGATATGTTACCTTATGTGGCAAAAGGGACTTTGCAGATATGATTACATTAAGGATGTATAGATGGCAAGATCATCCCAGATTATCTGGGTGAGTCCAATGTCATCATTTGTAAGAGTCCCTATAAGAGGGAGGCAGGAGTGTCACAGTTAGAGAAGGCAGTATGACCAAAAAGCAGAGGACAGAGGAGGAGGAGAGAGAGATTCAAGATGCAATATTGCTGGCCTTGAGGATGGGGAAAGAGGCCACGAGCCATGAAACATAGAAAGAGCAAGGAAACAGATTCTCCCCTAAGTCTCCAAAGTATCGTGGCTCTGCTGACATCTCGATTTTAGCCCAGTGAGACTCACATTGGACTTCTGAAATCCAGATTTGTAAGATAATACATCTGTGTTGTTTTAAGCCACTTAATTTGTGATAATTTGTTATAGCAGCAATAGGAAAGTAATGCAGATTTAATGACTCAGCATTAAAACTACCAGTTCTCTCACATTAATATGCATTTAACATGATCCGAATAAAGTTATCATTACATTTTTTCCCCCTGGAATTAGACAAATTGTATCCAACTTGTTCATATGAAAATATATATGTAAGAATAGCTAGGGGAAAAAAACTGGAAAGAAAATATTAGGGGAGGCTAGCTATACCAGGAAGTGAGACATACTACAAGCCACTGTAACTAAAATGGTATGGAAATAAATAGCAAATCAAGAAATAGACCCAAGTACATCTGAAAATTCAGCACATGAAAAATATTGCATCTCAAATGATTGGGGTAAAAATGATTTTTAATAAATTATAATGAGACAACTAGTATTCATTTGTAATATATATATGTATACACATACATATTGATTAGATATATACATATATATGGTGTGTTTTGGTATATAATAAACTCTAAATGGATCAAAGATCCGAATTTAAACTATTTGAGTTAAAAGAAAATATGGGTGAATTCCTTTATAACCTAAACGTAGAGAAAGGTTTTCTAAACTAAACTCAAGATCCAGATAAGATAAATTTAACTAAATACATTCAAAAAGCTTTTCTTCATGAACATAATGAAAAAGAAAAATCAATAGAGAAATTACAAACTGGTAAAAACAATTGCAAAATGTGTCACATATAAAGGACTAATCTCCCTAATATGTAAGATAATATTTAGTCTTTAGGAAAAGCACCCAAACTCTATTTTCTAAACAGTGAGTGATAGAGCAAAAGGCATGGACAGACAGTCCACAGGGAAAGATATACAAATGTCCTTTAAACATGAAAAAAATAGTCAATTTCACTCATAATAAGAGAAAAGCAAAGTAAAACTATATCAAGACACTGTTTCTCACTATCAGATTGTCAAGAATTCAAAAGCTTGCCAGCATTCTGTTGGCAACAGTCTTACACATTGCTGGTGGAAAACAGTACAACCCAACGGAGAGGGAACAGGCAATATCAATCACAATTACATGACTCTTAACTCTTTGACTCTGTAAAACCACCTCTAGATTTTTAGGCTTAAGATACACTATGTGAGGTGATGGATGTTAACTAAACTTACTGTGGTAATCATTTTTCAGTAAACACATATATCTAATCATTATGCTGCATATGTTAAACGAATATGATATGAGACACCAATTAGATCTCAATAAAACTAGAATAAAAAGATATTCCTCCAGAATTTATAGGAACTTCTGGTTTCCAGTCTAACATCTAAAAAGCTTAGAAGTCATCACCTTCATCCTTATAACAAGAAAACAAAAACAGAACATACTGAAAATCAATAGCCCCTCTTAAGCCCATCAGAGAATTATGGTTAAAGGAGAAAATTTTGTCCCAAAACCTGAACAGGAAAATACAGAGAACTGCAGTGTACTGGGATTAGAAACCACTACTAATGCTACCAGTTGGCAGGAAATTGGTAGGAAAATAAAGGTAATTACTAAAAGCTGGGGGAGGAATGAGCACTAACTTGAGAAAAACATCTCAAGGGGGCTACCCACAATGGGGCCACACTTTCATGAGTTTTATCTCCAGGAGCCTCACAAGTTCTGAGGGTAAAAGTATGAAAAAAAAAATCCCTTTTATGTCCAGAAGGGAAAGGGGCAATTGATCATTTTGAAATATGCCCAGAGTTTTCTTTTTCCCTTAACAAAGGCCTGTCCTCAAAGAAAAATATTTTGCCAGAACCTAACTGACATGGGGGAAGGGACAGGCCCCAATCCAGCCTTCCTGTCTCATCCAAATGGTGGTGAGTGGGGCGGGGAATAGCTGGGGTGCACTTGTGAAGGTTACAGCCGTGGCACAGTCTAAGAGACAGAGACCTGATCACAGGGTAACAAAACACAGGGTCACAAAACACTTCCCCCCAAACCCTGACTTCACTGTGGCACCTAGGGATCCTGTATAATGTCAGAGAAATACAATGGAAAGAACTGCAAGAATCAGACTTTATTAAAGAAGGAGTCTCTAGGGAACCCAATGACAGCAGAGGAGACACAAATAAGGAAACCAGAGGAAATTTTTAGCTTCTGAACCTATAGTTACAGCAAACAGTGAACACAGCCTAACTCCTAGCCAGATAAACATAAAATCTCATCTTAACAGCCTATTTATCTCAGTTCCTTTTTCTTCATACAGCACATCCAGTTGTCAACAAAAAAATGACAAATCATGCTAAAAGACAAAACACACAGGCTAAAGAGACAGAGCAAGCATAAGAACCACACTCAGATGCAACAGAGATTTGGGAATTATCAGACCAGGTATTTAAAATAACTCATTAATATGCTAAGAGCCCTAAAGGAAAAAGTGGACCACATGCAAGAACGGATGGTCAATATAAGCAGTGAGAAGAAAACCAAGAATCAAAAGGAAATGCTAGAAACAGAAAACACAATAATAGATACAAAGAATGCCTTTATGGGCTCATCGGTACACTGGACACAGGTGAAGAAAGAATCAGTGAATTTGAATATGTCTCACTAGATACTTCCCAAACAAAACAAAACAAAACAAAACAAAACAAAACAAAAAGACCGGCATATCCCAAGATTGGGAAAATTTCCAAAGATAGAACATATATGATGAGAATACCAGGAGGAAAAGAAAAAGAGAAAGGAGCAGAAAGTACACCCCCACATATACAAGATGACGTACGCGGACAGCCACTCATTGAAGCCCTACCTGTAGGGGCGGCCTAAGTGCCTATCCATCAACCCTGGGATGAATAAGCTACGATTTATCCTCTGACAGCGTAGTGCTTTATAGCGGCAAGAAAGGATGGGGCAGATCTCCATGAACTGATGTGGAATGATTGTTAGGCTATATTGTTACACTTTTAATATTAAAAAAAAAATAGTGTAGACTTTTTTTTAGAAGTACAATAGAGTTATGTATATATTTATATAATTTTATATATTACCTTATAGATTATGTATAGATACAGACATGCATATATTAGAATGCTATTTTTTTGTAAGAAAGAAGGGCTAATTTTTGCAAAAAGAAACCCAAGAAAGATAAAACTAGAAACAAATAAAAATTCTTATTTTAATGGGTGAGATTGGGGAGAAAAAGATGGGAATGGGAGTGAGACTTCTTTAAACATAACTTTTCTATGGTTTCAGGTATTGAGTCCTGTAATCCTTTTGCATATTCAAAAGTAAAATTACGTTAGAAAAGGATGAAAAGAAGCAGATCCTAAAAGTGAATGTAAACAGAAATCGGTGAGCCTAACAAAGTACTGTAGGCAACCTGAACGCCTGCCCATAAAAGGCAAGAGAAATAAACTATGACTTATCCTCTCACTGCGTACCTAGGACTGTGCCGCCCTGTAGGGCAGTGGCATGGCCACACAAGGGAGAAGAATTGTTGGAGCAGCTTTGAACACAGCATTCTGGTTGTAGTCACACTGTGATATATATTCTAAGATTTTTTTTTAAAGCAAAGATATCTTGAGCTTCATGCCATAAGTTTGTTGTCTGAGGGGGTACAGGTGTAGTGATTCTGAAATCACTACATTGTTGTGATTTCAATATACAGTGTTGTATATTGCAACGTGTAAATGAACAAATACAGTGAAGTTTTGGAGAACTGAGTTCTCACTGTGGAGAACGGGGAATCAAGTATACAGTGAGTAAAGGTGGGTGCTGTTCGATTTCAACTGGTAGTAACGATGTACACTCAGAATTTTGCAATGTTTCCTAGCTCTTTCCATGGGAAGGGTCCAAAGGAAATGAAATTTAATATTAAATGATGTCCTCAGAGAAGCCTCCCTTCCATTTCTATCCCTCTTCTCCATTCCCACCCACTTCCTGTAGGCAACCATTTCCAATTGTTTTTATTTTATCCTTATTGAGTTTCTTTTTGCAAAATAAGCAAACATATGCATATACACATGAAATATTCCTACATTTCTCCTTTTTAACACAGGTGGCATATAATGAAACTTAGTGCCCTGTACTTGATTTGTGAATACAGTCCTCACTAAGAGAGGCTAGGGCTCCTTAGAGAAATGCCAGTTCCAGATCTGAAGCAGAGAAATTACAAAGCTTAGAACACCTTCTGTGCTAGAATGCAAGGGAGACTCAAAGACTGAGGGGTGGCCAAAGGACACAGGAGCTGGCTTGAAAGGGCTCTGATTAGAAAAACATCAGACAGTTTGCGCATCGAAATAACTATTGAAGGTAATGGGCTACAATACATTGAATTAAAAAACCCGACATTCACAGTGATTACTCAGAGAAAGAGAGGAAATGGGGGGAGAGCAGAAAGGAAAAGTTCTTTATGGGAGAATGTTATCTAATAAAGGCAGAAATAATGAGAATTAGAAAAATCACCATTTTGCAGTCATCGATATAATTGCTTCAGGCAAGGATCATCAGTGGATGCTAAAGCCATTGGGTTAAAGATTGCTGGGGAACAGTGCTTTTACCTCTATTACTTCTATTACTATTTATAGTTTACTTCGTAAGCATAAAGATAATGAGCTATCTTTAAAATAGAGAGATCTGGACTATATCACCTTTTCCAAGTGATCAACTTTAACATCACCAGTAATGGAACAGTCTGATGCTATGTGCCTCCTTATGTGATGCATGAGAAGAACACACCAGTAACTGTGTAGTGTTCTTGCTAATTATATATGGATACATATATTAAACCCAAATCTAAACATGGAGAAATAATCATACAAGTCCAGATTATAGGACACTCTACCAAAAAGCTAGCCTGGTATCTTCAAATATTAATATTATAAAACACACACACACACACACACACATACACACTAGGGTGGGAGAATGTTCTAGATGAAAAAGACTAACTAGATAAATGATAACCAAATATTGTACTTGGTTCTTGATTGGATCTGAGATAGGGAAAGGGGGCAAACAACTTTAAAGGAAATATTTGAATCAATAGGATTAAGTTGAAATTGGGCTACACATTAAATAGTATTATTATATTAATATTAAATCTCTTGGGTGTTGGTAATGGTGTGGTTACATGGGAAAATAGTCAGTCTTAGAAGAATCATGTTGGCAGTTTAGAAATAAAATGTCATGATGTCTCCAACTTACTTTCAAATGATTGAGAAATAAAAATGCACAGGCATACCTCATTTATAGCACTTCACAGATACTACATTTTTTACAAATTGAAGGTTTGTGACAAACCTGCATTGAGCAAGTCTGTCAGTGCCATTTTTCCAATAACATTTACTCACTTCATGTCTGTGTGTCATATTTTGGTGATTGTCACAATATTGTAAGCTTTATCATTATTATTATATTTGTTATGATTATCTGTGATCAGTGATGACTCTGACGTCACTATTATAATTGCTTGGGGCTGCCGTGAACCAGGCCCGTGCAGGATGGAGAACTTAACCATCAGTGTGTGTGTTCTGACTGCCTCCCACCCTTTCTGCAAGGACCCTTGTTCCCTGAGACACAGCCATATTGAACTTAGGCCAATTAATGACCCTACAACGGCCTCTAAGTGTTTGAGGGAAAAGAAGAGTTGCATGTCTCTCGCTTTACATCAAGAGCTAAAAATGATTGAGCTTAGTGAGAAAAGCACAAGGAAAGCCAAGAAAGGCCAAAAGCCCGGCCTCTAGGACCTGTGAGCCCAGTCGTGGATGTGAAGGAAAAGTTCTTGAAGGAAATGAAAGAGCTCCTCCAGTGAGCACGGGTGAGAAGGAAGCGAGACAGCCTGACTGCTGATAAGGAGAGCGTTTAGTGGTCTGGACGGAAGAACAAAAAAGCCACAGCATTCCCTAATCCAGAGCGAGTCCCTCCTCCTCGATTCTGTGAAGGCCGAGAGAGGTGAGGAGGCTGCAGAGGAAAAGTCAGAAGCCAGTAGAAGTTGGTTCCTGAATTTGAGGGAAGAAGGCGTCTCCACCACAGAAAACTGCAGGTGCAGCTGCAGGTGCTGACGGAGAAGCTGCAGCAGGTTCCCCAGGAGATCTGGCTGACATCACTCCCGAAGGCGGCTACACTGGACAGCAGATTCACAGTGTAGACGAACAGCTCCTGGAAGAAGATGCCGCCTAGGACTTTCATAGCTGGACAGGAGAGGTCAGTGCCCGGCTTCAAAGGACAGGCCGACTCTCCCGGGAGGGGCTAATGCAGCTGGCGGCTTTAAGCGGGATCCGTGCTCATTTGCCATTCCAAAGCTCCCAGGGCCCTTAAGAACTAGGCTGAATGTGCTCTGCCTGTGCTCTCTAAGTGGACAGCAAGGCCTGGATGGCAGCACATCTCTTTACAATACGGCTTCCTAAAGGTCTTACGCACACTGTTGAGACCTGCTGCTCAGGAAAGAAGATTCCTTTCAAAATATGAGTGCTCACTGACAGTGCACCTGGTCACCCAGGAGCTCTGATGGGGATGGACAATGGATCCATGTTGCTTTCATGTCTGATAACACAACATTCATTCTGCAGCCATGGATCAAGGAGTCATTTTGACTTTCAAGCCTTATTATTTAAGAAATACATCTCATAAGGCTAAAGATGCCATAGACAGTGATTCCTCCAATGGATCTGGGCAAAGTTAATTGAAAACCCTCTGAAAAGGATTCACCATTCTAGATGCCATTAAGGACGTTCGTGATTCATGGGGAGGGGTCAAAGTATCAACTTGAACAGGAGTTTGGAAGAAGTTGATTTCAAACCTCAGGGATGAATTTTAGGTTCAAGACTTCAGTGGAGAAAGTAACTGTGGGTGTGGAAATGGCAGAAGAACCAGAATCAGACATGGAGCCTGAAGCTATGACTGACTTGCTGCATCTCATGAAAACTACTGAACAATGAAGAGCTGCTGCTTGTAGACGAGCAAAGGAAGTGGTTTCTTGAGATGGAGTCTACACCTGGTAAGGATGCTGTGAGGGTCATTGAAAGAACAATCAAGTATTTAGTATTTTACATAACCTTAGTTGATAAAGCAGCAGCAGGTTTTGAAAGGACTGACTCCAATTCTGAAAGAAGGTCTACTGTGGGTAACATGCTAACAAACAGCATCACATGGTACAGAGAAATTGTTCAGGAAAGGAAGGGTCCACAGATGCGGCAAACGTCATTGCTGCTATATTTTAAGGAATTGTCGCAGCCATCCTACCCTTCAGCAACCACCCTGATCAGTCAGCAGCCATCAGCCTTGAGACCAGACCTTCCACCAGCAAAAAGGTATGACTTACTGAAAGCTCAGATGCTGGTTAGCATTTTTTAGCAGGTAAGTATTTTTTAATTAAAGTATATACATTGGTTTTTTAGACAGAATGCTATTGTACACTTACTAGACTACAGTATAATGTAAACATAACTTATACGCGCTGGGAAAGCACCAGATTCATTTGATTTGATTTGATTTATGGTGAGATTTGCTTGTGCATATCATATGTGCATATAGTGCAGACACAGAGAGAGCTGGGGCAGAGCACGCAGGGGGTGAGCAGGACAGGAACGCAAATGTGGCAAAGGAGCAGCAGTTGGTAAATTCATATGTAAGGTCTGTTGATTATTATATTATTGCAGTTTTTCTACAGGTTTGACATTTTTCAAAATAAAAACTTGGGGAAATATACCAAAATTAGTTTGTAACTAAATGGTTTGTAAGCTTGTTAATGAATGAAAATGGGAAGTTTAAATGTATGTTAATATGATTTGTAACTACAACTATGTAAATTACTGCTATTGTAAATGCCTGAGTAGCTGTGCTACTTAGGAATGATGATAAAACCGTAATATATAAAAAGAAAAAGAGGATAAAGCTATGTTGAGCATTAAGAAAAAAGTGTACAGTTTTAATAAAGAAAATTAAATTTCCTCACAGCTCCACTAAATAGACACTGAAAAAATGTAAAGACTGTCATTTGGGGTTTCCAGTTCAATACAGAGGCTTTTACATACATATTTAGCTCTGTTCTCTCCCAGATTCCATATTTCCTTTATTTTAGCTTTGGGGGAAAAAAACCCCATGGGGACAGAGAACTGGAGAGGAAACTGTAAGAACAAAATGGGCCGGTAGACCTCACCCAGCAGTTGGAAGAACACCAAATCCTAACCCACAAAGGGAAATAAATCCAGGGAACAAGTCGCTTTACACTGCTTAGAAGGCTAAGGAATTGGCGACACAAGGTATTTGGAAGTGAGAGCTGAAGGTGGCTTAAAAAGAGGGGGGCTGGTTGCAAATCTGCTCAACACAACAGGTTCCCTTTTGTACTCTTAGTAGTCATACGTCTGTCACCTCTCCATAAATAGGAGATTTATCCCCTCAATGCATACAACAGGCATGTTGAGGATAAGAGTATCATACTACGAACAGAAATTGAATAAAGGTTTACATTAGACTATTGAGAACTGATCTCCAGCCTTCTTTCCACACTTGACTCCCAGTGAACTGGCAGCCAGGAATTTAACCATCACACAGGGGTCCCCCATGACCAGGGCCCCCCAGCAGGCCAGCAGGAGGCCAGAGGTAGTGCCTTTACCTAAAACAACACTTCTTGCATAGTGGTAGCTCAGAGAAGAAAACGTGACCTTTTGAGGGTTTTGTTTGATTTTTGCTTGGGGTGGGGTGTCTGAGAAAGGACAGGGACTGTCAAATCACCTTAAACTATCCGTCTATGTCTACGTTAGACTTGCCTGTTTCATTGACCGACTCAGTACTGACAAAGAGTGTAACACCCGCTAACATTTGTTGACTACTTAACTGTCCTGTGTATCTGTTATCTCAGTGATCCATCACAAACAGGAAGTAGGCTCTAAGATCTTCCTAAGTTTATAGATGAGGAAATGAGAATTGGGTTAAATAACCAGCCCCAAATGGCAAAGAAGTCTGACCACCAGGACTGAACCATTTGTCCCCAGTTCTTAAATATTGCCCTCTATCACCTCCCATAAAATTAGAAGTAGGGTTTGAGTTAGATATTCTATGTCAGCCAAGAAAGTTAAACCAACCAGGACTTGAGGATGATGAAGATAATACACATGGTTGCCTTGGGGTAGAAAGGTGCCATCTGGTGATGACCCAGGCCCTCGGCACTCAGGGTACAGGATGAACCCAGACTGTTCGCACCGGTGGGATGGCAAACCCATTGACCGTGGGCCGGCCTCTCTCTGGCCCTAGGAACCATGCCGCTCCGAGCACGCCGGGAGCTGGCCTTCAGCTCTGCGGCCGGGCAATGCAGGCACAGGCGGAAGCGGTGGATGGGACTGAAATGGCGGGGGATGGAGAAGGGACGTCTTAGAGGGCCAGTGAAGGAAGGTTACCTGAGATGCCACCAGAGCCACGACTTAAAAAGGAAAATTCATATAGCAACTATGTACGGATAGCACTTGTGTGCAAAATGGACAGGGAAATGTGGGAATTAAAGCGGCAGTTGAAATGGTCATGAAGCCATTCTTCTAAACGTTAAAGGCCTCTTGGCTGTGAAAATAATGGAAATGACATTTTAAAATGATCAAAACAGTCTTTCAAAGAAAAGAGACCCTGGGTCCCCCCACCTCCTAAGAGAGGTCTGCTGAACTCCGCCCGCCTCCATCTTCATCCCTTCTGTCCTCCTACAGGAGAATTCCCTGTGGACAGGGGCCACGGTGGGGGCAGGAGGCCAGGGACGAGTGCTTTTCCATGAAGGCTGCTTTGCAATCGCCCACTGCCAATGGTACATTTGCAGCTCTGTGTAGGGAGGAGTTTGCATTGAATCTGTTAGAAAGGAAACTCCAAAAACCTCTGTCAGAAATGACAGCTCTTGACAAGACGAAGGGAGGTGTCTTGCTCACATCTTCACTTAAAACAATCTGGAGCCCATTAGTATGCACTGAGGAGAGGCAGCGTGGGACAAGTACAAGCATATGAATAAAATTAAAACTGGTATTGACTCGGCACAGCTGGAGGCAGGGGGCGGGCTGCCTGGAGCTGGCCGGCCCTCTGCAGCCCGGATTCCGGCTGGCCAGGCGCAACCCCCTCAAGACATAGCGTGTGCGTTTGAATCTGACTGGTGTCAGCTGCAGCTGCCTGCCACATGCCCGTAAGCTGACCCACACCCACACTCTGAGGTCCAGGAGGGAAGTCAGCCATAGGCACCCCCTCTGTTCTTCCTGACAATCCCAGACGGACCCTGTCCTGGCACTGCCTGCACCCAGCTCTGGACTGTGGGCTCCACTCTGTGCTCTGCTTCTTGCCCAGACCCTGGGCTCCATGCGAGCGTTTGTCCTCACTAATGCTGATGCTTATCCCCTCGTAAGGCCTGTTTCATGTTCCCTCTCTCCGTCCTGCCAGTCCACTTTATTCCAGACCACGGAATGCCCTGGCCTGGCCTCCCCACTGAGCTCTGAGCCCCAGCTCCAGGCTGGCCTGCTTTGTTCACCCTCAGTGAGGCTTCCTACCACTGGGCAGTAAGGAAGGGCCACTTGCCAGAAGTATCCCTTGCAAAACCCATCAGGCTAGACCTGATCACCATCCTCATTTCCCTGCCCCAGTCCCACAGGAATAATGCCCACCTAGAAGGGATTGGGACTGGGTCAGGGAAGGGAGAAGAGTCCCCAGAAGGTGAACTGATTCCAGGAGAAAGAGTTGAACAATCCCACCGGCCTTTTATGGCTCCCTCTGTGGCTCCTGCAGGGTAGGGGTGACCCAGCTCTTTGGAGGTCTGGTAAGTCCTCAGCCCTTTCTGCAAGACCATGTTAGCCCCTAACTGTGCTTGCAGCTGCCGCTCTAGGCTCCAGAAGCTCCCCACTCGGGAAAGCAGTTCTGTCTGCGGCTGCCCGTATGCTTCCAGTTTCCCAGACACGCCCGAGCAGCTGTCTCCAGTGAGCCGCAGACAAAATTTCTGCTCCACGGAATCCAAGCTGGGCAGGCCACTCCTGAGTGCAGGACCCACCGCTCTGAGAGGCCCGCGTGCCATTAGCATTGAGGGCAGCAGGGAGAGACAGCCCGCCACGCACAGGAGCACCACCCCACCCCAGATGGACCAGCAGCTCCCCTCCAAATGACAAAGGCACCCTTTCCAGCCACTCTTTCAGTAGTTTCTCAGGTTCATATTATGAGGAAGAACAAAAATTCCTGTCAGTCATGTTCAGGGGCTCCAGAAAACGCTAGGAGGAGCCCCCTCCCCTGCAGACCCTCCGGCCTCCTCCCCTCTCACATATGCCCTTCGCATCCTGTTTCATCCCCACCTGGGGCTCCGACAGGCCCTTCTTCTCATCTTTTCTTCTTGAAGGTCTGCTCTGAGTCTAAACAAAGTGACCGGCCAGACTCGACGGGTGGCTCTGCTCTGTAGTTCGCGTGTACGTGGCTCTCAGTCTCTCTGAGCCCAGAAGCCAAAGCGTTTCACGTTGGGATGACCGGGCTTATGGTTGAGGTTTCGGAACCCAGGCCCTGACGTCCTGGGGCTGCGGCTTCGGGCTCTGGACACCAGCCAGATCCTGCACACAGTCCCTCTCGCTGTGCGTCTCTCTCTGTTGCCTGTAGTCTAAGCATGGGAAGGACGGCTGGAGCTGATTTGGAGGGAGGAACCCTTCTCCCAGTTGTCATTTGGGCAACTTCAGATGCTCCCAGGTCCTTGTGAAATCACTCAGCTCTGATACGGTGCCTCCCTTAACTAAACCGCCTTTAACAAGGTCACGGCTACATCCCATCACCTTCCAGAAGCGGCTTCCAGAAGACACAGCCTGAAAAGTTGGGTGAGGGTCACCCTGGGGGTAGGGGTGGAGACCTTGGTGACATCAGCCAGTCATAAAGGTCAAGATGGTGCCTGTGTACCCACAGAGGGGGCTCAGGATTTAGTTTAAATCTCATGGCCTCTGGGACACTTTCCTGGGCCACCCACAGTGGACGTAGCTCACCCTGAACGAAGCAGTGATCTCCTCGTGATGGGTTTACCTCTGCCCTTTAACAGCACTTCCGCAGGGACTACGACGTGCCTGGACTAGGCACGTTATGGATATTATGAACCCACTGCTCCCCACCTTGAAGCAAGTCCTACGACTAAGACCCCTATATTGTAGAAGAAGAAACTGGCAGAGAAGTAAAGAAACTTTCTGCACTAGCAAGTCACGGTGCCTGGATCTGAAGCCTGGAAGCCTGGCTTTACAGTTCAGGTCCCCTTCCCATGACAACACGCCTCACTGCGCACTGACTACTGCGGTTGCCTCACGGTGCGCATTTTCGGTGCTTATGCTGCACCTTTAAGTTAGATCATAAGATACTTGAAGGCCAAGAGTGTTGTTGGCACACCTTTGTGTTTCTTACAGCATCAGCTCATCCTCTTAAATGTCTAATTGCTTAATAAGTGATTACTGATTAACACAGTGAACCGAAAAAAAGAGCTAATCTAACCAATTTTGTCATTTCTATAACTTATTTGCCTCCTAAGAATTCCTCCAAGAATATACTTTACTCCCCCGGGAGAAGTCATTTAAAAATTAAATAACCAAGTACTTTAGAAAAATTCATCCCTCATGCTGAACTGGTGTTCATGCTGTTCCCCTTATTTCTGCTGCCAAGAAGTTCAAGGCTGTTTTTTCTTTAGAAGACTTGTTAAACTTGGTCTAAATATTCTCTAAGTGTAAGAGGGGGTACAATTATATTCTCTGTATTATTTGACCTTAAATATGTTATCTTGATATTCTTGCTTTAATAGCTCTATGAATTTTTTACCTGGGTATCTTACTGTAAGCACCTCACTTTCAGGGGTAAGTGGGCCTCGGTTTCCTCAATAGTAAAATGTGGTAACACTACTCCCTATATCTCAGGGTTTTTGCAAGGATCGCATGATCTGAGGCAGGAAAACCACTGGAGTCAGAGCCTCATAGACAGTGAACACCCAGGGGTTGGCGGGGGGGGTGGGGGGAGAATCACAACATTCCGCTAGGTGTCCAGAGAACATTTCTTGTGTTGAAACAATTTATGTCTGCAGACCGGGACTCTTTGCTGAACTCCAGGCTTGTATGCAGCCATACACCTCCACTTCTGTGCTAATACACACCTCAGACCGCTGAACCCATTAATTTACAACCCCAAATCCACAATCTTCCTAAAATCCTCCTCATTTCAGGTAGTGGCAACCCCACTCTTCCTGTTACTCAGGCCAAAAAAGGTAAAATCATCTTTCATTCCCATTTTCTCACACCCCACATCCAGCCCGTCAGGAATCCCTTTCTCTACCTTCACAACAGACCCAGAAGCAGCCACCTGTCTCCCCGTTTTTGGCTGTCACCCACCCCCAGGCGCCTGGGGTCCTGCAGCGGCTTCCAAGCGGGTTCCCTATGCCCACCCCAGGCCCTCCCGTCTGCGCCCGGTGACATCAGCCAGCTCCTCCCGGTACTCACAGTAGAAGGATGGTAGCCTCTGAGGCTCTCAATGACCTGCCCCTTGGGTCCCCTCTGGCCCTCACTCCTTCCCCCACTCACCTCACTGCCCTTTCTTAAGAAAGTCAGGCCACAGCTCATTTGGGGCCTTGTTCACTTCCCTCTTCTACAGATTCCTCAATGTTGGTACCTCCTTTAGGTCTCAGATGTCACGTTCTCCTAGGTCCCACCCTGCCCGTCCTATCTAAAATTGCAACCTCCCCCCAACACACGCCATCCTTCTCCCCAGCTTTGTTTCCTCTAAGAAGCACTGGGCACCATGCACCTGCTCTTTGGAAATGCCACAGAGCTCGCCTGTGAGGAGCACAGCCTCTAGAGACAAATTGCCTGGGCTGAGCCCCCACAAGCTGTGTGATCTCGTGCAAGCGCCTGGGCCTTGCTGCGCCTCAGTTTTCTCACCTTTAATATGGGGTTGTTGTGACAATTAAATGAGTTAACATGCAGAGAGCATCATAATGTCTGGCATGAAGCCTCAGCCACAGTTTATTTTGTTCACTACCTGTCTCCCCACTGAATGAGCGTCACCCTGTGGAAGGAAACACTGAATGCTTTGTTCGCTGCTGTATAGCCTGAGAAGCGGAAAGTGCCTGGTACTTACTTGGCGCTCAATACGTGTTTGCCATTAGAATGAAGCTGCACCCTGGGAGAGAGATGACCTACAGAATTAGCAGTCATTTGTTTTAAAATGGCAACTGAAGCTTTAAACATGAGGAAACAGAATGCAAAGAGAATTTGAGGTCTGAATTTTAGGGTTTTTTGGCATCTACAGTTACGGGACAAGTAGAAGAAGAGTCAACAAATGAGGCCAAGAGATACACAGCAAAGCTGGGCAAGACTCATGGCGGGGTGTCACCATGAAAAACAGGGAAAAGAAAACCTAAGGCAGGCGAGCAATAGGGGCATGCACAGCCTAAAGAGGGAAGAGCTTGAGGGCCAGGGGGGACCCCTGCATCTGGCCGGGAGAATAGCACTAGTTGCTTTCAAATGAGTAAATTTAGAAGCAAGATCGGAAGGAAACCAGGACCGAAATTAGCCAACACAGGCCGGCAGATCAGGAAGAGGAAGCGGCCACTGGGGACACTCGGGATGTGCGGCCGGGAAGCCGGGCGCAGGAAAGGGGCCCAAACGCGACTCTCTCGTCTCACCCCCAGGGGCGGCCGGTCTGCCCTAGGGCTTTACAGGGAGCTTCCTCGTAACTTGCTAATTATTTATACATACATAATTCATTCGTTGATCACTGTGTACTCTTTTGACATATAGAAAATCTCTCTCCCTCTCCCTTTGCTTTTCTAGTTTTGTTTTTCTTTCCGAATGGGTGGAGTTGTATGTACACCGCTGATCCCCAGACAAGATTTGAGGGTGACGGCCATAAACTCTCGTTTCCTTTTCCCTCATGGAATGAAATCTCTCTGGGGACTGAATCCCTTAGTAAATGGATATGTCCAGATGGAAAAAAATGAGGGGCTCAGAATTAGGGTCTTGGAGACCACCCGCATTGTCTACCCTCTCTACACAGGTACTAATTGATTTCCTAAGTTCTTGCAAGCAACCTCATCGGGTTGCACTGTGGCTTCGGCTCCTCTGTTTCGCTGTCTGTCCTGAGCTGTAATAGTTGCAACAGGGATCAGGAGCCGAGTTGTCCAGCGCCCAGGGTGCCCGCATGAGGCTGCAGACTTCCTGCACTACTTTCGATGGCTGCAGAGAAGGGGTGGGGGTACAGAAGCCAAATTCCAGAGGGCCTCTGGCCCACACAGAGGCTAGAGGAGTGTGCCAGCCCCCAAGAGTTGTGCCCTGGAGCTGAATCCATAACATGACCCAGTTGTAAATTTCAGGGCATAGTTCATTAACTCCAGAAGTTCAAAACAATACCCCCTGCTCGCTGAGTCAATGCAGCTGAGAATTCTCCCTGCGTGCGATGATCCATCAGCAATTGGATTCCAATGTCTTTTGCTTCATTAATAGAATGCCAGGGCCCCGCCTCCCCTGTGGAGCTGGGTGAGCCTCCTGCCTGCAGGCCTCCCTGGCCTGGCCAAGCTGCATCTCATCTTGAGCCTCAAGCTGCAGGCGGATGCCAGGTGTGCCCTTTCCTGACCTCTTCTAGCCCAGGGCCTCCAGTCTAACTAAAGTCAGGGTCAATGCGCCTCCCATGTGGCTGCTTTGGCTTTAATGAGATGATTCCTTTGAGATTCCAGGGCAGTGCATCATCTTACAAAACCAGTGCAGCTTTAGGAATATTTGTTATCCCCTAAAACTCATACCTGTGGCCCAGGTCACTTTCAACTCGACAGCTTTCTACAGTCTAAGATGCAAAGTCACTTCTTACTTCCGGGCCACCTGGCAGTCACCTCCCATTACAGCTGTTGCCCAAGCAGTTGTCACTCCCCCAGAATGGGGCTGGGGCAGATCATGCCCGTGAATGGCCATGTGGGCTACAGCCAAGAAGAGGGTCCTAAGCTCAGAGTATTTAGGCTGAGTGAGATCCAAGCCAGCCAAAACTGTGTGCACGCAGCCCACGCTCATGGGACTGTGATAACTGCCAAAACAGGGAACAGAAATCTACCACTAAGCCGAAGCATGAGCCTGGCCTTGGAAAAAGGCAGAACCCAAGTCAGGAAACTTTCCAAGGAAGCAAAAGCCAGAGCCCCAGGGACAGCGGCCGATTCCAAGCTGTTTGCTGTGAACACCACTTGAGGCGTGTGGAGTCAGCCTGGCCAATGGGCCCGGGCTGGGATTCTGGCTCATGGGCACAGGATCATGAGGCTGCCGCCTGCCCTTCCCCAAACCTTCCCTCCACCAGCTGACAGCCATTGAAACAATAAGGGTTTGTGATACAAACAGGAGGGCACCACTACCACGATTTTCGAGAACTTGGTGAAATTCAAATGAGGCGTTTTTCCTTAGCAACCTTTCCCCACTGGGAATTTAAAAAAATTTTTTTCTAGCTCCCAAAGTCTCTTGCCTTCTAAACCACTGAAACTACCTATATTGTGGACCCCATAAACCTCTATTGCCCATAAGCAGTAGTAACATTTTCTGCCTCCTATTATAAATTGTTCCTCTCTTGGCACAGCAGAGAAAAGATGAGACGAAATTGGGGGAAATTATTTCCCAAGTATTGTTTCTCTAACAATAGCAATCCCTGCTCCTGAGAACCCTATTTTGCTTAATATGTTCTTTCTGCAAAGTGGTAAAATGTGACAGTGTAATAACCCAAAAAGCAGCGTGAGGGGCCCGATTCCCCAAAGTGTCCACTGAGAAAACATGCAAGTGCTTCCATCAAGAAGGAATTGTGTGTATTGAGAGGAGGTAAGTGCACAAAATAAGGGTTTGCAATGAAGTGGGGTCCAGACGTCAGGGATGAAGTGTTTGGATTCTTTGCTTCACAATAGAAGTGTTTGCAGGAGGAATGGGTCCCCATCTCCTCCCTTAATGGGCGGATCACACACACACACACACACACACACACACACACACACACACGGCAGCTGCAGGTCTTCGTCAGGATAGAAGGAAATTGGCTGGTTTAAAGAGCAAGGAAAGCACCTGGCCAACAAAAACAGCAATAATGTTGAACAAACTCAGGATAGATTTCAAAGACAGCGGGCCTTGGGGCTAGGATTTGGGGGGCACTTCCAGCCATCGCATGTCTCAGCCTCTGAGCCTCTGAGGCATTCGGCCAGGAGGCCTTTTGGACATGGGCCCAAAGTGACCTTGGTAAGTCAGTTCCAATGTCTGCCAGCGTCAGACCAGAGGAATGGATAAATCTTCAAATCTGGGTATTCTGGAAAATATCTTCTTCTCTCAATTCCTTATCATTTCCCCCTTTTCTAGTTCCTGACTCTTCCTGAAGATCATGGACCACATCGTGTCCCGGCGCCACCGGCCAGGTGGGTGGATGCTTGTAGGATATGAAAGAGGAGGAGGTGCAGCCTGAAGCGATCTGAGGATGACCTGCCATGGGAGAGGAAGGCAGGGCCCTGGGGTGAAGAGGCAGAAGCCTCAAGCAGCAAGACGGAGGCTGCATCTCCTCCCCTAAGTGGCAAAGGTAACAGGCGTGAGGCAGACACAGAACAGGATGCAAATTCAGGTTTGCCCAAGAGATCCAGGGCCTTAGAAGGGTCTGTGCCAAGCAGGCCTGCAACGGATGGCCAGGCATGGTCCGTCCCGTCTGCGGTGCCTTCATGCATTAGCGGCCCCACTTCTTCTCTCTGCATCTTTGGCTCTGCTCATCCTCCCACCACAGAGGCAGCTTAGAACCTCCGGCCCCTGACATTGGATTTGGGCGTGTGGCTTCCTCTGACTGGTACAGTGTCCGCCGACATAACACAACAGGCACACGCTTGAAAAAGTCCTTGAGCCTGCTTTCTGCACTCGGCCATGGTCAGACCACCCTGCTGGTCCCAGGAGGAGGAAAGGGCCAATGGAACAGGGGGGGACTGCCCCAGCCGAGCCCTGCCTAACCTCCCGACCCCCGGCTCCTCCTGCCACACGAGCGAGTCTCGGGAGGTCAGCAAAACTGCCCGGCTAAGCCCAGCCGAGCCTCGGTGACCCATCAGATTCATGAGGCTGTACGATTGCTGTTTCATGCTGTGGAGTTTCGGCACGACCTGTTACACAGCATTCTATGGCCCTTGCTGACGGATACAGATGCCCAGCTGAGGAGGATAGGTGGGGGCTAAGTCCCGCCTGCTTTCCTCTGTGCACCCTGCCGGGCCCGAAGCAGTGTCACCCTGAGTAAAGGACTCCATTGCCTAACTCTCACCATGGCACCGTGTGGGTTAGTGGCAATCCCTGTAGCCATCGGTGCCATCCCTCCTCCCCATTCTCCCGGTGCCCCCGTCTAGAAGCCTCCTCCCTGGCCTCACCTCGGCCTGACACCCGGACTCTGCTAGCTCGGCATCACTGTGTAACACACTCTAGCCCTCCCTCCGCGTCCGCCCCCCATCCCGGCTGGCCCGCCCACCCTTCCCTTATCCTCTGTGCGGTTGGATGAGGGGTCCTGGCCAGAGTCCCCACCCTTGTGGTCAGGAAGCTCCGCACCTTCCTGCAGCTCTGGCCAGCAGACAGCGATCAACCCCGTCCTACGGGCAAAGCAGGGTGCAAAGGGGGCCTGGCCGAAATGCCCGCAAAGCTCCTCTGACCACCGGGGCTTCCTCCTCCTGGCGAGACAACATGGCGGAACATGAGCAGAAAGTGGTTGGCATCACCAAGACCCAGATTAAAGGCTGTCAGTGTTCACGGGAGAAGTTTTCTTTTAGCTGAGGGCCTCGGGGGAGGTTTCAAGGAAGAGGTGACTTTGAACCCGATCTTGAAGGATGGAAGGGCTTTGTAGAGGCAGAGGAAGGGAGGGCGGGGTGTGCGGGCGCGAAGGCCTTCAGGCACAGGGAGCGTCGGCAGAGCCGGCTGGTTCGGACGCCCTCCTCAAAGTTATGACATCACCTTAGAACTGCGGAGAGATATTTGCTGTGGGTCCATATGCAGCGCTGGCACGTGGGATGGGGAATCTCCTTCCAAAAACCTAATTTGTCAACACCCTGGGCTCAGAGGAGAAAAACAGAGGCCAGAGTCTCGTTAGCTTTGAACGTCCACAGTCCCTTGCTGCTGTAACATAGACGCGGCCTGTGCAAATAGCGCCGGACGGGATTGCAGCTAATAGGGTTATTAATACCTGTCACATCCCAGGATGGCAGAATAATGTGGAGGTTTTCTGCTATAGATTAAAACCAACCAACAGGGAATTTTCCAAGGCTGGCAGTCACAGCTTTCTCTCCAGACATCTTTTCCTCCAAGCCGTGCAGACAGGGTAAGTAATTGTCTTGGGGAAGGGCTGTCACCATGGGAAACGTGAAAGCAAGAACAAACGTGCCTCACTGAGCCCCAGGCAAGAACGGGGGCACTTGAAATTCACAGATAATCCCCCAGACTCGCTTCAGCCGGCAGCCCTGACCTCTTTCCTGGCCCAGGCGATCACCCCTGCGAAAAGCCACCTCTATTTGGGCTTATGTCTTCCACTCCTGGGAAGAGTCAGAGCAAGGCGGGGAGGTGAAGAGGAAGGGGAGCAGAATGTGGGGCCCGGATGGTGTGCGGGGAGCTGGGCTCGGGAGCTGGGGCTCAGGCGGACACGTGCCAGCCAAGCGGTGACAGTCCTGTCCTCTCCGGGCCCACAGACAGGGACTGGACAGAGGTCGCCTCTATTCCCTGTCACAACAGTGCCCAGGAGCAAACAGCTCAAGGTGCTGGGGCCCTGCTTTCAGGGAGAGGAGCCTGGAAGCTTCCCCGGAAATAAGACGCATCAAGCCCTGTCTCACCTGGAAGGATCTTCAGGGAGTCTCACCAGGTGGGAGAACAAGCTCCCTGCATTTTTGCACCCCTAACCAGGAGGTCAACAGGACGTAGCCTTGTCCTCCGTCCCCTCCAGGCCTGCTTCACTCCTCTTCTCAAAAGGAAATCGAGTGGAAGGCCATGAATGCCTGAGCTGGGCTTTAGCCATTGCCAAGGGACGTGGCCGCTCCCTACAAGCTCTCTGCAGGGGGTCTACACTGTCAGGGGCTCTAGGGGGGCCCTGGGCTAAATCTCAGACCCAGTAGAGCAACAGAAATAGGAGAATGAAACGTGGGGCCCACACTGTCCCCTTAGGATGGGACCTGCCCGCACTCACTCTGGCCCCAGGCCCTTGGCACAGCCGGGTCCTCTGGACCAGGCCCAGCCTCTGGGGCAGCAAGGTCTGTGGTTCCTTTTGGAGAGGGAAGCTTGGTTCCACCTCTGTTTGGGGTCCTTGCTTCTTTCCGCTTTGCATTTTCAGCAGCTCCGGGGAGTCAAATTCTTTACTCGCTATTGCTATGGACTGAATTATGTCCCTTCCACCCCGAATTCATAACCTCCAGTAGGACGGCATAGCCAGAGGGCCTTCAGGGAGGGAATCAAGAATGAAGTAGGTCATAAAGATGGGGCCCTAATTCAGTATAACCGGTGTCCACATAAGAAGAGGAAGACCCCAAGCGTGTGCCCACCCAGAGCACAGGCTGGGTGAGGACACAGCAATGAGGCAGCTGCCTGCCAGCCAAGGAGAGGGCCACCAGAGAGCAGCCCGCGCCCCCTGGCCTCAGACCTCCGGCCTCCAGCCCCTGGGGGTGCGGCTCTGCTGCGTGACTCACACTGTGTGCGGCGTTCTGCATGGCAGCCAAGCGGCAGCATGCCCGCCCTGCCCCTCTGTGTGCCTGGGCTCCTTGGCATCTTGCTGGAGAGGAGGTAGCCTCTCTGATTCCAGGAGCCACGGAAGACGGCTGTCGAGGACAGAATGCCGTGGACTGGCAGGAGGGTGGTGCCCCCTCGTGCCCGAGGGCATGAGCTTCGAACTGGTGAGCTGGGCCCATGGGGGTTCATGCTCCTTTCTGAGCCCAGGGATCCTCCTCTGTCACGTGGGCTGATCACTGTCCCATTATCATAGGGTTGTAGTAAAAATAAAATCAAATGAAAGCACGAGTAGGCCCTCAACGAAACGACGCGTGCCATCAGTTGGGCCCGGGGTTCTCTGCTGTCAGTGAGGACGGCAGATGCTTCCTGTCTTCCAAGTGTGGTGAGAGTTGAAGGAAGCGCAGGTAAGGAAGACACCAGAAGGAAGGGTCTCAGAAAGCCAAGGTCACTTCCGTCGTCGCCGTCTGGCTCTCGTGCCGTTCTTTCTGGGTGATCCCTGGCAGCCACGGCCCGAGCCCCCTACCCTCTGGCTGCTGCTCCGGAAACAGACCCACAGGCACAGTGGCAGGGAGGTCTGGTGACCTGCTATCTGAGGACACCCACTCGCCCAGCTTTCCTGCCCCAGCCAGGCTCCAGCGCAGCGTGGGAGGGGGGTAGGCAAGAAAGCCGAGGGGCAGCTCCCGCACCTGCCCGCCGCCATCCTCTCCCTTGTCAGCAGGAGGCGAGGGCCCTTGCCTCTCTCCCTCTGATGATGACATCAGTGAGGTGGGGGTGGGGGTGGAGGGGAACACACAGGGACCCACGCAGCGCGGCCACCGTCCAAATGCACCACTCGGAGACTGAGTGACAGGCCTGCCCTCTTCATGCCCCTAGCTCAGCAGGGCTCCGGGAAAAGACAATGCCCGGCACCTGGCAGCCCTGAGAGCTCTCCTGGGCACTCAGCTGTTTGTAGCCCAGCCCTTTCCTCCTGTCTGCCCATTCCAGCAGCCGAGGCACTGGGCCAGCCTCAGTCCAGCAGAGCAGGCCTCTCAGACATTGAGGGTCTGGAAGGTGAGGCCTTCGGGGGTCCCAGGTACCCCTGAAGCCTCAGGATTCAGATCTGGCCTGGCTTTGTCTCCAGCAGCCTTTGTCGTCCTCCCCCCTCTGCCAGAAGCCCAGGGAGGCCCAGGGCAGAGGAAAGCAGGGGTGCCTAGAAGGAGAACGAGAGCATTCTGGAACACACCCCCCGGGCCGGGGCCAGCTCACCTACAGAGCCTTCACGAGTCCCTTCCCTCTTCCCCAAGTCCTCCCAAAAAGGAAAAGAAAAGAAAAATGGTGAGAAGTGCAATAAAGTCAGCAGGTGACACTGGTATTAATCCCAGGACTCCTGCACATGGAACAGTCTAAGGAGCTGGTAAAGAAGCACACCCCAGAAGTGCTGTTTCTGATGGGGACCAAGCCCTCAATACTGGCAGCATGAGGAGGTCCCCTCGCCGCCCTCCGCCCTCCCTGCTGTTTACAGTAAAACTTCATCACAAGATGCTATTAAGCTTGGCAGTTACTGTAAATGCTGTGGCCACTGTTGACGTCCACAGCCCCGGGAAATGTTCTCCAAGACAGAGTGGCTTCAACAGAGAGCCACACCACCACGTGTTTCCCTGCAGAGCATAGACGGTGCCCTGGAGAGGGACGTGAGCCGTCCTTGGGCTGGGGAATGTCGGCTCCTCCCCCGCCTCAATGGGCTGGAAGGACCTTAATGAAATCAGCAGGGCTGGTGGGACAGATTCCAGAGCAAAATGAAAAGCAGTTTGGCTGTTACGAGGAAGGCCAGAGAGCATCGTCCAACCTCCCCTATCCGTCTTCTCAGCCACCTTGATGGAGGGAGAGAGATAGCCTATTCTGGGACCTATAAATAAAAAATGGACCTATGGCCAGTTTGAATTATTTGGGGAAGAGAGAAAACAGGCTCTGCTCTTGCCTGAACAATGGTGACAAGATGCAGGGATGCGCCTGAATTTGTCAGCCACCCAGACACTTGCCGCTTCTCCTCCCCAAAGCAGATACAACCTCTGGATATAAGCCACCGAGGGACTTGTTTAAAATTCTCCGTGATTAATTCCTGGCATTCATCTTCCTTTCATCTGAATTTTACAGGAGAGAAAAGCTTTGGTGCCTCACCCAACATCCTGGAGCAAAGCCTTATTCATCCCCATGTCTCTGGTGACCCATCAAGGTGTTTGTGAAACGCTGGTTGGATGGATGGTGCTGCCCATAGGAGCCAGAGGGGGAAAAAAACAGTGGACTTTTAACAAGAAAACCTGGGGTCAGATCTTGGCTCCGTGGTTGCTGACTGTGTAACTTTGAAGCATAGATCCAATTTCCTCTTTTGTAATTTGGGGATAATAATACTTTCATTACGAGGCCATCGGGCAGATTAAATGCAATAGAGATGTTAAAGGGCTTATCATGGGGTCTGATACATCAATAAAGCTTGTTGAATCTGAGTCTGAGGGATCAAATATTGACCTCTCCAAGCCCCACAGAGAAATGCCCACACCTCTGAACTGGGTACAGTCAGCAGCGGGGATTATCTGCCACACACCCAGGGTCAGCGGCCCCTACCTCCCAGCATCGCTGAGCCACCGCTTTCTATTTCCTTCCCAGCAGATGTACGCTCAGGGAAAGCTAACGAATTTTAATATCATCCTAAGTCAAACATCATTATGAAGGTAAACCTGCTGGAAAAAATCATATAATGCTTCCCAAGGCCAAATGTAAATGGGTTTTAGATTTTTCCATTATTTTAGGTTACCTCTGCCCGGGAGAGACTGGGAAGCTGACCTAAATTCACGCAGACAATCAAGAACTGATACTTCCTGGAAGATTTCCTGGTTCTAGATTCTCAACGTGATCCCAAAGAGAGCCGACTGCTCCTACCCCAAGGGGCTCTGGTCACTCAAGTTAGGGGCGGTCTGTGGGCAGATGACCCAAGTTCCTGGGGGGCTTCCTTTGAGCAGTGGAGAGGGCTCATGGTCTGGAAGCTTCTGAATGAATCAGGTTTTGCCTAACTCTTTAAATTTGCCTGCCCCTGTCTCTGCAGCTCTGCTCTGCCCCAGCTCAGAAGACCTGTTTTAACTGTTAAACGGGGGAAGACTAGCCCACCTGTGTCCATCAGTAATGAGTTAGCCTCTCTGATCTTGTATCAGCTATTTGTACTCCAGATGTCCCATCATAGCTTATTGTCTCATCCACGGTGGACCAGCTTGAGAAGCCAGGCGTCCTCCCTGAGAATCCAGGGCCAGCGGTGTTCTCCTTAAATGCGTTAGGGTCCCAACAGCACTGTCCGGCATGCCTCTAGCCCGCCCCTTCCAAATCCGCGCTGGGAACCTCTGCGAGCGCCAGCCAGGAGTTTAGAGAGACAGTCTGGGTCTCGCATTCAGCTTTACTCTTGGGTGATAGCACTCCATAGATTATAAACTTTTAGGGCACATTTTTGTGTGGTGCATTCATGGATACATCCCCCGTGGCTGGAATACTAGATTACTGTCTGGCACAAAGTAGGTCTCAATAAATATTTACCGATTTAATGTCTTTCCTGCCTCTTTTGCTAACCTCTTGGTGTCTCCCAGTCTTTGAGCACAGTCTCTCGTGTTCCTCTCTCTGGAATAGCCACTCTCTGACTTTCTCCTGAAGATCAAGTACTTCAGAGTCAGATAAATCTGATTCAAATCTCAACTCTACCACCTTTAAGTTTCATAGGTCTAGGTAAGTTGCTTCTTTTTTGTCTGGGCTTCTTTATCTCTAAAATGGGTACATTAGCATTCAAGAACTCAATTAAAGGAATGAATTATGTCGATAACATCCCTAGCAGAATTCCTGGTGCATAGATCAGGGCTGGCAAACGTTATTCCCGTCTCCACTTTCCCACACACAGAGAGTCACCAAGCATCAATGGATAACTTAGATAACATTCCTTGCATATTTTTGATGCCTAGTAAATGTTGATAGCTCCCTTGTCCCTGTGTGCATTCAGTGATGGAAGAAAACATTCACCGAGCCCCACGCAGCACAGGCATTGTGCTAGGAGCTCACGATAGAGGGTGAAAAGACATGAGCCCTACCCACCAGCACTCATGGTCTAGGTAAGGGCAGGGAACAATTCAGCAGATGTCTGTGTAAATCGAGATGAGGACAATAAAGAAAGGCAGAGGGCATGTGGGGGCCTTGAGGAGGGTACCTGCCTTTGACCATCTGACTCTACCTGTGCATGACAGCCCTGACTGTGGAAATCGTGGTGGTGATTGAAAACACTGGCTTTCTTGAGGTTCGAGATTAACTAACAGGTCATGGACATGTGGAATATGGGCATATGCATGGAGTCTTCTACAACCCACAGAGCAGCCCATCCTCGGGAATGCTCCACGGACTTTCCGCCCCTTCCCTGACCCTCCAGCGGCAGTAGGTGTGGCTGCCAGCCCTGTCTCTACCTTCGCCCACTCCTGGGGTAGGCAGGAGGATTTTAAAGTCAACAATATTATTTTGTATGAGAAGAGAAAGGAAGCTAACACTTACTATGTGCCTGCCTTATGCCAGGCACCTGCCGGGCATTTTACATTTGCTCATCTACTTCCCACAGTGGCCCTATGGGACGGGTAAGTATTGCTTTACCCATTCCACAGATAGGGAAACCGGAAGTATGTAATACTTGTTTGAAGTTAGTTACCAAGTCACAAAGAAAGCTAGGGGGCTGAAATCCGAATCTGTGCTCTGCTCCCCAGGGTGAGCACCTGGCCTGGGGCTACGTCCCCCTGAGGGAAGGACACCTGTTCCTAGTTACATAAGGAATAGCGCCCTGAAGTCCTTCCTTTGCTGGAAGGAATTCTACTCTGCTGCCCCCTCTGTCTGAAAAGGGAGGTGCAGCTAATGCAGAGAGATGCAAGCCTCTCTCTCCGCTTGCCTGCCACCATCCACCAGGCCTACATGCCTTCCTCTTCTTCAGACAAAGGTGCCACATGAGCCGACAGCAGCCTCAGTTGGGACCCAGGTGAGCTCAACTCTAGAGTCCAAGGGCCCCCTACAATTCCCCGCTGTCCCCCAAACTCCAGTCTCTTCCTTTTGCAAATGAGGACACCGGCAACCATGTACTGAGCATGGCCACATGTACATGTACAGTATGGCCACGGCACATGTACAGTGCCGGTTACACTAACACTGCAGGTGAGAATTACTGTCCACCCTTAACGCACAAGACAAATGAGGCTGAAAAGGCTAAAGGGATTGCCCCAAGTCACGTGCATACCTGCCCGAACAAGGATGCCAGCTTCGATTTCTCTGACCTAGAAGAACAAGCTCTTTCCTTTAGACCAGGCTGCCTCAGGAAAACCGTCTGCTCACTCACAGCTACCTGGCAGCAGAGCGAGGGTTAGAACCTGGTCCTCCAACTCCAAACTCCGCGAACGACTGTCGCTGGCTGGTTGGACTCAAGCCCAGTTAACTGCTGGTATGTAACAAACTTCTCCAAAACACGGTGACTTAAAAACAGTTACTGATTTTGCTCAGTAGCCTGCAGTTTGGGCACGGCTTGGTGGGGATGGCTGGTCTCCGCTCTGTGCGGCTTCTGCAGGGACAGCGCCATTGGAGCAGGAGGGTCCCCTTCCATGACAGCCGTGGCCTGGGGCTCAACGGGGGCAGTCAGTCGGGAGCCTAGATTCCTCTCTGCGGACCCCCCGTTGGAGTGACTTGGGCTTCCTTGCAACATGGTGGCCATGTTCCATAAGCAAGTGTCCCAGATGACCTGCCAGGTTTCTTCCAACCTAGCGTTGGAAGTTCCAGAACGCCATTTCTTCTGCATTCCGTGGACCAAGAAAGTCACTAAGGTCAGCCCAGGTTCAAGAGCAGAGAAGCAGGCTACACCTCTCAGTGAGAGGAGCAGAAAAGCATGTGTAGCAATCTTTAAGTCACCACAGGGACCTGGTTCTACAGAAAGTTATCATCGGCATTTTCCAAAAGGAGACTTCATTCAACTATTACAGCATCCAACTGCCTTGCTATACAGATAGTCGAATGCCCAAGGGTGGGGATTGGGGTGAGGACTGGACAGGCCCCCCACCCCTGACCTACGTGGAAGGAGCTGGTGATTCTGAGCCCAGAGCTTCAGGGCACATCACAGTCCTGACTGCCCCTCAATAACAGAGAAATCACCGGAGCAAAATGCATCAGAGCACCATCTGGTCTCCGCGCACTTGCCGCCTCCAGCCAGGCCCTCGGCCCCTCACTGTCACAGGTACTAAATTCCCCTGGACATGCATGCCAGAGAAAGCCAGGGTTGAGAAATTCTAATAAATCCATCTGAACACTGTGCTCTCTTGGGGCTTATCAGTATTTCAGTTCTAGTCACAAAAATAACATGCTGTAAAAGACTGATTAGTCATCGGATAATTGAGTTCTTAAATGTCAAAAACAATATCGTATGAATATTCAACAGATCACACTACGGAAACTTACCTGCTCCATCAACAATGACTAACATTTCTCCACCATTGTTCCTTCCCAGAAATTATGTTAATATGACTTTTCTGAGGTGATGAATGTGGTTCTCTTTAAAACATATTGTCTTACAGGTTAATGTATAATGAGCTGGTTGGAGGAGAACGGCTTGCGGGGGTCATGCTGAATCTGGGACGCTGCATGAGTTTCACCTCTCTTTTTGTAGATAGAGCGGGTACTGGAGTAGAGTTCCTTCCAGCGGTGGATAGAATTCAGAGATCTGCTCTCTGTGAATTCTATTTCATATTTCATGTACTTATTTATTTATGTACTGGTTGCCTGGGACCTGGGGGGTGGGGCGGGGGAATGCACTGTTTTCATGCATTGGATTTTCAACAAGGACCCAGGTTCCAGTTTTTTTGGAAGCTGGAACATAACTCAATTCTGTGGGAAGCTGGGGCATAGTAGGTCAAATGTATTAACAAGACCTCATCTGTGTTTTTCTAAACTCACATGCATGGGTGCACACACACACACACACACACACACACACAATGACATGGTGGGGGCCAGTGGAGGGTGTAGTTGTGGCCATAAGGCGTTTTTGGAGCCTGGAGTCCACAAGGGAAGGAACTCCCCCATGCAGATCCTGCTTTCTGTTAGCCTGGCCTCTGCAGATGCTGCAACAGCTGGAGCCAGAAGCAGCTTGGAGGGCTGGGAGCCGGTGTTGGGTCAGCTTGCAGGCCCTACAGCGTGTCAGGGGCTTGCTCTGGGCGGGAGCCACAGGAAGTGCTGGGCACCAGCTGCTCTCCCGGCCAGCCGGCCACTGTCTGCTCCCAGGCAGCTCCGGGTGTCCCTCACCAGAAGCAGGAGACATTCTGGCTGAAGTTCTTTACCCCCAGCTCTCAGCCAGCCCCAGCCCAGCCCAGCTCAGTAAGACTGAAATGTTCATGGATAAAGATGCTCCTGCCTCGCTGGCTCAAGGATTTATAACCACGTCTGCCATCCTGTGCCTAACCCCGCTTTCATCCCTAGCCCATTTCTGCCTGTCCTAATCTTGTCATGCTCTCATCTACCTAACAAACCTTCAAGAACTTTATAATGTTTCTGCCCTCCCTCTCCCATCTTTTGCAGTAAAGCCTTTGTTTCTCTCCCAACCATCCTGGCAAACAATGATCAAAACTCACACAGATGCAAAAGAGTATTCTCGACTTCCCCACAGGGACTGTTCCCATCATGCTCCCCGGCCCATCCTCACCCAGCACCGGGCCCTCCTGGGCCTCCACCCTGCAGAAGCCGCACCCCTGATGAATCCAACACAAACACGTGCTTTCAAAAACCGCACTGAGCCACCTACCTCCCGCCCCCCACACCTTCACCCCAACCTCTGAGGTTCCAGGAGCTCAGAGAACTAAGAGAGACACTAAACTACTTATTCATCCCAGAGATTCTTTCTGCCTGCTGCCTGGTGCCAAACACACAGACCCTGTGTGTGCAAGGTTGTGCCAGCCCGTCAGGGGCAGATCACAAGCAGCTGGATTGAGGGCTGGCAGGCAGGCCGTGAGGACTGAGGGGTGACCTGTACAGAGCTCTCCCACCAGGCATCGGGCATGGGGAAGGCTTTCCAACTGGACAGGAGGCTGTTCCTGCCTGATAGGGGCCCGCAGACCACTTGCAGAGGGAAGGCCGCCAGGAGAGCTCCCCTGAGTGACTGAACAGGCAGGCAGCTCTCCTGCCCAGCGAGGGCGTGGGTTCAGCTGCCCCCACAGGGCCAAGGCAGGCAGAAGGCACCGCCCGGCCCTCACCCTTGCGGCCGAGTCTTAGAAACAGAGGGGTTGGGCCTTCTTAAACGTGTTTTTAATTACTGCAAAACTGTTTCATCCTAAGCGGCAGGCAGCGAGGTTCTCAGTTACCCACATGCAGATTGATGCTCTCTCTGTGAAGCAGTTAGCAGACATTTAAAAACAATTAGGATTGTGGTGACGCAACTCAGACAGAGCTCGTTAGGTAGGGGAATGGGGAAGTCGGCCATCATGCTCACCAGGTAACTAAGTTATTTGTGCTTTTGATGGGGAGGGAGAGAGATGATTGGTTTCTTTAATATTTCCCTTTTGATGTCAGATGCAGCTCTGTGCGTGCATGCATGCACGCGCGCGCACACACACACACACACACACACACCATTCCCTAATGCTTAGGAGGCCCTGCAGTGAAGAAGGCTGGAGAAGAGCGGTGTCTCTTGGCAAAGCCCGAAACCCGGTTGTGCCCTGCAGGCTGGGGGGGCATGGAGGGGCCCACACAGAGCTCCGTTTGGGGGTGTGGGTGAGCAGGCCCACAGGGAGCAGGGGGCATCTGCTTTCAGGAAGTAGCCCCTAAATCAAGAAAATGCCTGGCAGGGGGCTGGCTGCCTCTTGAGGAGCCAGCTAACACTGGCTCCAGATCCCTGCCTTAGGTCCTCGGTTAGTACCAAGTGTGAGGCCAGATCCCTGGGGGTGCCTGAGGGGTGGGTGGGGGGAGGAAGGGGTGGGAAGAGCGGGAGGCTGTCTTGCTAGAGTCCGCATCCTGAGTGGATTTCTCCTCCCAGGGTCCCAGGACCAGTGAGCTGTTATGTCTTGCCCAACACTGACACCTCCTCCTAGCTGCCCGTGGAGAGGCTCTGTGTACAGGGTTTATGTTGACCCACTTTGTTCCTACATGCATTCAAGTCACTCAAACGTGTAGAGAGGAGTGTGCCAGAAGTGTGCAAGGAGTGGGTGGAAAGGCCCAGAAAGCACTGGGTAACCATGGCCACCAGGCTCCGAAGCTGTGAAACGCCACTGCCCGGATCGACCACCCTTGCTCCGGCCTTCCCATCATGCTTTCTCGCCACAGGCTGTCCCCTGGGTCTATCACACCACGGGAAGAACATGGGAGTCAGTTCATCTAAGTTTAAAACCTGGTTCGGATGCATCCTAGCTATGCAATGTTGGCTGATTCCTTGAGATCTCTAAGGCTGTTCTCTCCCCTGCAAATCAGGGGCTGCTGAGAAGATTAATGAAGATGATATATACTATGTAGCAATTATAATAGTAACAATGTTAGGATGAGCAATGATGCAATGCGGGCCCTTGCGGTACCCATGCTTCCATCACAGACCAGAGCTTACCATCCACAAAGGCCGTCTGAACACATTTCTTCCCTAAGGTCTGAACTACAGGCCAACAGCTTGCAAGTTCTCCCTCATCTCTACTCAGTGAGACTTCTTGATCCATCAACCCTACATTCTCCCATTTACTAGTGATTAAAAAAACAACAACAGTGCCAAAACCTTTCAGGTACATGAAGGGAATGTTGTCTGATAATAACAAAAATATTATGCCAGTTAATGGGGAGAATAGTATTACTGTAAATAAACACCAGTGAGACGTGCCTTTTCAACCCCGCTGTCCGTATGTGGTGAGCCACAGATCGTGCTTCCAGATTTCTTTCTAGAAGGCCTGTCCCTAAGCCCTGGGCCAGAGGCAGAGTGCTCAGAGAAGAGGGTGTGAGCTACACCCCGGGAGCCAGCTGCCCCCCCTCCACGTGGGGACATCCAGACCCCGGACCACCCCATCTGGTCAGCCCACAACTTGAGGCGCCCAGAACACAGGAGCAGTTCTGAGCGTGGATTTTGTAATGTGCAGGGATGTTGATGTCTCCATATGCCGCCTCAGAGTGGGACTGTCTCACAGCGAGCACGAGAGAATCGCACCTCGGAAAGGAGCTCAGTAAATTCATCTGTGAAACATATTTCAATTCCAAAGGCAATTTTCTAATTAGTAACAACACACAAAGCCTTGGCAATATGAAAGCGGTTATCTCAGCAGAGTGGGGGGTTGGTCTAAACAAAGGCCCAGAATGAGGCGCCAGCTGCCTCCTTGGTCCGGAGCACGGGCTTCTGAAAACGCCAGGATCTTGGTTTGGAAAAGAGAGGGGCACACAGCCTGCCATACACCCCAACACTTGCTAGCAGACAGAAGCCTGGGTCTTCCACGCCACCAAGGCCCACGCGTTTACATGCATTCATTCATTCCACGTTTACAGCAGACTTGCCAAAGGTGTGACCTAGAAAGACATGACTATCGCCCTCCTGGGGCTCGCAATTTACCAGAAAACACAGGACAAGTTTCACAAACCACCGAGTGACCAGGGAGCAGCAGGGAGCGCAGGATCCTAGCTGGTCTGAAAGCAGAGGATGTTTTCGCAAAGGAAATGATGCTTAAGCACAGGGAGGTGGATTTGAATTCCAACCACAGCACGTACTCTAGGTGTAGATTTTCACAAGTTAATCATACCCTCTGAGTCCGGTATCTTCACCTATAAAATGGGCACACGATTACTGTCACATAGGCTAACCAGCAGGGTCACCACCATAATGTGCTTACAGTGCCCGGGACCAATTAAGGCACTTAATAGGTGCTCAGTAAAAAACCACCTCTTGTTGTGGTTTCAGAAGGTCTCCCAACCTGTGGCTGATAAGATGCAAAGGGAACACAATTCAGTCTTATCTGTCCCCTCAATGGAGGACTGACAAGTTATCTAACCAGGGCCACAGGGACCCAACCAAGAGAGCCGGACCCGGTTTCTAAAGCGAGTCTATGGTGCCCGGCAGGACAGGAAAACAGGGGCTGAGGAGGGCACTGCATTTGAAGCCCACCTTACAAGAAGGATCCTGTAAGTAAATCCAATCCCATCAGGCCATTCGAGCCTGGAGCTGAGGTTGCTGGGGGTGGGGAGGGGGCACTGTGAAGAGAAAGGCCTGGTGCAGGTAGGAGATGGCATCTCTGGCACCCAGGCCGTGTCCGCAGGGGCGGGGGCACACTGCACGGGGTCTTGGACCCTCAGACTATGTGCGAGACTTGAGTTTTAATCCAGCTTTACCCTGAGCTCATTTGCCTTTATCATTGCCCCTCCCAGGTTCTCAGCTTCCCTGTCTCTAAAATGGGAAGAATCCTTCCCCGTGTCCTCTGCACATTGTAAAAGTCAGTGAGCTCCTGAGGGGAAATGGGTCTCCAGCTCTAAAGAAGAATCCCAAGGAGTGTCCCCCACAACCGATCACTCCTGTTTTTCTCCACGTGAAGCCAACAGGCAGCACGGAGAGCCCAGGGGACTGAGGCCTCGCTTCTCCCCCATGATCTCTGTGTCTCTCTCAGGCAGGTGCACCTGCAGCTCCGCGGGGGCATTCCTTCCCTCTGTCCTTTACATCCCATCCCACCCGGGCTCCCTTCCCGGGGCCACACTCTCCTCCCTGATACCAGAGCCCTGAGCCCCGCAGGCATCCGTCCACCATCCTCGGAGGCCCTGGGCATTCGTTTCTCACTGCACGGGGCTGCTCATGGATAAATCGGTACCACAGGAAGCAGAAAACTAGTTTAACATCTCATTTATTTCATAGATGAGAAAGTAATTCCCTGCTGGATGATTGTCCTGAACCAACAATTCAGAGAGGAGGGATTTACAGTGTGGCCAAGGGCCGGGAGCGTCACTGCAGCGCTGCTACACAGTGGAGGGGGGACCTTTCTTTCTGTCTCCTGTTAGCCTGAAGAGAAAAGCTATTAAATATGATTAAGGTTAAGAGATTGCTAAAATTACAAACAGCCGCCATTCAATTATTTTGCTCTATAAAATGCAACACAGATTGGAGTTGTTTCTCTGAAATGCGTGTTTTGAAAATAATATAACACAACTGCTGTGGTTTGATCTAGCAAATCAGGTTCCAGATACCACTTCTAATGCAAAGCTAAAAGGTTCATAATTTAACTCAAAGTTTGCAACTTAAAGTCGTCAGGTGCTTACTTTATAGAAAAGCTTTATAAAGAGAAAAAAAAATCAATACCATCCCAACTAATATTCTGAAGTCATCTACAGCCAGAGATTCAATCAATTTTATCACCCATTAAAAGGATAGACAGAAAAAAAAAGATCTTTAAAAACCAGCAACATAGCGGCCTGACGGGTGCATATTTGGGAAGGGGAGTAAATCTCTCAGACACTTTCTGTCCTTTTTCAAAGGGCCAGAGTTAGGCACAGAGGGCGCTGGTTTCACAGAGGAGGTGGCAGGTAAATGGGACAGAGGAGGTGGCAGGTAAATCCTCCAACTCGATTCGACCTCCATGGCTTGGCTCCAGGAACCAGTCCTGGCAGCAGGGAAATGTCCGTGAGGACCACCTCTTGCTGCCACTGGACTTATGGCTCACATAGCGCATGGCTTACCCTCAGCTTAGAAAGAATAAAAGCTCAGATGCATTGAAATGAATTTTCTGTCCAGTTTATATTGAATGTTAAAATAATTGGAAATTCAGAGAAACCTCTATGCAGATATATTAGTAGCTAGAGACTTTGAGTTATTATGGTTAATAAAACCCAAGAATTATATTACACTCTGCTCACAGACTCTAGCCCAGGACTCACAGTCCCTCTAGACAGAATATAAGCCATTTATGAGAGTAAACTTTGTGCACAAGCTAAACACATAAAGCCATGTATTAGAATTGGACAAGATACCACGAGCCAAATACAGGCTAGCTAAATGCCATATTCCCAAGGGCCGCGGAGGCGAGCCCCTGCCTTTTTGAACCACACACAGATTTTCCTCTTAGCTCCTCCAGCAATAAAAAACAGCAGCCTCCCACGACTGGTGGCTGATAAGGAACTGGACAGATTCTGCGCTGTCTGATCATATTTCCAAGCCTCCGCTCACGGACACTGGGGATCCCAATACGCTGTTCGTGCACTGGGACCGCTGGGAAACAGACCAGAGGCGAGGCGCGTCAGAGCCCTGTGAGCAAGGAGGCGCCAGGTGGGGCCGCCGTGCGCAGGGTCAGTCGCCTACCCATTACCGCGGTGATGTTCACCAAACCAGAGAGAGAAACATGTAGTCAGACGGGGGGCTTTATCTGACTTGTTTATATACATACACTAAAGAAAACAGAACTAAATATTTCACATCAGGGAAGAGTCCCTGAATGTCGATGACAGGTGACTATTGTGGACATTTCAAGGACAGAAAACTCTCCTCTCCCTGTCTCCTCTCAGCAACCATTGGACCCTTCACCACACACCCTCCACTCTCATCTTGCAAACTTCTTAACATGTATTCCATGCGGTTTGCTGAGCACCGGCAGCATATGCCAAGCACCGTGCTAGGCGTTTCACTCCCACCCTCAAGAAGCTCTTTACTCAGTGAGGGAGAACGAAGTATGTACAAATACTTATAAGTCAACGTGATAACTGACTGAGATGCAGACAATGTGCTATAGGAACACAGAGAAAGACCCCTGCCTCCCGGGGCAGCGGGGAGAGGACCCAGGGAGAGCGAGGCATTCCCGCTCTCGGGCTGGGGTAAGCGTTAGCCAAGTAGGAGAGGTAGACAGAGGGAGGCAGGGAGGCCCTTCCAGGCAGAGGACAGAGGGTATACAAAAGGCGCAACCATGTAAATGAGTACAGGATGGAGTATAGGACAGGCAAGGGAGACTAGCAGATGGTGAGTCCTGAAGACAGACTAAAGCCAAATTGTGAAGGTCCTGGGACACCACGTTCCAGATGAGAGAGAGGCACCGAAGGATTTCAGCAGGGCAGCGACATGATCCAGTGTGTGTCTGAGCAAGTCAGACACGGAGGCCATCGGTGCGCGGACGGGGTGGGCTGCAGGCCTGGAGAGGAGGAGGCAGCAGAGGCGGTCATCCCGGGAGGAGGCCACACGGTCTGGGCTCAGGCTGCGATGGAAGGGATGGTCAGGGGGTCCTCGTTTTAAGACGTGTTTAGGCAGTAGAATCTGGCTCTTGGTGTTGACTGAATGCGAGCAGTAAAGGAAAGAAAGAATTCTAGAATGAATCTGGAGCAGAGATATCCAGCAGTGTTCTAGAAATAAGGGGCTCAGGAGAGAATCTGGGGCCTCAGAGCTGCCGCGGCCTCCGCTCAAGGCCCCCGGGGGTCAGGACCATCGCAGCTCCCGGGGGGCAGCCATGGCCCCAGAGTCCCGGCACGATGACCCTTTGCTGTGGGTCAAAAGTTTCCAACTCTAAGTCAGAGCAGAGGTTGCTGTGAAATGAAAGAGAAAAAGGAGACGGGAAACGCACTGGTCTTTGTGTCAACTGCCCTCCGTGGGCCTCGGTTTCATCTGTAAAGTGAGACTGTTGTAAGGCCCAGCGGAGGTCTACTGAGGCCAGAGGCTACTTTAATGAATGTGCAAATAAGGCCCCTTCAAAGTCCAGGTGCAGAGCAGGGCGTCAGGCGGAAACGTTCGGGTGATGTGGTCACAGGCCTCCGGGTTCCTCGCAGCACTGGTCCAGGACCCCGCTCTGCCGATGAGGTCACGGCAGACAGAAAAGGTACCACAGGAAAAAGAGGGGGGGACGGGGGGAGGGGGCATTCAGCTCCTGCCCCAGGGAGACTGCCTGGGCTGTCCTGTGCTTATCCAGAAGTTCTGCCCACCTAGTGCCATCCTTGCGACTCACCAGGACGCTGCACGGACTCCCCCCAACCCCCGGCACATTCTGCCAGCTCAGGGCCTGCCTTGCCCAGGCGATGCTCAGACCTTCCAGAGCAGATGTACTGGCTGGCCCCCAAGAAGGCTCCGCCACACCTCGGCTCCAACTCTTCAGTGCCTCCCTCCGGGGCAGGGCCAGCGGGCGGGGACGAGGCTGGCATTACGCGGTCGGTGCTGAAAGCTATGCAGGACTTAGTTACTGTCAGACGGACCACACACTCATGGGGTGTCCGCGCAGGACGAGAGTGGACAGTGCCGGCCAAGCGTGCTGTGCACCCACTCACCCTTGGTGACTGCTCGTGCCCCAGAACTCTCCCAGGAGCCCACCACCCAAATTCCTTCCACTCTTCCAGGCTGGGTGATATATCTGGGGGGAGCAAAGTTCAAACAAAAATGTGCTGCTGCCAGGGCCCCTCTGGACTACAGTCAGCTTCAAGAAACCCCTCCTGAGGAGAGCTCTCCTTATGCTAGTGTGGCTGGGTGGGCACACCTGCTCCTGGCCTCATTCTATCCCCCAAAAGCATCCCCCCACCAGCCGCTCTCCATGACACTCTCCCAGCCACTTCTCCCTCCACCCTCGCCACCTTGAGCCAGGGACCCAGCAGCAGGACGCACGGAGCGAGAGGGGGTCTCACCACTCACCAGGAAGGAAAGAGAAAGAAAAGATGCCCGCACATCGCCAAGGCTTCTGTTGCGTAATGTTGTGGCAGGCGAGGCTGGGGCGCCTTTATATATTTAATCATGTTCCGTTTCCAGCTGACACAACTCTACGGTTCATGACACGGCACCACTTAATAAGACTCACTGTCAGCTCAGGGAGGGGGCGGGGAAGCCGGGGGCAGGGAGGGACGACGGAGGAAGCTGATGGGAGAGGAGGAAAATGACGGCACTTTTTTAAAGACAGAAGGTCTGTTGTCGGTTTGGATTAGAGTCTAGGCCACTAGGGCAGGTCCCCAGGGGCTGCAAGCATCTCCCAAGCAGAGCAGAATCCTCTGTGCGGAGGCTCTGAGCTGGAAGAAGCCAAACAGTTTGCTAAGAAAATGGGAGAGCTGTGGGTACAGGGTTGGGAAGGCACCTATCTCGGACTCGGAGAGCAGAGAGAACGGGCAAGGTGGCAGCTCCTTTCCACCCTTCCTGACCCGGACAGTTGCCCAGACTTATCTCTACACCTCGACAATCATTTCCTCACAGGCGAGGAGCCCATCCCCTTATCTTAATAAAACGGTGCCCTGCCAAGCAGTTGCTGGCCTCACATTGGGCAGCCAGTAAAGACGTGTTGATCTGACAGAACACATTGTTTCTACCCAAGAGATGGTCTTATCTCCCTTGATGAGACAGAAAATAAATAGAAATCTAAAGCGCAAAGGAGCCGGAGGAAGCAAATCATTGGATTTTCTCATTCCACCCACTGGAAAAGTGAACACAAAGATGGCAAGGAAATTGCCAGCAATGACACAGCTCTTAGGGACTCAGCCGGACCCCAAACCCAGGTCTTCTGAGGCCCCACCCGCTGCTCCTTCAGTGACACGTGGCCACCTCTGTGGAATGAGGTTGTGTCCACAAATTACTCGCGAGTTCATCTATCCCTCCAGCCATCCGTCAATCCGTCCACCCGTGCATCCCTGCCTTCTATGAGGCTAGATGTGCACATGGCGTGGCAGGGGCAGGGGAGCATAAGACGACCCAAATCACTCCCGCCCAGCTCCCTGGGCCCTTCGTCCTGAGAGGGGAGGGCCTGCAGACATGACAAACACGCCCCAGCCCAGTCTGCTGGATGTTAGAGTCTGTACATGGGGCTGCTTAGGGTAGAGTACAGGGCAGGCCAGCTAGGATGGTGGTGGAGGGATTTGGAAAATCTTCACCAAAAAAGGCTCATTTGAGTTTCTGAATGAGGAATAAATGGCAGCCAGTCACAGGAGGGAAGGGAAGTATTCGAGACAGAAAGAACCCCAAGTGCACCCCTAAAACTCTGACCCTGTGGCTTCTGGCATGCCGCCCCATTACGGCTCTTTTCCTTCAGCTCGGAGCAGCCCTCTAGGTCTCTTTCAAGGCAATCTCACAGTCTTCTCATGACTGTGAAGCATCTCTGTGATGTGGCAATGAAGTGGCCACTGGCCACTGGCCCTGGCCCAAGAACCAGGTCGTTTGCTCCTCTGGCTCAATGCCTAACGCCTCCTTAACGCTGATCACCATCGTCATCCGGCATTTATCTGTGTCATCTGTGTTAATGTCTGCCTGCCCTACTGCAAGGGAATGTGAAGTCAGGTATCCCAACACCTGGTGTGGGGGAGGCACATTGCAGATGCTCAATAAATATCGGCCGATGGCAGCACAGATGAACCATAGATGTAGAAACTCATGTTCATGTAGTACAGAGCACATGGGATCAACACAGGGATGACATATATTGACTGATGGGCTTTTCAAGAAAATATACAGTGAAAGGAAAGAGAAAGAACAGAGGGGAAAGGAAGCAGAACGAGGGAGGGTTTTAGGAGGGGAACAACTTGCCTGAAGATGGAAGGGGGGAAGCAGGGGCTGGGTGGAGATGCAAGTTACAAGGTGGCCCTGGCTGAGGGTGGTAACATTGGTCAGGTTTACGGAGGGACGGGATCCTAAACACAGGTGGAGGGTTTTGCCTGGAACAGGAAAACACGTCTTTTCCAGAACAAAGAGAAGCAGACACCGCACATAGACAGTGGACAGCCCACACCTGCATGGTGGCTTCCCTGCCCTGCCTGCTGTGGTGCGTTTCTTCAACTCGAACTTGTGAATAAGGAGTTACTTGTGGACTTTTATAACTCTGCTCCCAGGAGAGGAAATAAAGGGTGATCCCCCACCACCCATGGATGTGCCCAGGGCATGTCCTCCAGACCTCCAGGAAACCCCTGATCCGAGGTTTCCGTCCGTCTCTTCACACTAGGGCACTGCCCCACGACCTGCCCCACACTCCCTGCATGGGCCACTTAAGGCCACTGCCACCGCCCCTGGTGTCAGCACCCTGCACGGCTTCCTCCGGCTGCGCTTTGCCTAACCTTCCTGAACAGGAACCAGCACTCAACACTTCAGCTCTTCCTGCTGTGAGTCTCTGATCTCAGTCACTTGAAAGCAAAGCCAAGGCTCTCGGGGGCCAGAGCTCCTGGCACTGACCGCGCTGAGACGTCCGGAGCGGGTGCCCTCCTAGGACGGGTTCTGGCTCATCTGGCAGCACTGCCACAGGGGGCTCTGGGGGCCTGGGGGCCGGGGCGGCCGCTGAACTGCCAGCCTCCCTGTCCAACTGTCACTCTGCTCTGCCCCGGGCCGGGCCACACACCCAGGCCACACACCCAGCTCTCTCCTCCGTCATGACTGGAAGAGTAAATGCAGCATCTACCTGGGAACCTGGGAAGCATGGCGGTGGCCATACAGAGGCACAGGAAAAGCGGGCAGCTGGTGAGGACTCAGAGGGAGACCTGAGCGCGGGGAGTGCCTGCTTCCGTCTGCATCCCGGCGCAGCCCCCCCGGAAAGGGCACGGAGCTGTCCCCACTCTTCTCAGAAGGCCGAGTCCCCCTGGATGTGCACCGGGGGGCAGTCTCATCGTCCTTTCCTAAGCGGTTCCTTAGGATCCTTGCTTGGCCCTGCTCGCCGAGGGGTGCTCACCGAGGGGTGCTGTTGCCTCGGGGGCGAGCAGGTGTGACGGGCGGTCTTCAGCCCTCCGAGTTCCGTCAGTAGGGGGCTGCTGACCCTGACCCTGCTCATGCTGCTTGTCTCTCACTGGGACCCCTCATCACGAGGTGAGGGTGGTGCCCCCCTGCAGGGCTGCTGAGAGGGCTGGAGAGGAGGGGCTGGGGGCCGCACACGGTGCCTGGCGGAGGCACATCGGACCTCATCACTGCGACGGGGCCTGTGTGAGCGCCCAGAGGAGCAGGCTTAAAGAGCGGCCATTCGCTACCGTCCCTTGCTGCTCACACCTCCCGTCCCCAGCTGGGCGGTGTGCTTAGTTGGGATGGTGCTTTCAGACAGCGGGTGGCGGCGAGGGTGTCCATTCCAGGGGTGCGGCCGGGAGGGTGCCAGAGGGAGGCCACGTCCCTCCGGCTCACCCTCCCTCACTAACCCGCCAGCAGCAATCAGCTTCCCCTCTTCCCTGTTTCCATGGTTCCCGCCCAGGCTGCCTGTAAAATCTGTCATGCTTTTAGCATAATGTGTGGAGAGCACCACAGCAAATAGCCGTGTGTCACGGGCAGGGTCCAGGCCAGGCCCGCCCCGCCGTTTCCTGGGGACGCTTCTGGCCCCGGGGGTCAGGTTGGGCACCTGAAGCATGGGTCTCCTCTGAGTGCTCCAGTCTAGCTAAATAAACTCCCTGTGTGCACGGGTCCCTCTCACAGGTGGTCCATTAGCAGCACTGCAGGCAGAGCTGGCCGCACTCTGATCACAGCCCCCAGCGGGAGCTGGGTGGGGGGGCTCTGCTCCCCGCCGGGCGCCTTCCCCACGCTGCTGCCATAAAAGTCCCCCAGCAGCCTGCCTGCCTGGGGGTGGCAGCTACTCCGTTCAGCTGGTGCATTGTCTTACTGTTTCTGTTTTTACTTTTTTTAAAAAGATAAGCTAGCTTTTGAATGGAGGACTGAAAAATGGCAAGAAGAAAGCACATACAAGTGGAGTCAGAAAACATAAATTTAAAACTGACTTTCATCACTTATTTGCTGGGCAGTCGTGCAAACATCATGTGACCTCTCTGGGTCTGTGGAATGGGAGCGATAACAAAACCCACCTCTCTGGGGTCAGGTTAGAGCATGTGAGGAAGGCTTTCTTAACTGCAACGCAGTAAATAAATGTGCATTATTCTTGCAGATCCATGAATTTTGGACCTGAGCATGCAGTAAACTTGCTGGTTGACTTCAGATAAATCCCTTAACCTCTCCAAGTCACTTTCCTTATCTATAAAACAAGATTAATAATACACATCCTGTCTTAGAGAGTTGCTGTAAGGATGAACAAAGATTAAAGACATGGAATCACCTGGAAAGCTATCACAAGCTCTTCACCTGTAAGGTAGCAGTGTCGCTTAAAGCAGGCTTGCAAAGAGGAATCGGAGACCCAGAGGTTCTGGACACTTCGCCGGCCCATCCTCCTAGGCATGCGCCATGTGTGGGAGATGTGCCAGGAGCAGCCGAGAGGCGAGCTGTGGAGAGGGGCCACGGGCAGCGCAGGGCCCGCACCTTTCAGCGAAGTTTGTGGGGCACTTGTCATGTTCCAGATCTCTCAGGTGCAGCAGCACGAACTTCACGTACATGATCTCAGTACTCCTTGTGGCCACAGGAGGAGGTTCGCTCAGGATCCCCTCTCCGTAGATGAGAAGCTGAGGCTCAGGGAGATCAAGGGCCACACGGGGTTAGTGGCAGAGCTGGGACTGTAAGCTTCGTTCTGATCCCAAAGCCGAGGCGCCGGCATTCCCTGAGCGCCTGCCGTGTACCAGGCGTGTTGCGGTGCCTCCCGCGCACCAGCCACTCTAGCCTCACCTCGGGTACAGGTCTTTCAGCGACCCTATTTTACACATGGGAGAACCGACGCACAGAGCTTTTCCAAGACTTCACAACGTATTATGTTAACCTCGAGTTAGGGACATCTCTAAGGTCCAAAAAGCCCGATCAGGGAGGGACAGAAGCCAGTGACGCTGGTGGCTCAGATTCTTCACCCCAGACTGGAAACGGCTCCTTGCTCAGGACCTGACACCACAGCTGGGCTCTACCTTTGCCCCGCACAGGAAGGGGTTTGTGTTTAACAAAGAGCCACCGTTCATGGAAATTGTTTTTTCTGGTGGTATTACTAATACTACTACTCACTTGTGAGTGATGAGTAGAGTTAACAAAATATTTTCTTACTCATTACCTCACCGTATTGGAAAACGGTCCCACAGACCCTTCGTTGAGAGGGCTGCAGGCTAGGATGAAATTAGCTCAGCTACCGGGGGCTCACTTGGTGCCTGGCTGTGTTCTGTGTCCTGTGATCACCCGCAGCAGTCCTGCAATACAGCCGGGAAAGCGGGGCTCAGAGAGACTGGCTGGCCCAAGGTCACATGACTAGCAAGAAGCAAAGCTGGGATACAAACCCACCCACGCGTTTCCCACTAAGCCCTGAGATGCTCAACCGAAAGCACCCTGAGAGCTCTGAGTCATCACCCCAGGAGGGAGGGATGACAGCCTGCCGGCGAAGCACCAGGGATGGGCTGGTGTCAAATGCCAGGGGGTGCTCCTCAGCAGAGCACACCGTCACTCTCTGCAGAGACGCCACAGATCCCTGCTACTGCCCCTGAGGCAGTGTCCCCTCCTGTAATGTGTGTGGGGTGTGTGCCTTGCACACACCCCACACACATGCACACACCCTACACGCATGCACACACCCCACAGCAAGCACATACCCCACATGCATGCGCACACCCCACATGCGTTCGCACACGCCTGCTCCTCTAGAGCTCAGAGAGAATCCACCCCACGTGACGCCCGCTCGCTGCCTCCCTGATGTCACCACCAGAAGCCATCCATCAGCAGCTCAGCTCTCATCGCCCCTGACGGCAGGGCAGCAGTCCTCACTCCCCTCTGAGGGGCCGTCTCTCTCAATGGGCTCTGCTGGACAGACACAGAAAGTGAAGTCGGCAGCGAGCCCTACCCTGCTCCGTAAGTCCCACTTCCTAAGGAAAACATTTCTTAACGCAGAAAGGAGCATCATGGGGGAGCACTTCCCAGAAGAAACTCACCCTGTCCTTGGCCAGCAGCTGCACAAACCTCTCCTGCCTATCATCAAGGACACTCTCAGCCCCACAACTGGCTAGGCAGCTTGAACAAAAGCTATGCATTTGGGGTCTGGAGAGCTGGGTTTAAGTCCCCACTTTGCTGCGCACCCTCAAGCAGTCTACTTCATTCTCTGGGCTTCTTTGCTCTCCTCTGCAGAATCAAGAGGCTGCAGGAAAAGCCCGTTTGGGCTGTAAGAGTCTATTTAGACCAAAGCAGTTTATTTCCCACCGCCCTGCATGGAATGCAGAGCAGAGGTCAGTGGGTCTGGAAAAGTCCAGCCCCTCCCTGGAAGCTGGAGGACGAGGCTGCGGATTCTGCAACTCCTGCTTGCCAGCTCCGTGAGGGATGTCAGACAACTGCCAGTCTGGCTCGGGATAAATCCAGGGCCGGGCAACGTGGCCAGAACAGAAAGGGAGTTCTGAAAAGGCGTGCTGGCTGGAGGGACGAGCAAATGGACGAGCGTCTCTGGCTTTCCACCCCCCCTCCATTATCTGCAGGTCCAGCCCAAGGCCACCACCTGCCTGCGTCCACTCCATGCCCGCCTGGCTCAGGCCCGCACCTGGACGACGGTTTGCCCTCAGTGCTGCTGCCTGGCCTTGCCCACACCCTGATGGATGGTGCCCAATGTGCAGTGAGTGACCCTTTATCTGACAGGTTACCGGCTATGGAGAGAGGCAGTTAAAACAGACACAGTAGTAAGAGGGCGGGGGTATATATTTGGCTACGGATGCACAGTGAATTACTTTAATTTGCAAGGAAAACTCTTCTGGTCTAAAGAATTTGATTGTTGCCAGAGAGAAGGATCCATCCAGAAGACGAGCCCCTACCCCTCAGGGGAGCTCAGTGGGAGAAGGGCTCCGGATGCAAACACTTGGTTCACTCCCTGAATCGGCATACTAGGGCAGCACCCGTACAGCTGCCTGGGTGTCCGTATCCTCCAAGGTGACGCGCATGGCAGCGGCGGGGCAGCTTCCCAAGCAGCCCCTGCAGCCCTCATAGGAAGAGAAGCCCCAGCTGCTGCCGCCAAATGCTTCTGCAGAAGCTGGCCAAGGGGCAGAAGCGAGCCTGGGGGCCACCGCCCCGGGGCGCTGGAGGATGCCTGGGATTTAAATCCTGGGCGTGGCTCTCAGAGTGTAGCCCCGTCCACTCTTTAGCGGGATAAGTCCAGTGTCTCTGAGGACTTGGCTAAGACGCCGCCTCCCCTGGGAGCTCCCCTGGCGGCCAAACCTCTGTAAGGAACCCAGAGCACGTGTCCTGGTGCTGGGCATCTGGAGGCAGCTTGCGGTGAAGCATGCCCGGAGTCCAGGAACCTGGGTTCGGATCCTGCTGGGAATAACAGGGGCGGGTCACAGAGGACTGTTCTCATCTCTAAAATGGGCTGACAGCCTATTCCTCACATATTTAATTGTGAGGATCAGGGGGAGCTTTCACGAAAGCAGGCCGAGCAGCGCCTGACGCACGCTGAGGACCGATCGCCACTGCCGTCCTGCTCTGCTCTTTCCCTGCCGGGGGCCGTGCAGCACTGGCCAGTTCTGAGGGCAGGCGGCTCCTTCTCGAAGCCCCGCTAACACTTGCTCCGTCTGTATCAGACTCCGTCCGCCAGGCTTCAGAGCCCACAGCTTGCAGGCGAGCGGGGGGCGGGGGGGGTCCCTTAGCACGACCTCCCTCCCTGGGAGAGCCGGCTCCTCCCTCAGGCGCAGGTCACGACTGACGCAGGAAAGCAAAGTGAGGAGGGGGAAGAGGAAGGACAAACATCTGAGCTAATGGCTCGGGGATCCCAGTCTCCCTGGGTGGCTGGGCGCCTCCAGGGAGGGAGGCTGTGGCATCGGCCCCTCCGGTGTGAAGCCCACGAGGCACTGGCGACATTAAACGCCCATCAGCCCACAGGAACCCACCCCCTGAAGCGTCTGATTGCTTAAGCATCTCTTTGCAAAATGTTTATTTTATTTATTTTTCCCCCATGAATGTTTAATCAGGTACCCTGACGAGGCGCACAGCAGCCGTCTCCAGAGAGCGGCCCAGGCGGTGTGACCATGGTGTGCTTCCTGGCGGGTGGCAGAGCGAGGCCATGGCCCCAGCCGGTGCCACCGGGTGCCCCACCCACTCAGTGCACCACGCCCAGCATGTCCACTGCCCTGCTGGACAGGCTCAGGTGTGGCCACATGGGGTCCCTGCTCCCCAGGCTGGTGGTGACCGAGGGGCCCCTTGTTCCCCGAATCCGCCGCCTGCTCACAGAGCGGAGGCAGAGGGTCTCTCACCACCCAGGAAAAGCCCGTTCTTGAACAATTCAGCCTCTCCGCACCCAGACTGAAGCGGAGGGAAACCCCCGGCTCCCCCTCCTGAGAATCCTGCAGGGCCTGTCAACCCCTCCTGCCCTGGCTTCCCTTCCGAAGGCCTGTCCCTAGGAGGGAGGGACTCCCTGCTGAAGGGGGCAGCCAGACTCCCCTCCTTCCCCGCGCCCCCTGCTCCGCACAGCCGCAGGACCCCACTGCCGCCCTCATCCCGAGCCTCCGGGATTATGGGGAAAGCGTCACCTCGGGATTAAGCTTCAGTCTGACTCTCATCAAACACTCTGGTCACTGAGAGTTTGCTTAACACCAGACCTTTCAGGCCCCGTCAAAGTTAACAAGGCCTGACAGATTTGGGACTAAACAGAGAAACCCAGACAAATCCAGACTTTCACAGGGGCCTCCAGCGATGGCGGCAGGACAAGTGGGAGTCTCAAAAGCTGGAGACCCTCGCGTTAGCTCCTTCCTTGGGCGAGCGTGGCAGAGGCTCTGCGTCCCAGCCTGGCTCCCCCTCTGCCCAGTTGCCCCTTGATGGTGTCTGACGCTTTCACTCTGAGTGGGGGAGCTCAGCCCAGGCATTCGGTGCCACGTTGACTCAGGAGCAGGAGGATGTGGGCAGCTCCAGGGTGGGGCAGTGGGGCCAGAATGGGAAGGCCCCTCTCCTCCGAGCTCCTGCCCAGTCGGACCCCACCTCGGCCCTGCGCTGTGCTCAGAGCTGCTCTGGCCACGCGAGGCCGCCCTGGGGGGTGGGTCTTGGTTGCATCCCCAGATCTTGTCCCTCCCTTTGCAGATGCCCACCATCGCGACCCCAATTCCCAGCTCTCCACCCAGCCAGACACAGAATGGCAGCCACGCCAAGCTCTGGGCAGCGGACCCAGCACAGCCTTGCCCATGGATTCCAACACTCGTTTTGTTACACACGTAACTGAAGAGACGGGATAAGAACGCGGAAGCCTGGGGGCTGCAAAGAGGGCTTCAGACCAGCTCCCTGGCTGTGGGGCTCTGGGCTCACTCAGAACTCTCGGGGTCCTCATCTGCAGTACAGGAGCTGGGAGCAATGACCTTCCCGGGAGCCGGGGAGCTGGGGGCTGGGTGCCGGCTCCCAGCGCAGTGCTTGGGAAAGCCGTGCAGAGCAGAAAGATATTAACAGCATCTCCACTTCCTGCTTCCTCGGTAGGGTTTCCAGAGACGCACATGCAGCAGCTTCCGCTTCCCAGCTCCCAACGGGCGCAAGGAGGGTGCAGATCACACCGAGGCGCCCAGAGGGGCAGGAACCGCTGCCCTGCCCTGAGGCCTGCTGCCTGGTTCCTCGCAGGCGCCCTGCCTGGCCTGTCCTGGCCCTGCCTGGCTGCTTACCTGCCCGCCTCCAAGCACCTGGCTTAGACTCCAACTGCACCTTGAGAAGCAAGGGAGATGGGGGCCGGGCGGCTGGGGAGACTTCACTCTAACTTTTATTATAGATACAAAGGAAAACAATGGCTGTTTACTGAAAACTAATTTTTTGGAAATTACTTTCTCATTTGTTTTACCCTTCTTAATTAAAATTTACTTAGTGAAGAGAACACCCCATAAATTAACTCAAACGCAACAGCAAATGAATTAGCATTTGGTTACTAGACGTTACTCACCGGCCGGAACCACCGCGTTCAGGCTGCTGGCTGCGTTCGGCGTCGGGGGCGGGGCGGGGCTGGCAGGGATGGTGGGTTCCTCGGCTGTGACCGCCAGACGGGCCCTGCCCAGACCCCTCTGTCACCTGCCCTTCCGCACACTCAGGCCACTGCTGGAGCAAGGTCCTTCTGTGAGTGGGGTCCAGGCCAGCCTTCTTCATGTGGGGTGCGCCCTCCCTCCCTGGAAACAAGCAGGAAGAAAGGCATCACCAGGAGAGCAAGGCTGTGTTGGAGGCTTGCCAGGAGGCTGCAAGACGGGCACAGGGACCCCAGGAGGCCCCTTCCAGCCACGGGGATCCTGGGTCTGTGGAACACAGTTAAGAAAGACCAGTGCCAAGTCCGTCCTCTTCTTAAGTAATATGAGAGGTTCCCGTTGGACGTGAGGAAGAGCTTCCCTAAGGTGAGAACTAGAAGGCAGAAAGGGGAGTTAATACAGGAAACAAGCTGGATTAGACTGTTTCTGCTGACAGGCCACTCTTATTTCTTGCAAAAGGGGATAAGAGGCTTAGAGCAAGGTAGTTAAGGACCCAGGCAGTCTGCTTGGATTGGAACCCCAGCTCACCTTGTTGCTGTTTGACCTTGGACAAGTTACTAAACCTCTCTCAATCTTAGTTTTCTGGGATAATAGTAATTCCTACCTCCCAGGGTTGCTGGGGAGAATAAGTAAGGCAGTGCATGTGAAGCCCTGAGAATGGGTCCCGGCAGACAGTGAGGGCTGGGGAAGCACCAGCAACAGCTGTGAGGGCGGCTGGGTGTGCAGCTCTGGGGCCACATGCTTGGCCTTGAAGCAAAACCCAGCCCCTCACCAGTAACCAAACTTGTCCATGCCTCTGCTTCCTCATCTGCATATGGCAACCAAAGGTTCATGTTTTGAGGAGTAAATGATTTCATACACACAAAGTGCTTAGAATAATAGAATAGTGTCTGGCACATAATAAATATTCGATAAATGGTTGATGATGAAGGTGACGGTGACATTGGTGGTGGTGGTGATGGTGGCGATCATTTCATCAGCACCCTTTTTCACACTGTGACCAAGTAAGGAATGCAGAACCAAAAGCTCGCACGGGGGCCAGCCACCCTCAGCCCTCCGAGGGGAGCCAGGCTGCCCGTGCAGAGGCGGGCTCTTCTGCAGAGAGACTTGCCACAATGCACCACGCCCTGCAGCTGAACCAACAGGTGAGCCCGGCCTGGCCAGCTGACAGCAGCCACACGCCTCTAGCGCAGCCTGACTCCCTTCTAGCTGTGCCTTGTGGCGGCCCCACGGACAGTCCCCCTTACTGACCAGCCGGAGGGGCAGCCTGAGTCTGGTGCTCACTGGTGAGTGGAGATGCAGGCGGGCTTCTCCAGCACAGCTGCGCTCCTGCAGATGAGGGCTCTCGGGGGAGGAAGGTGGACATGGCAGGGACTGTGGCTGTGACCAGAAGGGCTGTTACAAGAGGCTTCTGACCCGCCTGCCCTCTCCCTCCACCCGGCCCGGTCCTCCATCCCCCAGGGGAGAAGCCCTCCAGAGGTGGTCTACAGGCTCTTCCAGCAGCCAGGCACAAAGGCCAGGGCTGGGCAGCGGGAGAGGTGGCAGAGCCCTCTCTCCAGGCAGGCCGTCCCCTCTCCAGCAGGGCAAGACTTCTAGGGACAGAGCCAGAGGCCAGTGGGAAGGAGCAGCTTTGCTGGGCACCATGTTAAAAGCGGGTTGTGAGGCAAAGCTGAGCTGGTTCAAATCCCAGCTCCACCCACGAACCATCTACACAGCCCAGAGCAAGACAATGAGAGCCTCTGCGCTTCAGTTTCCCCAACTGCAAAATAGGGATAATTCTTACTTAATTCACAGAATTTTTGTAAGAATTATGGGAATTAATACAAAGTGCTTATTTAACCCAGTATTTGGAATAGAAGCAGCATTATGTAAACATCTGATATTTTTATTACTAAATAATAATTTGTTCCATAAAACACATGCCATCCATTCACTCACTGCATTTTTATGGAGCACATTTTATGTGGAAGACATTACATTTGGTGCTGGGAGCATGAGAACAAGTTAGAAATGCAGCCCTGGTATCCAGCAAGGGGTGCCTATGATGCAGGGAGGTGCGTCTGCACACAGGCAGGCAAACGGTGGAGTCCTTCAAATTTCGCATTGCCTGTCATTTGCTTCATTCAACAAATATTTATGAAGCATGTACGATGTGCCTGATACTGTGAGAGGCACAGGGCTGTATCAGGCCCACAGAAGTAGTCCCTCCCACCAGAGCAAACAGTCTAATAAGAATGAAGCCAGTAATACAGTCTGTAGCAGATTCTACTACTGCCTACCCGGTATGCATCACCCGTCTCCTCCTGCCAGAGCCCGCAGGTGATGCCTACATCCCTTCTGTGAACCCTGGAGCCTGATTGGTCCGGGAATGGGTGCACGAACCAGTACCTACAGACCAAGATGTGAGAGGAAGGTGCTGGGGGTTCTGGGAACAGCCCCCACCACTCCCCCATGAACGAGCTACAGGTAGAGAGTGTCTCCTTCCTTAGAACAGGACTGTGTGTCCGCAGTGACGTCTGGATCTGCTGAGCCATCTCAGACCAGGCTGAAGATAAAGGCGATACTTGGGACTGCAGAACAGGGAGACACAAAGGACCTGGGCACTGAGGACAGCCAGAGACCCTGAGCCCACCCACCCTGAAGCCTCATCTCCCTTTGAGCCTCCTGTTACAGGAGATAACACATCTCTCTGGTGCTGAGCCAGTCTGAGCAGGATTTCTGTTCTCTGTTGCTAAAGCGTCCTGGGGAATCACAGGCTGGTGACGATACATATCACTATCAAGAGTTAACATTAGAAAGCACCCGACATTTCACAATACACTTCCGTGTTTATTGTTTTACTTGATCTTTAAACCAACACCATTGGAAAGGTCTTCTTTTCATCGTCATTTCACAGCCGCCAAAGCGAAGGCTCAGGGGGTTCGGTGACTTGCGCACAATCGTTTGGTCGGAAGGAGAGGACCTGCTCCCCGCCCCCCAGCTCGAGCTGCCTGGCTCTGCTTTCTGTGTCCTCGCCCTTAGATCTGACGGGCTGCCGCTACCCCAGCATCAGCATTTTTTGGAAGGCCTTTCCTGGAATGGTCAGTAACTGATTTTGATAAATAAACAGCCCCAGAAAGGGGCTTCCTGCTGCTTGCAGAGGAGCCCAGGCATGCTGGCTTGAGCCACGAGAGGTTTCTTCCCAAACGTCTTCAGCAGATCTCACCAGAAATGTGAGTTTTGGGAGCTGTCAAGAAGGCAGACAGACTGAACCTCACTCTCTTGGACGAGGACCTCCATGACTGCCCCAGTGGAGAGATGGAGTCGAACCACGGACACCAGCAGGCCATTGAAGAAGAGGGACTGTCGGCTGTTGTTCTTAGTACGGACACTTCTTTATCCCCCATCGCAGTTCCAGAAGGACTGGGGAGCTCAGGAAAGGGGTGCCATAAAGTGAGAAAGAAGGGGCCACAGGAAAGGCCTATTAGTAAGCACTGGCTCAGAGAGGAGCAGCGGCCAGAGTGGGGCCAGTCCTCAGGGGGCGGGCCTCGGGGCAATCACTGTCCAGGTCAGGACTGGACGAGAGGTGGACCGACATGCATTTGGGGTTGCAGAGGGGCAGGTCAACAGAGCGAAGACCAAGGGGGAGCTCAGCGAAATGGCCAGAACCTGGAAGTCGGTCTGACGACAGGGACTCCTCAAAGTGTGAGAGGCAGGTGCCCAGGCAGAGCAGAGCTCAGACCAGATGCTGTGGCAGGAGGTGGGCAGCTGATGGCCCTTGACTACACCACTCGCTTGCTGTCTCTCCCTCATTCTTAAAGGAGCTGTGTACAGATTCTGAAAGTTTTAGAACAAGGGGTATTTTAGAGTTGCCCTTGAGCTATTCATCCTAGTTAAAGGGTGGGGTAGGGAGTTGAGGAAGGGTGACGGGCTTGGCCATGGGAGGACTGTCCACGATATCACAGAGGAAGCAGAAATGGCATTTTCTTGGGGAGAAGCACCAGACTCCCATAAGACGAAGTAGGGCCACCTGGTAAAGGCGCAGTAGCATGGCAAGTGTGGACACCGACGGGCTGGGGAGGAGGGAGGCTGGCCCCTGCACATCTCGGGGAAGCCTTGAATGGCCCACAGGAGGACACCACCACTCAGGACAGCAGGGGACAGTAGGCGGCAGTGGGGAAGGGTCTGAGAAGCCGTGAGGGCTAACAGGAAAGGTCAGAGATATTCTGGGCACCTGTACCCTTCCCCCCAGTGCTGACATGACCTGGGAACTTAAGGTCATACATACAGCTCTTGTGAACCCTAATCTCCATTCTGCAAGTGTGCATTTGAGATTTGCAAAATGTCCAAAGCCTTTTGGAGACAATCATAGTGATAAAGTGCATGACCCGGATGGGTAAGATCACATTCTGTGGGCAGTAACTACATATTTTTGTAATCGCCATTTCTAACATTTCTACCAAGCCTGAGACCCAGACAGAGTGACTGCCCAGGATCATACACCTTCCCTCTTAGAGCTGGCGTGGTCACGTGGCAAGCCCAGGCTTTGAGTTCAGAAAGTGATGGTTCTGTCGCTTTCTGTTTCTATAAAATAAAGACGCAAGTAGCATCCCATAGCATTGTTCTAGGATGTAATATGATGACGTGTGCAAAGGGTTTGGGGCCCAAATTGGCCGCATCAGTGGCACTAACGAAGCATTGCTTCTTCCCCTTTGTCCGCCTAAGAGATGTGCCTGAGCCAGAGGCCTCATTTTATTCCTTCTGTGCAGCACAAATCCTCCCAAATGCTTCCGGACCTCCACATCGTGAGCCTGGTTGAGGGCCTGACCTTCTGGAATGAATTCTGCGTGCATGATGTCAGCAATGTCAAAGAAGCAAATCGGCACTGGCTTCAGCTTGGGTCCTGGCTCATCACTGCTGTGGTCTAAGAGCTACGGAAATTCTCCGTGGCAAGCCCGGGCTCTTCGCTTCCCACTCACAGCAGACATGGCGGCCGGAGCAGCAGTAACCAGGCGCCCACTGTATGCCAGGTACAATGCTGCTATTTGCAGCTGATCTTATGTAACCCGCCCCCCCCCCCCCCCAGCAGGCCTGCACAGTAAGAACTGGAATCCTTATTTTCTAGAGGAGGAAACCAAGGCTCGAGAGGTTAATTACCTTACCGAGGCATGCTGGCTCCTTGCAGAGGAGAGTGGAGTTAATCCCAGCCCCCCCTGGGGCTAATGTCCACCCTTTTCTTCAACACCACCCAACACACCGTCCCAAGTTAACACTGTATTTCAAAATGTACTGTTTCATCCGTCTTCTTTAAAAAAAATCATAATAAATGCCAAGTTCATTGTTTCTCTTCATCACTCAAAATGCATACCAAAAGTTATATAAAAGCTTTGCTCCTGTGCAGGTTTTATTCCAGAATGAATCTGTCCATTTATCTAATTTTAACTCTTCAGCCATCCTTCTATCCATGTATAAATGTGTGAAATCTCTGACCTTTTCAATATTTCCACTGGGCCATTGCACAACTGTTTCATGTGTCACTGTGGATGGTTTGACTTTGGCCTCCAAAATGTGGGTGCTTTCATGCAGACTTGCTCCTGGTATTAGTCTGCCCACATATGTCGACTTTATCTTGCCCATGGTCTTACCTGCAGATTTATTTGCCCTTATCCAAAAATGTGATTTAAAATTTTTGCTCTAAACATCACTGTTCACTTCCATGTCAACACAGAACAACACACACTTCTGATCACCAAAGACAGGGTCATCTACCCTGCACCATATTTCATTTACATTCAAGGATCATCATCTTCTGCAAGCCGCCCCCAAATTTTATCTCAGCATTCTAGATCCGCACCACAGTGATACTCAGACCGTTTCATATAATAGCAAGTCTCTATTCTATCAAAATGCGATCGAGCAGTTACCCTTTGACTCGGTAGTACCACTTCTAATAATCTACCCTGAGGAAATAATTGAAATACAGACAAAAGATTTATGCGATGCTCACTGAATATTATATAAAATAACCAAAAATTGGAAACCATCTCAATATCAACAATAAGAGAACAGTTAAATAAATTACAGTACATAACTACAATGGAATATTCTGAAGCCTCTAAAGATCATGTTTTCAAAGAATATTTAAAGACATGGGGACGTCTTTAAAAATTAGATTTTTTTTAAAAAGGAAGAGAAAACCACTTTCACCTATATGAAGGGCTGCTAAGTGAAAAGGGAATTCACTTACACTGAGTGGCTCCGAGGGAAGAGAAAGGAGAGATACCAGTAAGAAAAAGCTCCCTAGAAATGTATTTGGGGGCAGTTGTAATTTTTCTAGTGGTTACAGTTATCCAAACCTGTAAAAGATTTCCTGAGCAGGTAATGATCTCCCTGATGCAGGAGGAATTCAAATGGAGGCTGGGCAACCCTGGGGACACTGCAAGAGACTCAGGCATGGAATGTGAGATGGCCCAGAGAACCCTCAAGGATTCCTCTCCCCTGGTAAGATGGTACTACTAGCTTTTGCACTCCAACCGCGTATCTGAGCATTAGTGTTGGAGAAGGACTGAACAGAGCAGGCGTGAAGGATGAAGGCGCGGTGAGAGCAGGCAGGAAGTCTGATCAGCCATTAAGTCCCCCAAGCGACAGTACATGGGTCCAGCTTAGAGTCTGCCTTTGGGCCATATTTTGTCAAAGCGTGGTTGCCCCTCACTCAGACTACCTGGTCAGTTTTTGGCCCTTCCTAATAAAAAGATCCTTTTCCTTAATGACCTGTTTTGCATCCATACATTTTCTTCTCATCCACTTGGGGCCTATAGTCGCCTTCTTCACATGTAGAGGTACGGTCTTCATTGAAGACAGCTGCAGGTCAGAGCTGGAGGGACAGGGCAGTCTATAATGACTACTGCCCTTCCTCAGAAACAGGGTCCCCGTGGTGTACCTCACTACTTCATTAGCAGTAGCTCAGGGTTATTTTATGTATGTTTGGTTATCTGGGAGCTTTTACTGTGAAGCAACTCCCAGTTGGTGACAGGCCACTGGAAAAGATTGGGGGAACTGCCTTGGAAAGGTCTAAAGAGAGATTGTGTAAAACAAGAGGAACCTGAGGACTTGAGCTTTGGAAGGACCCAAGGAACACCTAGCACCCAGATCTTGCTAGTTAATGCCATTTTCCAATAAAATAAAGGGAATCGAGTCTCCTTAGAGAAATCATTCTAGCGTTGGGGCAGGAAATCTATAAAATGAGCCTGGAACATCTTAGAGAACCAGAAAGTAAGGAAGTCCTCAAAACACAAAAGGGTGCTCAGGTCAAAGGGACACAGGAGCCAGCCTGACACGGCTCCCTCGTCCGAAGCTGGGAACATCTGAGCAACAGCATTAATAACGTAGCACTTTGTTATGACCCAAAATATAAAACAAATATCCTTGAGTCCATACTGATATAAATAAATGATCGATTAAACAAACAAATGGGGAAGAAGAGACAAATCTCCCGGGCAAAAGAATTCTAAGTGATCGATGTAAATACTCTGCCTTCAGTGGGCTGCACACAGCGGCCCTTCCAAAGAGAACAGTAATTTTATACTGGAGAAACCTGCCAGGCACGACCTCAGCCAGGGGATGGAGGCCAACAGCAAGAGTGGTAAGCCGCGGCAGCAGGCGGCCTGGGGTGGGGGGGTAAGACGGGTGCTCTGTCTGCCGTCTCCCTCCCCAGACAGCCATGAAATCCCAATTGAGGCACTTTCTACAGAATACCTGGCCAGTCCTCCTCGAGACTGCCAAGGTCGTCACAACCCAGGAGAGTCTAAGACACTCTACAGCCAAGAGGAGCCTCCGCAGACATGGCGACTGAGTGTGACGTGATGTCCTGCAAAGCGGAACAGGACAGTGGTGAAAAAATAAGGAAGTGTGGATAAAATACCAACTTAAGTTAATAGGAAGGTAACAGTATTGGCTTATTAATTACGACACAGGTACCAACTAACGTAAGACATTAACAAGAGGAGGGATTGGGGGGGTTATGTGCGAACTCTCTGTACAATCTTCTAATGTTTTTATAAGTCTGAAACACTTCTACAAAAGAAAAACTTCATTTAAAAAGCAAAAGTCTTAGGAAGACCCTCAAGAGGATTTGACCTGTGTGAGCACTTTGTGGGAGGTGACAGAGACCAAATGCTCAGAGAAAGAAAGAAAGTGGGTGAATTTCCAGCACTGGGAAACCGAGAACAGAGCGGTAGGCCGGGAGAACGGGGCCCTTCGGGGGGCGCCAGTTTCATCCTGAACCTGGGGCTTGTGCCTGGTTCCTGCCGGAAACGCTCCAGCTGGCTCTGTCCTCCAAATCAGAAAGAGCTTGTCCACCTGGCTGAGAGTAAAAGCAGCCTGGGGCAAAGATCAGAGACTTCGTGTCCAGCAAGAGAAAGCTGAGCTCTGAGACCCCCTGCACCCCAGCTGTTTGAAGACCTGGGATACCTTCTCTGGTCCCAGGTCCAGGACTCGCTCACCTGGAATGCAGCCATTCTTTCATTTGTAACAAATAGCTGAGCAAGTCGATGGCTCGATGGCTCGTGCGCTTCCTGTAGAGGAGATGGGGTAGCGCCCCAGAGCTGCAGGGAGCAGGGCTGCGGGTCCACAGGGCAGCCTTCGGAGGGGCATATATACACACACTTCATTTCACAATTGCCGGTTCATGTTCCTAGGAAGCAGGGAAACTGCAGGTCAGAAAGAATGGTTTGGCAGAGCCCCTGGCTTCTGCCATCCTGGAGACACTGGGAAGAGGAGACATCCAAGAAAAAGCCACAGCAACGAATGAAAGACTGGGAAGCCAACACATTCCTTTCTCAGTAATCAGAAAACCAGTTTCAAAAGGGCAGAGCTTAGCTTCCTGTGACCTAGAACCCCCGTGCGCCTGGCCCCGGACTCATGGTTTCCTGCCTTCTGGGGCCTGGCCTCACCCCCGTCTGTGATCCGCCAGAGCTCAGCCTCTTTCACCCCAGAGCACCCTCCCCCTCTGGACCTGGCTTCTCTGGACCTGGGCGGCTCCTTGAGCCCAGAGGGTGCCCTCGAGCAGCGCCTACTTATTTCCCCCACTTGCTCACATCCCAAGGGAAAGTAGTAGAGAGGAAGTTTGGGGGTCGTATGATTAAAAAATTGGCTGGGCGATGTTTTATGCATGCATCTGTTATGCTAAAATAACCATCCTTTCTAACCAGGCCCACCTGCTGTCTTTTTCAATTTTAAGTATTTCTAAGTAGCAATCAAATCAGTATAATTTGTTCTTTATCTCGGCAAAACCATTGTGAAAGAAAAATGTGACCATTATGTTACATCAGGGAAAAATACAAGCCCTTTATTTGCAGCCTTCTCTATATTCTATCAGATCTCACAGTTGTCATTATGCCAGTTGTATTTAATGTTGTTCAAATGAACAGAGCCTTCTTTAATCACTGCAGCCTTCTTTCCCCTAAATGCTTCTTCCCAGGTTATGGTTTTCAGAGATAAATACATAAATACCAATGTTATGAATACGTTAAGGGTATCCAAGAGACAGCTTTCAAGATTTGTAGCAAGAACCTGCTGTCATTGGAATTATACAATAGCTGGCTGATGTTTTGAGTATGAAGTTACTGGGTGTTAGGAGAAGGCCTGATACCCTGCACGGAGGCAGAAGGCTATTTTGAGCCGATCACAATAGAACCGTCAGCAAACACTGACTTTTAAGTCTGGTATCAGAATCCTCACTGCTAAAAACCAAAGGCAGCAAGTCGGCCCATGAGCACCCGTCCCCCCAGAGCTAGGCAACGGCACCGTGTCCAGCAGGTTTCAGGATCTCCCCTGCAGGCAGGGGACCCTGCGTCTGCCCAACATCAAAGACAGGCAGGGGTGGGGACTCAGTTCCAGCTTCTAGACCATGGACTGCAAAATAAAGATACTTCATCTGCAAGTTAGAAGCCAGAGGGGTGGGAGGTGAAATGACTCTCCCAGACACGTATATCCAGTTAGATGCTGAGCTGGATTAGAACCCGAGGCAGCTGACAGTGCAGTTTTGCCTCCCTGCCACCTTCAGCACCCCAGGCTTTACATTACATGGGATGATGCCAAGGGTATATGCATCCTCCTTCCATTCACTCAGGCGTTTACTTGGCAAATACTGACCCTGTGCTGAGATGCTGGGAAGAATCATTATTATCATCCATAGTCAGCATTTTTGAGTGCCTGTACCGTTCTAGGCACTCAACGTAAATGAAATCAAAGATCACTCATGGTGCCCTGAGGGGTAGATGCTGTGAAGATCCCCATTTTACAGATAAGCGAGGTTAAGCTGCTCGCCAAGGTCACCCCCGGAGGAAACCAGCTTCACACCGCAGCCTGTGGGCTGACCCGGCACCCGAATGCCTACCAAGGACGAACCGCCCGCAGCTGTGTGGTGCTGAGCAATGCTGCCTGAGTAGGGCACTGCGGTTGCCCCCAGGAGCCTGCAGTACAGAGAGGAAGCAGTTATATAAACAAATAGCTGGACAGCAAGACATGATACAATGTGTCAAAAAAGAAACATAAACAAATCCTAATGGGAATGCAGAGGAGGTAGTGATGAATTGCATCCAGCAAGCTAAGGGCACAGGGCAGAGGACAGAGAGTGGGCGGGACATGGTCGGACATGGCGGGCGGGGTGGAGAATGGCTCCTGTCTTAACAGCTAATAGTGAAAATCACAAGATGTCTCTGCATCTTCTCATGTCCAGTGGGAGAATAGTGACTATACTTTTTAGCTCCAAGGGTTATGTCCAGATTTAAGGGAGAGAATATATGCAAAAGTGATTTATAAATTGTAAGTTCCTCATTGGTTTTATGTGTAACTGGTGGGCTGTGAGCTCCTTGAGGGCAGGGAAAACATCTTACTCACTGACTGCACGGTGTTGGCTCAGCCTGGTGTCTGACATGTGATGGGCAAGGTTGGATCATAGAAAGAAGGGAGGGGAAAGGAAGGGAGGGTGGGAGGGCAGGATGGAGACAGTCAAGAGGTAAGAAAGGATGTTGTGTCCACCTGGGCTTTGAGAGAAACAAAACCAGGCTCACACATACATACATACATACACATATTAAGAGATTTTTTAAGTTATTGGTTCATGCAATTGAAGGAGCTGGCAAGTTTGAAATCTGTAGGGTGTTTGCTGGAAACTCAGGCCCAAGTAATGCTGTAGGCTTGAGGCCGAATCTCTTCTTTTGGGGGGGAATCCTCATTATTGCTTTTAATGCCTTCCACTGATTGGATGAGGCCCACCCACATGATGAGGGTAATCTTACTGAAAACCCACTGATCATTGTATTCACCACATCTACAACCTGCCTTCACAGCAATACCTGGATTTGCGTTTGATTAAATAACTGGGTCCTGTAGCCCAGCCAGGCTGACACATAAAACTGTCACAGAAGCTGTTCTAATGGAAGAAAATGGCAGAGCAAGGCACAGAGGAAAGGAACAGAGCCAGAGTTAGACATTAACCTTTACCTCGGGGTTTGGCCAGGCGTCCGGGCGGAGGGTGGGCTGCCAGCCAGAGGCCATCCCAGAGAGGGGGGGAGAGCCGGAGGCACCGGGTGCTTGTGGGGTCGCTGCTCATGCATGTGCAGCAGAGACGGGGAGCTGCTGAAGACCGCAGATTCAGGGCCCCCACTCCCAAACCGCTCGGACACCACCTCCAAGGCGGGGCCAGCAATAGGAATTTAAAAGCTCCCAGGTGATTCTGATATAACCAGCCGACACTGTTGGGTGGATCAGAGTAAGGAACTGCAGGTGCTTCTCTGTAAGATGGACTGAAGGTCTCAAAGCCTGGGTTAAGGCACGAGTCTTCACCTACCACTCATTAGCCAGCACACCCAGCCTCAGTTCCCAGCCTGTGAAATGGACCTGCTCGTAGGGCATCTCCGGTGGCTGGAGATGTGGAATAACACATGGGAGGGCACCCCACAGGCATTACGGGATTGAACCGAGTCATCTTGGGACGGTCAATACCTTGTGATGCAGGAGCCCGGGTTTGCTAATGAAAGGCTCTAGGATGGAGAGTGTCAGGAGGCCGTCCCTCCCTGACCCAGAGCCACAGCTGTCCCTCAGCTTGCACAGAGCACCCTAGTAGTGGAGCAGGATTCAGAGCCCACGCCCAGATTCCTCTGTGTCACCTCTGGGAGAACAATAAACCCAGGGAGGGCCAGCCCTGCTCATGGCTCCAGAAATGCCTGTGAAACAGGGCCTCTGAGCTTCTGGAAGGCCTCTGTTTCTGAGGCTGAGCCTGGGTATGGTTGCTGGACATGCTGGCTGCCATTTTTCTTCTTTGTGTCATACCAAAAATGACCATACTAAGGTCCCACACCCCTAGCATGTTTGGGGAACATCTGTGGGAACCATAGTTTTTCCATGGCGACCAAGGCCTTGGGCAACTGAAACCAGCTTGAATCTGGCTCCTCCTCCCCACATCACTTTGAGGTCCTGAACCTTCCCTTCTACACACCCTCGGGAGGCTGCAGAGGGGCGCGGGACGTGGAGCCTTGAGAGAGGAGCACCTCAGCCTGGCCTTAGTGTTCCCCGCTCTGTGACCACAGGGCATTACCCTCTCTGAGCTGCTGTCTGGTCATCTGTGAGACGGGGATGATTATATCTGAGTTACCAGGGTGCAGGGGTCAAATGCAATAACCTGGCACTCGTGAAGCTGGGGTGTCCCTCTCCTGCCGCCCAGAGCCATGCTTGGGGACCACTCCCCTGCACGTGCACACACACACGTCTGTCTCTTGACATGGCCTGGATGTTAGGACAAAACTCACTGCATTTACAGTTGTTCTTACTGAGCTGGGAATGATGCGAACACACTTCAAATGATGCATTTGCAAAGTAACAAGGAGGCAGCCCGGAGAGCCTGCACACCAAGGACAGCCCACTCTCACTGGGTCCCCTCGGACACATCATTTAGCATCTGAACCCCACATCCTTCCCCTATAAACTGGGGACCGTCCTGAGGAAAGATGTGTGACAAAAATGAGTGTGAGACAGAAGCACGACTCCCTGTGCCGGTTAATCACCCAGAACGAGTCCCTCGCTGCTGGGCAGCATTGAAGGGGCTCCCCGCAGCCCACGGCCCTCCCTGCCCCCCACCCCCGTCCTCAGCAGCCAGCTGCGAGTAGGCAGCCCCTCGCAGAGGGGAGCCCCGGGCACCTTTGGGACAGACATCTCCAAGACCCCAGGCTAAGGGAAATCCTCGCATAACCAGACCAGCCACTGTGAACCGGAAATCCTTTGGGTGGTTTAAGAATCCAGCACGCACGCTCCCTCCCCACTCCCCACCCCACACACACCCAGCCCCGTTTGGTTCTCAGTTTTCACGAGACAGAGGGACCTGGTAGGCTAACAAGTACGGGCAGTTTGGGCCTGGAATCCATGGCAAGGCCGGGTATGCGCAGCGCCTTCCTCTCCCCTTGCTGTTCAGGGATGCGCAGCGTTTGCAGTGCCACGGAGGCAGAGGCGTCAGGGAGACAGACGGCCTGTGTGGTTCCTAGGCCTACTTGCTAAGGCAGGAAAACAGATTATTCTCTCCTTTACAAAGATGCGTGACTGCGCAGGTGAAGACAGAAGGGGCTTTCTCAGGAGCAGGTAATCGGAGAATTCAATTCACCGCCACGGCCATTACCACAAACACTGTGTGACTGAGATGTTAGGCTGGGTGATTAAACATTGTGTGGGGGTGGAAGTGGGGAGAGTGGGGGTATTCATCTCATTAGGAGATTCCCAGGGCCAGGGTGGGATCGCGGGGTCCAGCAGCAGGTGAGAAGGACAGCCTACCTTCCCTGAGCTCCAGCCAGGTGCCGGGGCCCCTGCAAACCTTCAGGACGGTCGCGTCTACTTCTGACAGCAGGTCAAGGCCATGTAATAACACCCATTTTAAAGATAAGGAGACTGACACTCGGAAAGGTGATGCGATTTGCTAGGGTTACAAGAATGGCAGAGTTATTGGACACCGAATTTCCATATTTTACCCATAGTGATGGCAATATCAAAGTCAAGGAACACCTTTAATCCTCCTAATATCAAAAACTGGAATTTTAGAGCAATGAGCAATTGAATTGCAATTCTTCCAAAATTAATCCTTAGGTGCTGTTCCACCAGAATGGGGTCAGTGCTGGGGCTGAGGGTCCTAGTCACTAAGAGGACACGTTTGGACTTGTTGGGTTAAAGGGAAGGGGAGCAGAGAAAACCCCACTCAGGGAGGAAGGAGGGGACCCTCTCCCCCTCCTCTGCCCCAGTCTCCTGCCACCCCCTTCTCTGCTCTTCCTAATATTGTCTGTCACGCCCCGATTCTAGGACCACTTCTTCAGTGACATCGGTGGCAGCCTGAGGTCCAAAGTGGTTCTAGAGAAAATACAAATCATTAATAAACTATAAGCAATGATGCCCAGATTTACAGTAATACTAGGAAATGGGGATGAAAATGAAACTAAGATGCTGTGCGAGGTTTTAAATGGAGGAAGGATGTCATCAAAATGCTTTCTAAATAATACTTTTTTGATTAGAAGTTTTAATGCAGCAAATCCCTCCCAGGATGTCTCAAGATGTGAATGATTTCACATTTGTAAAACTTTTGGAATAACAGTATTCAGTATTATTAGAATGTAATAATAATCTACTTTAAATTTTATTTACATCACATAAACATTATACTAGTATATAATAGCATAAGATTATATAAGTTATAATAGCTAAATCCTATTATTTTACTATTATGAAAATAACAGTATTTTGCACCAACAAAAAGACCCGCATTTTTGTACTTAAAAAATGGCTGAGTGTCATGGAGCCATAACACCGCAAACCAGAATCGCAATCATGAACGTGGTATTTTTCTGTGTCGCCTCCCAGGAGCCAGAAAGTATTCTTAGAGCCTCCTGGGAAGCACTTGCTACACACACTCATTCATTTGCTCCTCGCATCAGTGGTACAAAGCAGCCATTACTTTTATACACATTCTGCAGATTAGGAAACAGAGTCAATGTCGCGGCTTGAGAATGTCTGCGTCAGGACCTGAACCCAGGCCTGGGAGTTCCGGATCCCTCTTTCCTCTGCTGTGTCCTCTTCGTGCTTTCTTCGCTCAGTGGGCTGAGCCTCTGAGGGAGGCCTCTGTGTACCTGCTCGTGTTCTCCATCCTGCTCTGTCCCGTCAAAGAGCTGTGCCTCCCTGGGGGCCAAGGAAAGACAGAAGAGCGGTGGGCAGCCAGCCTGCCCTGCCAACACTGCCTGACTTCGGCTGCCCTTCTCAAATCCAGGTTGCTTCCAGCCGAGGCGGACAGGGGGTCTGCTGCTGTCAGGGTGGAAAGGTTACGTCATTTTCCTGCAAAGGGCAGGCGATCACTACCGTGCACAAAGAGGTGTTTTTCGCTCTGGGAGACTTCCTGACAAGAACTGGGGGCGGGAGCTCCAGGCATGCTGGGAGAGAAAACATTCTCCTCTCTTTACACTCCGGTTCCCAGCTGCCCTGGCCATGAGGCTGCACAGGTGGGGAAAGACAGTCACCCTACTAGGGACCCCTTAGGGAGAGCTGGGTAGTGGCAGGGGGCGGCCCGTAGCATCAGTGCCGCAGGACCAGGGGTGTCCACGATGCAGACAGGAGCCTGGAGGAGGTCGGAGGCAGACCAAGGCTGGGCAGGAACAGCAGGACCACAGGAGCAGCGCTCAGCAGGCCTGAAGGCAGGGCTGGCTTCCCGGGGGTGGTGTGACCATGGTGGTCACATGGGGATCTGTGTTCAGTAGGGAGCCCCACAGCTGGGGTTTAAAGCTCTGTAGTTGTCATCTTGAAATTCTTCATAATTTTGTCTTTGACGTTGGGTTTTGTACATCTAAGAGGACCGCAGGGCAGCCATCGGGCTTGGGGCATCAGCTCTGTGGTCCCGACCTTCCCACCTCCCGTCTCCCAAGGCGGGTTCTCAGCAGCCTGGCTCTCCTTAGGCTGCAGGTGTGGGAGGGTCCGGCTAGCGTGCCCTACACACAAGTCACAGGCTTCGGCCCAGGGCACCTGTGAAGGTCTGTATTTGTCACAAGTATCATGTACCCAAACAAGCATACAATAAACACCAAATAAAAAACATTTCTCTCTTCCAGAGAGAGAAAGGAAAAAGCTTTCTTCCTCCTTTTTGAGTAAGAGGCCCCACACCTTCACTTTGAACTCATCCCTGGAAATTATGCTGCAGACCCTGCTAAAAGGGATACACATTAAATGGAGAAACTGAGGCAAAGAGTTACATCATCATCCCCACTAGACTCTTGTGGCAGAAATGGAACATTATGAAGGATAAAACATTTTGTTCTAGACCCACCCCCGCCATGTCCTCCGGTCACATCCCCTTCCCCCAGGCTTCTTTTTTCTGATTCCATTTCTCCTTCTCTCTTATCAAAGCCAGATCTCAGCTGACCCTACACTGAAAAACCATATAGTTATTCATACTGTAAAGATACAAAAAGATACTGAAGATGCAGATAATGACTTCAGATCTTTACCCCTCCCAGGGACACTAGAACATTTTTGTTGTAAACAATGTCTTAAGTCAAAGGAGTTACTGACTGAGGGATTTCAAGTACTTTAAAAAGTCAGTGTGATAATAATAATGATAAATAGCCCTGGTTTGTTACATGTCTATTGCCAGACATGGATAATAAACAATCTCTCTAATCCTTACATCAACTTGGAAAGGAAGATAATAGTTCCTCTACTTTACAGAGGAAGAAACAGGCTGGGAGAGGACCCCGACTGGGGTCATGCAACCGGTAAGTAATAAGACAGGACTCGAACTCGTGTTTTTCTGGCTCTGGATGGTAATTCAGGTACAGCCTAATAGTATCCTACTGCCCCCTGCATAAGGGTGGGGCTGGGTTTAAGGAGGCGCAGAGGACGGGCCATGCCCCTCCAGCCCTGCTCGGAGGCGAGGGTAGTCTCGGCATTGGGCACCTTAATCAGGCATCTTCTCATCAGGGCCAATGTGACTGTAAACACCCAGCCCAAGCCTTCCACACCGCTTCCAATTAATGCCACTGATAACTCAGGTCACTGCGAATTCATTCATAAATCTTTGAGGGCCCTTTGTGCCAGGCACTGCACTAGACACTGGTGGTTCGGGATAAATGAGGCAGATGTCCCAGGCCCCATGGAATTACAATCCCAGTAGGGTTGTGGCTTCACCACAAGCCAGATTAAGACATACATTTTACAAGTCACCCCAACATGCAGGACCAATATGCATACACATGGACACACACACACACACACACACTGAAAGAAGTTTCACAGAGTATTACTAACCCCTACTACATAGGATATAGTATTATGGGTCCTATTCTGTTCTGTTTCAATTTTTAAAGAGCTGGTCATGAACAACTAGACTGACTTTAGGGCTAAGTGATGGATGACCAGAAAAAATTCTAGGAGGAGATAGAGTCAAGTAATGAATAATGTGCTGAGAAGTTCTGGGTTTATGGAAGCACATGAGGTAAAGATCCCCTCACTGACAGATGGATTAGGGAGGGCTTCCTGGAAGAAATGACCTCTAAGCTGAGATGCAAATCTCAGAGAGGTAAGCATGGGCCAGATCATGCAGGGATCTCTAAATTCTGTAAGGGAATTTGGAATTAATCCCATGAGCCATGGAAAGCCTCTGATGGCTGTTAAACGGTATGGTGGTCATTAGAATGACTGACAGACACCCCAGTTCTCCTTTACACACAGGTTAGCGATGCATTTTCCTCTCCCTTCTGAAGTTAGAATGTAGCCATGAGATTTGTTTGAGCCAGTGAATATGAGCCCAAGCAATGTGTGTTACTTTCTGTGGAAGCTTGGGAAGCCAGTGAACAATTTGCCCTGTTTATTTCCCCCTGCCACAGTGACCCTTAGAATGGAACTCAACAGTCCTAACTGCAGAGCAGAAAGTGATGTGATTCACCGCAGTGAGTGATGGGTGCAAAGAAAAACATAGTAAAGCAGAGAAGTGGATATAAACGTGTCTTGTGAAGACCTCACTGAAAAGGTGATTTTGAGTAAAGAGGTGAAGTTGGAGATGAAGCTGAAGGTACCAAGCAGATATCTGAGTGAGAAGACACCAGCCAGAAGGAGCAGTAAGTGCAAAGGCCCTGGGGCAGGGCTGCGTGGCATGTGAGGAAGAACAGGGGGCTGGTTGGGCTGGAGTGAACCAAGGGCAGAAGAGTGCGCAGGGTTTCCCAGGCCCTGGGACTACATAGTTTCACCAGGACGCACAACTTCTGGCACGGCTGATCCACAGAACACTCTTGGGGAAGCAAAGCCCGAGACGTCCTCAGTTTATTAAAGGAGCCGTGACGTGGACAGACCTTGAGGGCGTTCTGCTAAATGAAGTAAGTCAGAGAAAGACAAATACCACGTGATCTCACTCACATGTGGACTCCAAAATACCCAAACTCATAGAAAAAGAGACCAGACTGGCTGTGGCCAGAGGTGTGGGGAAGGGGAACTGGGATGAAGGTGGTCAGAAGGTACAAACTTCCAGTTTTAAGATAAATAAATACTGGGGCTATAACGTACAGCATGGTGACTGTGAGTTGACACTACGCTATGGTGGATTTGAAAGTTAGGACGAAAATAGATCCTAAAAATTCTCATCACAAGGGAAAATTTTTTTTGTGACTATATGAGGTGATGGATGGATATTAACTAAAACCAACTGTATTAATCGTTTTGCAGTATATTTATGCCAAGTTACTATGCTGTACATCTTAAATTTACACAGTGTTATATGTCAATTATATCTCAATAAAACAGGAAGGAAAAAGGGGGGCAATGAGCAGTTGATGGACTCCTAGGAGCAGGACATGCCTCATCTTTCAGAGGGGTCCTTAGAAGCTTGCCCGCGGGGCTCAGAGCCCCTGGTGATTCCTGCAAAAGTGTAAAAGTGATGATGGAGAGGAGAATTGTCAAATCCCCAACTCACTCTTGAGAAGCAACTTGCTTTAAGCAAACAAGTCGTACTAAGTTGCCGGGTTTTAAATCTCTTCTTGCTAAAAATAAATCTATTACGGAAAATCCCCAAAGATGAAGCGCATCGCTGACCTCAGGGGTTTGAGCTCCCTCCCTCCCAGGCGCGGAGCTGGTCTTCCGGCTCTTATCATTAGCAGTAATCTGAGGTCAGGAAGGGCTGCCTGGCTGTTCTCAGCTACGTGGGCAGCTTGCAGATTTCCCGGGGCCCTTGAGAGGAAAACACAAATTCAGCTGTGGAATAGCACATGTGTGTGTTTATGGGTAACAATCCTTTGCTTAAGATGCGTGTATGGTTCTTCCCGTAGTCCTAAAACTCCACCTTGTCCCTCATCACTCATAACGTCTGCAATCCAGAGGGTCCGGGAGATCAAGGCCATGCTCACCTCCCTCCCAGCCAGGACCAAAGGGAAAGACAAAAACAGCTCCCCAGGTTTCCAGAAGAAAAGGACCGGAGGCTTTATCTTCGAGGGACTCTGCAGTGACCACTAGCCAGGCCCCTCTGTTCCTGCCGTGCTGGCCCTGAGGGTACGCACCACCGGCACAGGTGTTCAGTAGGGAGAGCTGCCACGCGGGGGCTCTGTGCTGTGCTCTGTATGAAGGGCCCAGGTTGCTTTGATCTTTCCTGGCTCCAAAGCCACACCTCTGCTCCCAGGTGGCCTCCTGGTTACAGCAGGGACCTAGAGCAAGACAACAAGTGGATTAGAGCAACCTCCAACCCCAGCACTGGAAAAGGAGCCTAAGGCTTAGAGGCCACCAAGCAGTTTAGCCATTTGGTCCTCGAGCAGCTGCTAGATGCTGAAGCCTAAATTATGAGTAAGGCCTGGTCTCTGCTAACTACATGCAGATACATCATGTACAGTGTACGTATGTATGTGTATATGTGAATGAATTAATGAAGGAGTGAATGACAAGATCTGACTCATGCCATGTGATAATGCATGGAAAGCTGGAGGAAGAAACAGGAGAGGGGCTGTGCAATGGAGAGAGTCAGAGCCAAGAGAGTAACATTCCCCTGGGCCCGCAAGGCTGAGCAGGGGAGCACGTCCCCAGGGCAGAGTGCACAAGGGCACGTCCCTGGACGGTGTGTGCCACTTCCTACGTAGCCCATCTCAGAGTTCACGGGAATCACATGATCAGCTCCTGTGCGTCAGCTCTACCACCTCAGAAGGGGCAGCAACGTCATCTGTCATCGGGTGGAAGGCCCTGTTGTCACCGCACCATCACACACTCATCTAAAGCCAACTGCGTGCAAAGCCGACATGAGCACACGGCCCACAGATGCCCGATGATGCTAAATTATAATAGCAACAAAAAGGCTGGTTGGGCACCTCTACGTACAGGCACCGACTGGTTCTTCACGTGCAGTTCCTGGCTTATTTGACCAATACCCTATGACATGATTATTACTAGTCCCATGTTACAAATGCCGGGACTTACAAGTCCAGCTCATACACGGTCTCCACTCTGAGGAGCTCACAGAGGAGCTGCAGAGATGGGGCGGTGCTGAGAAGGGTGCGCAGCAATGGGCAACGCTGACCGCTACTGAGCACTCACTATGGAACAGGCACGTGCCAAGGACTGTCTGGGCTTCTGCTCCTGAAGCCCTGCCATACCCCCATGAGGGTGGTGACTATTAGTCCCACTTTACAGAGAGGGAAACGGAAGCAGGGAGACATTAAGCAGCTCACCCCAAATTATGCAGCTAGTTGACGCCAGAGCCTGGAGCCCATTTGTCTACCTCTCCGTTCACTTCCTCACTCCTGCGATGCCACATGGAGTGCAGAGAGCAGGTGAGCAGGAGCTCCGGTGAGCGAGTTCACACTGTTGGCTTCACCCCTGAGCAAGGCTGGGCTTTGGGTCAGAGAAGGAAGCTGGGCTGGCCAGGGGTCAGACGCAGACTGGCACCGCTCCACGCCGGCAGCCTCCAAGCAGCTGCTCAGCGCAGCAGCCATCCCCTTCAGGAGCTCGCCCCATCCAGGCTTTGATTGTCAATCTCGCAGCCTGGAGCCCTTGATCTTCCTGGCTCACCAACAAGAGTCGTATTTCAGAGACTATCTGATAGTAACATTTGGCATAAATAAACTTGGAATGCCAGTTTATTGTTATTTTTATCAAGAACAATATTGTCCCAAGACAGAGTAGTTCTGTTTGTCAGACTAGTACATCCTTTTCTTGGGTAGAAAGCCAACTCATAATCAGATAATAATAATAGCTCATATTTGCTGAGTTCTTACTCCACAGTACATGCATGAAGCATTATCTAAATAATGAAAACAAAAGAGTTACATAAATTTAATACACAAGGGTATCCCCCCAGATGGACTGATGTGTCTCTCTCCCCAAGACAGTCTGGCCAGCGAGATGGAAATCCTTGACATGCAGTGGCTGCCATGCCCACTTCCATCACCGCGCCAGGGCTGGTTGTAGTACTGCCAGCCTGTTGGCCCAAATGCTGTCTCATGTGCATGGCCATTGCCCTGGCGACTCTCTTTTCTTGACATCTTACGGCTGAGCCGAGTCACTTCTGATTCCCGCATGCTTCCCGCGGGTGTGTTAATACATTCCATCAGGTAACTGCCGAAGCTGGCCACCCAGGGAACCGGCCTGTCTCCTGAAGGTGACTTTGCACGTCTCTGCTCTGTACACATCTTAAAGTTTAATTCTCATCACACAATCCTAGTTCCCTTATCTATAGATTCTTGGGAGATGCCTCACTTCTGTCCCCACGCACAGGCAATGTCAAAACAAGATACCAAACATACTGTGAAGTAACAGGTTTTACTGAGGCAGAAGAATTGTGCAGGGGAGTTGAAACTGGAGAACTGGGTTGGACCATGGAGAACGAATGCCAGAATCATCACTATAAAAATCGCCTCTAACGTCTGCTACTGTGCTGGGTACTGAATGGATCAAAACACGAAGATAAGTGTCTATGCTTGTCCCCCTATCTATGCACATGTGCGTGCACGCACACACACACACACACACACAGTACCTGCCCTATTTAGAGCAGATGTTACCACATTACCAACAAGATCATAAATTCATTTAGTCATTTTCTGATTTTTCTTTGTTCATTCATTTACTCTGCATGTATTTATTGGCTGTCTCATGGGTAAGGGACTGTTCTCAGAAAGGCGTCTCTGGTCTGACAGCGCTCCACCTCTCCTCTCAGCTTTAACAGACAGCAGCCCCAGAAGAGGGAGGAGGCGGCGGCACCTACCCCCCCGCCCCCCCGTCAGCCCTCACTCACCACCCCCTCTCCCAACGAGGCGCTGAAGGCAGAACAGCACGGAAGACAAGACCACACGTCATTTCCACTCCGAATCCAAAGGCGGCTTCGGGCTGAGAAAGGTGGGGCAGATGAGGTTCGAGTCTGACTTGAGACTTGAATTTTAAACTTAACTGGGTCATATGTTCCGAATACCAAAGGTGACCATACAATTAAAGACTCTGTCCGCATGCCAAGGGGCAGAAAAGGAGCATAGTTGAAAGCAGGTACTTGAAAATAAGAAATATAAACCAAGTCCGTAAGCACTTAGATGATTTTTTTATCAGTGCGGTTCTTCCCAACCCCAACCCCCCCTCCCGCTGAGGTGCAGTCCTCTGCCATCTCTCCCCTGCAGCCCTGCAAGGGCCTCCGTACAGGCCCAGCTTCACCCACTCTTGCCCCGATGCAATTCACTTTCACACTCAGTGTAAGTTTTGAAAATTCTTCTGAATGTGTTAACCTCCTGCTTAAAACCCTCTAGTACATTTCCACTGCTCTGGATAAAGACAAATTACAACAGTTGAGTTTGTGACTAAAAGGACAGACTTAGGAATGGATGCACTGGGTTTAATCCTGGCCCCGCCGTCTCTGTGCCTCAGTGTCCTCAGTAAAATGGGGATGATAACAGATGGTGTAGTGATGAGGATCAAATAGCTAGATATGTGTTGAGCTCTTAGAACAGTGCCTGGCTCACAGCAGTCACTGTATAGTGTCCCATGTTGTCATTATGTCAGGGAGCTGGCACTTATTTTTCAGAGTGAAGTGAGCTGCCAGATAAGACTGGAGAGGCAGGCGTCCTCCGGCATCTTCAATACCTGGCAGGGAGCCTGGCATGTAGGAAGTGTTCAGTGAATATTTCTTAGAGGAAAGGATGGAGGGATGGAAGGAGGGATGGGGGATGGGGAATGGGGGGATGGGGGATTGGGGGAGGGATGGAGGGAGGGAGGGAGGGAGGGAGGGATGAGGAGATGGATGGAGGAAGGAATGGAGGGATGAGATACAAGCTTCCTCCTAAACAAAGGCTCCAGCCCAAGGCCTTGCATGCTGCTTGCACAGGACCCCGGTGCCGTCTGTGCACCTCCCCTTCCTCAGCCCTAAATGCTGTGCAGAAGGGGCTGCGGTAACTTAGCAACGAGTCTCCTATAGAGACGAAGCTGCAGACACCAAGATCAGACACCCAGGCCCACCCTGCTCATGAGAGCAGAGCGTGTGCCAACAGGACCTGCCCCTCCACCCCTGGGCCCCCCCAGGCCTTGAGACTGCTGTCAGGAGCAGGCCTGGCTGACACCGACCTCCGGCTGGGTGTGAGGAGTACCTGTAGTCAGCAAGGCTGGTCTTCCTGGAAGCGTGGAAACTCCGGAGACGCTTGGGGAGGCAGGGGCAGGGGCCCCAGGGGGACATGGGGACGGTAGGCCTCTGGTGCCCGGGGCTCAGTGTGAGAAGAAGCTGAACGTGGGGGACCTTGGAACACCCAGAGAAACGCTTATTTGAGCCATTAGTGAGGTCCCAGGCTGGTGAGGGGGCTGCTCCAGGATCCTCCACAAGCCACAGTGAAGCAGGATGACCTTTGTAAGGTGAGGGGACAGGTCAGATGATCCCCCAGGTCCCTCCAGACCCACTGGCCATGAACCCACACCAATTCCCACCCACCCAGAGACAGGATTTACTCATTTGCATTCTGTAAAAAAAAAAAAAAATCCCAACTGCTTTGTCCCAGCCCCGTTCTCTGCCCAACTCAAATTTACCTGCAGCTTGCTTGGAACGCAGAAGCGTGGGCGTATCTGGCCCCTCCGTCCCAAGGCCCCGCTCCCCGGCCCGCCGGCTTGGCAGCGCTGCCCTCTGGGGGGTGAGCTGAGCGCAGCGTCGCTCGCCCCGCGCCCGGGCGAGATGTGAAGCTGTCGGAGCCCACACAACACCAGCCGGCCCTGTGCACCGAGCTCCTCGAGCCACAGTGTGGGGGGAACCGGGGAAGACCAGGCGGAGGACCAGATGCCAAGGAGACTCCTGGGGGGCCCTCGCACCGTGATGGAGGCAGGGGGCTTGAGATGGACCGTTGTTAAACGGGTAGGAGTCGTTCTGATGTGACCCACCGGACACGGGCGGTCAGCACCAGGAGAGGCCGAGGCCTGGAGCAGGGCCCGGCAGCCGGCTGGGGCGGGGTGAGCGGGAAACGGGGAGCGCGATTCGGCCTGCTGCCCCAGCAGGGCCCGCCTGCCCGCCTGCTCCCTCCCAGCGCCCAGGAACCCTCGCTGGGAAGAGACCTTCTCAGGGAAATGCCTGCCAAAAGGTGGTCACCTGTAATGAGGCAATAAACAGGGTAATTACTGGGTAATTACTGGCCCTCCAAGGCTCTGGACACCCGCAGGTGAGAGAACTTGGCTGGCTTGCGTGCTCACGTCGCCCGTGGGCTGGAAGCCCAGCTGAGAATCAGTGTGGATGGGCTGGGCGAGGCTGCTCGCGGGGCACACGCTTCATCTTTCCTTCCCCTCGCCTCTGGCACAGGTTCCAGGCTGTCGCCAGCACGTGCCAGGGCCCGGGAATTGGCTGGGAAATAGAGGCTGCAGTCTCCTGGCCGCTTGGAAGACCAGAGCCAACCGGCCCACACCCGCCTCGTGCCACCGCACCCTGCTTGTCCCCCAGTGCTGCGCCCCGCGCCCTCCGATGGAGGCATCTGCTCACCTCCGGGCCCAGCGCCGAGCACAGGCCCGGCTGGGCCGCACCTGCAGGGGAGGCCGCTCTGATGGCGCTGCCGCAGGGACGCGGCTCTGGCTCCAAGTGCAGCTTCTTTGGGGATGTTCCCGCCCCTCTTCCTTGGAACCCGGCACCCTAGTGCCGCACGGCTCCTTCCTTCCGTTAGCCGCGCTGGACCTAGTTAACCTAGAAAAAAATGGGAGTGATTAAACACGCAAAACAGCTGGACCTGTTGAAGCCATTGAATAAAACAGGTTTGTTGCTCTGGCTGAGGACAGAGTGGAGATTTGGGGGGAATGTGAAAGCAAATGTCATCATATTTTTAGTGTCTTTTACAGATCGCATGTCACTGTGTGAGTTTAGGAGCATTAAAAATGTATAACGTAGAGCTTGTTCTGCTCATAAAATGATCCTCTTTGGCATATTAAAATTTAAAGTCTAGTTTATCCAGGCAGTAATTACACTTTTCCTAATTGAATTTACCTCTAAATATTTCAAAGTTTTGTAATAAATGGAGCTACAAAGATACTAAGCCTCAAGGAATTTGCATTCAACGGTGTTTGAGAAACAGGCAAAACCTTGAGACGAAATCACCAGCATGAGAATAAACTGGAAAAGGTTTATTTTCTGGCATTTTCTGGTATCCATAGCAAGGATTAAAAGCCACAACAATACACAACACGGTCCTTTGCTTTCTAAGGTTCCTGACATACATTACCTGATTTTCACAACAAAAGTCTAAGCAGAATAAGAAAGGTATGTGTGTGCATTTCAAGATAAGGAAAATGGAACTCAGAGAAGCTGAGCAATTTGCCCAAGGTGACTCAGGAATGGTAGAGCTCAGGTGTGTCTTCTGACCCCAAACCCCATACTCACTGACGGAAAAGATTCCCTGACCAAATGTCCATCAAAGGAAAAATGGATTACAAGATGTGGTCTCTACGTACGAAGGAGTATCATCCAGCCATAAAAAGCACGCTCTGACCCCAGTGACAACAAGATGAAACTTGAAAACGTTAAACCAGGCAGAAAAGGACACATATCATGTGACTGCCCTTAACAAGGCACCTGGGTCAGGTGAAATCACTGAGACAGAACGCAGGCCTGTGGCTGCCCCGAGCTGGAGGGGGGCTGGGTGGTGTCTGCCTGATGGGCACAGTCTTGGTTTGGGAAGAAAAGATTCTGAACACGTGTTAGGGTGGTTGGCACAGCATTGGGAATGTACTTAATGCTACTGAATCGTACACTGGGACATGGGTAAAATGGTAACTTCAGAAAAACAGGAAACATTCCCTGAACGTAATTTTGGCCCCCAAGGAATCCATTGTCTTTGCTCCACTGCTCCTTTCAGCACTTTCTGCTTCTCTCAGATCCTCCATTTCTTCTTATTCACACTCTTCCGCGAGCCACAGCTTTGCCGAGGCTACGGTGAGGTCCTCTTCTGGTACAAACCAGCCTGAACCAGCCAGTACCTTCTGCAGAGAGCTGAGGGCCCTGCTCTCATTCCCAGGTGGCACGCTGCAATAAAAACATGCTGGAGGCTGGATTCTCTCATGCATGCAAATACTCATTAGCAAGCTGGCCTCAAACAAATAGCCTATCCAATAAACTAAGTACAGTTCCGGCCTCTGACCTGTGAGGCCATGTGACAGCATGTTGGATAAAGACGTGGCAATATTCTAGTGGCACGGTAGGAGTCAGGCTTTGAAACTCTGATTTGTGGCTATAAACAGAACTTCAAAAAAAAATTTAGGACACCATCCCAAAGAGCATAGGCTGCTGGAACCCAGTAAATTTATACTCGTTCCGCATGCAGGGCAGCGTGAGCTCCTTTATCATATTCTGGCCACCATACACATTTTAAACCTTCACTTGTTTCACCCAAGAAAACCCTTTCTAGCATCCATTATGCTAATCAGCAAAGCCTCTGGTGTTGATGGGAGATGACGGCTACCCAGAGAGCATGGCTTGTGCTCGGAGCCTTTCAGCTGGGAACCCAGCAGCCCCGAAGCGCGCGTTCCCATGAGGATTCTTCATGTGGTACCTCACCTCCCCCTGGACTGCGGCCCTCAGCGGAGCCTCCCTTCGGGGCTGCCAGAGGACATACGTATATTTGGGACATACCTGTACTAGGAAATTATTCTGCACTTACCTGAAATTCACATTTAACTCTGTGTTCTGTAATTTTGTTTGCTAAGTTTGGCAACTCACACTCTACATAACGTACTGACGAATTTTGAAATAAACTGCAGACCATATAACATACATCTTTTGTAGAGGGAAAAAAACGTCTTAAGTTAATATTTCCCTGATTTGATGGTGAACATTTCCAAGCCTGACTCTTCTCATGCCACCGAGCAGGAGCAGGTGTAACAATCAGCTACTTGTTTCCAGATCCACAGAAACCAAGCGGGGTGTTTCTGGCTCTCTCGTTGGCCCTTTACGTTCAGTCCTTCGACGACTAGGACGTCCCCACTAATGTTGAGATCAGAATTCAGCAAGGCAAGCCCACAAGGAGAGAAGGAAGGTCCTGACTCATGTGTGTGCGTGTGTGTGTGTGACAGAGAGAGAGAGAGGAGAGAGAGAGGGAGAGAGAGTGAAATGATATCGCCCCAGGATGCAGAAATGTGTCTTCCAGTCTCGCGCCGGAGAATGAGACTGTCCTGTTTGCTTCTGGCGGACAGGAATTACAATGATCTAATATTCTAGGTTGTTCACATTAAAATCTTTTCCTCGCATTGAGGGATTTAGAATTTAGATGGAGGGTGGGGAGGAGGCAGAGGAATAATAAAGACAGGATAAGAGCACCTTATCTGGAAGGCTTGAGTCATCATTCTAAAATAAAATGGATTTAATTTTTGCCCCTAAATGAATTTTACTTTTTTCTAATGTTAATTTTTACCTTTGTTTGGGGTTGGGGTGGGGAATGCTCAGGGCAAAAATAAAACATCGTCCCCCATTCCCATTCTTTAAGGATTTGAGGAAAGGAAAAGATAGAAGAGAAACCTTTTCATTTCTAGTTGGAGATTAGGCTCCCCCCAAATACCCCAGAGAAAGTAAATGCTTTAAATTTTAAAAAAGCAGTACCCCCAGATCTGGCCCCCGCGTCTCAAGAGCTCCTGGGAAAGGTCACTGAGCAGGCCAGACCCTCTGCGGGGTGCCCAGGAGGCCCAGCTCCTCCACCTCCCTCCCCACAGCTGCCGCTTAATAAAGCTTAATAAAAGGTGTGATTGCCATGGCAACCTCTGTAACACTTTCAAATAGATGGCCAATTATTATTCACTCATTTACTGTTTATTGTAGCGATGCCAATCACAATGAACTGCAGGAGGGTATTAATGGAGATGTGATCTGAGCAAGGGGCCGTGGGGGGATGGCATTGTGTGCCTCATTCGTTAGCATGGTGCACTCGAGGTGGGTGGGCACACAGCCACTCCCTCTGGTCCCTGGGCACCCAGCACAGGCCAAGTGCACAGGCTGCACACGGCACAGGGGAACGACACGGCCAAAAGGTCTTGCAGGACTCGCTCCCCTGCAGCAAGGTCCTGGCTCCCACGTCCCGGGACAGGCAGGTGGGCAGGGCATGCTCTGCCTCAGCAGGTGTTTTCAGCAATTTTATTATTTTTCACCCTTTCTTTTTGGGCCCCTTCCGAATTTCAGATTCTGTGAACAAACACTGCCTCGTTAAACCTCAGCCAAGCTCTCTGGAGAAAGAGCACCAGCCCATTTCCCCCGCAGGGAGGCCTGCTCAGCTGGTGTTTCAGGATGCCAGGAGGAGAAATACAGGTAATGCTCCACCTTTTATTAAAACTCCTCCTTTTGTTAAAACTGTCCACCCTGCTCCAAGGCCTGCTCCTCCCGTCTGGCAACATGAACACACCTTCGCATCCCCCAGGGGAGGAGAAACACGTCAGGATGATTTATTGAGATGTTAATTCGAGTTTTATTCTGGAAGCACTTTTCTCTTCCTCTTCAAGAAGGTAACCAGCCATTTGCTGAAGCAGAAGTCACCGGCAGACAGCCACCACCCCGGCTTCCTGCATGGATCGCGCCAGGCCTTCCCAGGGCGGAAGGGGGGCTGGTCTGTGCCGAGGGGCCTGGAGGACGCAGCTTACTGCTGTAGGCTGGCAGCCTCGGCAAGATTCCCTTCCTATTCCCAGGGCTGGTAGCGAAGCAACAGAACCAGCCGCCCTGCACAGTTCACGCAGACATAACCGAGTGGTTATGTCAGTGGGGACCAGCGGGGACCAGCGATGAAGGACCCTTTCCAAGGCCTGCTCTGAGCATGGCCCAAGGGAACCGGGAAGGGTCTGTGCCTACCAGGAGGGACCCCAGTGTCTGATTTTATTTAAAAGGAAGCAGAGCAGAGGGACGTCATCTGTGTCTGTGCCCTGGGCGGCGTGGTAAATCAACTCACTGCGCAGACTGGGAGCTCTGTCACCAGGGAGACCCCACCCCGAGGCAGTCTGAGCTTCGGGGGCAGCTCATTCATGCCCTGCCCACTGGCTTCGTGGGCCCTGGGCCGCGGGCCCCGCCGTGTTCTTGCAGCAGCTGCCCCGCGCCGTACCAGTGGGGACCAAAGGCAGGCGGGGGTGGGAAGGTGGGAGATGACCCACCTGCTTCAGCTCGTCTCTGCCTCTGCCCGAGCCCAGGATGTGGGCGCAGTGTCAAGGAAGAAATTATCCTGGCACGAGGAAGACTTCGTTCTGAACTATCATGATGGGGAGAGAGCTGGGACTCAAGTCCAAACCCTGCAAGACCAGGGGAAACAGCCAAGGAGAGAGGGTGGCGCTCAGGGTGCCGACAGTTACTGGGAGGAGACAGAGGCGGGGTGACTCTTGCCGAAAGCGAGCCTGGAGATCACTATCAAGAGTGGGGGGGGGGTGTCTCCCAAACTGCCTTAGCAGGATCCATGCTATAACTGTTCTCCAGGGCCGGACTCGGAAGCCCAAGGTCACAAGCTAGGAGAGCAGAGGCTCAGAGGGGCCAGAGCAAAGGGAGGCCAGGGGAGTCTTTGCCAGCAAGCCCTGGACGGGGGCAGGCTGGGCCGCGAGGGCAGGAGCGGCCGGGCACCGAGAGGTCAGTTGTCTTGTTTCTGGGCAGCCAGCCAGGCAGGGTGGCTGCTCAGCACAGCTCGGAGGGCGGGAGACATGTCCAGGGCGCTGCCTCCCACCCCGGGGCAGGCAAGGCCCGGGGGTCCAGGCCCCGGTCCCTCAGAGGGCGGCCAAGAGGTCTGTCTGCCCAGGCCTTCCCGCAGAGGGTTCGAATCTTGCCCACCCATGTGCGCTGCGGGGCCACAGTCATGCCCCTCGGAGCCCAGCTTCCTCTCCAGGGAGGCGGGGGTGACAATGGGGCCCCTCTGTGCGGGATGAGGGCCACCGACAACCATGTTTATAAAGCCCAGACACCAACTGGCATCCTGTACTTCACCTCGGTTCCGACACTAGGTACCCGGGATCAGCGTGGCCCCCACAGGTGAGGGGTTCAGTCCCACGGTCTGCCCCCCACCTCGGATGCCGGCCGTAGGCCCTGGGCTGCCACTTGACTGGCTGCAAGTCAGGGGCCCTAGTGACCCCCTCCTCAGGTCTGGCCATCTGCCATTCTGGCTCACAAAACTCAAAGGAACGCTTACTTACACTTACCATTTCCTGTAGAGGACGTGGTAACGCTGTAGGTAACGGCCACCTGAGCAGGACCCAGGGCCGGTCTGCAGGGCCCCAATCACAGGAGCTTCCGCCTCCGGGGACCGGGTTGCACCCCGCTCCTGGCTCGTGGGACCGACTTGGAAACTCTGTTGACGGAGGCCTCATTGCCCAGGTACGTCAATCAATGACTCCTCTCTTCTCCCTGGAGGTGGGGGCAGGGCTGAAAAACCCTTGAATTGTGCCTTTTTGGTTCCCCTCTGATGACCAGTCCCCATCTGGCCTGGGTGCCCTGCTACCAGTCACCTCACCAGCACACAAAAGACACATCTGCCACCCAGGACATTCTGCAGAGATTAGAAGCTCTGTCAGGAACCAGGGTCAAAGACAGATAGACACGTACCATATCACAGAGGTCGACGCCCGTTTGTCGAGGGACAGGATGATGGATCAGCTGCGGCAGCGCCCTCCCTGGCGCTGATGGGTCCCAGGAAGGAGGACCTGAACCGGGTCCCTGGACACTGCCTGCCCATCCTCGGCACCCAGAAACAGAACCGGGCGGCACCACTGTTCTGCGTCTCGGTGGGCATCCTCAAGGCGTCATCCTGAGTGAGTCACTCAAACTCCAGGCTTATCTTCAGTGGAAACATGGAAATGGTAATACTCTGCTTAAGTCACAGGGTTTCATGGGGACTTCGTGGGATAATGGGCGTGAAACACTTTGTAAACTGGAGAGCCACACACTAATGTGAGGCTTTGCCACGTAGACGAGCACATGCATGCCCACATACCCACGTCCACAGGCACCCCTGCTGCAGAGGGAAGCTAGCGCGATGGCGCAGCCCCTGTGAAATCACCTGCAGGGCCTCTCTGCACCCCCCATCCTCCCCGAGCCCTTACCCACTTAGACCGGGTGAGTTCAGGAAGACTGAGGAGGGGCTGAGGAGCTTCGAGGAGAAGCACAGATGCTCAGCCCACCCCTGTCCACTCTGCCCCACGTTTGAGGTGAAAGAGCACCAGCTCCACCTGCACAGAATTGCACTTGATGTTGGGAATCCAAAGACGAGCCAGCCATCCCCTGCCTCTGAGGAGCACAGCAAGGTGGCTGCAGAAGCAAGGCCAGGCTGCACGGGCAGTGGGCACAGTTGGGAGGGTCAGCGGCTCTCTGTGGCTGTGGGTGGCCTGGCCAAGCTCCGGGGGCCAACTGGGCCTGAAGGGGTAAAGGCAGGGATCCCACCCCGAGGGGCCCTGAGGCCACGCTGGGACTTCATCCTGTGCACCGCAGGGAGCACTAAAGGTGTGAGGGAGGGGAGGGACTTGGCTGAGCAGCCACCCTTCCCTTTTTCAGGGCCTTTCTTTTCCCTCTCATTGACTGTGTTCCTCTTCAAAATCGCTGACAGTCATGTAAGTGTCCTAAAATCAGTGAAAGGGCATAAATAACAGAAAGGAAACTGCCCGAATTTCTCCCACCACATTCCCCTTACTCCTGTACACCAGCAGTTCTCAAGTGTGGTCCACGAAACAACGACGTTAGCATCACCTGGGAGCTTGTCAGAAATGCAAGCCGAGTGGAGTTCCTAACACTCTACTGCGTATTTGGAAGTCGCCAGGAGAGCAGACCTTAAACTCCTAATCACAAGAAAGTTTGTAACTATCACGGTGATGGAAGTTAACTGGACTTACTACAGTGATCATTTTGCAATATATACGTATCAGTCATTACGTCGTACACCTGCCATGCATATAATGTTCTTTGTCAATTTTATCTCAAAAATATTGAAAAAAGGAAAGAAAAGGAAAGAAAGAAAGAAAGGAAGGAAGGAAGGAGGGAAGGAGGGAAGGAAGGAGGGAGGGAGGGAGGGAGGTAGGAAGGAAGGAAGGAAGGAAGGAAGGAAGGAAAGGAGGGAAGGAAAGGAGGGAGGGAGGGAGGGAGGGAGGAAGGAAGGAAGGAAGGAAGGAAGGAAGGCAGGCAGGCAGGCAATCTCCTATAAGCCCTTCAGGAGATTCTGATGCTTATTAAGACTGAGAAACCGTGCCCCACCCCTGATAATTTTTCCATACCTGTTTCCATGTTTATCAAACAAATGTGAACATGTACACACATTTATTTGCCACTCTTTGTACTTTTTAAAAAAAATACATCATGCCGTTTACTAAGCAAGTGGCTTCTCTTATATGGTGGTATTCCTCCTAGTCAATAGGTATGCCACTTAACTCATTTTTTAAAAATATGTGTATAATTTTCCAGTGTATGGCAGTAGTATAATTTATTCAACCATTTACTGTTGGATATTCGGGTTATTTACAATTATGTTCACACCTAAAATAATGCTACAATAGCCTTTCCCATGTAGTACTGAACATGGGTGCTTTCATGTCCACAGGGTAGATTGCCGAAAGCCAGAACAAGGAATCTAAGGTTACGGTATTTTTAATTTCAAAAGATATTGCTAGCTTACTTTCCCCTAAAACTGCACCAACATCATGCGCTGTCAGTAAAATATAAGATACCTATTTCATCACGTCCTCACCAGCACTTGATCTTGTAGCTCTTCAAATTGATAGTTTAGGAAGCTCACTGTGGCGATTCTGCGCACAGTAGATTTGATCCAGTGGAGGGAGGGGCAAAAGGGGAGGCCAAGGGTCCAGGTGGAAGACTTTTGGGTTAGTCCAGTGAGAGATGGTAAAGGCCTGAACTAAGAAAGCAGCCGTGGGGACGGAGAGGAGGGGTCAGATCTACCTGGCACTTCCACTAACTGGCTCATCAATCTACATAATAATCTGCATAAAAACCTGAAGTTTGTTGTTGAGACAGTGTGACTTACCTGCCTGTCCCAGGATTGGTGATCACTTCCTAACCATCTACAGCCCATTGTCAACAACCTGCCCCACCCCAAACCCTCATCACCTAGGTAGCCCTGAGCCCTTCCCAGCCTCAGCTGACGGGGCAGGCATGGGACCTGAGAGAAACAGATCTGTAGAGCGGCTAGTGACCTGTGCTCTGCGGAATGAAGAAGATCAGGTTCCTTCTGGGGTTTAAGCAAAGATACTCAGAGGAAAACTGCCATTGGTGGTAATGGATAAGAGAGCAGAAAGTTTGTGCAAAGACAGGACTGGGGAGGCCATTGGCTCAAAGAAATTAAAACAATAGATGAGTGGAAATGGGGGTTAAGCAGAGTGAGCTGAGAGAACAGAGCAGGTGCACAGACAGAGAAGGGCCGAAATGCTGAGACAAGAACTGGGCTGCCCAAGGGAAAACCGGGAAGCAGGTTCCGGGCTGCTGCGAACCCAGACTCACCTTCACGGACGCTTCCCATGCGGCCTTGACGCACCGCAGCCCTGCCCCGGGATGCCTCTGCAGTGCCCGTCTTCTCAGTGACCTCTCCCCTCCCTCCATGCACACTTGAGTGTCCTTCTAGGAGTCTCTGCTCCGACAGCCACAGCTCTGGCGAGAACAAGGCCACAGAGTAGTTTGTGAGAATTAGAGGTTAGATTTACCAACTCTAAAGTTATTGGGCTTCAAACAAAATCTATGCAAAGAAAATGATAATACTTCAGCATATCATTTAGACAAGTGCTTTTTACCTACATTATCTATTTCAATCCTGACCCAGTGGGGAAATAGAGGTCCAGAGAAATGGCATACGTTCTCCAAGAGCACACCTTTAATAGACGGCAGTGGGTGCGGAGTTTCTGGAACCCTGGGCATCTGATTGCAAAGCCCACACGTGTCCCACCCCACCTGCTGAGCTGGTACCCAGGCCGTGGACACCAGCTGCCCTTTCCCACTTCGCCCCCTCCTGGGTCCCCTTCATCACCTGGCTGGGGTTCAAAAGCCACTTGCTCCCTGCTGCAGCTGCAGGCCGTGAGTCCGGTTCAGATGAAGGTCTTGGCAGACAGATCGGGAGGCCCACCTCATGATACACATCTGGATCCTGTGATGTCGCTCTCAGAGGTTAGTCGGAAGACCCTTCCCACAAAGGGGGTCGCCCTCAAAGGAGGCACTGGCACCGAAATCTCCATATTTTTCTGGTAAGGCCTTTCCTCAATTAGGTCTCTGTAAAAACACATCTATTCTACCTTTGGAATGAGTCATTAGCCACCACCAAGGCGGGAGCATGAACAGGTTTAAAAACTGAAAATAACTAACATTTATTGAATGTTTATTAGGCCTCAGGCATTGTGCTAAGTTCTTCACAGAAATTCATTTAGAACTCCCAGTAACCCTATGAAGTAAGCATTATTGTCCTCGTGTCTTCGATAAGGAAACTGAAGTGGAGAGAGGTTAATTAACTTGCCCAGGGATGCTCGGCTGGTAGGAGCTGGAAGCCGAATTTGAACCCAGGCAGTCCGCCTTCCCTAAGCCTGTGGGGTCAGCCAGGTCATCTTGGAGTGCGTGCCCCGGGGCAGCGGGCCCCCAGACGGGGGACGTCTGTGGAGGGCGGAGGGGGCGGCAGCCCCCCTGTGAGCCAGGAGCCGAGCCGGGGCCTTAGGGAGCTTGCGGACAGGCCCAGGCCTCGGGGTGGCCAGCCTGGGGGGAGGGGACCTGATGCCGAGAGGAGAGACAGTGGGGAGGAGGGCGGCCCCACCAGGACGCAGAGCAGCGCTTCTTCCCAGGCTATTAGCTGGGGGCCGGCTGCCATCCCTCCCAGGCTTCCCCCGCCCTGTGGCTGCCTGGGGCCTGGTCTAGGGCACAGACAGGTGCTATGTCTCCAGGTAAACCCCAGAGGCAAAACGTGCCCTCTGATCCCCCCTCAATCTCTGTCCCAGCTGCTTCCCGGGGGGTCCCACTGAGGATTGATGGTTTTCACTGGGACTTTGCACAGCCTGGCACTCCCACCTGGTTTGGGCCCCGCCGCCCCCACCCCCTCCGGAAAAGTAGGCATTTAGTCATGTTATGGTGGCTCCTCCTACTCTTGGCGGTTCAGAGTGTCCCAAAGAGAAGGACCATCAGCTCTGGGGCCAGGAAGACCTCGCCTCCGGCCCAGGCCTGTCACCAGGAGCTGTGGGACTGCCTAAGGCTCCGGAATCGTCCCGTCTCTTTCCTCAGCGGCCCTGCCCATGCCCCTGCCTGCTCCGAGTGGGGTCATGCCTGTGAGATGCTTGGGCTTGGGAAAGCCCTTCTACGTGCAAGTAACAGGCGTCAAAATCCGTCATTTCTTCCTTCCTCAACCTGTCCTGGAGCCACCTTGGCCAGGACCTCAGACCTCAGCTCCACAGAGCCCAGAATCCGGCATGGCATGGCGCCAGCAAGCATCCCTGTCCTGGGCCTGAGCCCCAAAGACCCCTCGCCCAGCGTGGCCGGGCTCCCAGCACAGGGGAGGGCTCTCCTTCGCCACGGTTTCCACAGGACTCCCAGTCCTCCTGGTCCCACTGTCACCTGTGAAAGTCAGATCTGCTCCCTGGACTGTAGTCGCCTCCAGGCCGAACTGGGGCCGAGAGGGGTCGTGACAGGAGGTGCCCAGCTGCATGCCTACCCTGGGGAGAAGAAAGAGCTCAGCGCACCGCCACCTCGCAGTCCATTTCTCAAAGTCTGATGTCAATTTGCGGCCGTAGATTGGTTTCTGCTTCTCCATACTTTGTTTTCTTCTTTGTGATGAATGGTTATTGTCAAGCGGGCTTAAAAGAGCGATAGGCAGGCGGCTGGGGCTGGGCGGAGATGGCATGGGGCGGGCTCCTTGGTTGGGTTGTTGCTAACATTTCTTTTTTAGGGAAGAGAATGGAGTGGGAGGGACCTGAGGTCACGGCTGGGTCGGAGGAGATGGACGCCGGCTACCGCTGCAGCTGTCCGGCCCCTTCCCTCAGGCGGGGCGATGCTGAGACCTCTGCCCCTTCCTCTCCCCACAAGTACACGCCTGGCCTGGGGACGGGCACCATGTCACAGCTACAGAGGCTGACGCTGTCATCTGCAGATAAATACAACCAAAACAGGCCCAGAAAATTATTTCCTCTTAATGGAAAAATTATCAGGCCCTGAGCAGCCTGATCTAAGGGCTTCTAGAAGAGCACAGAGAAACATACTTGCATCTCTTCTTGCAAGCAGCGCTCTCCTCCCCACTGTTCCTCTGGGGGGGGCCCTGCAGAAACCATCCTCTCCCAGATTCCGTGACGGGGCAGCGCACGAGGGTCTGTCGGGCTGGGAGACAATAGGATCTGAAAGCTCATGGCTTAGGGTCGCAGTTAGGTTTCTTAGCGTCTTCAGAGGTATAAGCTTGAAAGGAGATTAGAAACCACCCCGTCCACCTCTCTCCTGTCCCAGATCATTAAAATGAGGCCTGGAGAGAAGAGACTTGCCAAAGGTCTGTGGTCACTTAGCAGCAAGACAAGAAATGAAGGCTTGTGATGCCCGTTTCCCTTCCCATTGCCCGAAACAGCCTGGCCAGTCCTCGCGGCTCGGAGGCCCCTTGTATCTCTGGGTCAAACACACACACCCACGGGCCCTGGGGCACGGACCGTGCCGGCCCGGGCCTTACTAAAGCTGGTGCTCATGGTCCGTTGTACGGCTTGTGCACAGTTCTTCCTCCCTTCACACTCGGCCTCGGCTTGCACGCGGTCTGCAGTCAGCACCTCCTGCCCACTGACTCGCTCTGACTAATGGGATGTTAGTGGGTGTTCCCGTGCAGATTTCATGTGCTTGTGTGGTTTGGCTGGGTGGTCTGTGCATATGCATTTGCCGTAAAGCTGTCCACCTGGACTTAGAGGTACATGGTGCAGACTTGAACACAGTCGTTGGCCCAAGGCAGAGCCACCACCCTCATCAACAGGACTGTGAGTGAGAAATATTAAGAGCTGTTGTGACTCCATAGTTCCTCGGCAGTATCAGAGCAGAAATCTGACTAGTACAGCCCCCATCCCTCCCCTCAAGGCTGCACCTGACCCAGGTTTCTGCCTCTCTGGTCACTGGGGACCTCCTCCCCATTGCAGAGAAGCAGCAACGAAGGGCCCAGAGACACTGATCAGGCCGAGAGGCGGCCCTGCCTCTGTGCAGCAGCCTCCGCAGGCCCTCGCTGTAGGGGCTGCATGTGTCCAGGTCTCCCTGCCCCTTTTCTCCTGGGTCTGCCATGGCAGGACACCCACTACATGTGCCAGGAGAGCTACCTGCTTGGCAAACATCCAGAATCTCAGGGGCCTGCCTGCAGGTTTATCGCTCAGTCGGGCCACAGTCTCCACCCACAGGAGAGGTGGGAGGCAAGGCAGGGCTCCCCACAGCCATTCAGAGACTGCAGATCCGTCCATCTAATGTCTTTGCCCTTCTTTGAAGCCCTGGGGTCCTCCGCTGGGTCCACTCCATCCAGTCAGGTGTTGAGCAACAGAGATAATGCAGAAGACCTCTTAGGGGATGTTAGGGGCTGGGGCTGGAAGTAGTGTGCATCTCTCCCACCCACCCACATTTCACTGGCCACGACTCAGTTAAGTGGCCCCTTTCATCTGCAAAGGAGTGAGGGGAGGGTAGAAAATAGTCTAACTGTGTGCCAGGACTGAAAAGAGAAACAGGTTTTGGTGAGCAGCCAGTCTTGGCCACGGTTACAATGTGACTCTGTCTCTGTCCCCACCAGACTGGTCCCTTCTCTCTGCCCGAGGCAGATGGCTCCCTGTAAAAATTCCCAGTGGCTAACCTCCCAGGGTCTCATGGGATTCCTCTAGTGCCCTGCAGTTGAGACGCCTCTCTTCCAGCCCCCTGGGCCTCCATCGTCTCAGGCGCACTTTGTGCCTGGACTTGTCAAACTGACCCAGATGGCCTGCCTGCCTCTGGCTACCTTCTCCCTAGGAAACCTCTTTTTGGGGTCCACCCATCTCGTCTCCTGCTGCAGACACCACAGTGGCACCTAAGCTTGGCCACGCCTATGAGATACCGTCTACTGGCCGGGCCCAGAGCAAAAGCTTGCATTTAATCAGAAAATTGAAATCTATTTTGAGTTACTGACCCAGGGAGTAATACTACAATGCAGGTAGGTTTTAGGAGGAGTCATTCAGTGGAGTGGATTAGGGGGGACTGAGACTGGGGAGAGGAGAACAGTCAGGAGACACTGTCATGATCTAGGAGGAGGATGGCAAGGGCCGAACCAGAGCCAGCAGAGTGGGCCGAGGAGAGGCAGGCAGTGGCTGGGGAGGCCGACCTATGCGGAGACGCATCTGGCTGGGGAGGGAGCGGGAGGGAGGGGGCAGCGCCCTGTCCCAGGTGTCTGGACCTGGGCTGGCGTGCACTTCCCAGCGCCTCTGATCACTAAACCCACCAGCTGGCCTCCCTCAGCTCAGCGCCGCCAAGTAGACAAGACTGCCCAGCCCTTCCCATCTACTTGGAAGGAATGTGGAGTTACATTTAATTAAAAGTATCTACACATACACAGAAACAAGATTAATTAAGTCTCTTTTACCCAGGAGCCCCTTCTTTGTGTTCACTTAAATGAGGTTTTAAATGTTGTCTCAGTGTTATATCTGGCCGAGATTTCTCCAGACAACACTTTGCGTGGGTCCGAGGCTCCCGCGTAGCTGCCTGGAAATTGCTTAGTGATGAGAACAGCCCAAGGACACCGTCTCCCCTCTCGGTTAGCTGAGCACCAGGCTGGTGGGGAGCTCAGGGTGTGGGCAGTGGGGTTTTATAATGAAATGGAGGGAAGTTCTCTCAGACAAGAGCTGCCTCGAAGGCCACCTCTTGATGCAGAACAGGTGGGCTGGGGTGGTCTTTTGAGTCATGCTTATGGAGGGCTCACCTGATCACAGTTGTTCTATGCAAATGCAGCCTCTTGGAGCCCAGTGCGCGGCGCCAACTCCAGGCAAGATGCATCCTGCAGTCGGCGTTTTGTCAGAAGAGCCCCACATGGAGGCTGGGAGCCCGGCTGAGAAAATAGGAAGCACCCACCCTGGAGTGTCTTTCCTTCAAATAAATCTCCTGGAAAATTTATCCAACTGGGCCATTTCCAGCAGGTACCAGTGAGAAGTGAGACGAGGGGTGCACTGCGGGCATTTACTCTCACGTGGAGGCAAGCGTGGGAACCCAGTCCAAGGCCAATGGCTGGATGGGGTACAGACAGGGCAGGTGCAGCCACCGTCCCTTCGTCAGGCCGTCAGCAGGCGTGTGACCAGCCCCGAGGTCAAGCCGACACCCGTGAGCCCCCAAGCCTTGAGGAGCTCTGCATGTGGCCTGACCATCCCTCCTTTGGGTTCTAGCATGAGAACAGAGGGGATTCTCTCACTGGGTCACATGGTGCCTGTGGTAGTGGGAACTTTAGATACTCACTTTTATCTGTGTTGCTGGGACTTGGGTCCTTATTAATTTGATAAGCAGTATTGGATACTGAAGGAAGTGTGAGGAATCGTGTCAGATGCTGAAGTCAGAAGGCCCAGTGAGACCAAGGCCTGGCTCCTGGCCGCTCACAGTCTCTGGGAAAGAAGGCGAGCGGCCGGCATCGGGGCAGGGTCAGTGCTGGAAAAGGCCCCCCATCTCGCACGCTGCGGGAAGAGAGGGGAGGCGCGTCTTGGAGAGCTTTCAGGAAAAGCCTTACGAGGTGAGGGGGGATAGTGTGCAGAAGGACACGCCCTGGAAGGGTGACGCCTGCTCTGCTTAGCCGGACCCCGGAGCCCGGACGTGGTGCAAGACCCGGTTGGGGGACACGGCAGCCTGGCTTCAAGCCCAGCTTTTCCACTTACTGCTGAGCCCGCTTTCCGAGCCCACAGCTTCTTCAAGCAGAAAGTGAAGGGACTAATTTATTAAATGTTTCCAAGGGCTTTGTGAGGATCAAACGGAACAATTCCTGAGCCCAGTCCATGCCTGGCTCTCCAGAAATCTGCACTTCCTTCCCCACCTCCTGTTCTGTCTGCTGAAAGCCCTGGCGTAGTCTGGGGTGTTAGATCCCAGCAAGAGAACCGACAATGGCAGATTTAAGCAGAAAATGAATTTATTTAAAAGATGTCCAGTAGCATCCACTTTTCAGGAAGGTTATTGGAAAACAGGATAGGCTTGGAAACTGGGTGGAGGGAAGGTAGACTTTGTAGTCAGGAGCATGGGCACAATCAGGTCACAGAACTGGAACCCAGGGGCCCTCCTGCCCCACCACAGAGGGTGCTGCCAGGTCCACCAGCGCCCCCACTGGGACTGGCCCCCTCCCACGGCCCAGAGAGAGGTCCTGCTTGTCCCACTTCCTTGACCTGCCTCGGGTGGGTCAGCTGAGGTGCGAGGGCCGGGGTGGCCCAGCCTGGGACACAAGCCAGCCTTGCCTAGCAAGCAAGTAGCTGCACTTTTCTGTTCCTTTAGAGGAAAACATGCTGTGCCTCCCACAAGACTCAAAGTATCGGGAATCCTCATCCTTCTAGCAAGCCACTGCGATGCTGACTGACCAACGTCCCCCAGGTCCTCCACCGCCAGGTCCTCTCCTCCACGGCACCTGCCCCGCGCTGCCCACAAGCAGGATCTCCCTCCTGCCCCCGAGCCTTCACCCCTTCACTCCCGAAGAGGCCACTCCCCGGGGGGTGACCAGAGTATGGGCCCCAGGAGGGCAGGGCTCCCGGGCCCAGAGGTTCTGGCCACAGGTGCCCTGTCACCATCCCCTCTTCCCCAGTTTATAGCAGAACCCCATTAATATGGTGAGCACGAGCTGATAGCCAAAGATTAATTGGTGGGGGATTGGGAGATTTCTCCTCTAGAACAATGGGCTCTTCTGCTTGTACTAATAAGATGCCAGTCAGGGTATTTACATTTTGGGTTCACCTGAAGTTATGCCTGCTCTCCGGAGGTGGGCCAGAGGGTCGGGCTCTCCTCACGGGGCTGCCAACCGGGTGGACATTGGGTGGCCCTCAGCTGGGTGAGACTCAGTGCCTCCCTGGGACCCTGGGAAGCCTGCTAGCTCTGGGGGACATTTAAATGAATCTGAGCCACCCACCCCATTCCTCCAGCTGAGACTCAACTCCATGGAGTGGCTTCAGATGGTGTCTTATTACATATGCCAAATGCTGCTTCCTAAAAAAAAAAAGACACAGAGAAAGAAAAACTCTGTTAGAAACAAGAAATCAATTCACTTAATTTATTTTCAGTCTTTTTTTTATTAACCCCCGCCTCCTCCTTGAGATCACCCATAATGCCACCCATCCCACCCACTCCCTGGAGTGAGCCCCGGGCCAGGGTCCTGCCGGAACTCGGCCACTTCCAACCTCTGAGCAGGAGGGGAGCTCCTGCATTATTGAGTGCTGTCGCAGCAATAGTACGCTTCAAACGAAGGGTCTCGGTTCCTTGGGGACCACATGATCGGTGTGGTGTTAGGTCCTCTTCCTGGACCACCTGCAGAGGAGCCAGAACATTCTCCAGCCTGTGCCGGAGGCTGACAAACTCAGGATTAAGGTGCATATGTCACAGGCAGACCCTTCATCCAGCGCTGGTCTGTTGCACCAGCCGATGGTTCCACATGGGTGCGCACTGCTTCCTGAGCCAGCCTGGGAGCACCCTGAGGGTCAGGCCACCGCTCCCAGATGTCTACAGTTCCAAGCACCAGAGGGCAGGCTCCCTTACCATCAGCTGGGTGGGTGTGCTCAGCATCCCCACAGCCTGACTCCCCTTCTGAGGCAGGGGGACCTTCCCAGGGAATCGGAGAGTTTGGAATGGGGGCAAATGGAGTTTGACTCTGCACAGACACCAGCTGGCTTCCCAGCTTCCCATGGCCTATGTGGCTCATTTCTGGTAGCTGCTATTGCTGTACGAAGTGCTACTGATTAGGTAGTTTAAAATAACATAAGTGGGCTCTCTTGCCATCCTGGAGGCCTTAAGTTTGAAATCATACTCTCTAGGCTGAAATCAAGGTGTTAGTGTTGTACCTCTCTGGGGAGAATCTGGGCCTCTTGCAGCCTTGGTGGCTGCTGGGACTCCTCGGCTTGCAGCTGCATCCCTCCAGGCTGTAGACAGCCTCTCCAAGCCTCTCTCTGCTCTGTCCTCACTTTGCCTTCTCGTGTGTGTGTGTGTGTGTGTGTGTGTGTGTGAGTGTGTGTGTGTGTGTGTGTGTGTGTGTGTGTGTGTGTGTGTGTGTGTGTGAAATCTTTCTCAGCTCTTATTAAGACACTGGGATGGCATTTAGGATAACCTCCCCATCTCAAAGATCCTTTTTCCCAAAAAGAAAATATTTGCAGGTTTCTGAGATTCGGCCCTGGTATCTCAGGGGGACACCCTTCACCCACGACAGCATCCCTCACTGGCTCTCTGATTTGAACAAGGGTGCCATGGCCCTCGGCGGCCTGCCTGACTCTCCATTATCCTGCCTGTGGTCCAGGAAGGATTTTTCCAGGTGTGCCGACTTCCTCACGGAGTTGTGGTGAAGACCCAGACGTACAGCACATATGGAAAGCGTTGGCTAAGCCGTAAAGCCCCACACAAATGCAAGACAATATTTTTGCGCTGGGAGAGCGGCAAGTCCAGCACTTGAGAAAACTATCAGATTTTAAACCATGTGAGGGAACAGGAAACCAATGTGGTTCAAAAACCTCATTTACACCCCACACCAAGCCTCCCACCCCCCCTGCCTCTGCTCTCCCCTGGGGCTGTAGGGCTGTGACAGAGGCTTGTCTTGGGGGCGGCTTTGTGGCCTGAAAACAAATCTTTCTTCACAGCTTGCTCCCAAGTCCAATAAGCCAGAAGGAATCGGTAGAGAGATTTAACGATATGTATTTCAAGAAAAAGATGAAAATGTGTCTACTTTTAGGAGAGGAAGTAAAAATGCATCAGCCCCACAATAAACTTTGTGGTGGAGATGCATGGGGGGAAACATATAATGCAGTCGGGGTAGTGATGTCTCATTTACAGGGAAGTCTTCCCAGAGACCTGTTAGAATCCCTCCCCCCGACACCCTCTAGCACAGCCTCTGTAAACTGTGGGGTCTCACCTCCCCAGCCACCTCCAGCCTCTGCGGGATGCCTTTTGGCTCAAAGGCAGCGTGACCCCTGGGCTCCCTTTGAAGTCCACATAAGATAAGCTGGCTGAAACATTTTGCAGACCAGTTATACCGGGAGTGGGAGATCACAGCCTACAGCCCCGATCCAGCTGGCTTCCCGTCCTCCTAGTGAAGCCCTGTTGCTCACAGCCACGCTCTGTCCGTCTATTGCTGGATGCGGCTACAGCAGGACAATTCAGTAGTGCGACCAAAGTATACAGCCTGAAAGTCTCAAGTTTTTACTCTCTGGCCCTTTACCGAAAACGCTGGCCGATGCCTGGATTACACGACTGCGCCGTGGGTTGTCTTAGGACAAAACTGCCCATAAAATGAAGAACAGGTAAGAGCTGACACTCTGCGCCCGGCTCGGTGCCACGCCCGTGGAGGCACAACCCTGTTTAATCCCCACAAGCAGTCCTACGAAACAGGTGGTGGTCCTTGTACAGATGACAGAACCGAGGCTCGGGGAAGAAAGCAGTTTCTCGAGGTCTCAACAAGCTAGGAACCAGTAGAACTGGGACCTGCACCCACGCTGTGCGACTCCACAGCCCTCCCTCTGGCTCTGCCTCGATGCTGTAATGTCAAGTTTCCAGGTGGCCAACCCCCAGGCCCTCTTCTAGGCCTCAGCAGCTTCCAGTTGTGGGGATCTTCTTTTCCACATCTAACGTCAGCACCTTCCAGGTCATGAGCCTGCAGACCGAGTCCCTTCTGCCCAGGAATGGAGAAAGGAAGCTGTCTAGCCTGCCTCCTCTCCTTGCCCACCCCTGTTCCCCGCCCACCCTGCTCCCCGTCCGTGTGCACGCTCAGACTGGCTTGGCTGACTTTGGTCCACGTTTCCACAGGGCCCTTGGCCCAGCCGTCCTCCCTGCCTGTGCCACTCCTGGGTTCTGAAAGCTCTGGTCCGCTCCAAGTGGGGCACCAGTACAGCGCAGGGAAAGCGAGGCATTTGCATTCCACTTCCTGGGGCTATTCAGATCTTACCTGCAATTCCTCTGACAAATCCTTATCAGAGATGCCCATGGCGAAGTCTGTGGTGACTTTGTTCATTCTTATTAGCTCCGCACAGATTAGCTCTTCACAGCGCTTGGTGGGTTCATACTGATTCCTGATAAATGTTGGGACTGATTTTCCTGGCTTGGGAGCAGCCGGGGAGGGGCTGGGGTGGAGGTGGAGGGCCGTGAGGAGCGCGGTGCCGGCGAGGGGAAAGAGGGAAACCTGTGCACGGGATTGCATCTGGGCTATGAAATATTCATCACACGCCTGCAGAAGCAGGTCGGCACTGCTCCCCGGGGACAGCGTCTCCGTCCAGGCAGGGCTTCGAAGGGCACCCGCCCCGGCGGGCCCCTCAGAGACCTCCTCTGCCTAGAGAAGAGGGCAGAGAAAGTTAAAAGGAAGGAAGAACAAACAAGCTCACTTGGTCTCTGCCATGCTCCCCGTCCTCCCCAGTCCGTCCTTTCTCACCTGCTCTTCAAGAACAGCTCTCGATGGTGCAATACTGATGTTCAGGTGGACCGGGATGGTCCCGGACTGGGCTCCTCTCCCCGGGCCGCTCCAGGAAGCCTTCCTGACGACTCCAGCGCACCCTTCCACCCCTTTCCTAAAGCTCCCCCAGCTGCCCTTTTTGAGGGTTTTAGACAAATGCTGGTAACAGTGGTTCATCACTAAACAGCATTTCCACAACTAGACTTACACTCACCACCTGCCCAAGTTCCTAGCCCTGGACTGGGCACACGGTAGATGCTAAAAACATCTTTGCTGAATTAAATATGCTCCGATCCCTTGGCAGTGCTGGCTAGCAGACTCCATTCCCCAGGCTGCACCAGTGCACACAGTGCTAGGCAATTTGTGCACTTCTCCCCTCCGCTTGCATGAAGCTTCCCACTTTTTCATAACCTGAGCCCCCAAGCAGCCACTCCCACGCGAATGGACCTGACTAGGAGACCGGAACCTGCTCCTCATCCTGGGTGTCTGGTTCCCTGCTGTGAGTGCCTTTGGAGCTAACACCACCTTTACAGTCTGAGAGCCTGGTGCAGTCTGTACAAATAGGTGATGAGTATGTATTTGGAGATGAAGTCGATGGCTATTCCCCTGCCCAGACAGGAGGGTGCATTCTGAAACCCCTGGGCCCACAGAAGAAAGCTATTCCCAACTTTCCATAGGCATCCAGTCCAGGCTAACCCTCTAGAATTCTTTCACGTGTCTAACTCAAATCCTTCATGCTGCAGTATAAGTTCCCTCCTGGGCTTCTCGCATACGGGAGCTACAAGCCACACGTTCCCTGTCGTTGCCCTCTGCCACTGTCCAGAAATTTACACTCTGGTGCCCAGCCCATCACTGTGGATAAACCCAACTCTCTCCAACCATATGCCCTCTCACTCCAGCCCCCCGCAGATGACCTCCTGCCCCCAGTGAGAGGCCTGGAAATTCTTGAAGGCCCTCTCTTACTGCAGCCACAGTTTACTCATTAGCCTTTGGCCAGATTTATCTTGGCGCTGGTGGCCTGCATGCTTTGATTTGCCCTCCTGTCACCAGGACTAATGTGGATGGCAGCACCCCCCCAGGGCGCCCAGCTCTCCAGCCTCCTGCCAGAGGCCTCAAGGGAGATGGATGAGCAGCTGACTTGCAAAATAAATACCAGGCTTCTAGGTTCTGATAAAGATTAAATATTGGGGCAGTCATTTCAAATGAATATATAAAAGCAAATGGAAGGCAGCTTTTTAGACACCGACAGAGTGAAACAGGCAAACCAAGAGCAATGCCTCTGAGGAAGTTCAGTGGCAGGAGGGCTGGAGGCTCAGAAGGCCATCTGCCCGCAAACACCCCGGCTTCAGGAAGGACTCCAGAGCCTTCCTCCCTGCCTCCCTCCTCCTCCCCACGCAGAGACAGCGCTGAGCTGCATGCCAGGGCGGTGCTGAAGTCAGCTCTCCCGGCACTGGCCTGTCCAACCGAGGGAGAAGCCCCATTACTCAACAACCCCTGGCTTCAGTGTGGGGCGGCCAAGGGCTGGGGTTGTCGGGGAGCACGGGGCTCTGAGGCCCCAAAGGGGAGAGGTGCCTGGGGAGAGTGAGGTCAGGCATTGGGAGACAGAGCGGGAGTGGGGAGAGAGGCCAAACGTCAGCCAGCGGAGCCTGCGGCAGCGCGCAGTGCTGGCAGAAACTGGAGCAGGTCCCTGACCCGTCCAGAAACCCCAAGCAACCAGATTTTCAGGTCCAGAATCACAGGATGCTTGAGCTAGAGGGGAACAAGCAAGGAGACGCAGAGTATGAGGAGAGAGGACACTTCAGTTTGCCCGATGCCTCTGTGGGCCTGGCACCATGCTAGGCACTTTGCGCGCACGTCTCACTCGCTCGTCTGACCGCTCTGCGAGACGGGCACTGTCTTCACACGACAGAAGGAGGCGGACGGAGGCCGTGGGACTTATGGCCGGGAGGAGGCGTGCAGAGAGGCAGGGGCTGCGCCCTGGCCGAGAGCTCACTGTGGGCGTCCTTACCTGGTTCATTCATTCCCCCCAACCCTGGCGGGGCAGTCCCTTGGCCCCGTTCCTACACACTGGGCAACGGGGATACAGTAGGGTGGGGGGGGGTACACACATTCAGGGCAGTGGTCTCGACTGTGCCCGGCTCCAAATTCCATTCTCTTTCTAACAGGCATGATTTGTAGGCAGCCTGAAGGGAATGGGGAGATAATCAAATGTCAACACGTTGCAGGTGGAGCTTCCAACTTGTTTTGAGCTGTGGAAACTGAGCTGTAAATGGACTTGTATGTGAGGCCAAAATGTGGCATCAGCTGTCTGCAGCCTCTGCCTTGAACCATGGTAACAGGCCAGCCACCACCAGGGCCTTAACTCCCCTGACCTGAGAGGCCTCCAGGAGGCAGGATGGGAAGCACAGAGTCTTTGCTTTCATAGTTTACATCTCCCTGACGCCTTTGGAAGCGGGGCTGCAGGACGCCCTGGTCGCACAACTCCAGGGGGAGCTGTGCAGAGAGGATGGAGTCTGGGTGGCCACCATGGCCACCTGGACACCACCTGGTCACCCCAGACCCACCCTCCTCAAGGGCCCGCTCTTTCCCGGTGCGAGGGATAGAGGGGGTAACATGTGCATTTCTGCCTTTGGGGCTTGGAGGGAGCCTCACATGGGCCTTAGGCAGGTAATAATCAGCCCCATCCTAAGAAATAATTTTGTTCAGATGAACATTTATTGAGTGTCTGCTGGGCGCCACCTCCTTGCTGGCCCCTGAGCGTTCAGAGATGAACGGGATGGTCCCTGCCTCCGAGAAGCCACTCAGTGGCCGGCGAAGAGACAGATCCCAGAGGGCCTGGAATGAACACAACCTCGTTGTCTCGGTAGAGCGGTTTTCCCTCCCCACAGCACTGTTCCATCTATTTTCCGTTCCATGCTCACAAGGTCAGTGTTGTCAATCCCATTTTGGGTCAAGAAGCCCAGCGCCCAGCTGAGCTGCGGGGCGTGCCCACCGCTCCGGCAGCCCCAGGGCCCTGGGGTGCGGGTCTCCCAGGCCCTCGGCTCCGCCCACCGCCCAGGCTGGGCCCCTCCCTCTGGGGGACGGCCTTGCGCCTTCCTGGCCTGGGCCCTGGAGGCGCTGCCTGGAGAGGTAACACGCATCTGTTGAGTCGGGGAGGAAGGATGTGTCCGCAAGGATCGCCATCTCTCCACCTGACTTCCATCCACAGCACCGCGCAGCTGCAGGGCAATTTCACAAGCAGATTTTGCAACAGTCCAGCAATTTTTGATACTAAGTCTCCCTGGGCTTTCTTGGGAAGCCTGTCCTGCTTTGACAGCCCCTCTCCTGGCTGCGAGAGGCAGTGGCAGGCGCCTCATGGGGCCAGTCCTTCCTACCTGGGAGACTGACCCACTCCAGGCTGGACTCCGAGGGCAGCCGCATGGCCCAGAGGGCAGCTGGGACCTCTGATGACTCACCTGCCCCGCTTGGAGGCTTTTGCGGCAGAGAAGGTCAGGCCTAGGTCACAAAGGATGGGGCTGGACGAGCGAGACTTGACCTGAGGCTCTGGGACGCCGCCTGTCGGTGTCCACATCCAGTTCCTTCTCCCACCCTTCTTACCATCTTCCCCAAGGAAAAAGCAAAACTATGCCTATTTTTCTGGATGCTTTGGCCCAAGGTGGACCTCAGAGCAGCGAGTCCACATGTGCTGGTATTTGATCAACTCGCACAGCCCTCGAGCTCCAGTACCAGCCTCCTGGAGGACCCCCTGACCCCCTGCACCGCCCTTTCCTTCCCTCCTCTTCTCTCTCTGCCTCTCTAAGACTAAAGAAAGGGGCGGCTCCCTCCGATCATTTGAGATCCTTGCACAGAATGAGGACATGCCAGGATGTGCAGATGAACAAAAGGGAAAGTTAGAAGAGGTTGAAAATTACCACACGCCTATTAAAAATCAGCCGGGCTGAAGCAGTCCTAACAGACAGGCCTGCAGCCCCAGGGAAGTGGTACTTAAGGGAATTTGCAATTAAGAGAAGCCTGGAGCCTTGCCACAGATTGCTTCCCTTGCCTTTTTTATTTAAAAAAGAATCACCAAGCAGGGACCTAAATGGAAGATGACAATAATATAAGGTGACAGATGCTAATTTGGCAGGAAACACCAGGAAGACCAAGTTACTTACCTGTATAAGCTTTGTGCTGGAGCCACATGCTGAGCACCCCAGGCCGGGCTTGGGGGCTGTCCAGCGACAGTTGTCCAAGTTCCTGACCCAGGCCCAGCATCCAGGTCGCTCCAGCCCACCCCGGGTAGACATGGGCGCCTGCAGGCAGGAGCCCCGGCCCCCGTGGGCACACCCGCTCCAGGAAGCCAGCCTGCTGCCGCTGTCCAGTGGGGGTGAGGGGGTGCCTCCACACTGTGCCAGACTTTCCAGGGACTGGGCAGCGCAGCCTGCCGGGAACCACGTCAACCTCAGAAGCAGTTGACACAGGGACCTGGGAGGGACAGGCCATAGCTAAGGGCTGGGACGCTCAGGAGAAATAGGGCTGCTTCTGAGGGCGGCTCGTGAGTGAGCAGTCACTCCGTCAGGGATTCCCAACCGGGCTGTGCAGAGGAATCACGTGGGGCCTTTATAAAAGTCAGCATTCCTAGGACCCACCTTCAGATATCTCCATTCAGGAGAGCCTGGGTGGGAGCTGTGGCCCTGGGTGTTTTTCTTTTTTCCCTCAAAACTCCCTAAAATGGGAAGGTTTGAGAACCAGCGGCCTACATGACAAGTCTTGGAGAAGTTCTCTCCCTAAGAGCACCCCCTGGGCTGCCTCTGCTGCCTGGTGCCCACTTCTGCGGTAACTCTTGGATAAAGCGGGGTACCGCTGAAGCTGGGCGTGTGCGTGTGCATGCGTGTGTGTGTGTAGGAGCACGCTAATGACACGCTTCACTGTCACTGTGTTAGCCCCATCTTGGTCACCTGTCGGTGACAGGCTCTCTCTGGAGCATGCCCCGTCCCCTCCCTGGTATCAATTTTAAATATCTCATCCTAGCCACAGCACCACAGAGCTCTTCAGGGCTTACAAATCAACTTTCACATAAATCATTTCATTTTATGTTTGCGGCATCTGCGATGGACAGCATCCTTGTGTCCCCCCCAAACTCCTACGTTGAAATCCTAGCCCCCAAGGTATTCGAGGTGGGGCCTCTGGGGGGCGGTGAGGTGGTGAGGGTGAAGACCCCCACAGGGAGCCCGCAGAGCTCCCACCCACCCACCATGTGAGGACTTCTGAGGGCAGCAAACAGACTCGTCTGGGAGCCAGGAAGTGGGCCCTCACCACCCTGACCTGCCGGCACCTTGACTCGGGACTCCCAGGCTCCAGAACCATGAGAATAAAGGTCGTGGTTTATCAGCGCCGTCTGCAGTGATCTGTCCCCGTGGCCCAGATGGATGGAGCCGGCATCTGCGAGGCAGCCTGCATGCCTCCCCTTCACAGGTGAGGGGCAGGTGCAGAAAGGGCACGTGCCTTGTCCTAGGGCAGAAGAGGATGGGAGAGGATGAGGCAGAGTGGGGCCTCGGACCTGACTCCCAGCTCTGAATGCAGCGTTCCTCCCAGGGCCGTGTGTGGACATCCAGTGCACAGGCCCCAGGGTGTCAGCACTCTGCAGGTTGGGCCCTGGGTTTATTGGGGTCAGGGGTCGGCACGTACCCCCTGAGTGACCAGTAAGACCCTCCGTCCTCTCCCAAGAGGACACAAATCATAGGAGCACTTAGCTCTTCCCTAGTTTGGAGGAGAGCGGCCTCCTGTCAGGATCTGGAATCCTTAGCAAGGTTCTGAACCGACACCCAGGGCTGACTCCCAGGGCTGACTCTCACGGGAGGCGTGGCTCCTCCCGGGCAGCGGGAGGGAGAGAGGAGCAGGGGAGGCTGGCGCGTGTGCACACACACACCCCTCTGCATCCCCCCCACCACACCTCTGCCTCCCGTACCATGCAAGAGAGCCCCTAAAGGCAACAACTCAGCTCCCTTCATGGAAGTTGCTCAGAGAGACTCAGGTTGCTGAACTTGCTCTCCTGGGAATAGGCTCCTTGTCCCGGACCGTGCAGGAGATTGGCGAGAATAAGGACCAGCTGGCTCCACGGGAATCCGGGGCCACCTCTGTGCCTAGTGAGCTGTGTGACCTCCCAGTAGCTGCTTGATCTCTTTTGGCTTCAGTTTTCTCAACAAAAACACAGTGTGGTTATACTAAACATCCTTCAGGTCCAGCACAGTGAGTCTGCTCTCCTGAGAGCATCTTTCTTAAAAATAACAGCTCATATTTACTCAGCCAGCTCTGAGGGAAGTGTTTTGTGCACATCATCTCATTTAACATCCACCATGAGAAGCACCTTTTATTCACCCCAGTTAGTAGACAGAAAAGAGGTTCAGAGACATTACGGAACTTGCACAGCATCAAATGGCAGTCAGGTGGCAGAGCAGGGACTCCAGGGCTCTGGGTCTCTTAACTGCTTCAGGAACGTCGTTATTTCTTTCTCTTAGAAGCAATAGTCCACTCCATGGAAACAGAATGAGTTCAGGCAAGAAGCAGGGACCTTGGAGCATAATTAAATTCAGTGCTCCCGCACAACCAGGAGTGTTACGGGAACCACAACCCGGACAGTCTCACACGCAAAACCTGGCTGTGCTGCGCTCCACGAGCCCTTCTCTCTGAGCTTACTGCGGTGTCTTTGCCTTTTACAACCAGCTGCCCACCAGCCTCCTCTGGGGGAAAAGAGCTCCAGCTTCTCCCTGGGGAATCCCTCCTACCCTGCTCTGGCCGCAGTTGGCTCCCGGGGGTGGGTGTCCTGCGGCCCTGGGAGGGCCCGTCATTTCCCTGGCTACGGGCATGGTCTTGGAGCTGTTCCTGTGACCCACATACCCAGGGGGACACAAGACATCAAAGGAAAACTTTTAAAAACGAGCGTGTTGAGAGCTCTTTCCCACTGGACGTGGCCTGGCAGGATATGGGCTTGGTCCAGGCCCAGCTGAGGCCAGAAGGAAGCCGACGCGAATGAGAGCGGGGCTGCTGGACGCAGACGTGTATGCCCTGAATCCAGCCTTCCCTGAAGATCTAGGTGGGCCTGCTGGAATTTTCAGTTACATGTGCCAGTAAAATCCGCTCTTGATTTTAAGCCAGTTTGAGTCATGTGATCTGGCACTTGTAACCGGAAGGGTCCTGACTGGCGTGAGGAAAGAAGCCCGATCATCTGGCTTCAGCTCCTATCCTGGTGGGAGCTGAACCACTTCCAGGGCGGAATCTCCAGCCTGGGAGGGACCGCTGCCTGCCGGGCATTTCTGGGGAGCCCTGCTCCTCTGAACCCAGGGGGGCCCTGGGCTTTCCCTAGCAGTAGAGGCCGCTTCGGGGGCGGCTGGAGCGACCGGCCCGCAGAGCATGAAAACCCAAGTCGGTTGTGAGAAGTCGGGCGCCAGGCGCTGGGGAGTCGCCCTGCTGGGCCCATTTACTCGCCACCCCCGGAGCGGAGCAGCACCCCGTGTGGCGCACCGCACCACGAGGGGAGCCCCACGGACGGGACACGCGCAGGCCTCCAGGGCGGCGACGTCGCGGAGAGAACTGCGGCCATACGCGGCAGGGGACGAGGCAGTGAAGGCGGGCGCTGCGGCTGCCGGTGGTTAAAGGCACCCCAGGTTCGCTCAGCGAGAGGCGAGCCCGGGAGCAGCTGCCAGATCAGTGCCCCTGCCCGTAGTCGCGGAAACCCCGGCCCTTGCCCGGGTCCTGGGCGCCCCCCGCAGGCCTGCTGCCCGGAGGAGCGAACGCCACCCAGAGGCGGTGGTGCCGATTATGGGGCCGCGGGTGGCTGGGAAGCGCAGCGCGCCTACACAGGAGGAGCTGGGGGCGCGCGGGGGTCGGATGCCCGCGGATCGGGGCCAGGGTCGGGCAGGAAGCTGCGCCGCCCGGTCTCTACCCTGATGCCCCGCGGGTCGTGGCGCACCTGCCCCCCCAAACTGCAGCCGGTAGGGTCGGGGTCTCATGTCCCTTCTCTGAATGGGGACATCTTTACGCTTCTTGGAAAGTTCTTTTTTTCCTTCATTTCATCCCCACCCTTCTTTTAAACCAAGAAAATGAAAGAAGAAAGTTCTAGAATGCAGAGAATTCAGGGAACTGAGTGGGATTACAGGAAGGGGGTGGGATCACGGGGGCCAGATGCAGGGAATCGGGACCTGGGACCCCGGCCACTCTCCTGCCGCAGGCTCACCTTACCTTCGTGAATCCTGGGGATGCCAGGTGCCCCCCGGGCCCGGGGTCTGCCCCTCGTAGGCTGCGGTGGACCGAGGGAGCAGTGCTGTCTGGGCCTCGCGGCCTGGGCGGGGCAGTCTTCATGCTCCTGGGGAAATATGAGGAGACGGGGTGATTCTTAATCCCTCCTAAAAAGGAGACAAAAGAAAATTAACTTGAGTTGCTGTTTGAGAGACTCAGGTTAAACCTAAAAAGAGAATTATCACAGAGCGAAGTTGTTGAAACATGAAATTGGATACGACGAGAAGTTCCAAAGCTTTTCTCTAGAGCTTTAAAGAATGGCAGGGCGCGGTGGTCTGCAAGGTGGGGGTGGGCGGCTCCCGCCCCTTCTGGGTTCCTGACCCCACTTACATGTGTGTACTATTTACCAAGTTCCTTCTGCAGCCTGGACCCACACATACTGCCCCCTCCGACCTTCCGTCTGTCCCGAGAACGCGCATGCAGAAGTTTGGCAGCCCTCCAGGGCCGCTGCTCGCCCTGTCCCGGGACTGCCCCTGAACCCTGGGCTGACCGGTTTCAAGAGTCATGCTCTGCGAGGCCCACGTCCTCTCTTGCTAGAAAGAGGCGAGGGAGGCAGGTAGTGAAAGCCCTTGGGGCATTTCCACACAGGCTCAGGTGGGAACCCGCTGCTCGCCGCCCCTCCAAAGGAACCACGTTCAAAGCGAAGGAGAGGCGCCATCGAGAGGCACACCCCACGTACTCCCTGTGCAGGGGCGGCTGCAGACTCCTGGGCGCGGGCTGCGGACAGGAAGGAGGGGTCCCACGGACTCCCAGCGGGTACCCAACCCAGGTCTTCAGAGACTGCAGGCTGACTGCTGCCGCCTGCGATCAGATTCTCCTTTCTCTCCTTTTCCGGCCTTGGCTCATCAGTGCCACAAAGCCGTGTGCTTTCTGGCGGTCTGCAGGGGCAGCCCATGAAGCCCTGGGAAAGTGAGGTGGGACTGCGAGGCGTGGCTTGGCCCCTAGGCAGCCCCAGAGCTGCATTCACGGCCCTGGGGGCTTCGAGAACCTCCGCAGCTACAGGGACCCACACCCTGCCACCCACCCTCTGCCGCAGGAGAAGCCCTCCTAGGCCACCGGCCCTGCTTCTCCTCAACCACTAGTTCCCATAAGAACACAAAGCTGAGAAGCCCCTGGAGGCTGAGGGAGCCCCAGGTCCAAGCCCAGAGGATGGTGGCAGGTGAGCAAGGAGACGGGCACCTAGAGGCGATGCATGGGGTGAGTGGGTCCCCACCCACCAATGAGCCTGTGACCTCCTTTATCCTCAGTTTCCTCATCTGTAAATGGCAGCAGTGGTGGTACCCACCCCCAGGGGCAGTTCAGGAGGTGAGATGGGTTAACACGGGTAAAGAGGAGCTGTGCCTGCCACGCAGTCAGCACTGTGGAAGCGTCAGCTGTTACTGGCCCATTATTACGGCCCAAGCTGCGATAATCAGAGACACGGAGGAAGCTGAGCAGACGTGCGGGGAAAGAAGGAAGTCTTTTCTTTTTAACGTGACCCTTACCCACCCCCCTAGAACTGGAAGCCTATCCCCAGGGGTGTCTGGGCTGTCAGACCCCAGGCTTGCCTTAGACAAGGGCTTTGCTCTAAAGCACAGGCTGCTGGGAGACGGGACTGGGTGGATGAGGGCTACCAACTGGTGCAGGTTTTAGCCCTGAAAAAGTTCCCTGTCCCAGGAACGTCCTTAGTCCTGGGCAGACTGGGATGGGTGGTCGGCCCACGTCTATAGTCCCCTCGGAGAAGACACGAGTGGGGCCCCTCGGCCAGTCACATGTGTGAGCGCTCAGTACACACTGCACGGGTAGCAGAGCACCTGCCTCCGTCCTCCCTTCCTTCTTTCATTTATTTATTTGGCCACATTCTCCTCTCCCCCATCCTTGATGGGCTCACGGGGCAGGTAGAGACACACACGTGAACAGGCAGCAACCAGGGCCAGCCGTTAAGTGATGGGGAGGCCTGTGGAATTACCAGATCTAGGGCCGGAAGGGGGCTCAGCTCAACCTTGTTGCTCATCAATACAGAAGGTTCTTGCTGGGGAGGGAGACGCACCATTTTCCCACCAGGCCCAAGCTCCCTGTGAACGGCCCCTGCCGGGGACCCTGGTGTCCAGAGCGCCCCTGGCCCCTGAGGTGGCTGGGAGAATGGAGATGGGACAGGAGCCGGAGTGCGTCCCTGTAGCCCAGTGTCCCCTTCCCCCCACCGTGCGCTGAGATGGCTGTTGAGTCCATAAAGCTTTCCTGGTATGTGGGCCGGACTGCCCCTCACTACCCGGGCGTCTGCGCTTGTTTGTTTTAAGACAGGAAGGACCCCAGGGTTGCAGAGAGCAGTGGGTGGGTCGGAGTGCAGGAATGCGTGGGCACCCAGGTGTGTGCACGACGGGCAGGTGTGATTGACAAGGTCTTTGAGCAGTTCCGGCAAACAGTTCTGAGAGGTGATTAAGTGAGAGTGGGAGGGAGAGCTGGGGAGCAGAGGGCTCCGAACAGCCAGGCCCCAGGGCTTTGACCGTCACCCTTCCCTGCCATCCTGGGGTCAGGGATGGGGAGAGGGCCCCACAGCGGGGCTCTATGCCTGCACAGTCTGGACGGGGGATGCAGACCTGCAGGCGGGAAGCTGTGGTGGGGAGTGACTCCCCTCCGGGCACACAGCAGGTGCATGGCTGAGCTTCTGGCCCCTGATAGGGGGACCCTGGCTGTTTTCTCTGCTCCTCCTCAGCCTCACCCACCCTCTGGGGGACCTGATGAAGCAGAAGGACCAGGCCGTGTACAGCTGGGCCCCTTTCCCTGCAGTCCTGCTGTGCATTGCAGGTGGCGACCAGGGAAGGCTGGCCAGGAGCTTGTCTCCAGGATCATAAGCCCTGCCTTTCCTGGCTGTGGCCTCTGACCTTCTCCCTGGGCCCCGTGCATCAGTCACAAGCTGCTGTGGTGAATAGGCAGGCGGGTGGAAGGGGTCTTCTTACCTCCGCCAGCCAGGGCCGGAGCTCTGGGCAGGAGGGAGCCCCGGGCTCTGGGTCTCTGCAACCCTCATTCTCTAGCAGAAGCGGGGCAGCAGCGGCCCCCACAGCCTGCAATGTCACGTGAACGCCACATGCAAACCACAGCTGACAGAGGGCATCGGTGGAAACGATTCTGGGCTGGACACCCCCCATGCAGGACGGGCTGGGAAGTCAGGGGTGTCCCCAGCCGCCAAGTCCCCCAGGCGCAAGGAACCTGCCCTTGGCCTATCGCCAAATATCCCAAATACTTGTTTTTCTTTCCCCATGAAAATGTAAGCATGAGAGCATTTTAAAAAAATCTGTCTCCCCAGCACCTAGGCAAGTGCTAGGCATGTAGTAGATCTCAATAAAAGCTGTTGAATGAAGGCACGGATTAGACAGACAGCATTATTATCCCACCCTATCCCCACTTTGCAGAGATGGGTCATTAACTTACTTCTAGGGGTCCGTCCTAGCCTGGGGTTCTGCGGGAAGGTGTGCTTACCAAGGACCAGTCTGACCTGTTTCCCTCCTAATAGAAGAGCAGCCCCCTTTCCAGCAGCCAAGATCAGCGGGGAAACACATTCCTGTGGGGGTCCCCCTTTAGGTGAAGTAAACGGTTCCAGGTGAGGCTGCCATGCTGGGGGCAAGTCTTCAGCCCCCACATTCAGGAAGGTTGTGGAAGCCGCCTGCACTATGCATCTGTGTCGAACTGCGTGGGAGGGGAGGGAGGCTTCAAATTCCTTCAGCTAAAGATCTCACAATTATTCTCCCTCTCTCTAATTTGGATGTTAATGTATTAGCTACAGCTTTGCCTTCTAGGCTAGAGATTGTTTTTTTCCCCCCGCCCTGAAATTATACATCCAGATAGAGTAGTGTTCATTAAAGTAAGATTAGGAGAGCGTAATATGTGAGAGGTATGTAATCTTTTGCAAATGGTTAGTAAATTGGAACCACCCCAATTACAATCTCGTGTTCATCACACAGGACTGAATTACTCCGCCTGGGACGGGAGTCTCAGCCATGGCTCTGCCCAGCCCACATTTCATAAATATTGTATACACATGATATTCCCTGCCATCTGCCTCGCTGGTCGCTGAGCGCATTTTCTGACTTCCTGGCTGAGTGCAGAGGGCGGTGGGAGCGGGGTGGCCTTCCTGGCTGCCTGCGTTGAAGCCCAGCTTGGCCAGCCCTGCTCAAGGGTTCTGCTGACACCATCAGCCTCAGGTGTACCCCCACAGACCTGCACCATGACCGACAGCACCCTCTGCACAGGGGAGACCCCCATTGATGCCTTAATGTAGCTGGAAGGGTCTCAGCGAGCAGGGAGCTGTGCTGTGGGGCTGCACTGGCAGATTTCATCTCCAAAAGGGATACACGGAAGCCAATGGAGGTGATTTAGGGGATGTGCACCCTTCCCTGACCAGGGGGCGTGGGGGCCGATCGGTGCCCTGGTTGGTCTGTGGTGCAGGATGGTGCACACACGGCCCTCACAGCCTGCTCAGTATCAGAGGTGGGGGCCGCCTCCTCCGCTCATCCCATTGGGTCTGGCCGGAGCTGCTCCCTGTGACCACTGTTTCCCTAAAAACCCCATTTCTTTCAAAGAGGCACTGAAGTATAGTGAGTAAGAGTGAGGATCCCGGCATCAGAGTGTCTGGATTTAAATCCTGCCCAGCTAGTGAGGTGTGTGATTTCCCTGTAAAATGGGTACAATGATCGTAACACCTACCCCATAGGGCAGGTCATATTTAGAACAGTACCCGCACACACTAGGTGCCCAATAAACATTAGCTATTATTTTATTGCAAAGGCATTTGGGGTCTCTTCCAGCAGACCTCGGCGCCCCCCAAAGAGCAGCAGAGTGTTTGGCTCATGCAAACTCTGACCAGCCAGACAAGGGACTGGGCCCTTTGGGGTGTTACCAGTGTGCCTGGCACTGTGCCTCATAAGGTCATTTCATGCCACGTTCACAGGCCTCTGAAGCATGAATGTTGCTCTCATACCTACTGGACAGGTGGGAAGACGGGGCTCAGAACAATTTGAAATGTAATTCCTGCTGCTGTGTTTGAACCTTCAGTTTCCCGTTTGTTTCAGGATAAAGTCCCACATCCTTACCGTGGCGTGTGAAATCCTCCGTAATCTGGATCGATCCCACCCCCCGCCCCCCTGCTCACTTGTGGCATTCCTACCTCGTTGACCTGTTCTTCGTCCACACCACAGACCCACCTGCTTCAGGGCCTTTGTGCAGTTTTCCACTCTCTTTTTTGGCTGAAATAATTCCTATTCAGCTCTCAACTTGTGCTTCTCCAGAGAAGTCTTCCCGGGATCCCTCAGCCTCGATCAGGCCCCACTGATGCATAGGCTTCAACAGCACCTCGTGGGCCTCCTTCACAGCACCTCTTACAGCTGCAACTACTCAGCTCCATGCATGGTTCACTTTACTGGGTGCAAGACTCACGGGGGAGGGTGGGCAGAATGGGCCGGGCTACGCAACAGAAACGCAAATCCCAGATCTCTCGTTTTTCTCTCGTGCTGCCTGTCCCCCGGGGGTCAGCAAATCCCTCTGCCCATCTGGTCCCTCAGGATCCAAAGCCTGGAGGCTTCAGCGCCTGTGGCTGTCCCGTCGAGAGCACCAGCCTTGCCAGTGGCTGTCGGGGAAGAGAGAGCCTGGAGAACTGTGTGAGCGTGTGCCTGCTGCTCGGCTTCACACACTGGGCAACTGCTAGGGGGGCTGGGCGACTCAGGGGAGCAGGTGGAGTGTCTGACCTGCCAGAGACCTCATCCAACTGCTCCCTTGTGTGTTCCCCAGGCCTCGTGCATTGGCACATCGTAGGAGACCCCCAGATTCTGAGGAATGAATGATGCTGTTGGCACAAGTTGGCCAAGATCACCCACGGAGCACACAGTGGTGAGCTGTGCTTCCACTCCTGTCCCCCCAGTTTCAAAACCTTTGGCCTTTGCACTCCACCGTGCTGCCTCCCCGGGTTCATGGAATGCTTTTTATCCTCTGTACGTAGAGAGCAGCGTATGGTGCATTTAGACAATAGATTTGTTTTTCCTGATGAAGGTGATGAAAGTTTCATGTCCTCCAATCAGCCTTGCAATCAGCCATTCAGCCACTCACTCAAGTCAAGGGGCGATTCAAATGCAGCAAACATTTCCTAAGTGCCCACTGTTTGCCGGGCATGGTAGCACACTAATGTGTGAGCGGAGCGGTGTGTCTCCTGGGTTGATGCTCCGAGTAAAGCCTGGATTCAGAGGCAGGGTTGCTGGCTCTGAGCCCAGCACCTCTCCCCTGCTGCAGCCCGTGGTGCCCGCGCTACACAGAGCACGCGTCAGGATCACCTGGAAGAGGCCTGGGCATGCGGACTGCTGGGCTCCACTCCCAGGGTCTCCAACTCAAGGATGTGGGTGGGGCCTGAGAATCTGTGTTTTTAATGAACTCCAGGTGAGCCACACTGCAGGGCCGACGTCCGCAGCGTGAGCCCCACGCCCTGCAGTGAGTTACAGGTGGGGAGTGGGGGCGTGCATTTCCCTCCTTAACCCTGCTCAGGTGTCCTGGCCCAGGGAGGTGGGATGAGCACAGAACAGCCCAGTGGCTGGGATTTGGTTCTTCTCTGTGAGGCCATCTGTAGTCCAAGTGCATAAAATGAGGGGGTTGGACTGGATGAGCTCTGGGGTGCTCTGCAGATCTGACATCCTAGATTCTAGGATTGGATGAACTACACCAGGCTACAGATTCCATCTAAGTGTCTTCCTAGGTGGGAAGTGCTACAGACTAAGCCGTGTAAGGGGAGTGCCCAGGGGAGGTGTGGGGCTGCAGTGTAGCCCCTGTGCATGCAGCGCAGTGCAGGCTCTGGGGAGCCTGGACGCACGTAGGTGCCACCCTGCTGAGCACGGCCCTTGCAGCCGGCGTGGAAGCACACGCTTGAGACAAGACAAACGTGTCAGGGGATAACCAAGTGCTAATCGGCCTGAGGCTGTTTTGGGGCCACTGGCAGGGTTGGGAAGCCCCAGGGAGGGGGAATGCCTACCAGTTTGACAGTGACCTGTAAGTCACGTCTGTGGGGCCGCAGGGCACGCTGACCCGCATGAGCCCCACAACCTGGGCTGAAGGGGGGGTATTTTAAGGATGAAAAAATGGAGTCAGAGACCCACCCAAAGTCAACTTTAATTCAGTTGGGTTTAAACCCGGGTCTGAGGATAACAAAGCCCATGTTCTTCAAAACGATTCAGCAGGAGGAGTGGTGCCGGCAAAGCCCACAAGGTGCCCCTGCCCGGGCCATATGGAGTGTCCTGAGATAACGTGGCAGAGCAGGCTGACAGGGTGAGGTGTGTGCCAGCTCGGCAGATGCGAGAAGCTCTCCTGGGGCAACACTGAAGGGCATGGAGTGGCAGCAAGAAGGGTTTTGTACTGCTGACATTGTCACAGGGATGCTGGTGGCAGTGCCAGGGTCCAGCAAGAGCTGGGCCTGCAGTACAGCTACTCACATCCTGGAGGTCTGGGTCGCCACTGCCTCTCTGCAGGCCACTGATGGGCCGTGCAACATCTTTGCATGAATTGGGAGAAAGCATGTCTTCCTTCAAAAAGATGCAGTTGGCATCAAGTCACCATGCTTGGCCGGCCGAGGGTGGGGCTGGACCCTGTCCCCAAGTGCCCCTTTGAACTTGTCGAGTGACCAGTGTGTACAACTGCATCTGGTACCCTTGCCTCCCTCCCACCACACGTGCACACACACATATGCACACGCACATTAGTACGCTCTTCTTGCCCAGGGAATCCACTTCCCTGGGGGGAGCCGAAACCCGTGACTTCTGGCCGCTTCCTCCGGCCTCCCCAGCAGCCCTTCTAACTGAATGCCCCCAGGAGGGCCCGCTGGCTGGGCTGGAAGCAGCTATGAGAATAAAATCCACAAGGTCACGGGAAGCAGAGACGCCGCATGTGACTGTGAGGATGGGGTGGCAGAGGAGGAATGTGGGGGGAGGCCTGTCAAGGGCAGACAAGGCTTAGAGGCGCCCCTCCCCCATCAAACCGCTAACACGGAATACAACGCTCAGGTCTCTATTACCAAAAAAAGAAAAAAAAAAACGGTAGCAGCGGCTGAAGAGAGGGGGCCCGTGTGAGGGGAGGGGAGAGAGCTGCTCTGAAATCAATACCGGCCAGGACAAGCATTATCCCGTGTGGAACACCTCAAGCCTCTGCCTGGAAAATTTGATTGGATCTTCAGAAAAACCTATTAGTGTGTTGTCAGGACCTTCTGGTGATAACTGACCAGCTCTCGCCAATCGATGCTCTTCACTGGTGGAGCTCCTGATTTTTAACAGCATAATTGTTTTTTTAATAACGGGCCGGCTCACCCACTCCAGCAGGCAGGGAGGCAAAGTTAGACTCCCAACGTAAAGTACAGAGAGACACGAAGCGCCAGCCACTTCTTCCTAATTGCACAATTACTTGACGGGGCAGCGGGCACGGAACACGGTGGTGGTGGGGGGGGGCAAGGTTTTTCCCAGCTAAGCCGGGTTGTTAAGAAAAGTCACAGAAGTAATTACACAAGTCAAAATTGTTTACGAAATGAAATCCATTCTTCACCAAGGAACCTTTATTTATTTTTAAAGAAAAAAGGCCAAAATTGGATGAGCTCAGCACGGCAAGGACACCATAAAGCCACAGCGGAATTAGTGGCTGATTGTCACAGTGTTTTAATTTTCAGCTCAGAAGCTGGCAACGCATGTATTTGGGGTGTAAAAGCACCGCAGCGACAGCCGTCTTTCTGCTCTTTGCCTTGCATCTGAGACGTCAAAGGACTTCACAAACAAATAACTGGAAACGATTTGGGACTGAGGCTCTTATAGATGGAGAGCAGGGCCCCGGGAGGAAGCAATCTGCCCAAGGTCACGGGCTGAGTCAGAGGCACAGCTGGAAACGCGAGTCCTGAATGCCGGCTCCTGCGGTAGAAGCTCGTCACCACCAGCCTGCCCTGCACCCCCCCGCCAACGAAGCAAAACCCCAAAGCCGGACGACAGCAGCCCGGCAGGGGAGTCACCTGCCCTCCAGGCCAGGCTGTGCACGCCAGACAATTTGCTGGACAGACGGGAAGCTGGGCAAGCAGGTCAGATCTCTTGCGGACGACCGTCGCTGAACCCAGGAGAGTCAGTCACTGAGGAACGTTTAGGGAGTTCTGTGCGTCTGTGAGGTGCTCCATCCTGGGTGCCCGGGTGTACTGCTCAGATTCTTGCAAAGTGACAGCCTTGCAGGAGGGCTTGACGGCTCATGCAAGTCCTCTGCCCCTGGCAGGTTGGACTGACTCCCTCCAGAAGCTGCTGTGTGCTCAGGGTCGGGGTGCAAGATTCAGAGGCGGAGGGGAGACAGGGCAGGAGAGGGTGGGGGAAAGAGGGAAAGAAAATCGAGAAGAGAGGGAGGGGACTGTTTTAGGACGTGGGCGGGCTGGAGGCCCTCTTCAGCGAGACTCCCAAACTCTATCAGATTCTGATGCGTTGCAGTCCCACGCTGAGCACAGTTTATAAGGGACATTTACCAGCTCGGTTTGGTTGCAGTTTGCTGGTTGACAATGTGATGGTTTCGTAGATATTTAATTAAACAGCGAGTAGCTTTGATTTTACGATTTTCTTCTGTGGATCTGGAAGCCCCTGTTCTTTCTTTCCAGGCCTCAAGTGTGTTCACAGGCCCTTGAAACGTTCAGAGAACCTAGGCATCCTGAATGCTGCCCTTCCTGGGTAAAACAGCCCACAGAGATGGAAGGAGGGAGAGGTGGGATAAAACGATGTGGACTAGGAAAGGAATCAACACCAAACCGAGGCAGAAACCTAACAAAGCAGGACAGAGTTCCAGGCACTGGAGGGTTGCTGGTTACAAAGAGGAAAGCAGGCCTCACTAGGACATTTCCAGGGAAGAGACGGATGATGAAGACCAAGCCAACCACAGATGGAAAAAAAAAAACACCTCTCCCTTATTATTCAAATAACTTATTGAGCCCAGGGCCAGATGCCGTGCTGGGCTTTGGAGACACCGGGCTGATCAGAGACAGTCTCTGCTCAGGGAATTCACTGCTTCATGGAGGGAGACAGAAAGGTAAACAAACCGTTCACACATGTGATAAAGACACAGATCAGGTAAGGCGGGAGGTTGGGGAGGCTGAGGAGGAACCGGGAGTCGAGAAGGGCACCCCCCAGTTCAAAGGCACAGAGGTGTGAGCAGTAATGAAATGGACTTGAATTTGGGCGGGTGGGGGGGTCACAGGGTGAGAACGGACGGCCGATTGGAGTGATAGCAGACTTGGGGTGGGGGGAAGGGGGTTTGCCTGGGCTCTGCAGCCAAAGAAGTCAACCAAGAGTGGTTTCCAAGCGGGGCAGGGACCCAGCTGATGTCAGTTTAGTGATGGGGCCCAGGGCAGAGGCTGGGGAAACCCGAGAAGAGGCTGTTACGTTCCCGTGGTTGAAGGGAAAGGGCCTGGACGAGGCAGGGGGCGTGGAAAGGACGAGTTGGGTCAAGCTGGAGAGGCGTTTGGGGCAGCGCGCAGGACGGGGAAGGGGCTGGAAGGACTCCCAGGGCTCCAGCTGGAGTGACCGACGACGCTGTGAACCTAGGGAGGGAGGCGCAGGTGTGTGGGCCCTCCGTCTCCCCAGAGCCTCGGGATCCTGGGTAGGGGCCGTGCTGGAGGGGATGACGTGACGGGGCAGTGTGACAATGAGGAGCTGCTGGGAGACCCCCTAGGAGGCGGGGAGAGTAGGGAAGTGGGGAGTCGCTGGCGGATAATGAGCTTCTTTCTGGGCACTGCCGGCCAAGACAGAAGCACAACCCAGAGGCCTAACCCTAGAAATCTGTTCATTCGGCCTCAGAAGAAAGGGGCTTGACATCTAGGGACCTAGCGGGACGTGGCAGGTGCCGCCCAGGCTGTGCTGGATGCACGACTGGGGCTCCCGCTGTGATTCATGGTTGAAGGGAGTTTGCTGCCGTTCGCTAATGAAAGCCGCCAGCCTACCCAGAAGTCTGTCTGCTTCCTGGATGTGGCAGCATGTCCTGCACAACAGCTGGGGTGGTCGTGGGCTTGGATGGGGACCCAGGCATCTGTCAACTGCAGCAAATTCACTGGGTCCAATGCCTATCACCCAGCACTGACCCTTTCCTACTGGAGGAAGTGATGAACTAGAAATAAATGCCATTTGAGGCTGACGCTAAACAAATCTGTGATCATGGACTTTCCAGGCCATCGCTTCGGTCTGGGCTTCCAGAGGGACACCGCAGTGTGAAATTGCCCAGCCTGAAAGATCAGGGCTGGTTTAATACCCATGGTTGGGGAGGTGGCCAGGGCCCTCTGTGCTGCTGGCAACTGCCTTTCTTTGCCCGTCTTTGAAGCTGGCAAAGGGAAGACACACGAGGGCTCTCTGGTTCGGGGACGGCATGAATGAACCACACACGTCCATGAATAAACCAGGAGCCCTCCGAGCATGCCGCTCATTTGTTCACACAAAAGCCAGGCTGGCAGCCCTCTTGCCGAGCCACGTTCACGGCTGGACCCTTGATGTGTTGTGAGCGTTCGATGAGACTCTGAGTGGTGAGACTCCAGGAGCAGGAAGCCAGCGAAGCCCGAATGGCCCCTTCGCCTTTCCGGCTTCTGTGGCCGCCTGGCTGGGCTCACCTGGGTTTGGTGTCAACAAACTCCTGGCTCGCCTCTGAGCCTCCACATCATTGAAAACGACTGCAGCTTAAGACTGGCAGGATGATTGTTAAAAACAGCCCTGGCATTAATCATAGCTTAAGAGCTTTTGGAAAATGATTCTAATTCAGAAGGGGTGGCTTACAAAGAGGCCTGTCGAAAGTGAAGCACACATCAATTTCTGAAAGGCAAAAAGCCTCCTTGGTACCCACACCTGGCTTCTTCTGAAATCCGGCTGGCAGAGGCATTTGGGGGGGCACAGCTCACCCCACCAGCTCACCCCAGCTGAGACCACCTCAGGTTTCCCATGAGTCCCATGGCACCCCTTCCCCCGATGTGGGGCCCTTGAGATGGGAAAGATCTCAGGGAGGGCCACAGTCACAATTACTAGCAGTCCTTGGGATAAGGGCGAGGAGGCCGGGAGCCCCGAATCGCCAACAGTTGGAATGCCTCCGACCGCTGCTAATGAGCTGTGTGCACAGAGGCAGCCGCGTGGGCGAACACATGGTCAGTGCTTGCGAGGAGCCAGGCGGGGCAGCGAGCTACTACCTCTGCCTTTTGCCTGCCTGGCACAACAAACGAGAATGATTTTTGCCGTCAGCACTCTCCCTATCACGGAATCATTGCACAGTTTAGTATGATTAATGGGTTCCATTTAGGGGAAGCTGAGAATGAAAACAGCGGGGGAGTGTGTGGCTGTGGCTACAGCGGAAGCACCAGGGCTGTGGCCCGGCTGCCGGTCCTGCCCGGCACACTGGAAGGCACGCTGGGGCAAAGGGCCGCAGGGCTTTGGACGTGCATCCGCGGAGACCGCCTGAGGGCCGCGTCCGTGTGCGCCACTGTTGGCCCTCCTGCCGCCCTGCGAACCTCGGTAACTGAGCCTCCACGCCCTCTCGACCTGCCCAAGGGCGATTCACCCCCAGGGGCTGCTGACTGAGGGCTGGGCTGAGAGGCGGCCGCACCACTTCTCAGCAGTCCTGACGGCCACACGGGGCGGGGAAGGGCCCCACATCTGGGCTAGGACGGTGGTGGTGGCCTCCGGCGCAGCCCCCTCTGTGTCTGGGGCCCTTGTCTCAGCTGTTGTGGGCTGGCTCTCCTGGGGGGTTCCTTTCTACTCGGCAGCATCCTCTTCCTTCCACTTCTGCAGGCACCGCTGCTTGTCGGAGCTCATGGCTGCTGGGGGTGAGCGGTGAGGCAACAGCCGCCGCAGCCAGGGACTTGCGGGTGCTGGGAGAAACCAGCCCGGGAGACGTGGGGCCCAGCAGGGCCTGAATTGCATTTTTTGAAGCAATAGCCTTTGTAACTGAAGCCAGAAAGGGAGAAAGTTGGTGCTCTTGGCTGGGTCGGGCATGGCTCAAGACCTTTCCTGATGCACTGGTGTCTCTGCAAGGAAATCTGTTATTTCCCGTACACTGTCTTGAGCATCTCCTGGGCTGTTTTTCTGGCAGTGTTAAGAATCGAGCCATCACGAACAGCTGTGAATGTCACACTCTCAGCAGCAGCAGCAATGGGCTTTGGCAGGGAAGGAGAGCAGAGAGCCCAAGCGGAGGACATTTCAGTCGACAGCAATGGCATTTCCCCTTCCTTGTCCAAATGATGAAAGATTCATGCTCCTAATTGCAGCACTATAGCTGCCCCCATCACTTTATTCTGGGAGAGGAGGTTAGAGAAAACAGGCCTAGAGAGAGGGGAAGAGAGAAAAAGAGAGAGGGAGGGTGATTTCCTCACTAGCTAACAAGAGACCAGTTCCCGGTTTGTGCTGAAAACTGCTTCCCACAGCGGTGCTTGCTGATGAGGTCTGCTCGTCTGGGCAACTGCATCTGTGGATTGGCTAGACTCGAGCTTGCCAGCATCCGTGGAAAGTTTAAACGACGAAATACACAACCACAGAGAAATCAAACCGAAAAGAGTAATAAAGTCACACATTTCAATACTCAGCAACCATTAAGGGATTTAAATATTTGTCTGCTTTTAAAGGCTTGCACTGGGCTCCTCAGACACCAGCTCAAGAAGACTGAAATATCAATTACGGATCAATTTTCCCCCTAAGTAAACACTAATGTGGGATAAACAGTATTAGAAGATGCAATCGTAGCACTGCTGACTTCAGGATGGACTTCCTGCTGGTAACAGCAAGTTTAAGCCTGGTGATTAATTAACCCGAGAAGGCAGCACTTAGGAAGGTCTAAGGTGGCTGCGTGCGCAGGACGGCCGGACAGTCCTGGGCCCAGAGCCGCTGTCCGTGTGGCCCTCAGTCACAGGCCTCACCCTCCCAGGAATCGCCACCCCACAGCTCAACCTCAGAGGATGAGGAGGCAGCAAAATGGGAATCGACAGTGGGTGTGAGGGAGAAAAAGCGGCTGACCGAGCTGGTTCGCTTGTTGGCGTTAATTCTGTATTGAAATATACCGAGGCCTACGTTGCATTTCCCAGCAGTGGCCACCAGGGGCAGTAGACATTTTATGTTTACTTTGGAGGGAAAAATGGAAAAACAGAACTTCCCGTGTACATAGGAGCTGAGAACCCGAGGGCTGGAAAACTAGAGAACAGGACCATTGCCTTCAAGTCTCAGTTTTGGGGTACTCACGTCACCATTGTGCCTAACACCTTTCTGGCACTGACGCAGGGGCACCGAATACTGCCTCCGAGGGAGGCACACCCCACTATTTTGAGTTGAATGCAAACCAGGTAAGAATCACGGTTTGAATCTTCCTAAAGGCCAAACCTCACTCTGAAGGCCCTTCACAATGTGGCTGGTGTTGGTGAGGCTTTGCTTAGCGGTCACCAAAGATGCCACTCCCCCCAGGGAAGAGGAGATCTGTCCTTCAGCTCCTGGGGACAAGGGTGCGCGTAGCCCTGAACTCGGGGCTGGCCCAGCCCGTTTCTTCAAGGCCAACCTGAGAGCTCCCTGTACTGAGGACAGACTTATAAATGTCAGGGTTTAGGACACAGAATGGCCGACGTGTTCAGACTACGTACAAAGTGAGACTCACACGGCTGGCGTCCCTGTAATGCACCGACCACCGCCTGCCGGGTGCCTACCACTGACTTTAATGTAACGGCCCTCAAGTGTCCTGGTCTCCCGGGTGGTGGCCGAGAGACCCCTTTTCCTCCTCCTGTACGGTGGGCTAGGACATCCAGGTGCTTTGTTCTGGAAATATCTCCAAACTATATGTGTGTGGCGGGGGGTACAAATGTCCCTTTGAAGGAATGTGGCAGCTGGTTCTTCTAAGGGCTGAGTACTTGCCATCCTGGCAAACAGGAGTGAGTATAAATAATTCCTTATGGAACAAAATGCCTTCACTGAAGCAGGGCATTTCCACCTGTGACCGTGCAGCTGCCTAGAGGTTCTGAACAACAGAATGGAAGGACCATTTCTCCACGGACTGAGTCCAGAGCAGTATGAGAATTCCATCTCGAGTAGACACAGGACAGTGAAAGATCGCACCGATTAACACCTGTGTGTCACCTTGGGGTTCCAGTTGATGTACTCGGAGGATGCGAGCAGGCCAAACACTTGTGCAAGCTCTCTGGAGGAAACGAGGACCATTTTAGCTGCTGTACCGAATGAGGCGCTGGCGACTTACCCCGCAGTCACCCGCTCTGCTCCACGGCTGCTTCTGGTGCTTCCTTGTTTGCATGCCCTGTGGGACTCAAAACAGCAACTGTGTGCAGTTCGCCCTCCTGTCTGCCCCAGGTCAGTGAACTTTCTGGAGTCCCTTCTTTGTAGGCTGCAGCTGAGCAGGGCCCTCAGGCTACAGATGAGGGGAGAGGGCCAGGGACTCTATGCCCCTGCACGGCACCACGTGGCCTGGAATAAATAAATAACGGATGGAGGAGGAAGAGGTTGTTAAGCATCCCAGGGCAGGCTTACAAGGGCGCGGGTGTCCACATGCACAGGAGCCTGGACAGCCCCCTTCACTGGAGCAGTGACCCCTTGCTGGTGGCCATGGGTCGCTCTACAGCACCCTTTAGCTAGACCCCGTATGAGGACTAGCGGGCATGCTTACCTTGGGGCTGAACACTCCCTGCTTATCTCCTTTCTCTCTCCTCTGACCACACCTAAGGTGATCCCTATCTTACAGAGCAGGAGGCCAAGGCCAGGCAGGACCCAGGCAGGCTCGCAGCCCTTCCCCTGATCTCTGTCCTCTAGAGGGGTCTTCTCAGAGAGCTCTGGTGGATTAGCCCTGCCTGCCTGCTGCCCCTGCCCTCGAAGAGCCCAGGTGAGACCCCCGAATCCCAGCTCCTCTGCCTGGAACTTTGAGAAAAGCCGGGCCGCCCCACGCTCCACCTCATCTGCCTCCTGCTCGTCTTGCAACGCGGCAGCCTGGCTGGTGGGGGGGGGCCCTCCGCCTCCGGCTCCCATCCGCTCCCCACGGCACCGTCATGGCAGGTCCAGCTGGAGTCCCAGCTCGTCCAGGAAGCTGTCTGGACTCGCTGGCTACATCTGCTGTGGCCCTCATGGCCGGGGACCGCTTCCCGTTTTCATGGTGTAACCGAGGCCCTGGTTAGTCTCCAGAGACTACCTCACAGCTCTGTGTGTTTCCCACCAGGCTGAACACACTCAGGAACTCAAAATTGCATATGTGATTAGCTGATTTTTACAGAGAAAGGTGAGACCAGGCTGGGATGGAAGAGGCTGAGGCGAGGCACGCACTTACCTTTCCTTCTGCTGCTAAGCTTTCCCCGTTTCCTGCCCGAGGGAGAGAGAAGGGAGCTTAAGCACAGCTGGGTGAGTGGTGGGCAACGGCGCTGCACAGTACCGCCCGGGCGGCGTAGGCCCAGCCGCTGTGAACCGGTCCCTGCCCGCTCTGGCCTGCAAGGCAAGGAGGAGGATGACAGACTGAACCCCGCTGCCCCCCAGGCCTGGAGGTCTTAGCAGCCTAAACAGCAAGCGAGGACGGTCCGCAGGTGGCCAGGCCGGGCTTCGCGTCCTGCTGTCCTTCGTTAAAGGAGAGAGAACTTGAAATGGAGAAGGTGGAAGGCGCTGTGAGGACGCGGAATCCCAAAGCAGAGACAGGTGCGGGCGGCCGGCAAGGCAGCTGGTGGGGGTGGCGCGGGAAGAGAGGGGAGCTGGGGCAGGAGACGGACCCAGGGGAGGCCGGTCCCCCTGCCCGCCCCGCGGCCCGCACGCCCGCTCAAACCGCCGACTCCACGCAGCCAGGGCTCCGGGCCCACCTGTCCGCCCCGGGGGGAGAGAACAAGGGCAGGCGGGCAGGGGAGAGAGCAGCTCCAGGGAACCGTGCTGCCCAGCGCCCACTGCCCGCTCCTGCCCGGCCAGGGCTGGGGGAGGAGGCCGGCCGGTGCCCATCCCTCTCGCGGAAGAAGTCCGTAATGAGATGAAAGGGTCGCTTTGTAACATTAATTTTTTTTTTATTAAGAAGACAGATATTTTATAGTACTTCTTTTTTTTTTCTTTTTTTTTT